>NC_134141.1:31400500-32078500 GCF_033958435.1 Carettochelys insculpta | reverse complement strand
CCATGCTTGTTCCAAAGTAGGGAATTTTAACAAATAAAAATCAATCTCTGTAGTTAAATTTTGTAGATTCTAAAATGTGAATTTGTCTTAATCTTAAACATGCATCATTTAGAATACAGTTGATTTCCTGGAAGACAAAAGTACATAAATGTTCAGATTGGGGTAATACATATGCAAACATACTTCTCTTCATTTTGGTGTTTATTGTATACTGTAAATAATCCACTTGCTAAAAATTGAACTGAAGAGCAACACATGTAAAAAGTGTCACCAATTTATTGTAATGGTTTTCAATTTCAGAAATAACTCTTCCACTTGCAATTAACTTTATCTCAAATGGGAGGCAACGGAGACTGGAAAAAAATCAGGACCAGTAGCAAGTAATGGCATTACGTAAAGCAAACCATATACAACAGTCAGCATTAAATTTTGATTATGCCTGTAGCTGGGACCCTACATTGAACTCTGGCAATGAGCAAAGGTCTGTGATTGTGCAGCTCACTGACTTAGTGACTGCAAAATGTGACTTTTTGGGACAGATTCTAGTTTCACCAGAGTCTATGTAGGGAACCATTCTTTACTGTGCAGATGCACAGAATGCAGTCAGCTCTGTAAATACCAAGTGTGTCATGGTACCACTGGCTGCAATACTAGAAACCTAAAAGGGGTGATTTGCAGGTAAAAAAGCTGGTTGCAGCAATGATTGCTGATCACGTCTCCAGCTACAGATGGATTCATTCTGCCTGCGTCTCTCCAGTGGTACCAACAGCCTCTGCAGGTCCTCGGGCAGGGTGGTGAGGGGGGGTCCTGACTCTGTGTCTTTAAAGGGATGGGGTCAAGAGCAGAAGAGATGAGATGAGTGGGCCATAAGAGTAGGTTTTGTAATCACATCACACATACAAAAGTTTTTTTTCCCCATAACTTGAATGCATCAGATTTTAAAGTTTCATTTAAATCTTTTTATATATGTTTTCAACATACAAATAGTAAAATATTCATGGATTCATAGACTCCAAGGCCAGCTGGTACCATTATGATCCTCTTGTCTAAACTCCTGAATAACACTATCAACAGAACTTCTCCAAAAGAATTTATAGAGCAGATCTAAGGAAAAAAATCTTGATTTAAAAATTGTCATTGATGGAGACTCCACTGCTTGGTAAAGTGTTCCATTGATTAACTACCATCTCTGTCACAAATGTAGATCTTAGGTCCCGTATGAATTTGTTTAGATTCAGCTTGCAGACATTGAATCATATTATATCTTTGTCTCTTAGGCTATGTCTACACTGTGAGATAATATCGATATTAAGGCATTTAGCCCGATTTTACCAAGTGCCTGTCTTCACTGTAAATTCCATTAGTTTGATTTATGTCACCTGCAAATGTTGAGTGATTTTTGTTTTCTTCCAAGTCAATGATTGAAAAATGTTGATGGAAGATGCTCTCCCAAGCCATAGGTTCTCAGGGAGCTGGAATATATAAACAATGACAGGAGAACACAGTCCCTTCAACTTAGTATGTCTTCAGCAGACCCACTAAATCAAAACCACTGCACTGTGGTGGCAATTTAACTGGCAGTATAAACATAGTCAAGGTCCAAGAATATTAATTGCAGTACCCTTGTCCGTACCTTTTTTGACACACCTAAGAGACTGGGAAGGCATGATTTCCTTTTACAAAAGGTGTAGTATTACTTTCCCAATATAACATATTCATCTACAGTTCTGATAATTGTATTATTTACTATAATTTCAACTAATTTAACAGGTAAGGGAGTGTTCTATAATTGACAGGGATTGCCTGTGGAGCCATTTCTGAATTATTATTGATAATTCTACCTATTTCTATACAGTAATACATCAATACCTTTGTTAGGATTGCTTGTGATTCTTATGCACCCCAAAAACAGCCCTTTATTATCCTTAACTATGATTGGCAGATATTTCTCCTTGTGGGTTGCTTTTTTATTTTTTTCATCCCCTATTAATTTTATACAGTTCCTTTACCTTTTCATATTTACTCATTATCTTTATTCCATTTTTTCCATATAATTTTTTCACAGGTGCCTTTATTTCCACTCTAAACCTGTTTGCTATTGTATTCTTTTTCTTTTTTTAATCTCACTCAACCTTCTGCAGTTGTGGGATTCTGGCTTTTGGGAAATCTAATAGGATGTTCTTAAATAATCCCAATTACTATTCACATGTGCATATAGCTTTAACGTTAAGTGTGAACTATTTACTTGCAACAGTATATAAGTTTCATATCAGGTTGAAAATTTTCTACATTTGCATGCATTTCTTAATCAAGAGACTGTTGTCATGATTTTACCGGGAAGCTGAAAGACCTGGCCTTAATTTACCAAGTTCTCTCTTCAGTGAGCGTTTGTAGTATCAGTGTTTTGTAGCACTTGTAATGATTGTTTTCTTATATATTTTTTAATTTCTATCTGCAGAACATAAGTCCTGTTTTTTCCAGCACTGAGAACCTGTGGGAAAGCTTTGGCTTAAGGATTTGTTGTTTCCTGGGGGGTAAAAAAAGCCACCGGAAGACCTCATAAGTTGTAAACCCTCATGGAAAGTTGTAGTTGGAATTATGCGTAGGTATGTGGTTCTCAGCAGATTGTTTGTGACTGACATGGGCTTCTACCCAAGACAAACTCTAAAAAAGATGTCCGTGATCAGTCTTTCTTATTACAGAGGTATTTTTTCTGGTTTTTATGTAGGGTATACTAATCAAATTTGCACTAAGTATATATTTTGTAGCAATTAATACGACAATAGTTGCAAAGACTAACAAAATAATTTATTAAGTGAGCTTTCGTGGGACAGACCCACTTCTTCAGACCATAGCCATACCAGAACAGACTTGATATTTAAGACACAGAGAACCAAAAATAGTAATCAAGGTTGACAAATCAGGAAAAAAAATGACCTTGATAATATCTGAGAACCAAAAATAGTAATCAAGGTTGACAAATCAGAAAAAAAAATTAAGTCTGTACTTATATGGCTATGGTCTGAAGAAGTGGGTCTGTCCCATGAAAGCTCACCCAATAACTTATTTTCTTAGTCTTTAAAGTGCTACTTTACTGCTTTTTTTGTTTTGAGATGTCTGATTTGTGAATCTCTACAAGATATAATCTGCTTTTCTGCACACATAGCAAAGTAAAATTTCACAAAGATTTATATTTAGAGGTAATTGAGTTCATATTTAGAAGGTAATTACCAGTCTCTGTTACTATTCAGCTGTCATATGAAAAACTACATTCTCTTTGCTGAAGACGTAGGAACGGACTTAAGTGTATTTCAGTGACCAATTATAAATCCAACCTTATTATGTGTCTTGGTATTGAAACAGTCTAGTTTTTCTTGTTCTTGCTCACATTAGTTGTGGGTTGTGGTGTGGTGGTTTGTTTTTTGTTGGGTTGTTTTACTTGTTTTTTGTTTTGTTTTAAATTAGAGGATTCCATTTGATGCGGTTTATTACACCCAGAGAACTATCAAAAGCAGTTAATTCTTTCAAATGTTGTGGGAGAAAAAACACATGACTTTGAAGGAAAAAGTTTTGTGTTTTTTTCAACTGTTAAGCTGAATTTGGTATTTTGTGAAGGAAACATTGTAGGGATAGAAATCAAGATTTTTCTGCTGGAATCTTTTTTCTTTGAACACTGGTGGACCTGAGTCTATGCAGCAGCTGGGAAATGTAACTTGTAGCTTTAGTATAGAGTCAGAGAAACATAGACAATTAGATTTGGAAGAAACTGCAGTAGGTCATCTAGTCCAACCCCCTGCTCAAAGCAAAACCAGCCCCAAATAAATCATTCCAACCAGAGTTTTTCCAGCCTTGAATTGGAATCTCCATCCTCACATTTTTCTATCACATTCTTAGGCAACCCGTTGCAGTGCTTCACCATCCTCCTAAACATGGTTTTCGTCTAATATCCAGCCTAGTCCTCTCCCATTGCAACTTGAGACCATTGCTTCTCATTCCGTCATCTGCCACCACTGAAAATAGGCTAGCTCCATCCTATTTGAAACCCCCCCTTCATATTGTTGTAAACTGCTATTAAATCCCCCCTTGGTCTTCTCTTCTGCAGACTACATAAGCCCTGTTCCCACAGCTTCTCTTCAAAAGTCATATGCCATAGCCCCATAATCATTTTTGTTGCCCTCTGCTGAACTCTCTCCCATTTGTCCACATCCTGTTTGTAGTAGCTGGCGCAAAACTGGATGCAATATTCCCAAGTGTGGCCTCACCAGTGCTGAATAGAGTGAAATAATTAGTTCCTTTGATCTGCTGGCAATGCTTTTTCTAATACAGCCCAATTTGATATTAGCCTTCTTGGCAACAAGGGCACACTACTGATTCATATCCAGCTGCTCATTTACTTGTGATCCCTAGGTCCTTTTTCTGCAGAATTGCCTCTTAGCCAGTCAATCCCCAGCCTATACCAGTATATGGGATACCTCCGTTCTTGTCCTTATTGAACCTCTTCATACACCCTTTGGCCCCATTGTCCAATTTGTCTAGGTCCTTATGGTAGATGAACACTAGCACTCCTCATGCTAGCACCTAAAAACAGCAGTGTGAGCACAGTGAAAAAGAAACAATTTGGGCTAGAAGTCCTGGGTACAGAGCCCATCAGATGCATGGCACCAGGGAGAACAGAAGAGCATTTGGACTTCTCCTCAAGCTCAAAAAGGACCTCAAATGTAGACACTTTTTAATTTTCTTGGCATTTGATAAGTTTTGCAATTTGTTTTTATGTACATCCCTTGTTGTTGTTGTTCTTCTTATTATTATTATTGGTAGGGGCTTCAAGAGCTGGAAGTAGCCTGGGTCTGTCTGGACCTCTGAGGGGGTGCTTTCTTTGTGCAATTTATCCATACCATCTGGTATGTACTTGTGTGGCTAGAAGGAGCTAATGCCCACAGTTTTATGGCCACATGGCTAATTTGAGCAGAGTTAGTACATGTCCTCCTACATGACATAGGAAGTATGACGCTACTTAATGACTGTGTAGATGTAACATAAGGCTGCTCGAGGCTACTTTGACAGCAGAAAGGGACCCTAAAATGAGTGTACATGTAACTGTGTATCCGGTAATCTCATTGTTAAGATACACTTTTGTGCCCACATGGAGCTTGACTGACTTCTCTAGGACTCCATGTAGGTACACATTTCTGCCTAGGTAGGCTCTTTTGTAGAGATCATGCTGTAATTGCGGCTTATAACTTGACATTGTGTTCACACACATTTTACTTCTTCCTTGTCTGTTCTCTTTTTTCTTAACTAAGGTCTTTCTGAAATATCACAAAGGTTTTTGTTTTACTCTAAAGGAAAAGCTTATATGATTTATTATTGTTACTTAGCTCTTGAGGCTTTTTTCAAATATATTCTTTTCTACTTAGCATTTACAGAACAGTTACTGTAACTACATTTAGTTTTGTAAATATTTAACTTAAATCTATCTTACACATAAAACAGTTTTGGAATCACTATCTTTAAGGGCCTGATATCAATGTAGGTGTATTACTAACTCTTTAGAGCAATATATGGAAAAATAGATTGCTATCTTGGAGATGGGAATTGTGCAAATGTGTTAATTTTGCTCTAGAGTACATTTCCCTTCCATTGCTGCGTAAGGAAAAAATGAAATTCCCTTTGTTGTTATGCCTAGGAGAGCTTATACATGCAACTGTTGGACAAATGAGGCAAGATTCCTTCCCACCTGGGCCTTTGGGAGGAGTGGGTTTGATGTGGGGGTTTTTTAGTGGTACTCCAGTATGTGCCAGATGTAGCAGTGCTCTAGGGACCGCTGAACTGGTTGAAAATTGGACATTGTGTGGCTGAACTGCTGACAGGGACAGGGCAAAGAGGTCAATTGCATTGAACTCCTTTGAAATGCTGTGGTAGCACTGCTCCACCACTCCATGCAGTTCAGAGGCAGAGCAGGTGGGGGAGCAGCACTGTAGTTTTAGCATTGCTAATTGCTGACTGAACTAGGGCCAGACCCTTCTGCTGTTGGCCCTGCCTCTTCCAGGGGCACAGAGCCAGGCCGCCCTCCCATCTTCCGCTGGAGCCTGTGGTAGCTGTGAGCAGCGCTGGTTTGTGGAGGAACTGCTCCCTTTGGCATGCACCTTTTCTGTGTGGGGATTTCTAACAATCAGGCTACATCTACACTGGCTCCTCGCATTCGAAAGGGGTGTGCAAAGATTTGCATAGTCAGTGCCTCATTTGCATAATGACAGCCCCTCGCCATTCCAGAAGTGCTGTTTTTAAGTCCTGCAACTTGGAAACAACTCTGAGTTTTTAACTGAAATTACAATCAATCCACATTACAGTTTCTAGGAAGACAAGTATTAACCTAATCGATGCACAGCAGGTACTCAAATGGAAAGCTGTGCTTAAAAGGGAAGATGAGGATTTCCTCTGAATCCTCAACATAGAGCTAACATAACTAGCTTTGTATCACCTGCTCTTCACTCTTTGACGTCTACACTGCCAAAACAGCCATGTAGAAAGGGTTCCTTGAATGAAAGCCCCCCTTTTCAGAAAGCACTGAAGCACTTTTCCAGGAAGATGGGTGCTTTCAAAAGTGGGGCTTCCTTTTGAAGAAACCCAATCTACATGGCTGTTTTGGCTTTCAGAAAGAGCACTGCCAGGACTTTCGACAGTCCATCTTTGCATGCCCCTGTTCAAAGCGAGGGGCCAGTGCAGGCATTGTCAAAGAGTGGAGAGCAGGTGATACAAAGCCAGTTACGTTAGCTCTATGTTCAGAATTCAGAGGGAATCCTCATCTTCTCTTTTAAGCACAGCTTTCCATTGGAGTATCTGCTGTGCATAGATTAGGTTAATAATTATCTTCCTAGAAACTGTAATGTGGATTGATTGTAATTTCAGTTAAAAATTCAGAGTTGTTTCCAAGTTGCAGGACTTAAAAATGACCCCTTTAAAAAAAGCAAAAGTGTTTCACAGTTTTCTTTTTTCTTCAGAAGTTAATAAAGCAAGGTATAAAGTTGGTCAATTTTTTTCACCCCAAAATAGTTATTTTTAAAAAAGAAAATCTTTACAAAATCTTGTAAATATTTTGCAAAGAAAATATTGGTACTAAATTGTACAATATTTCTGATAAAAACTTGTTACAATATTATAAATACTGTGACAAACAAGAAAAAGTGAATATTTGTTGGTAAAATTCAGGAGTTTTGAAGCAAGCTCCTTGGTGGAAAGCGTTTGAAAAAAATTAGTGTTCTCTAAAAGTTGTATTACATGCTTCTGAAAGGAAAGCTAGGCTCTGTTGTTGCTGAATTTTTTCTCTGCATTTTATCAGAAAATATATTTGCTGAGCCAAATCTGTTTGTAAGTTTGTCTTGAAGAAATAGCAGAATTGTTTTTAGATCTAAAGCCCTATCATTTCAGGGAAGCTATGATTCTTTAAAAGAAGAATTTCCCAACGAACTGAAACTCAAACAATCCAGTGTGTCTAATGTGGGAAGTATATATACCCTCATTCAATTTTCAGATGGAAGTTTTTCATTTTGCATCAGATTTAAATAGGTTGCTTCCAGTGAGCATTGTTGACTCCCAGACAGATGAAAATAGTTTGGCAAACTGAACTAAGGGAAGAATATATAGAACAAGGTTCATTTGGTTCTCATTAAAATTCTGTTTAAAATATAATGTTAGGAATTGTATTTGCCTCACTTGCAACTTGTAATCACAACCTAAATTGCATCCCATTGCTCCCTTTTTGCCTTTAAAAATTATGTAATGTGATCTATTTCTGTCTCTAAACTGATATTTCAGCATAGTCACTTTTGTTTTAGATAATCTCTTCAGCTATGGTGTTAGGGATAGTGATAATATCATAGAATGCATTCTTTTAACTAAGGACTTAAGAAGAAACCTCATCAAATTATTTTAAATTATGCTGTATTTCATAAATGATAAGAAGAAAAAGTCAAATTTTGTGTTATATGTACGTTTTTGGATAATTGGACTTTCAAGCTTTATAAAAAGCCTTGAAGCCTCCTCATCAGAGGTAAAATTCCTGCAGAGGTATGTTGTGTGTGCGTGAGAGAGAATATACTATATAAGTGGAACATATGCCATACAGGGGCATGTGGCTAGGGATGAATGTCTTGCAGCAGAGTATTACTTTGCTTGTTAACTGGAAGAAGCTTTATACATTAATGGTTGTTGATGCCCATCCTCTGTTCTGGACCTATTGAAAATGCATGTATCGTTTCTTGATGTATGCAAACACACTGCATAAAACTACTAGACAAAAAAACAAGTCATGCTAAGAGGTCCCCTAGCACTTGGCAGGGTTAGAAAGATGAATAACCCTTTCACAGCCAGATATTCAGGTGCAGTTTGAGGAGTGCCCTAAGGAAATGAACCAGTGAGGAACCCTTGTGGCCTTGGTTTTAACAGGGAATTTTCACTCAAACTCTACAGAACATCTGTTGCACTATCAATTGTTAATTTTCTTGAAAAGAGATCTGTGACACCGAGCAATATGTATCTTTTTGGTTATAATGTAGAAAATCACCAGTTTGCTGAATAGCATATAAACAATATATTCTCAATTGAGTAGGGAAGGGGTTTTGTGTTTTTTGTAACAAAGGAATTCAGATGAATGCATTTCTGTGATATTCTCTTTTGTAATATAACTACAGCTTGTAGTCCCAATGAGAGAAATTGTTGGACTAGGGGAGGTTAGTCCTCCAGACTTAGCTGAGTGGGATAGGGGTGTCCATCCTGGCAGCCCCCAGCTCCCTGCCCCCAGGCTGCCTGGGGGTCTCTTCTCCTGGTGACCAGCAAGCACTGCCACCAGCAAGTATTCCTGGTTGGGGTCTACACCATGGGGCTGCCAGGCTGAGCACTGATATATATAATTTTTAAATATCCATAACATGCAAGACCAGCAAAACTAAACATTCAAATTAATTAAGAAATATATAAAAAGCAACATTATTTTCCTTAATTTTTTTCCATCCCATCAAAAATACTTTATGTGAGGGTAAAGCATTCAGTAATAAAATATTTATAACCCTTTTTTTTCCAAATTGTTTAATAAGCAATTAGCAGAAAATAATTGAAAATGTGCAAAAATGAGAGAGTAAGGGCTTGTCTATACTCCCTCCCTACTTCTGAGGGAGGATGGTATGTCAGGTATTGGGAGTCTATTAATGAAGTGCTGTGGTGCATATGCAGCACTTCATTAAGCAATTTCTCCTCCCGGTGGCAACTTTGAGGTGTTAAAGTCTAGCTGAGGCTCACCCGCTGGTACTTTGAAGTGCCCAGGGTACTTCGAAGTCCCTTTACTCCTCAAAATTTTGAGGAGTAAAGAGACTTTGAAGCACTGGCGGGTGAGCTATGGCTAGATGCAAGCTGGCATTTTGGAGTTGCCGCTGGGGGAATTTGCTTAATGAAGTTCTACATATGCACAACAGCACTTCATTAATGAACTCCCAACACCCTACTTACCATGCTCCCTTTGAAGGGAGCAATGCTTGAGATTGCAAACTTCATGAAAAACAGGCCATGTTTTTCTATGATAGTGTGCATGCCTGTAGAGTTTCGGGCACTACCATGATATAATTAATCATATTGTCCCTTATTTTAACATTGTGAATTGCTGAGAGTTGTTCTTCCATTCCACAAGTTGTGTTAATTAATCTCTTATCTGCTACTCCCATTACTGTTGCAATAGGCTGGAAAAACAGTGCTCCCTCACTCTGCAGAAGACTTGACTATCTGAAAAGTCTTAGGTGGGCAGAAGTAATTCTCCTTAAGGACACTGCCCATGAGAAATAGGTGAATGCATGGCTCCCTTTCATCATTTATACTGAACCGAGAAAATAAATTGATTTGTTTTGTATTACATATACCTTGTTCTACTTCTGATATTCTGATTCATGCATTATGCAATCTGTTTTATTTAATGAAATAAAATGAAAATCATATAGAGAGAGAGACAGCAAAAAGATAAAGCAAAGAAGATAAGAAAAGAATAAGAGATGAGTAAAGCTACTATCAGGCAAAGTATATAACAGTGCACTTGTAAGAGTATATAAGGTGTTTCTTCATAATTTCTACAATATTTCATGGCAGGGAAACCATTGAAAGTTCATTTCTGTATAGTGTGAGGTTTCCTTCATAATGAGTGCTGTATTCTTATGCTTTCAGCTCAACTCTTCAGTCATGCACAAGAATTGCTTTAAAAAGATTCCTGTAAATGCAGCTGTTCCCTTGCCTCATGGCCTTTTAGAACTGTCAGAAAATAGACAGCTAGAAACAGCATACTATTTATGAGAGAGGATGGTACTTACTTTAAAATTGAGACAAAATACCTAAAAATAAAATAAAAAAGGTAAAAAACCTCAACCTTCTGAACATATGGGCTTGCTACTGCCTTCACTGACCTATTTTGCTTGACATTTCCCATTATAAGACATCAGTGTCAGTTGCTAAAAACTTGGCCAAACTTCAGTGATTTAAGCTGAAATTTTCTATAGTGTGCAAATGTGGCAACTGGGATGAGTGGCAGTGTTGCCTCATGTCCTTCTAATGGCTGACCCACATAGAAACTGACAACAAAGCATGTTTACCAGTTACTTTATCTCAGATAACACCGGTCTGTACTGAAAATCTAAAGGTTTTATCCTGCTGATGAACACCTTGGAGGCAGTCAGTTTCCACATGACAGAATTTCTGTTCTTTCAGCATTGTGTTTTGGTTTGTTTGTATTTTCATTGTAGGAAAATGCAGACAAAAATTAACATTCAAGTTGCAAAATCAAACAGTCACAAGTTAGGAAATACTAGTATTAAGATTGCCCATTCAACACTACTGTGTGCATTATGAAATTGTATTACATGATCACATATATTGTTTTTCAACTTTATCCCTGCTTCTTCAGTCATTACACATGAAGAACAGTGGTCAAGGAATGAATCAGGAATTATCAAGTATTTCATTTAAATCCATGGTGCAGCACCCATTGACTTTGGTGGGGCAAGATGCAGCTTCTAGTAAGGCTGATTTCCATAGCGTTACTAACTCACTGGTGGCAGAAGTTGAAAGCAGTAAAGTGAATGAGCCAGAGACTGTGGCAGGGTGAGAAGAGATGGTCTCATAGTCAAGGAAATTGAATGGCACCCTGGAGAACTGGACTACATCCATGCCTCTGCTGCAGAGGTCCTGTAGGACTTGAAGCATGACACTTAAACCAAGCTTACCATTTTTGGTTGCCCAAATGGGAACACCTGGGATCTAATTTGCAGAAGTGTTGAGCGCTAAATGTTACACCTGAAATCAATGAGGACTGTGCTTGATAACAGAGATATAAAAAGTTCTCTGGGACAAACAGAACATCTGCAATAGGACGCCCAAAATCAGTGCATTTTTGTGCCGGTATGGGCTGGCATGCTGTACCTGCACCTCGGCAGTCCCAGCTGGCACTGGGGGGGGGACAACTCTGCCAGCCCCATGGCTCACAGCTGCATGGGGCATGCATCCCCCTTGGCAACTCCAGCCCTGGGGAGCCAGCAAGGGGAACATAAGCAACCCTGGGGCTGGGGGGTCATCTAGGGCACAGAGCCCCACCAACAGTTCCAGCCCTGGGGACCCAACCTGGGGATCCCAGCAGTCCCGGGGCTTGGAGCTAGCTGGGGCAGGGACCCCCCTCCAGCAGCTACAGCCGAGGGAAGGAGGCAGGGAGCTGGCTGCATGCCAGCCCCTCTTTTTGTACAAAAAAAGCACTGCCCCAAATTAGTGGACTGTTTGGACAATAATGATTCTTTACCTCGTTTTTTTTTTCCATTTGTACAATGGAAATAGTAACACCCCTGTTATACAGGTGTATTCTGATGGTAAATTCATTGTTTGCAAAACACTAAGATGTTAGGGAAAAGCCAATAAGAAAATTAATAATTTAGTATTGAAGGCTAGGGTTGAATAGTTTGCAGTAAATAAGGGCTAGGGTCACATGTTGTACTATGGGTATGACATAGTGGGGAAAAATGTTGAGTGAATAATTTTTTGCCATAATGAAAAACTGAATAGTGTAAGAAAATCATTTTGAATGTCAGTTTGATGCAATATTCTGTTTCGAAAATGATGGTCTGAAACAAAAAATTGGAATGGTTTGATTAGAAACAGACAAAATGAAATCTTTCTGTATTGTGAAACTGAATCAGGTTTTTCAGATGCAACTGTGCCATGCAAAATGCGTTTTCTAGATAATTTATTGCCAGCGGAAAATATCTACATCTCTGTGAATCCTGTTTATTAACTGATCATCATCCAGCCTGTGCACGGTAAACCTATGCCAGAAAGATAATGTGATCATATCACTAAACACTGTGTCAGCATACATGTGCAGAAGGAGCCTGGATGGAGGTTGTCCAGGTAACCTTTGTTCTGGTACTTCCTAACTTCTGAGTGATTGCCTTTGTAACCTTAATGTTTTTTGTGTGTTTTTTGTCTCTAGCGTATAGTAAATATGGATACAAATGGGTCTCCTTATTCTTGCTGCTTCATAATTTATGCTGATGTCATTAGAATTAGGTAGAATTTGCACACGTCTTTGTTCTAAGTGATGGCTTCTCTTTCCTAAAAATAGTGATCAGAGTGGTAAAATAACTGTAACCATACTGTGTGTTGCCCACTGTGAAGTTTGTAGGAGTCACTTGTGGAGAGCTCTGAGCTTTTAAAGAACTCCCAGTTGTAGGAGTATATTTTTAACAGCTCCCATCTATTTCTTAACCCCCCAAGGTGACAGACAGCTGTTTGCTTTTACAGGATTTCTGTAGTCTTTACTTGCCTGTATTGGCAGTTGTAACTTATCATATCATTCTTCTTTGTAATGGCAGACAACTAGTTCTTTTAAGGTTGACTCTTGACTGAAAAAAAAGAAAACCTTTCTATTATTTCTCTCTTTTTGCCTTTGGGCTTTTCTGGTCATATGTCATACATAAGTAGCATTTTTTTCCAAAGCCATATGAGCCCTGCAGTCCACAGCAAAACTCTCTCATTTTGTCAATAGGAGTGAAGGACTGTTGATAATCCCAAATATACAGCAGAGAAATATTTGTTCAAGAGTTTTTCTTTATACATAGACTTCCACACTGTGCTAGCTGTGTCTACAGTTGTCAAAGAATGCAGAAATGTGACTTACTCTGTCTTCTGCTAAGTTCACTGAGCTAAAACCAGCTGTCAGGTTGTAAAATATAGGTGTTGACATGGAGTTGCATTGGTGTATTTATTACTGTGATGCTGAAGTTCTCAAAGCTGAACAGAGCTGAGGTTGGTTGGTAGAGTGAGAATATAGTTGCTTTTAAATTTTCAGAGATTTTCCTTTTTTTTTTTTTTTTTAAACATCAACACTGGAAGGGAGAACAGGGAAGATCATAAGATTCTAAGTTCAGTTTCCTCATTGACAAATCCTAAAAGCTTGGCTTTAGGTCTAAATTTTCAAAACTACTTTTCTGCTAAATTGTTCTGGAAATCTTGTAAGAATAAACTTTCTCAGAAAGTTTCATAGAATCATAGGGCTGGAAGGGACCTCAGGAGGTCATTGAGACTGGCAGGATCAACCCCAACTAAGTCATCCCAGCCAGGACCTGGTCAAGCTGGGACTTAAAAACATCTAAGCATGAAGATTCCACCATCCCTCTAGGCAACGCATTCCAGTGCTTCACCACACTCTTGGTGAAATAGTTTTTCCTAATATCCAACCTACTGCTCTCCTTCTGTAACATCAGACCATTGCTGCTCCTTCTGCCATCTGTCACCACTGAGAGCAGTTTATCTCCATCCTCTTTAGAGCTCCCCTTCAGGCAGCTGAAGGCTGCTATTAAATCACCCCTCAGTCTTCTCTTCTGCAAACTAAATAAGCTCAAATCCCTGAGCCTCTCCTCATATCTCATGTAATCCAGCCCCTTAATCATTTTTGTTGCTCTCTGTTAAACCTGCTCCAGTATATCCACATCCTTTTTATACTGGGAGGGGGGGCAAAACTGGACACAATACTCCAGATGTGGTCTCACTAGTGCCGAATAGAGGGGAACAATGACTTATCTAGATTTACTCAAAATGCTCCTCCTTATGCACCCCAATATGCCATTAGCCTTCTTGGCTCCAAGGGCACGTGTTTGCTCATATCCAGCTTTTCATCACCATAATCTCTAGGTCCCTTTCTGTTTAGCCAGTTGGTCTGCAGCTTATAACGGTGCTTGAGATTCTTCCATTCCAAGTGCAGGACTCTACACTTATGGAGATACACATCTCGTAGAGCTGGAATGGACCTTGGGAGTTTATCAAGTCCAGTCCCCTGTCTGGGCCAAGCATCATCCCTGACAGATTTTTTTTAAATCTATTCTCCCCAAACCTGTAAATTTCCTCCTCAAGGATTGAGCTCACAACCCTGGGTTTAAGCAGGCCACTGCTCAAACCACCAAGCTATCCCTCCTCCTTGTTGAGCTTCTCGTTGTTGAACTGCATCAGATTTCTTTTGGCCCAATCCTCCAATTTATTCAGGTCACTCTGGATTCTGTCTCTACCCTCCAACATATCTACCTCTCCCCCTAGCATAGTGTCGTCATCAAACTTTCAGAGGGTGCAATCCAGTCCCTCATCCAGGTCTTTAATAAACAGGTTAAACAACATCGGACCTCAGAACCAAGCCTGGGGGCACTCCACTTAAAACTGGCCACCATCCCGACATTGAGCCATTGACCACTACCCATTGGGCCCATCCATGAAGCCAGCTTTCTATCCATCTTGCAGTCCATGTATCTAATCCATGTTTAACTAAATTATGGGAAAGAATGTTGTGGGAGAATTTATCAAAAGCTTTGCTGAAGTCAAGGTATATCACATCCACTGACTTCCCTGAGTCCACAGAGCCTGTTACCTCATTGTAGAAGCTGATCAAATTGGCAAGGGATGACTTGCCCTTGGTGAATCCATGTTGACTACTTTTGATCATTTTCCCCTCTTCCAAGTGCTCCAATATGGATTCCTTGAGGATCCCCTCTATTATTTTCCCAGGGACTGAGGTAAGGCAGACCAGTCTTTAGTTCCCTGTATTGTTCTTCTTTCCTTCTTTAAAGATGGGCACTACATTTGCCTTTTTTCAGACATCTGGGATCTCTCCTGCTCTCCAAGCCTCTTAAAGTTAACGGCCAAAGGCTCTGCAAAGACGGCTGCCAATTCCCTCAGTACCCTTGGATGTATTAAATCCAGACCCATGGATTTGTGTATGTCTAGTTTATCTAGGTAGCTCTTAACTCGTTCCTTCCCCACCGATGGCTGCCCTCCACCTTCCCATACTGCATTGTCCAGTATTGGAGTGTGGGAGCTGCTCTTGTCCGTGAAGACTGAGGCAAAAAAAAACATTGAGTATTTCAGCTTTTCTTACATCATCTGTCACTAGGTTACCTCTCTCATCCAGTAATGGCCTCACACCTTTCCCTGATAATCCTCTTATTGTTAACATGCCTGTAGAAACCCTACTTGTTACCCTTCACATCCCTTGCCAGCTGCATTTCCAATTGTGCTTTTGCTTTCCTGTTTACCACCTGGCATTCTCCAGCCATATATTTATCCTCCTTAGTCAACTGTCCACTTTTCCACTTCTTACATGCATCCATTTTTGAGTTTGTTGACCAAGGATTTCCCTGTTATTCCAGGCTGGTTGCCTACCATGTTTGCATTTCTTACTATGCAGTGGGATGGTTTGTTCCTGTGTATTCAGTAAGACTTCTTTAAAATACTGCCAGTTCTCCTGAACAATTTTCCCCTTCATCTTCATTTCCCAAGGGATCCTGGCCATCTGCTCTCTCAGGGAGTCGAAGTCTGGTCTTTTGAAATCAAGGATATGTATTTTACTGCTCACCTTTCTTTTATCAGGATCCTAAAATCTACCAGCTCATGGTCGCCGCAGCCCACGTTGCCACCCATTTCTATTTCTCCTAGTAGTTCTTCATGGTTGTGAGCAGCAGGTCAAGTTGTGCATGGCCCCCTGGTTGGTTCCATCAGTGCTTGTAACAAGAAGTTATCCCCAACATTCTCCAAAAACTTTCTGGATTGTCTGTGTGCTGCTGCATTGGTCTCACAACAAATGTCTGGATGATTAAAGTCTCTCATGAGAAGCAGGGTGTGTGATTTGGAAGCTTCTCTTACTGGTCTGAAGAAATCCTTATCTACCTCATCTCCCTGATCTGGTGGTTTATAGCAGACACCAACTACAAAATCACCTCTGTTGCTTCTGCCTCTAAGCTAAACCAAAAGACACTCAACTGTTTTTTCTACCTCCTTATATTGGAGTTCTGAGCAATCATACTGCTCCCTCTTACAGAGTGCAACTCCTCTTCCTTTTCTCCCCTGCCTGTTCTTCCTAAACAGTTCATACCCTTCCATGACTGTGCTCCAGTTATGCAAATCATCCCACCAAGTCTCCGTTATTCCAACCACCTCATACTTATTTGACTGCACCAGGGCCTCTAATTCTTCCTGTTTGTTTCCCAGCCTTCTTGCATTTGTGTACAAGCACCTTAGAGAAGTAGCTGATTCGCCCACTTTCTGCTCTTCACCCAGGAATCCTACTCTGTTGTTCCCTACTCCTTCCCCACTTACCTCAGGGCTTGTGTCACTGTCCCCCAACGAACCTAGCATAACACCCTCCTCATTAGGTTAGCAAGCCTGCCTGCAAAGCTGTTCTTTCCTCTCTTAGTTAGGTGGATCACATCTTCCCCTAGGAATCCTTGTTCGTGAAACAGAATCCCATAGTCAAAGAAATCAGATCCTTCTCCATGACACCACCTACGCAACCACTTATTTACCTCGGCAATTCAAAGATCCCAACCTGGACCCCCTTCCTTCCACAGGGAGGATGGAGAAGAACACCACTTGTGCTCCATATTCCTTTATCTTTCTTCCTAGGGTTATGTAATCCACAGTGATCTAGTCAAGGTTGCTCTTGGCTGTTTCATTAGTTCCTGCATGGAGAAGTTGGAAAGGGTAATAGTGTCCAGGTTTGATGATTTTTGGAAGAGATTCTGTAACATCCTAGTTTCTAGCTCCTGTCAACCAGCAAACTTGCTGGGATTCTAGGTCTGGACATTAGATGGATGACTCTGTCTCTCTTCGGAGGGAGTCCCTGACCATCACCACCCATCTTCTGTTGGGGGTGGTGGTTGTAGAACCCCCATCTCTGGGACTGTGCATCTGATACCTTACAATCTGCGGGGTCTTCTTCTGATCCATTCCCTGTGAAATATCTGCCTTGGCTATCTCTAGCGTATCACCCACCACATCTGCAAGAGATGCAGCAAGGGCTGTCACTCTCGTGTGGGCCTTCATAGTCACAGTAGATGCTGTAAATGAAGTCCTCAATTGAAGCTATAAAGGGCGCTATCCATAGTCTATGCGGACTGAAGGATGCCTACTACACCTTTGCAGAGAGGCTGAAAGCGGTTGCTTAACTCCACTGGAGTTGGAGAGACTTGAATTGGTTTTCTTCTTCTGGAGATAACATGTTTCCAGTTCTCTGCCTTGTTTTGAACAGCCTGTGGTTCCTGCAGTACTAAATGGTGCTTTCTATCTGGAAAGTCTTCACCTTCTCTGATGGACCTGAGGGTTGATATTTGCATCTCAAGCCTTCTAATTTTCTCTTCCAAAATGGCAACCAGCTTGCACTTGGGTCATACCAAATTCTTTCTGTCATCTGGGAGGAAGAAAAATATAGCACATGCCAGGCAGGTCACAACAGCAGACTTCTCAGTAGACATATCATCCATATTTCCTCTTTCTTCAGAGAGTTCCCCTGGATATTTCCAGCACTACCCTGAAGGGTACAAGAGAAACAAATTTATAAGAAAGGGACAACTGGTATGGGGCTCCCTGTTTGCTATTCACAGTGTTCGCTGTGGCTGCCTTCTCATAAGGCTGCTGTCTGGCTAGGCCCGGCTTAAAGCCCTGCTTCCAATCTAATCAGCCCTTGAAGGCCCAACTGGAACAAAGCACTTCCAATTCACTCCTAGCAAACTTATCAAACTGCCAAACAGACTTTCAAACTATCCCTTTTAGAAAAACATGCTCAGACACACAGACAGATATTCAGCCACCAGCTCACAACACAGCCCCTAAAGGCCACATTCACCTGAGCTCCTCTGGGATGCTTTCCCAGGCAACTCCCTGTTAGCTGCTCCTGTTCCTGTTTCCTGCACCTCTGGATCTGCACTTGTGAGCACAACTGGTCAAATATTTTTAACTAAACAACTAGGATAACAATTCACTTTTGTGGAGAGTGGTACTTCAAGGCCTATTCATGATTTGGTCACCCCACATATCCTGAGGGATCCATGGTCTCCTTAATGATCATTTTAAAGGGGGAAAAAACCCACCAGTTTCAGCTCACCATTTTTCGTGGAATTAAGCTGGTATTCATTGTTTAAAACTATTAATGAGCACTTGGTTCTTTATAAGTACTTATGTTAGACTTTATTTTTTACTTTTCATATGAAAGTCAAACTTTAGTCTCTGATATACGCAGATGATTCCCACTGATCTCATGAGTGAACAGATGTAGCCATTAAAATCCTTAGTCTTGTCTTTTTTTCCAGTCAGTATAGGGTATACTGTGTAATTGGTGATACTTGTTAAACTTAACATAGAGGATAAGTTAATAAAATTATTCATTTGTAATTGACAGTTGTAAAGATGATGATGGTAACCAACACATTTCTGGACAGAGTTGAGTGTCTCTAGGCAAATTCTGTCCTGTTTGCATTGAAGTAAATTGATATACATATTTTTGCAAAATTAATTTTCAGGCTTGTCTACATGGGGAAATTAGTGCAGAATAAGCCAAGGTGTAAATATAAAATTCAATAGCTAGTCCATGCCAGCTGTTTACATGGACACTCTTCTTTCACACACAAAGTGCCATTGTCCACTTTTGCATAATCCACTTTAAGGTGAACTAAACTATACCACACAAATGTATTTTCAATTAAGAGTCTGGGGAGTTAGTGGCCGTGTCTGCACCAGCCCCAAACTTCGAAATGGCCACGCAAATGGCTATTTAATGGCTATTTAATGACCCAATCCTTCACCCTTCCCTTATGTCAATGGGAGTTCTGACATATCAGGCCAAAAGTGGGTTTTATATTACCCAGAACAACAGTAACTAGGCAGAAGGGAAAAGGAGAGGGAAGTAAGATTCTATCCCAACATATTATAACAATTAATGCAGTCTAAATTATGAGCTTCCCTTTTTGTTGAATATTGCACAGAATAAATTCATGCTTTTTTAAAAAGTACAATAGCTATTCCACGCTGGCTACGTCTACACTAGCCCCAAACTTCGAAATGGCCACGCAAATGGCCATTTCGAAGTTTAGTAATGAAGCGCTGAAATGCATATTCAATGCTTCATTAGCATGCAGGCGGCAGCGTCACGTCGAAATTGATGCGCCTCGCCGCCGCACGGCTCATCCCGACGGGGCTCCTTTTCGAAAGGACCCCGCCTACTTTGAAGTCCCCTTATTCCCATGAGCTCATGGGAATAAGGGGACTTTGAAGTAGGCGGGATCCTTTTGAAAAGGAGCCCCACCGGGATATGCCGCGTGGCGGCGAGGCGCGTCAATTTCGAAGTGCCGCGGACGCCTGCATGCTAATGAAGCGTTGAATATGCATTTCAGCGCTTCATTACTAAACTTCGAAATGGCCATTTGCGTGGCCATTTCGAAGTTTGGGGCTAGTGTAGATGTAGCCAGCGTGGAATAGCTATTGTACTTTTTAAAAAAGCATGAATTTATTCTGTGCAATATTCAACAAAAAGGGAAGCTCATAATTTAGACTGCATTAATTGTTATAATATGTTGGGATAGAATCTTATTTCCCTCTCCTTTTCCCTTCTGCCTAGTTACTGTTGTTCTGGGTAATATAAAACCCACTTTTGGCCTGATATGTCAGAACTCCCATTGACATAAGGGAAGGGTGAAGGATTGGGTCATTAAATAGCTAATGCAGAAAGTACAGTTGATCTTCACATACCTTCCAGCAGTTTATAGTGTTTCTTTAAGAAACATCATTCCTGGGTTTGTGCCAGAGAAGGGCTTTTGTTTTAGGCTGACTCAGTTTCACATTTGACCTACATATCTCTTGGTGATAATTGGGAATTAGCTATTTATACACAGGTAAAGGAAATACAGATTACACAACAAGTGCGAGACCATGGAAATCCAGAGAGGTAATTGGAAGCCTATCACCTGGGGACTTAAGGCCATATGAAGGAGCTATTAAAAGTGATATTGTTGCTAATTTGGGCATGAGCAACATTTATAATTTAAGAAAACAAAATCCATAAAAGTGTGTCTGTGTCATTTTCAGCAAAAACTGTAAGGCTGGATCTACACTAGAGTTTTGTTGACAGAAGGGGACTTGTCGACCTGTCACTGTCGACCTGCCTCAGGGAAGGTCTACCCATTTGAAGCATTCTGTCGACAGATTCTCGACAGAACTCTGCATTTGCCTAGACAGTATTATCCTTCAAAAATTTGAGGTATATCAATCTGGCAATAGAATGCTATTGAAAGAAGTGCAGTGTAGACGCTTCTGTGAACAGAGGGGGCTTCAGGTAACTGAGCAGCCCTCTTTGCAGAGCTGCCATTCTGCTTTCTGGCACCAGAGGTCAGTGCAGTCTGGCAGTTCTCTGTCAGCAGAGCAAGCTGTTGTGTAGATGCGATCTCTCAACAGAGGTTCTGTTGAGATTACCCTGTCGACAGTAACTTTTGTGGACAGATTCTTCTAGTGTAGACATAGCCTAAGTATAGTTGCAGTATCTCTTTTGTTGCTGTTCTAAACATACAGGCTATGTCTATACTAGCACAAAACTTCAAAATGGCCATGCAAACAGCGATTTCGAAGATTAGTAATGAGGCACTGAAATGCACATTCAATGCCTCATTAGCATGCCACTGGCCACGGCTCTTCGAAATGGCTGCTTTTCACTGCCACGTGGCTTCACCAGATGGGGGTTGTTTTCTAAAGGACCCTGCCAACTTCTAAATCCCCTTATTCCTATCTGCTGACAGAGAATACCAGACTACACTGCCCTCTGGTGCCAGAAAGCAGAATGACAGCTAGGCAAAGAGGGCTGCTCAGCTGCCCAACACCCTCTCTGTCAACAGAAGTGTCTGCGCTGCACTTCTGTCGACACCACTGTGTCTCCAGATTGATATGCTCCAAATTTGTGAACGATAATACTGTTGAGGCAAATGTGCAAATACTGTGAGGCAAATGCGTCGACCCAAGTGCAAATCTGCTGATAGGAATAAGGGGATTTCAAAGTTGGTAGGGTCCTTTCAAAAAGGACCCCCATCTGGACAAGCTGCACAGCAACGAAAAGTGACAATTTCGAAGAGCTGCAGCCGGCAGCATGCTAATGAGATGCCGAATATGCATTTCAGTGCCTCATTAGTAATCTTTGAAATGGCTATTTGCATGGCCATTTCGAAGTTTTGTGCTTGTGTAGACATTGCCATAGGTTTTTACCAAAATAGCACAACAAAAGTTTCCATGATTTAAAATGAGTTTTTCTAAGAATTTTACTGGCTGTTTGATAATGTTCATACTGATACAAATTAATTCTCATTTGTGCTTCATAATATGTGTAATTCACAGATATTTTTCTGTTACATGTTAAATCAATTTTTACAATTCAAGCTATTTGCTTTTCAACAACCTAGGACTTTCCTTCTGGAGAATGTATTTCTCTTCTGGTGTCACAGTGTTACAGTTGCAATCAACAGAGGTACCTAAATTGCAGTTCTTTCAAATTATAGTGTGCTGCTAGAAGAGCATTTTCTGTGAGGGCAAAAAATGCACTTCCTGTCCTTGTGATCCATTAGCGTGTGGATTTGTGAATATATTTGGGGAGCAGAAAAGACAACAATTAGATCAAGAGTTTAATTATTGCTTAGTATAGTTATGTGATAAGAATGAATTATAACTGATTAGGGTGGAACGTTAGTAGTTTGAAGTTGATGGATAAGATCTGGAAAAGCAAAGCGATTAGCTTAGGAACAAAGTTGAGCATCTTGAAAATGCATGTTGTATGGATGTGAGACATGGGTGATAACAAAAGAGTTGAAGAGAAGAATATTGTCATTTGAAAGGAGTTGTTACAGAAAGATCCTGAGAAGAGGATGGATGCAGAAGGTCAACAATGGGGAATTATATAGGAAAATAACAGTTGAAAGAGAACCTATTGTGGAAGGTTTCACAATGGAAGGTTCTGGCATATCTACAGAATGAACAATGAGCGAAAAGTCAAGACCCTGCTATTTGGCATGACAGATGGCTCAAATAGGGGAGACAGACCCTCCAGAGAATGGATAGATGATATAGTAGGTCAGTACGAAGCTAGTCTACAGAAACTAAACCACTCCGCAATGGATAGGGAAGGATGGAAAGAAGTAGTGAAGGAGGCATTGGACACCACCACGCACTGAGCCCGTGGTGGTTGATGATGATGGTTAGCAGTTTGGTGCTCTTTGTTGTATTGTTTTATGTACTGGAAATCATGCCCAGAGTGTGGGATGGACCTTCTTGGTAAATTAATTCATGATTTGAAAAATCAAATTGAAGTTAAAATAGCATCAAACAGCAGCCTTATCTCAGCCACACTACACATCCAGTGCCATGCTCAGTTTGGCTGCATTTTGGTGCTGAAGGGGAGGAGAGTGTCAGTGTTCATCCTCCACACAGTGATCAGTTACAAAAGCAGTCCCAGTACTTTGGAGAGTTGAAGCGTAGGCAAGTTGCTTAGGGATGCTTAGGAGAGTTGAAGCATAACAGCTGGAAATATAGAGGACTGGAGAAAATGGCAGGAGTGGTCCTTTAAGTCGTGAGAGTATGCCTTCCTGAGGTACAGTCCTCTGGGTTGCAATGGGGGAAATATTTCCATGCTATCCCTTATTCAGGAATGTGGCTGTCAGATATGAATGAATACCTAATATTATTTATGGCTTATTTTTCACATTAAGGCTATGCTTTGGCTGGAAAGGGCCAAGGTGGACTGTGTTAGGAATTGGTTAAGGCTAGCTTTGAGCTTAGACCTGATGGTACCTGGCATCTCAGTTGCTTATGTGGCTTTGGAGATTTCATTTTAGAATCGCTCTAGAAAACATAGGTCTGAGATTACAGTTTGTTTTTTAAAACTACATGTTGCATGAGATAACTGGTGCTACAGTTTTGGGGTTCTATGAGCACAGTTTCTTTTTCCTTTTTCATCCTCTCTTTTGCACTGTTCTGGTAGCTGTTCAACAAGATTATAGCTGATCTTAATCATATTCATAGATGATGAATTTTATATCTGTCCAAAAAAGATTTCTCTCACCTTCCTGAGGGATCACCAAATGAGGTCCAGTACAAAGTATGGTTACTTCATTTCCAAATAATGGCTTAGGGCAGTTGTGAAGAGTGTTTCATTTCTAAAATCTTGCTATAGACATTAAATTATCCTATGGCATCCTTTGTGTCGGGGTTGTCAGACCAGAAGACACGAGAGTCCAACAGCATGTTTTTATTTTTCATCTCTCAAATCAAACAGCAGGCATTTATTTTCTGATCGTTCAACAGTGCTACGATTCTCTGAAGCCAAATTGTCTTATGAAAAGAATAAGGCTGTCTGCAGCTAGATTTCTAATGTCGGAGGAAACAGATATCCTGAGGCCAGAGTAGAGAAATTTTACACGAACTCTATTTGCTATAGTCCAGGGTAACTCCAGCCTCAAGCTGGTCTAGAGTCAGAGCAGCTGTATGCATGAAATATTCTCTATAGTGGCCCAAACTCTCTTTCAATTGGAGGAATGAGCCTGTTACATCAGTATCCAATGTGAGGATTGTATTCCTTGGCTGTACCTTTGCTATGAGCAGCTGACAGGTTTAGCGTTCTTCAGAAAAGACAGAATTTTTAAATGCTCTCCATGGCAACTACTGGATCAGTGAGTTCTTACAACTCAGCGTATTTTATATACTGGTTTGTCAAGGAAACATTTTGCCTGGACATGAGTCATTTTTAAGCAGATAAGATAATTTTACCTTCGTACTTTATTTTGTTAGAAAAAAAACTGTTATATTAAAGCAATTGTAACATTATTCAGTGCCAAAAAGACTAGAAATTGGAGTTGACCAAGATTGTGATGCATATTCCTCAGAAAAATAACCCTGTTACATTTTTTGCAGCGTCTACAGATACAACACAGTGTGTTAAGATTAGGCTGTGAAAGTTGGGGGCGGGGGGGAGAAAATGATCTTCTCAAAATGTTTATTACAACAGAATTTTGAGGAAGCTTCAGCAATCAATGGAGAACATCTGTTGTATTGGATGGAGGGAGGTGGGAAGAGAATTAATGTCTGTTTGCTCCCAGAGTGTTTTATATTCTTACCATTGACTGATGTTAGATGTAACTCTTCTAGTTACACTGAAGGAGATAGACACACTGGGGGCTGATACAAACATGGCCTTCAGCTGTGGTGGTATCAAGATTGAAACTAACACCAAAGTGAGTTTGTGCATGCATAAACACAGGATGCCTAACCATTTAAAAGGACAAGACATCATAATAAGAAAAACAGACATTCGGGTATAGCAAGCTTAAGATGCCTCAATCCCCAAGTGATACTGCAGCATTTGACATCAGCTGATGTTCCTGTGTGCAGCATTAAAATGAAGTTGAAGACAGGCTGTTCTTGGTGTAGTGTATTCTCAACTGTGGAAATTGTTTCCCAGATTGTTTTTCAGGGCCTGAATTTTCTAACCTTCACGTTTTTGGTTCCCCAACTTCTGAGAGAGAAGTGGATGAGTTTCACATCTGGAGTTTATATTATAGAGAATTCTACATTTTTTTGTGGTGTAGAAGTTTTGGGGAGGACAGAGGGGTAAAAATTATTAATACCTCCATTTTGTTACCAAAGGATGGACATGTTAAAAAAACCACAATCGGTACACAATAAGTCACACTGATAGAAGGTTCATTCTGCATCTCTGTCGTAGTATTCATGCCCTAAAGCCAGGGCCGGGATAAGAAAGGGGCTTTGTGGGTACAGCCCAGTCCTGGGACCCTGTGATGCAGCTGCTAAAACCCCTGTGTCCTGGAACAGCCCTTCCTTGTGGGTAGATAGTTCCATGTGCTGCCATTCTCACCCCCCAGTCCTTGGGCTGAAGTCATATCTCCATGAGCACCTGGAAGCTCCTACCCTGCTCTGCTCTTGTCTGGAGGCTGCACCCTGCTGCTCCAATTGGTCAGGAATCACCACACAGGGGAGTTCCTGGGTTCAATCCTTGTAAATTAGCATAGGGCAGCACAGGCTGTGCAGAACCACCTGTTCCCACCACCACCAAAGGGAAGGTGCAGCAGCGCCAGGTAATTGACATGTACCCTAACTCATGCCACAGACCTGAACCCCTCACCAGACTTTCTCCCTCCCAGACACTGAACACCAGCCTTCAGCCCCCTCTCACACCTTAACTCATGCTCAGACCCTACACCCCAAACTCTTGTCCTGAGCCTCTTCCTACAGCCAGACCTGCTGGCCCCAGTCTGGAGCCCCCTCCTTCCTACATTCCAATGCCTCATCACTAGCCCAACCCCAGACCCCACAGTCCCAGTTGGAGACCTCACCCCCTCCCAAAGCTACCCTCCTGTCTCACATCACAGTGTCTTCTTGCACATTGGACCCCTCATTCCCCACCCCCAATGCCTAGGAGATCCCACCAAATCTAATAGCCCTGGCTCCCAGAACACTTAATCCAGCACACCCACTGCACTTGCACAGGTACTTGATCTTTCATGAACATGTGTTCACACACACATACGAGCTTCATAATATATTTTTCTCATTGTTTTAGTTTACATTGAAAGCAATATCAAAGGTTGACTGTTCTTGCGAGTGAAATTTGCAGGCCCCAAAAGTGAGATTCAGTGGCAAAGAATGACACTTTTTGGCTGTGTCTACACTACCACCTTCCTTCAAAGGAAGGATGGTAATTAGGGTGTTGGGAGTTTACTAATGAAGTGCTGCCATGCATAGACAGCACTTCATTAAGCAAATTCCATCCCCCTGCCCCCTCCCACCCATGGCAACGCCGAAGTTTTAAATTTTGAAGTACTGGCACGCATCTAGCTGTGGTTCACCCACCAGTACTTCGAAGTGCTGAGGCAACTTTGAAGTCCTCTTACTCCTCAAAATTGGCAGCACTTCATTAGTAAACTCCCAATACCCTAATTACCATCCTTCCTTTGAAGGAAGATGGTAGTGTAGACACAGTCTTTGTGTACTAGGTCACTGCTTAAGACAGGAGCATTCATCTTTGGTCTTTGGCAACATTCAGTAGTCCATATTTTTAATCCAACCAGCACTAATTATTTTATAGTGTACACTGCTTAATATTGCATATGAAACACTTAAATGTCCTAATTCATACTAAAGCATGTGAAAATCTCTACCCACAAGATGGAACCCCATCTTGGGAAAGCCTGGGGCCTCTGCTGCTCAGTATGGTGAGGTAGGGGCTTCTGCTTAGTGGGGAGAGGGGACTCTGCACTTTGGCCCCAGGAGGCCCTCCTTCCATCACTCAGAACTTCAACAGGATCCGGGATGAAATTCTGAGCCCCAGCAGGAACCTGCTGAGGTTTTGGGGCCCTGACTTACGGTAAGCGTGCTTCCAAACTTCCATAGATTGTTTTGTGTGTCTCAGAGGCTGTGTCTACACGTGCCCCAAACTTCGAAATGGCCATGCAAATGGCCATTTCGAAGTTTACTAATGAAGCGCTGAAATGCATATTCAGCGCTTCATTAGCATGCGGGCGGCAGCCGCGCTTCGAAATTGACGCTCCTTGCCGCCGCGCGGCGCGTCCAGACGGGGCTCCTTTTCGAAAGGACGCCGCCTACTTCGAAGTCCCCTTATTCCCAGCTCATGGGAATACACAGTGTAGCCAGCTCATGGGAATAAGGGGACTTCGAAGTAGGCGGCGTCCTTTCGAAAAGGAGCCCCGTCTGGACGCACCGCGCTGCAGCAAGGAGCGTCAATTTCGAAGCGCGGCTGCCGCCCGCATGCTAATGAAGCGCTGAATATGCATTTCAGCGCTTCATTAGTAAACTTCGAAATGGCCATTTGCATGGCCATTTCGAAGTTTGGGGCACGTGTAGACACAGCCAGAATGTCAGTATGTTTGGCCACCCATGCTATATGCAATGCAAAACAGTAGACTTTAATAAAAATAATTATTTGTTCATTGGAACAAAAAGCTGGGTAGTTAAAGATTCCCAAGGACATGTATTTTTTTGACAGTCACGTATTCACATATATCGAAAAAATGTTCATAGCCTCCTCTGGTGTATGTACAGATTGCAACCCTGAATGTTGTAGTCTCCATAGTTGCTCTAGTACTCAAGCTCGAAAAGCAGCTTTCCAAGCTCTAAGGCTGTGGCCACACTTGGCCAAAACTTCAAAATGGCTATGCTAATGGCCAAATTTATGAATACTAATGAGGCACTGAAATGAATATTCAGTGCCTCATTAGCATGTTGCCAGCCATAGCGTTTCGAAAGTGCCACTTTCAAACACACATGACTTGGCTACACAGGGGTCTTTTTCGAAAGGACCCCATATGTTTCAAAATCCCCTTATTCCTCTCAGCTGAGGGGAATAAGGGGATTTTGAAACATGCAGGGTCCTTTTGGAAAGGACCCCCATGTAGCTACACCAAGCTGCGCACGTTCGAAAGCAGCACTTTCAAAGCACTGTGTACAGAAGCGTTCTAATGCTAATGATGCGCTGAATATTCAGTTCAGTGCTTCATTAGTATTCTTCAATTTGGCTGTTAGCATGGCCATTTTGAAGTTTTGGCCAAGTGTGGCCACAGCCTACATGTCCAGTGATCTTCATTGGGTACTAATATGTGCTATTTTTAAGAATTCAAACACACTAGAAATTAATTGATACCATTTTTATTGGTCTCTTTTGTTAGTGTGTTGCAGTGGATAGGAAATACTTTAAACAACACATATTTTCTCTTTCTGGTGTGAACTTATCAGGAGATCTAGTCAAGAATTTACATATAAAAGACATTACTTGTTCATACTGTAAAATATCTACAGTTCTCTGTATCAGTGCTTGTGTATTTAATACTGGGCTGAGTTTTGTATTTTGTCATATGGGTTTCTTGAAAGAAAAATCTTTCTATACTTTTTGGGGAATTAGTTTTTTTTTCTCCATGTCCTTCCAATTCTTTCCCAAAGGTTGGGGTCTTTTGTGGAATGGGCTCGTGTCCATTGGCTGGATCAGAAGGAAGGCCTTGAACTGTAGAAAAAACAAGTTATTGATCCTAAATTTTTTGTTGGTCCTCGGAGAATCCAATTTGAACTAAAATATATGTACCTTTCAGGTATATGTATTTACTCAGTAACAGAGAGGAAGCCATGCTAGTCTATACACTATCAAAACAAAAAGCAGTCAAGTAGCACTTTAAAGACTAGCAAAATAGTTTATTGGGGAACTTTCGTGGGACAGACCCGCTTCTTCAGACCACAGCCAAACCAGAACAGACTCAATATTTAAGGCAATATTGAGTCTGTTCTGGTCTGGCTGTGGTCTGAAGAAGCGGGTCTGTCCCACGAAAGCTCACCCAATAAACTATTTTGCTACTCTTTAAAGTGCTACTTGACTGCTTTTTGTTTTGATATATTTACTCAGAATAAGTAAGGAAAGTTAAGCAATATTTATACGTGTTCAGCAGGTTAATTAATGTTGTGTGGTGCTTTAAGTAGACTAACCCACTACCACTTTGTTTTTCGTAGTTTCAGGTAGTTCTGAAAAGATCACCATGTCTTGTTGACTTGTAGAGAAATGGAGAGAGTGAAAAGGGTATCATGTCAGTATTGGACTGTGATGTCTATGCATAATTTATAGTTTATTAACTATATTATGCCAAAAATTTTAAGCACCATATCTTACGGAGCTTACAAGGTACAACATGACTCATTCACTACAGTGTAGCCTTTTTCAGTTGTCCAGATTGCAGTTAAATACTCAAGAATTTTTTCCACAGGGTAAATGTATGAAGAGCAGTAGGTCTATGCAGAAATAGCACATCGGCTACGTCTACACGTGAAGCCTACATCGAAGTAGCTTATTTCGATGTAGCGACATCGAAATAGGCTATTTCGATGAATGTCTACATGTCCTCCAGGGCTGGCAACGTCAACGTTCAACATCGACGTTGCGCATCACCACATCGAAATAGGCGCTGCAAGGGAATGTCTACATGCCAAAGTAGCACACGTCGAAATAAGGGTGCCAGGCACAGCTGCAGACAGGGTCACAGGGCGGACTCAACAGCAAGCTGCTCCCTTAAAGGGCCCCTCCCAGACACAGTTGCAGTAAACAACACAAGATCCACAGAGCCGACAACTGGTTGCAGACCCTGTACATGCAGCATGGATCCCCAGCTGGAGCAGCAGCAGCCAGAAGCCCTGGGCTTAGGGCTGCTGCACACAGTGACCATAGAGCCCTGCAGGGGCTGGAGAGAGAGCGTCTCTCAACCCCTCAGCTGATGGCCGCCATGGCGGACCCCGCAATTTTGAAGTTGCGGGACGCACAACGACTACACGATCCCTACTTTGACGTTGAACGTCGAAGTAGGGAGCTATTCCCATCCCCTCATGGGGTTAGCGGCTTCGACGTCTCGCCGCCTAACGTCGATGTTAACATCGAAATAGCGCCCAACACGTGTAGCCGTGACGAGCGCTATTTCGAAGTTAGTGCCGCTACTTCGAAGTAGCGTGCACGTGTAGACACAGCTATCATCTGTAATGAATCTTATTAGTTCATACAAAAAAAATGTAGCTTTCTGTCCCTGTGGTTTGAAAAAGCCAGATTTGTCATGGTAATATGCTTTTACTCCTTTCAGGAGTTTAATTAGTATGTTAGTCCGAAGTTTCAACTCCACTCCTTACCCAAATTAGAGGTATGTGAAACCTTTAATGATTCTTGATTTATTCAGTGTCCTTTGGTCTCAAATGTGATCTTAACTGAAAATTCTGAGTGAAAGTGTTGAATGTATGAACTTTTGGCATTTTTCACAGGGCTTAGATATTATTGAACTGATCTTTCTCCAGCTTCTGTACTATGCTATGTGTACAAGCCTTTAAAGGATGAGTCCAAAGTAGAGAACTTCTTGTATTTCAGATGATTATGTACTTAAGAATATCTTACACATTCTGTTGAGAAGCAGGAAATTCTAGAGAGGATAATTTGCTTTAAGGAAACCCTACTGTTTGGTTCATAATACATGCATGTATAGTACTTGGTGCCTGGAGTGTCTGCTTTTTATTCCTCAGTTCTTGCTCATCACTGTACATTACATAATACGGAAATATAAATGTTATACAATGATATTGGCAGGCTCCATGATTCCTTCCACCCAGCCTGTGGAGCCACAGGCACTACTTTTACAGGTTTTAAATGTCTGTGGCTTTATTTATCACCTATATATATATATATATATATATATATATATATTTGCATCCATGCCTCATTAGCATCTTTCACTCCCTGTATTAGCATGCCACTTCTGATGGAAATGGCCTGTGTAGAAATGGCCACTTTGCCTTTGTGAAGCTCCTAGCCAGGCCTAACATGTAAATAAATTTCCAATTAAACCAAGTACCTATATATATATATATATATATATATATATATATATATATATTTAATTTAATTTCAAATTTAATTAAACCAAGTACCTATATATATATATCTATATATCTATATATATATATATAGGTACTTGGTTTAATTAAATTTGAAATTAAATTTAATTTAATTAAATTGGAAATTTATACCTATATATATATATATAGATATATATATATATAGATATATATATATATATATAGGTACTTGGTTTAATTAAATAAATTGGAAATTTATTTACATGTTAGGCCTGGCTAGGAGCTTCACAAAGGCAAAGTGGCCGTTTCTACATGGGCCATTTCCGTCAGAAGTGACATGCTAATATAGGGAGTGAAAGATGCTAATGAGGCATGGATGCAAATTCCCTGTGCCTCATTAGCATAACATCAAATGATCTGGAGTCCGGAAGACGTTCTTCTGGACTCCAAAATGCCATGTAGAAGCACGGCTGCTGGGCGGGGGCTTCCGGAAGGCAGTCCTTCTTCTGTAGGCCCCTTCTTCCTGAAAATTTTTGGGAAGAGGAGGCCTCTGGAAGGAGGACTTCCTTCCGGAAGCCACCGCCCCCCAGGGCTGTCCGGACTCCAAATCATGTGACGTTATGCTAATGAGGCATGGGGAACTTGCACCTGCGCCTCATTAGCATTGTTTGCTCCCTGTATTAGCATGTCACTTCTGAAGGAAGTGTCCTGTGTAGAAACAGCCAGTGAGTGCAAGAGACTGGACTCGATGACCTCTTGAGATTCCTTCTAGTTCTACTATTCTATGGATTGTATGCTGAACAAAGGGCAAAACAGGAATATTAATCATAGTTACTACAGGGTTTTTTTCTTCTCACATGTGCTGTAGCCTCTCTGATGGAGCTGAAGAGCACATATAATTTAAACCAGGTAGAACATTGAAGTCCTTCCATTCTCTGTGTGCTTGTCTATGCTCTCTTTCCCTGCACAAAAGGAAAATGGAGCCAGTTAATGTTTTTAAAGTGTTGTAGACAAGATCTTCAAATAAGGGTTCATATTTAGGCACTTGGATAAAAATGCCCTGATTTTCAGTGGTGATAGACATGAAGAATTCACATTGAAGGCAGGGGAGAGGATATTAGCACTTCAATGGATGAGGCCAGGAAATCCTATCGCCATCTTTGATAGATTTCTTTTTAAAAATCTTTTGCACCAGATCTTTAAATGACCCCCTCAAGGATTGAGGTCATGATCCTGGGTTTAGAGGGCCAATGCTCAGGCCACTGATCTATCCCTCCCCCCATCTGTTCTCTACTATCCTTGATTTCTTTTATAAACCAGTAGCCTAGTCTTCAAGATCACCAGGATTTGTATGTATTCAGAAGTTTGCCAGTGCTTTAGCCTTGTCTGGGAACAAGCATCACAAGGCCACAGTGTTAAAGGTGAATAACATAAGGGGTTCCTCTTGTCTGTGTTCACCTACAAAGAAGCACCCTTGTGTACTACATTGTATTTGCTACTTTATGATGTTAATTGAATATAAAATATTACTGTTTTCCATCATCATCATAAATTTGGAACTGATTAAAATTGGTATTTCATCAACCTAAAAATCACCATGGGGAAAAGGAACACACACACACAAAAGCTGGGATATTTTAAAACGATTTTCCAGACTTTTTTTTATCCAGTATGTGTTCATATTGCAATTTAAGACTGTAATAAATTTTCTTCAGTAAAACAGGATAAGTGATTTGAAAACTCAAAGTTGTATAAGAATGACAAATGTTAATTTTAGAACTTTAATTGTCTTTTTATTCAATCAGTGTATACATTTATTAGCTGTAGCACTACACCCAGAGAATCACTATACTGATACATTTAAATTCTTCAGTTTAAAAAAAAAAAAAAACAACAACAACAACAACTCTGTTTTAGACAATCTGGAGTTACAACTCCCTAATCTTTTTCATATAAAGGAAAAAGAATGAACTCAAGGCACTCTTCATTCATTACATTAGCATGAAAATATTCCCAAATAGGTTGTGGCAAATTGATTTACATGTCCTTTTTAATAGGAGGCATAATTAGTGTTGAAAAAATCATATGTCTCCTTGATGGCCTTTTATCACGTGTATACAGAAGAGAACAAATTCGAGAACATGCTGTAGGAATTGCCATACAGCCATACAAATTGTTACCCATCAGGTCTGTAGTTTCCATCAGAGATTACCTCAGATTCTACAGCAATGTGTATTTCCCTAAATCAATTACTGAGGATGCTAGCAGTGGTAGTAAATTCTGCTCTAGTAGCCTTTCATTCTTGGGAGCCCATGAGTTTAGTGGCCCCTAGGGGAGCTGCTGCTAATGTGGGTTGGTCATTTCAGGATTCAGGTCAGTTCAGGCAAAGCTGTGTTCCCTTTTAAAATTCTTTGTTTGGGCTCCATTGCTTATAACCAGAGATGAGGAGAAGCTGCTCCAGTAAGAAAGGGCCAGAAGGCTGGTGCACACTCAGCTGGGCTCCTGGGTCTTCCTGCTGTGCAGCAGGTTAAAGGGGCAGTCTAGGAATCCAGTGTGCTTCCCCACTGGATCAGGATCAGTTTCAAACCCCCGGCCCCTGCAGGGAGCCATTTAAGGAGGGGAAGGAGACTGAGCCTCCCCACACTCCAGCTTCGAACAGAGCACACAGAATGCATTGCTCTCTCTGCTGGCTGGGGAAAGGAGGGGAGTGGACAAATGAGTGAGTGACCAAGGCTGTGAGCTTCCTTCTCACTCCCTGAGAGTGATGAAAGGAAACAGCAAACAGCTTCCTCGTAGGAACCTTGGGTGGGGGGGCTTGAGCATCCCCCGAGCAACATTCCCCCCATGCACTCTGCATCCACCTATACCCCAGCCCTCCTTCCCTGACACCCAGTACATAGCCCCAGCCCACCTTCCCTGACACCCACCTCATATCTCCAGCCTGCTGCTTTGAGACCCTCCTCACACACTCCAACTCTGAATCTAGCACAACCCAACACAGTCCCCTTGTCTGAGCCTCCCTCACCTCCCAGCTACTGCGCTGACTCCTGCATCTCACTTGAGAGTGGTAGTCCACCCATTGGTATTTTGGAGGTTCTTTAAAGAGGCTTTGAAAATAAAAATGACTATTGCAGTGACTTTCGCCATCCTGGCTGCTACCACCTACTGGTGCTATCGACCTCCTTCATCTTAATCCTGACAGATATCCTTACCAGGCCAGAGAGAAGGAGGCAGGTGCTGTAACCACCTGCACCAGCTCCAACTGATTCCCTGATATCACCTGAGATGTGAGACTTTGTCATTGTCTCCATCCCTTGCATGACCTTTTCCATCCCGGTCTTGTTTCTTCTTTTTCCTAGAAGTTGTATTTATATTTGAATAAATCTGTTTTAGACTGTGTATTTTGTAATATGATTGTAAGTCTTCGGCCAGCAAGAGGCAACTGCAAGGAATGCCCTGTGTAGTCCTTTGCTGATATACGTTTTTGAGGCCATGGAGTGGCCAATGAGCCCACAGACAGTCTGTAGAACGATCCCTTTCTCACCTCCACTTCCAGGAATGAGGTTGCATGTGAGAATCATCACCAGAGACAAAAATCTGCATTTTCTCTTTGCTGTTCTTTTCTTTCCCCTCTTGTGTTGGACTTGTTTTGCTTTCTAGAAAACAGGAGCAGACTTCCACAGCAACAACAACAGCTCCTGCCTGCACAGATAATGCCCTCTGTGTTCTCTGTAAGGGACACAGTTATTACCCTCTTCAATCTGCAAGACTGTCTAACAAGGTTTCTTCTCCCCCGCCCCTCCCGCCCCAGCCGCCAAAAACTCTCTCCAGCTGAAGGGGGAAAAGGAACAAGGGAAAATGTTAAAATGAAAGCCATTTTTAGTCATTTACCTTTCAAACACTAATAATTTTCTTTCTTTTCTCTCAATAAAATGTTTAAAAAATTAAGTGTATTGTGCCTCTGTATTAAGCAGGCTCGGAACTCTGTATATTAGATGTCAAATGTGCTTAAAATTGTTCAGTGTTGGAAAGTATCTTTGAGTCCTTGGGTCCATCTATAAGTCAATACAATAGCTCTTACTGCTGCAGTCAAGAAAACAGCCAGTGGATCCATTTCTGCTTGTCTACATGGTTATATACTTGTTGCTCCCTATCACACCACCTCCCACAGTAGCTCATATGGGAAGAAAGTTGCCCACACAAGATGATAACATCTGGTGCTGTCTTCCTAGACCTAGTGTAAATGGGAAAAGGAACTGAGTGAATAAGAGGTGGACAAGCCAGTATAGAGAAATAAAAGAGCAATACGGAACATAGGGATGGGGCAATGGTGGCAGAGCTTCCAGGAACTTGGAAAACAAGTAAAGAGTGGGGAGGGGGCACCCAAGGCTTAGATATGGGTGACAAGTAATGAGAAAAATAGAGGAATTTGGGAATGAAGAGGAGGTAATAGCTGCGTCTATACCACATTCCCCTTTTGAAAAGGAAATGCAAATGAAGGAGATAAAAATGCAAATAAAGCACTGATTACAAATCTTATGCTTCATTTGTATAATCTCACATGATCAGATTTTTGGAAGAGACTTTATTCAAAAGCAAAAACAGCCATGTAGATGTAGGGCTTCCTTCGAAAATAAACCCTGTTCTCAAAAAAACCCCTCTTCCTGAAACAAAATAGGAAAAAAGGGTTCTTTTGAAAATAGTGTTTCTTTTCAAAGGAACCCTGTCTACACGGCTGTGTTTGCTTTCAAAAAAGTCTGTTCTGAAAACAATCGTGCAAGATTTGTAAATCAGTGTTTCATTTGCATTTTTGGTCTCCCTCATTTGCATTCCCCTTTGGAAAGGGGAAAGCAGACAATAAGAGACAAGCAGGGAATAAATAAGAGATGAGAAGACGTACTTTGGAAGCTGGGCTTTGGGTGAGAGTAAATCATTGAAAATCTGTGCTTTAGAGACCTATGTAAATATTGTGTTATGGCCACTGGAACGTGTAGATACCTTCTTGACTTCAGATAGTGTTCAGATCATGCCCTGAAACCTGAGTAGTAGTAACTTTTTGTAATTTGTATCCTGGCTAACATGACTGCAACTGCTCTTCTAACAGTGAGTCTGGAAACCAGTTTGAAAAGCTGATGTGTAATTTGTAAGGAGCAACTCTTATTGGTATTAGAATGGATTCCCACTTAAACATGTCTGAACGTTTTATCTTTATCATGGGATCTGTTCACCCTCTCATCTGTCAGCAGGGTTTCACCTAATGTCAGAAGCAATTTCCAGTGTGAAAAGAGTGAAGAATACACCACATAAGCCTCGTTTCTACACCCTTAGAGCCACCTAGCTATGTTGACATTCTGTAATACTACCCATAGCACTCAGAAATAGCTGGTTCAGCATCAGAAATCCATTTCTCATGGGGGTCCTACGAAATAGATGTGGGCAGCATCTTCAGCTTCATAGCCTACCTCCAAGCCGCCTCCCTATTCCACTGACAAATTTCTTGCTAGGATTTACTGGGTTTTAAGGAATACAGCCATCCTGTTTCACCCATCAAGCTTTCAGCTCTGACTCTACCCTTCATGTTCCCGTTCCTCCCCTTTGTGGATCCTGTGCTGGATGCTGTGGAGGCACTGCATAGCATAGAGCCAACTATGTCAGCTTTATGTTTGCTAAGAATTCCTCTCTGCCTGTGCTGGTGGTATTCTCATCACCTTCTTTATGGATGGTTTTAATAACCCTGTGAATCACTCTGGTATTGTGGAATGTGTAGATCTGGCACAGCTTTTTTCCTCTCTGTTTTGAGGATGCACAGTAGGAAAGGAACCTCTTCGAAAACCACAGACTAGTAAATGAAACGTTACACTTGGTATATGCTATCTGGAATGAAACACTGCAGCCTAAAACTGCAGGAGGACAGTTTTCCTAAAACCCCTCACCATAGTCCTATAAGGGCAATTAAATGAGGCAGACCAGGGAGTCTTTTTGTACCTAGGGAAGGGGGAGAGAAAGATCTCATCCATATTTATACCCCCCACACACACACACAAACTGCATCTCGCTAATAGTTCTTATATTGGACTAATATATCCAGTAATGATGCTCCAGGCAACACATAGATGGTCTGCAAAGAAAAATGTACTAAACTTTCAAAATTTCCTAATCCTTTTTATCTCCTGCTTCTTTCTATATTTCTTCCTCTCCTTAAGAGAATCAAAGCCCCAATGGCTTCCTCAAACCCTCCATCTCTTGAAAAGACTTAGGCTGCATCTACTCTACTAAATAAATTTTGAATTTAATGCAGTTAGCTTGATATTACCATGTGACTATCTTCACTGTAAATACAATTAGCTCAATTTAGGGCGCAGTAATATCGAGATTACAAAATCGTAGTTACCTGACGGGTTGAATTCAGAAGTTCAATTAAAGGCCAGTGTGGAAGCGCTGCATCTCACAATCAAGTTTATTAGCCTCCAGAGGTGTCCCGTGTGTAACCCACAATGCCCCTCACTGCTCCACTCTTGCTGCTGCTTTCCAGTAACAGGAAGAATGTGGATCTCAAAGCAGGAGCAGCAAGCTTTTGGCTGGGGGCTCATATTTGTATGCCTGAGAAATGTCTGTCTGTCTTTGCTATTAGTGCTGTGAGCAGCACATCTCCACATTACAAGTAGCCCCTGCAGGGAGCTTGTGGCTCTGTCTCTATATGTTTGGGTTTTTTTTCCACCACTCCCTGGTGCCAGCCACTGCCCCACTGCAGCACATGGCAATAAGGCTGTGGTGGGGGTCGTGCTTGCATAAGACACTGAGAAACTTCTTCTCAGCGGTTTATATTTGTGTGCAAATCCCCTTCCCCTCCCCCACAGATGCCATGCAGTCTGGGTCTTTCCTGCACTCTGCCACATCACATGAGTAGCTCCCAACTCAGTAAAAGGATATACCTGCCATTTGGTGCTGACCATAATTTCAAGCAGCACCATGATAGATTGCATGAGTTTAGGGCTCCAAGGGCAGGAAAGATATTTGGGGGATTACAGCCACCATGGGGAAATCTTCCCTGGCAGCTAAGATATGTCACTTCACTTCAATTGTCCCCCCACTGTCCCGCACTCCCATATTGAGGCTTGCTGCCGCTGAGGAGAAGTCTGTCTGGCTGCTAAGGTACTAGGGGTTTTGCTGCTATGGGGAGGTGTCCCCCGGTGGCTAGGATATTTAAGAGGTTGCTGCTGCCATGGGGAAGTCTCCCTCAGTAGCTAAGGGGATTGCTGTCACTGGGGGTAGTCTCTCCCAGTGGCTAAACTACATGGGAGCTTGCTGCCACCAGGGGGAAGTCTCTCCTGGCAGCTAAAATACTCAGGAATAACCACCTCAACTGGCCCCCCACTGAACCCCCACCTACACCCATACCAGTGTTTGCTGCCACTGAGGGGGGAGTCTTCCCCAGGAGCTAAAGCACTGGGGGTCTTGTTGCCATCGGGGGGAAGGCTCTTGAGCTGCAAGGCTGATTCCTCATGAAGGGACCATGTCAACTGAGCACTTGCTCCCCACCCCTGGAAACACGAGTTGCCCCCCCCCAGTCAATGAAGTTTGGGGCTTTCACCATCACCATATTATACCTGCAGTGACATTCTTTCTGTGTTGTTCTGTTTTGTTCTGAAACTACCTTAGCAGAGGTTCTCCTGGGGACATCTTTTATAGAACACGCATTATTTAAATCATTCTCTTCCTCTATATTATTTTGTCTCTTATGTGAACATTTTGCTAATGGGCTTAATTTGAGAGCAATATAGTGAGGGGAAAGAAACAAAAAATCTTTCCTTTAATTTTAGAATACAGTCTGTGCCTTCATATTATTTTCAGGGATCACCTACAATGACGGGAGGTGTGACAGCAGTAGATGGTCAGTTGAGAACACAGTCATTGCACAGAAGCCTTATTGTGCATTAGAAAGCCAAAGATTCTCCTCATCAGCAACACTATTTTCTGAAAAACTTTCCTATCTTCTCTTTCTTTGTGATTTTTGAGGTCCCTATATTAGTTTCAATAAAGTCAAAAATCTTCCTTCCTAGACTTTTCTATCCTTTGTTCTAACTTTGCAAATACAGTCAGCATTCCTGTATTATGGCCAGTGAGAATTCAGCTACAGAAGAAAGACATTTCTGTGAACTTTTTTGCCATCTGTGTGAATGCCCTTCGTTTCCTTCCTCTCAATGGGAAAAAATGGACATTTGCTTAGTAGGGAAGGGGAATGAGGAAGATGCAGTACGCAAAGATGACGTCAAAGACCAATGAGCATACCCAGAATGCTATGGGAATGAGGGAACTGTGGGGATAGGTTCCCACAATTCACGACTGCAACAATCAATATTTACCAATATTAGCGTGTCAGCAGTCAATCAACTTTGTGAGGAGCACATGGAAACTGATGATGGTCAAATTCAAACTTATAATTCCAGAATTACAAAATTGATATTCATAAATTCAAATTTATTTTATAGTGTAGATGCAGACTTAGACTCGGCTAATTCATGAACAGCTGTGTAATTTAGTGCAACCAATTACATGGCTCCAATGCTGCTCATATGTAGTATACTGATTGGTTACTCAAACTGGTGGTGGTTTGCCATCCATAAAAGTAATTCAGAATAATGTATAAACTATATACTGAAAAAAGAAAGAAAGGAGCTGGGTTTCTCAGGTAAATTCTTCTTTGTAAGTAATGTGCTATGCCTTTGTATTAATTTGACATATGCGATCTTTTACAATGATCACAAAATCCAATGTAGTGCCTAGAAATCTTGTACATAAAAGGAGGTTCTCTTGTGGCATAGTCAATGTAGTTGTTCCAATTCACTCCAACTGAGACTGGCACATTAGAGAGAAAGGTAGAAAAAGTGTAAGACAGAGACAAGTAATTTTCAGAAAACTTTAAATATTAATTAGTGAAATAAGAGGGATACTTACAATGTTCTACCTTCTATTTTGTTTCTAAATTCTTTTGTTCACTTGAAAGAAAATAAACAAAATGAAGGTCATATAGGGACATTCACGTGTGGTTAAAAACTAAAATAAGGCTGAAGACTGAAAAGGAAAATAAAATGACATTTAAATGTTTCACTGTTTCTCATCCTATCCTGGGAGTTTACTTTTTTCAGAAAGATAAGCTCTATATGTTTGTGTAGAAGAGTGTGTAATCTTCCAATCTCCCTCTTCCAAACTAGACAAACATAATTATAGCAAATTATGTGGTACAAATGAGCAGGGAAGCTACCTAATTGTTTAAAGTCTTTGTATCCCCCATCAATATTGCCAGTGGGCAGAATGACCAGTGGGACCTTAAGTACATGAGCTTCAACATTGATTTTTTTTTTGTAGGTTTCAAATAACAATGTTAGTCACAAAGTCAACATTCAAATTTAATTAATGGGATAATCCAGACAACAGTTAGTTTTGGTAATAAGGTGCTCTGTACAATATTCTGCTGTTTGTTCATTGAAGCCTTGAATGTTGCTCAGCAATTAATTTCACACTTTAAGTGCTGTGAATGCCTGTGATTAAAGCTTTACTATATAATTGCAAAGTATATCATAATTATTTTATTGCTACTGGACAGACTGTCTAGTGGGCAGATGCAAAGGAAGTAAAAATAGTCCAATTCCTAAAATTTGATCAAATATTCGGAGGTTCGTATCATTAACTTGCAAACACGTTTTATTCTGTCTATAAATAAGATTTTCTATGGCAAGTTATCAACCAAAGACTGACTATTTTGTGCTATTTGAAGCCAAACATTGTCTTGTGGTGGTTTTGCCTTTACATTATGTAACAGCAACTCTGAACTCATTTTCAACGTACAGCATGGAAAAATAAAGGCATCAGAGTTAAAGTTCAATTATTTTTATTTTTACAACTCTCAATCTGAACATTATCAGAACATCAATGTTCCAGCATTTAATTTCTACCTATATTTTGTTTCAAAAATGTTTTTTGAAGTGACATTGAACCTGTTTTATTTGTCTCAAAAGATTTGTTTAGGATTTTTTTAAATTTTGGCGAAAGATTAGAAGGCTGCCAACATCTGGTACTAGGAAGTATCCTGGGGAAACAATTAAGTTTTTCAGGCTCCCAGCTAACTTTCTTCTTGTTCCAGAGATGATTTTTCACCATTGTAGACACTTTGTGCTTCTGTTTCAATTCAAAACAAAACAGATATTTTAATTCAGATATTTGAATTTTACAATTATTGATTTGACTGGGTTTTAAGCTCTTTTAATTGAAATGGCTTTTGAGAAAATGTATGGCTGCATCTACACTACCAAATTCTTTTGAAAGATTTTTTTGAAAAAAGGGACCTTTTTCAAGAGATTCCATGGAGCATCTACACACAAAAAACGTTCTTTCAAAAGCAAAACGAAAGGACGTGGAGCTCCTTTTGAAAGCACTCTACCACTTCCGTTTTAGGAAGAATGCCTTCTTTTGAAAGCTTCCTTTGAAAGAAAATGTATGTAGATGCTCTGCAGGGCCCTTATTTCAAAAGAGCGCAGTCCTCATAGCACCTGATTTTTTTTGATCCCTGGCCCATTTTTCGAAAGAGTAGAGGCTGTGTGGATGCTCTCTTTCTAAAGAGCAGATCACTCTTTTGATCCACTTTTTTGTGTGTGGACATACTCTTTTAAAAGAGGTTCTTTAGGAAAAGATCTTCCGGAAGGGCTTCTTTCGAAAGATCTGTGTAGACACAGCCTATGAGAATACAGCGTAGGAAGTAATCCTGAAACAAGTCACAGTAGCTTTATCTAAAGGCCTTTGAAGTCAGGTTCAATATATACAAGTAACTCTGAGACAGGTGTGTGCATGCGTGCGCACGCGCTCACGCACATGTGGAACAGTTAGTAGTGTAGTATCTATCTGATTTTCTACTGAATTCAGCCATGCAGGTTCAAGCCCTGTGTTGACAGTAATGTCAGGGATTTTTTCATCCCTTGGGCATAATTGTCCCCGTGGGCCAGGGAGAACAAGACTTTGGCTGTAAAACATCAATGCAGGCACATGAAAAATCTAAAGTCTCATAGGCTGCCGTTTAGCAGCCCCCCCAACGGTCACTCTGAGTCAGTTGGTTTCCCCGATAACCTGAACTCATGAATTATTCATGATCACAGGTTTAAATTGCAGGCCTCTGATTGGCCCAAGTTGAATTTTTCTAGCACCTTCGGAGCCTCAGAGGACCTGAGTGAGAACAGGCGCATGGAATCTTTGTATTATAGTTACCTCATGAATTATGTATGAGAACAGAGGATAAAAGCAGGGCTTGCCAGCAGTCCTGCAGCCCTTGGGGACTCGGACTGGCTTCCGTTACCCAGCACAGGGGAGCGTGGCAGTTCTGGCTGTGTCCGTTAGACCCTTAGGTCAGGCTTAGGCCGAACAGCTGAAATCACGGCAGCGTTCGCAGCACCTGGCGACGCTGACTGAAACCTGTGTGGCCCAACAGCCCAGAAGCGGCGCTCTTCAGCGTCAGCGCCTCAGCGCTCACAAGCGTCGCGCTTGCTTCTGGGAGTGACAAACAGACCCGTCGGCCAAGCCACCGGGTGGTGAACTGGCTCCCCCACTCCGGTGGGGGGTACTGCATACCCGGCGACACAACCTGGGGTCTGCCACCTTGCACCATCAACACAGCTTTGGCCATACCACCGCCCGCGCCGTTTTCAACAAAAAACAACTTACCTTTCACGAGACTGCATTATTGGATTTGACTTCACTACCAGATACGACTACAAGACACGTATTAGGCCCGTGCCATAGCCTGGCGCCTCATCACAAATACTGACACTCAACATATATTTTAAAGAAAAAACTAAAAGGACTAGGGTACCGGGACCCCTCGTAGGGGGACAAAGGGTCATTCCCTTGTCGTGCCTTCCTTTGGCAGGGGGAGGGCAGTGTCTGGGGGCCCGACCCCTTAGGGCCGGGCCTAGAAACCCACATTCAAATAACCAAACCAGTCACACACTTAATTAATAATTAATTGCTAGTATGTTAATTAGTATTAGTAGTTTAAAGTGTTTTAAGTATTAATGATTAGATATTTACCTTTCCATTGCAGTGTTATATCTGTTTATACACTATAAAGGTGGAGGCATTACCTCCCTTTACTTACCTTCATCCTTCTAAATAAGTAGCCAGGTTCCCTGGCCTAGCCAATTATTGGCCTCCCAGCTTCCCTTTTAACCCGGAGTGAGTGCAAGGGCTCCCGGGCAGTCAGGTTGGGCTTTTGGCAGAGAGCTACGGCCTCTCCAGCACCAACCTCTTTTGGGCCGGAGTAGCGACCCGGCCCCAGGTAGGAGGCGAGGGGTAGTGCCCTCGCCCCACCTCTTTAAGGAAGCATAACGGGACTTTAAAACCCTACCCCTGTTCTCCTATTTTACCTCAAATCATTTTATATTTGCCTTCCAGAAAAATAAAGACTTTAATACAGGATTACGCAATGGATTTTTTACTCCTTGTAAGTGTTTAGTTGCATCAATTAATATAGATACATAGATAGTTATAGTTAGTTGTAATTAGTATTTTGTTGCTAGTGTATGTTCTTAAATAAATTGTTGCTTTGTTGACTCCTTTAATCGGTGCCCAGCCTTTGCTTTTCGGGGCCAGCCACTGCCTGCCAGGGGAATCGGACAGAGCCCAGGTGCACAACCCCAGTTTCTTGCACTCTGGTGGGGCTGGGTGGGTCCTGCCTAAGCGTCCCTCCGTGAGGGTAGTTTCCTGGGAGACCTTATAGGGCAGAGGGTCTCGCCTTCCGGTTGGCTACCCTGGGCCAGCTGGTCGTGAGAGGCACCTACTGCGACAACTAACTATAACCATTATCTAAAATCTGTAAACTGGAAATGAATGAAGAACACAAGTGTTGACTAGTAGGACATCTTATCTGGCAGTATTATTTACTGTTACTCTTTGCTGCAGAGTGAACGTTCTGCCCGAGGAGAAGGCTATATCACTAAGATATATGAATCCAGCCACAAATATATAGTGATCACTTTGATAAACCTCAACATCTATACAGTTCACTTTCTTTGCTGAGAGACATATTCTCCTAAATTTTGGTTGTGTATGAAACCACAGTATTCACATGTGTAATATGCAAGCTATTTTCACTGAGATGGTGAATTCATTATGGTATGCCTGAACAGGAAAAGTGTACTGGTAAATTGCAGCTTTTCTTCATGGCTTTACTTTTGATTTAATAGAATGTTTTGTATATTCCTAGTCCAATGAGAGCTAGCATGATTTTGGGACTTGTAAAATAAACTGACCTTGCCTCCTTTTGTACTTGGCATAGTTCATTGAAGAGACATAGATGTTGTACTAGTAACTAATTTCAGGCTGAGGAGGTTACAAATACAAAAGAAAGCATTCTTTTTAAAATGCATTTAAATAGAAAAATTAAGACTACATTTTTATAATCTGAAATAGGCACACAGGCATAATGAAACTTTCAAATTGTTAATGGGAATTATTTGATCATGCAAACCGCATTAGGAAATCTGCTGAGGCTGTTGAATTGTATTTCAGCTTACCTCTTGTAATTGCTGTGAGATAAACAATTAGTATTAATTCCATTCTCTGCAGCCCTCGTCTTGATCCAAAAAGTAAATTGAAAGTAATTTGATCTACTATTTACTCAAATAACAGTTAAACAAATTTTAGAACACGCATAATGGTATATAATGCAACAGAAAAGTTTTAGATGTTACATAAGATAAGTCATGACAGTAGGAGAACTTAATGGTATATTCATAGTAGCCTTCACAGTTCTTTGTAAATCTTGAAATGAATCAATATATGTTTTTTAAAGGCTGGAATTTGGGAAGAAAGCACTTTGAAAAATAAGTGACTGAACATTTGTCTTCAGAAAAGTATCTCATACTCTATAGTTAAGAAGACAATTTGTCCCTGCTTGACAAAATCTTTATTTTATGTATCCTCTCTGCTCTTCAAAGATATGGTAAAACCTTCTCATTTATTAACATACCCACTACTAGCTTTTTAAGGCACACTGAACTGCATATGGTATCTGAACACTTTGTGGTCCAGATATAGGTTGCTAACAGGGACTTTGTGTCACGGGATTTTCAAAGTGGTCATTACCCTCTAGGAAAATTAGGAGGCAATGTTGAGCCCCCTTATCAGGTTTTCCTATTCTAGAAAAATACTTGGTTGATGTGGCCAAAATTCTGGCAGGGGAGTCCATTATTGATAAGTAGAAACTGCCATATGTTTCAGTTGCTCCTGTTTTCTAACTTCGGGGGGGTAAAGTCTTCTTTGTCTGTGTGAGATGAGAAAATCTAGTGAGGATTTCTGTTTCCTGGCTTAACAGGTCAAGGCATGGTAGAGACAATAGGGTGTTCCTGAAAACAACATGCCATCTGAGTCATATTTCATGACCATGTGCTTATCGCAATAGTCTAAAAGAATATACTCTTTGGGCATTGAGGTATTCTTCTTTGTAGCTTATTTTATAGTTGTAAATTAAATCAGGAATTAGTCTCTCTATTTTTAGGATAATGTGCATGTTGCCATAAATCTTAGCTGTTATAAATTGTTGCATGCAGCAAACCGTTCTTGCAAAGTTCAGCATCAGTTTTTTCTCAAAGTATTCTCTTTCAACAAATCTAACTACTCGTTATATTTAATTAGAATAAAGTAAGTTCACTGCATCAGTTTAAAAGCTAATGTATAGCCTATTTGATTTTCTTCCTACTCACTATTTTTCTATTGTTGTGTACTACTTTACAGAATTGTGTTTAGCTATATGATATAAAAATCTATTTGACAGAGGTTCCTCAGCCTAGGGGGCATCTTATTGTTGACGAATATAACATTTCTTATCCCAGCAGACTTTTTATCTCTTCCATACTTATATATTTTATAGGAATAATTTGTCTGGGCCAGAAGCTATGAAATGCATTCTTGCATGGCTTGAAAATGTAAACCAGATAACCATTTATGTACTTCAAGCAGGATGAGAATTCTGTTCATAGAAGCTCTGAGGATTGCTTGATTTGGAGAGGGCTCTTTTATAGTTATGCAATCCCATGAGAGAGCAAGTGAGCTATCTAAGCACCTTTAGAAAGAGACATGTTATGGAGTTCCCTATGCTGAGAGCAGAGTGAAAAGAGGGCAGACTTGCCAGAAGGGTGGGGAAGAAATTGCATGCTGGGAAGGAGAGAAGAGAAGATGCAGAATTAAATTGCAGTGGAAACCCAGAGAAGAAAGATATGGAAAAAGAATTGTGAAAACACAGGAATGAGATAGGGGTTAGATGAAATAGGGAATAAAAGGTAGAAACAACTTTGGGGAGGGAGAAATGGCTGTGGTAGTGACATGTCAACAGTAACATAATGGGGATGTTGCTATGCTGCAAGACAGAAGCAGAAATAAAAGTTAGAGCAAAAAGTGCCACAGTTTTATTAAACAAAGAATAACAGGTGCAAATAGGAGTAGGAACTAGGATACAGAATTGACTCCTGCTAAAACACACAATTCTCCTTCCTTCCCCCCCGCCCCCGATGTTTCTTGTGCTCAAGAAGTTGCTCTTATCACCATAATATCCAGGTTAGGAGATGTTTGGCCTAACCCAGAGAACACAACTGAAAACAGATCATATTGATTATATTCAACAGTCTCCTCATTGTGTCACGATGGAAGGTACCTCTCTTTTTGTGCCCTGTCACGGCAGCTGAGGTTACATATATTGTGGAAAGGTCTTAGGTTTGACAGTGAGTGTCAGACTATGTTGAATTTGGAATTTCCTGTTTCTATTGGCCTTTGTGCAACAAAGTAAAGCTCTTCTATTAGTTTTTCAGTAATGTACTATGGTGTTGACTTTCTATAGACATTTAGCTATTTTTGTATCATTTTAATCATGTGCCTGTGCCTAGAAACATTGTGTTGGACTCAAGTCCTAACTGTTGAAAAGTACCTAAAGTACAATTGAGGAATGGGGCTTTTTGATATTGAGACAATCTTTTTTGTCTGTACTATTGGCTATCTTTATGGCATATCAATTCCATTTTAATGACTGAAAATTGACCGAGATCCATGTGCTGTGCTTGCTGTATATTTGTAATGACAAAGCAGTCCATTGTGCCTATTGTAATTATAAAGTCTCCTAAATCTTGCTTCAGATGTAGGTCTCCAAAATCTGTCTCTTGGGAAATGAGAGCAGCATTAGCAGTGTAATTCTTGCAAACATATTATAAGGCAGGCAATCTGACACGAAGTCCTGAGGTAGCCGTGTAACCCTGGATATGATTTCCATGGGTTGCTTAAGAATGGACATGAGTAGGATAAACTGAAATACTTTTTGCACAAGTAGTGCTCCTCCAATCTACAATATGACCAAAATAGGATATCATTTAGGAAAGCATGTTATATCTAGCCTTTGTTGTGCTATTATTATAAGTGTGTCATGTCATGTTTCCCTATACCTCATGTCCAGAGAATGTTGTTTTTGGAAGGGAGGTTTTTTTTTTTTTTAAATAAAATCAGAGAATTCAGGAGCCCATGGAATGTGCTATTTTTTTATAAAAGCCGTTTGTGACTTGGCAGAAAAATGTGAGTTTGGGGACTGTAAAATCTTAAAATATTAGTGATAAATTAGGTGTTGAGCTTGAAGACAAAACTCAGCTGCAGTTAAAGACATCTGCACACAGCTATTCAGTGAGCAAAATAGACTGAATTAATGAAAGAGAAAAACAAAAAATGGATGCAACTTGCAAATTTGGGGCGGGGGAGGGGAGAACACCTGGAAACTAGCATATAAGCAGTAAAGAGACACAGCACAAGTGCCAAAAGTATTTATCATAAGTCCCATAAGACTATGAGGGACACATTCAAGGCTAACTACAAAAATGCATCCATCCAAAGGTGCAAGATATATCAAATGCACAAAATATAGACATTTTGGAGCTATTTAACTGAGACAGTTCCAGGAATTGAAAAAAGGTTAATAGTCATATGCATTGTTTCGGGGGTTTGTCTCACAATGGCAGAGAATCTATCTGGAAGAAAAACTGAATGTTCATGGAGCAACAATGAGAATCACATCAGAAGGGAAGTATAATTACTTTCAACCCCTCCAAGAACTGAAATCATCTGATACAGATCTAACAAGTCAGGGAGGTAATCTGAACTGCTTCAGTCCATTCACCATAGAAACAATTTACGAAGCCAAAAGCTATGGCTTTAGAGTGCATGTGATTAAAGTATCAAAATCCAACAATCTTCTCAGCCACGGCATAGAAGCCATGATAAGCCTAGAGAAAAAGGTGAAAGAATTTATTTGAATATTTGCCGATATTGGACTTTTGGAAGAGATGTGGTACAAATAACCTTAATAGACAGTGCTGAACCATATGATGTCATACATCTATACCAGACAGACTTGAGAGAAGACTAATGCAGCTGTATGCAGATTCAGAGGGTACTATGACCAGATCATAGTGGATTATTTTTTCTGCTACATAGAACTATTTAGTAGTCAAAAAATGTAACATGTTACAGCGTTATCAAGGAGCTGAAGTGCATGTCAACTCATTTCAGTAACTGAACTACCAATGATAAAGAATGTAACACAATTCACAAAACCAGAGTTAGTAATTCTAAAACAAATATGATTTTGATCATATTTCTAGCAGTTCATGCTACCCACAGGCTGAGAGAGCTGTGCAGACAGCCAAGAAAATTCTACAACAGAAGATCCATTCCTTGCTTTTCTGAGCTACAGATCTATACAATTGGCAATTTTGTTCTCACCCACAATTATTTCCAATTTGGGGACAATTTATACCTCCAGATTAGTGGCACGGCTGTGGGCACTCACATGGCACCACAGTATGCTAAGACTTCTATGGCTGACTTAGAACAATGCTTTCTTAGCTCTCATCCCGTTACCCCTCGATTACTTACACTACATTGATGACATCTTTATCATTTGGACCCATTGTAAAGAGACCCTGGAAGAATTCCACAGGGATTTTAATAACCTGCAACCCTACCATCAATCTCAGCCTTGACTATTCCACCCGAGAAATACATTTTCTGGATATCGCCGTACAAATCACTGATGGACACATTGACACCACTCTCTACTGAAACCCCACTGACTACTACACTCACCTACATGCTTCCAGCTTCCATCCAGCACACGCCACACAGTCCATTGTTTATAGTCAAGCCCTCAGATACAGTCACATCTGCTCTGGTCCTACTGGCAGACACCGAAAACTTCAAGACCTCTTATGAAAGTATTTATAAAACTTAACTACCCACCAGGAGAAGTAAAAACAAACAAAAAAAACCAAATGAACAAGCAAACAAACAAACAAAACAACAAACTGACAGGGCCAGACAAATACCCAGAAACCAGCTACTTCAAGATAGGCCCCAGAAGATCAATAACAGAACACCACTTGTCATCACCTGTAGCCACTAACTCAAACCCCTGCAATGCATTATTAGAAACCTATAACCTATTCTAGATCATGATACTGCACTCCAGAAGGCCCTAGGTGACAGGCCTGTCCTTTCCTTTAGACAACCTCCTAACCTAAGAAAGATTCTTACCAGCAACCACGGGCTACACCACAGTAATATTAATCCTGGAACTTTTCCTTGCAACAAACCCCACTGCCAACTTTGTCCACATATTTCTTCTGGGGACACCATCACTGGACCTAACCCTGTTAATTACAAGATCAAAGGCCCATTCTCATGCACTTCCAGCAACATTATATATGACAGTGTGTGTCAACAATGCCCTGCCACTATGTACATTGGACAGACTGGGCCAAACCTTTGCCAAAGAAGAAATGAACACAGAGCAGACATCAAGAAACTCAATACACATAAGCTGGTTAGTCAACACTTCAGTGGAGTGGGTCTTTCGGTTAAAGACCTGAGAATGTGTGTCCTAGAGCACAGAGAATTTAAAAACACAGTATAGCAAGAAAGTTGTGAATTGGAATTCATATTTAAATTTGACACATTAATGTGTGGTATAAACAGAGACACCAGTTACCTCATGCATTACAAGGACTGCTTCACTTCCCTTGATGCTTGTAATATCTCAGGCAGGCCACTTAACATCACTTTTCCTCTTATCCCTCTCTTTCTGTCCTATTTGATTTGTCAGTTTTTATTGCAATTTTTTTGGGCCTCTGTACTTATAAATGTCAGTCTGTACTGGAAATGAGATTGATCTGATGAAGTGGGTCTGTCCCATCAAAGCTCATCACTGAATAAATCATTTTGTTAGTCTTTAAAGTGCTACATTTCAGCTATTGGATCAGTTATGGATTAGTTCACTATAACGCTTGATGAGAAGATGACTCTGATTCTTTTCCAAAGTTGGAAGAGTACTGCAAAGTGGCCATGAAGACAGCAACAAAGTCAGATTAAAAAGGCAAAATAACTTACAAATACATTTACAACAGATATAACTGCTGGGTCTAAGACCTGGTGTGAATGTCTGAGCGAAAAAGCGTGGATAACTCCACCTGTTATAATGTAAAGGAATTCACTGCCCAGATCATGAATGATTGAGAATAGCACTGACATCTTCAATTTGATCTTCAGAATGACCAATTAAAAATACTCTAGAGATAGCAGATGCAGAACAAGAAGAGTCAAAGATTCCAAACTGAGCAGAGGCAGGCATTACCACTAGTGGGCAGCCAGACGGGCAAGTTAAGTGTTCAGGTCATACCTCACTTGAGCTAGTAGTACTAGTTGGTAGTGCATTAAAGTGTCTCACATTGTCTCTTGTGCCCTTCTCTATGACTGAAGTGCTGCAGACAGTCCAGCGTGGTTTATGAAAGCCTGTCCTCTGCCACATCCTTTCTCAAAGGCCCTTCCCTCCAGGAAGGGGTGGGAATAGGGCCCAGGGCAGGAGTAGGGGGTTACAGTGTGTGAGATGGTGTGAGGTGCAGGCTCTAAGAAGGAATTTTTGAGGTGGGGCACAGGAATGGGGTAGGGGATTTGGGTGCAGGGATCAGTGAATGTTTCTGGCTCCACAAGGAGGCTCAGGGCTCGGGCAGGGGGTTGGAGTTCATGAAGGAGCGCTGGCTGGGTGGTGCTGACCTTGGGCAACACCCTGTTGGCCATGTAGTGGGGCTAAGGCAAGTTTACTGCCTGCCCTGGCCCCATGCCACTCTCCCAAAGCAGCTGGCACATGATCACAATGCCCTGATGGATCTGTGTACTATTTCCATCTGCAGGCACCACCCATCTAGCCCCCATTGGCCAAAGTTCCTGGCCAATGGGAGATTCAGGTAAGTGATCAAGGCAGGGGAAGCATGCAGAGATGCACTTGGCCCCTCCACAGGCTGCAGAGATATGCCAGCTTCTGCCAGAAGCAGCACGGGTCCATGGCAGTCAGGGAACCTGCCTTAGCCTTGCTATACCACAGAACCTGCACTTGCCATAAATCTCCCAGCTTATCTGTAGTATCCTATAGAACATTGAACTTGAGCATGGGGGACTCCCAGCCAAATTCGGAGTTTGGGCAAATGGGCAATCCTACTTCTCCTCCTTTTCAGCTGTAAATGTTGTTTTGTTTTATGAATAATACAGCTCCATGACAAGGCTGCTGGACTGTCAGTGGGGAGTGAACAGGAAGGGGAGTGAGAAGCCAGGCGGTTGGACCACAGTCTTTAGGTGCAAGAAGCCTGGGCATCTTCCTCTCCGCTCTCTGTGAAGAAAGGGAGGGAAGCTCTGGGCTGCTTTCCCTGCTCCCTGTAGGGAATGGTGAGCTGAGGGGGTATGGCTCTGAAAGTCTGTGGAGTATACAGACCTTCTGAGAGGAGCCAGCCCATGAAGCTAAGAGACCAGACTATCAGGTCCCTGCACACTCTCTCTCTTAGGTCACTGTAAATCAACTTAAAATACAAGTTAACTTAATTTTTTTAATGTAGACATGCTGTAGAGTCTTTGGAGAGTTATCTCATCCAAAAGTCTGTTTTCTGAAAGTCTAAGTCTGCTATATCCACTGATCGCTCTTGTCCACATGGGCCAGTGAACTAGCAGCCATGGTGGCAGAGCCTCTTCCCTCCAATTATTCAATAAAGACAAGGTGTCCTTATGGCTACACCCAGAATTCCTTCCAAAGATGGTAGTGTCAGAGTCGCACCAAAATTATTGCACACACCTGCCTATTTTCCTCCCAGAACTATAGACTGGACAGGGCATTTATGTCCTTGAAGTCTGCTGTGCACTGGCATTCTGCCTACATAGTACTTGATTTTTTTATCATGTTACTGAAGCTATTATGGCCATTGCTGAATGGTCTGTGGGGCAAGCTCCCTCATCCCAGTGAAGCTCTGTGTATTTTGTGGTGTATCCACAGATGTTTCAAACAGTCTAACATACCCCTGCCTCAGTCACAGTTGCGCTCTACATGATCTCAAGCCACCATGTGTGAATTACAAATCGGGATTACACATTTCAAAGATTCTCCAAGTACAGATAAATAATCTCCTCTTTCACTTGTACAACATGAACAAACCTCTAGTTTGAAACTCATCTGTTTTATTGTAGAAGGATAAAGTAAGTGAGTTTTACAATGATTTCTGCCACCCTTGTCAGGAAAATATTTTATCATCTTTCTGTGGGTAATTTTATGGTATCTTTTATTTGACTCCTTTTGTCACTTTTCACTGTTTTTAATAGCTTTACACACAACATAAATGTCTACTTATCAATGCATCTTTTTAAGAAAGATCCTAGACACGATGTCAATATGTATCAATCTTAATGGAACAATGATGACTGTGATATTTCAATACATCATTTTCTCATTAAAAAATTATAAACTGGAGATTATGATGGAAGCCTTTTTGACTTAAAAAGCCTGATACTGGCAATTTTTTCCTGTCAGGCGCTACAGGGATTTATGCTGAACGTGTGTGCTATTTATTTGCCACTGGAACAGTATAAATAGATATGCTGACAAGACACATTTGTGAAAAGAAATAAACCAATGTCAAGTAAGCTGATTTTGATTTAAAAATACTAGATCTTATTCACAAAATTATTAAAACAAATCACAGAATCCTGTATGCATTTTTCTTGCCTTTCATATTGTTACTGTGACAACAGGGAGATTCTGTTTGGGTGTAAAGAGAAAAATAAGGCTGCTTATTTGACACTGCAGATATTAATGATGATCATTAGCAGTTGCTTTGGTACATTCTTAGTATGAAAGCAGGAAGATTTACATGGGCGTAGATTTAATTGTCATGTGTGTCCATGTTCATGTACATAATATTTTTATTCTAAAGAATAATTGGATAGTCTTTTTTAGTGATTAAGACATGCCTTGTTCTTTCTTTCAAGCCATCCCTCCTTTATCAGAAAGTTCTAGCAACCTTTTTTTAGTGACTGATGTGTGGGCTTCTATTGTTCAGTGACACGATTCTGTTCTCACTAAAGATGGGCCAAATGAGAGCCTTTTATCCATACTAGCCTGAAGTTTCACATTTCGAAGAAATTGATTCCACCTGGCCCTCTACAAAGTCTCTTCTTTCCTATAGAACACCTCTCTACTCACTTAAGTTGATCTTGATGGTCTTTAGCTGATCCTTTTTCTGATGTTTTCAGGAAAGGGAGTGGGTCAGATCTTTGACGTAGGATTATGCCTTTTATAAAGCACTATACCTCCCTAACAAATTTCTTAAGCCCTTTGGAAGATTGGGACCATTGAACAGCACCACAGAAGTAGGATAGGAGCATGCCTCCACCTACTTCTTGTTTAATTGGTCTTCATTCACTGGTGAAGAAACATTCCTCTAAGCCTTGTAGTCATCTGGTTCAAAAAAAGCCTTGCATTTGGTCTTGCAAAACCAAACAGAGCTCTTTAAAAGTTGCTAGTGCCTAAAAATGGCAACTTGTTCATGCTGGCACATGTGGCCACTTGGCTTGGTGGCCCTGAGTACAATCCTTCCTGACTTTTTATTTACTTGGTTACAGAGCCTGAGTTTCTGCCCATATAATGTTGTTTACGTGCTAGCTGAAGGAGAGGTAGTATAGGTATTCCTATGCCAGTTGGGAATCTCATTTCTCAGCTGAAATGTAGACTATCCTAAATCACACTCTGGTATACGAGCTAGTAGATTTAAAAAAAAATTGTAAAGAGAAGCAGCAAAACAATAAATTATTGATAAATATAAATGACATTTTTCTGTTAGTATTGCCTCACCTTGAAATTAGCAAAGTATACACTTACAAATGAGTGCTATATTCATGAGTATTGTAAGAGTTTCTCGTAGTCATTTATGAAATAAGTTTACACCTGTTTTGCATTATTATTTGATTATAGGGACTGTAGCACCACCTGTTATCAAGGTTGCAGAACACTTCCTATTATCAGACTGCTTTCAATTGCTTATACTTTTGCCAATATTAAATTGTCTGTCCTGAAATTTTTCATTCTAGGTGTTTGCAGTGGGCTGACCATATTTTTCCCTCATAAATATTTTAGCTAATCTGGTCCAGCAGTTTTTCAGAATGAAAATAGTGGAAAAATACATTGTATTTAAGGTGCTGTTAAAATTCTTGTGACCAGTTTTGGAAAAGCTCAAGGCTCCCTGTATCTTGGAGCTACTACCTGGCTGAATTATAAATCTTTGAAAAATCCACTTGCTTATGATCATGCACACACATTAGATTTTTGTGAAAATTCCATTTTCCCAGGCATACGCCGGGCTGGGGGTAGGAGGAGGTGTGAACAGACTTTGACTGTAATTCCATCTATGGGATTCTGCTGACCATTTCAGACATGCATTTATGCATCTGAACTGAGAGTAGGGAAACTGTGTCCTGTTGCTTTTTATTATCCCACTTGTGGCACCAAGGAGTGAGGAGGAGGGGGAAATTAACTGATTCAAATGCGGACAAATGGGGAAAAAAAGCTGAAGAAGACTTGGACTGACTGGACCAGGAGACTCGTGACAGTTCCCCCAATGAGGAAACTGGAAATACTGGGCTGGGGAGTCCAGAGATGTGAGAGTAGACAGGACTGGGCCTGTGATGAGAAGCCTGAAGAGTGGAGAATGGGACTAAGACAAAGAGGTAGGGAGTGAGATGGGGGGAAGTGGTATGGGATGGAAAATAAGGAGTTGCATTTGGGAGAAGTAAGCAACAGAGCCTAGAATGGAACCTACTATTCCCAAGTGTCACTTTTTCCCACCAATTAACAAATATCTGAAACCCACTGAAAAATGTCACAGGATCACATAGAGAATTACAATTTAATACTGCTGTCAGTCTGTTACCTCAAGTTACACAGAAAAACTGCATTACAACTAACATTTAGGTGAGATGATAAAAAAGCAGTCCTGTAGCTCTTTAAAGACTAACTAAGTAATTTATTAGGTGATGAGCTTCTGTGAGACAGACCCACTTCTTCAGATTTTGAAATTCTGAATTTCATGTGCCTGTCCTACAAAAACTCATCACCTAATACATTAGTCTGTTAATGTGGTACAAGACTGCTTTTTTGGTTTGTGAAGATACAGACTAATATGGCTACCACTCTGTGATCATTAAGGTTGCACATAACCAAACTTTCCATGGCTAATTACTAACTGTATGTTCCTCATTTTTCTGATTGTCTGGTTTGGAGACTCTGAAATCTGGTTTGCAGAAGTGCTGAGTTCTCAGCATGCAACTGAACTCAGTGGAGCTTTGCTTTGAACATACTCAATACTCTAAGATACTGAGTGCTCTGAAAAATTAGGGCCTGGTAGTCTCAAACTGGACAGTCAATTTTAGTGGATATTTTGAACTTTAATAAGTTAGCTGTCATCCTTAGTTGTAAATTGAAATATGGAGATAATCGTACCAAATTATCTCTGAGATGTTTTAATAATAAATTCTTTAGTGTTTGTGAATCACTCTGGTATCATTAATGAATGCCATTGAAAGGCTCAGGAGGAAATTAATTCTCACTAGTGAAATGTTTGAATAGTGTGCAGTAAATTCAGTCTGAGGCTACACTTTAAACAAGGCGAAAATAACATATTAATCTTTAATTGAGCATCATTGAGTCAGAGTACCAAATAAGATTGTTGTCCAGTGGCATCTAGCCAGTGCACCAAATAAGTCAAGAAAAAATAGCACGTGAGTACATAATTAGATTCCATCATAATGCATATTCTTGAAGGGGAGGGAGCAGGCAGGCTGAATTAAGGTTTCACAGATTGTCTAAATTCAGATCATTCTTAATTTTTGGCTGTGTGACTTCACAGTTCTAAACATGTTCTATGTCAGGGCTGTCAATACATGGATATTGACATGGTTGTCAATAAGTGGGTCAGACACAGTTTGACAGGGCACCTTATTTACCACAGGTAAGGCCATTTGCACGCCCTTTGGTCATGATTCAATGGTCCCAACCAATGGGAAGTGCAGGAAATGTGTGGGCTGGGTCTCCATAATCTGAGTACCTACTGCTGTTTTTACAAATGATAGAGAGGTTTCTGTCTCTGAAATTAAATATTATCTCCAATTCACCTCTTGAAAGATCGGAAAATAAATAAATATGCTAACTGTTCCATTCAAACTGAGAAACCTTTTTTACAATGTGGAGACAACTGATTAATATGCTTGCTTGGTGATGTGTTCAACAAGATACATTGTACAATGGCATTTTTCTTCTTGGCAATCACTTGATAACGAGTAAGACATCTTCATGTCACCCTCCTATTTTTGAGTCCACTGATGGCATACTCACAGATAAAGTACATGATTTTTCTTGTTTGACATTGGCAGATTTTACTTAAAATGGTAAGTAGGAATATAATACAATTCCTTTGGGTTAATTTTATGGCATTTCTCAGATAAATTTTGCTCAGATTGCTCAGAAAAAATTGCATCTAGGAAATGAACTGATTAGCTCTCATTTGAAAATATTTGAATACTCAGTTGTTGAACATGTTGAAATATGTGCAGTTATTATGTTCTGGAGTGTATTGTTCAAATGGAATGGAACTTGGTTTATGATGTCCCAGTGTTATACTTATAACTCACCATGGAATTTAGTAGGATAAAGGGAAGAACAGCAAAATAAAGGCAATGGATTTCAGGAAGGCGAACTCACATTCAGGTCTTTGAGGTAAAGCGCAGTGGAAACCATGAGTAGGAGGACAACAATTGAAAAACACTGGGAAATTTTGAAAAAGGACATTACTAAGGGCTCAAGAGCAAACCATTCTCTTCAGAGGAAGTGTGGAAAGAGACCATGTTGGCTTAACCAGAATATCTTGAATGACCTTAAAAATCAAAAAGGAATTATATAAGTAGAAGAAACTAGGTCAGAGGATAAGGGAAGAATATAGACAAATAATGCAGGAATGTAGGGGCAAAATGAGAAAGAGAAAAGCACAAAATGAGTTTAGGCTATCTTGAGACATAAAGGGAAACAAGAAAGCATTCAACAAGTATATTAGAAGTAGGAGGAAGACAGAGGATAGGGTAGGCCCATTTCTCAATGAAGAGGGAAAAACAATAGCAGAAAATGTGGATACAGCAGAAGTATTTAATAATTTCTTTGTATCATTCTTCACCAGGAAGGTGAATGGAAATGGTGTAGGGCAAGAAGTTTAAAATAGGGAAAAAGTTTTAAAAATTACTTAGAAAAGGTAGGTGTCTTCAGGTCAGCAGGGCCTGACAAATTGCATCCTAGAATACTCAAGGAGATGATAGAGGAGATATCTGAGCCACTAGCTATCATCTTTGGAAAATCATGGAAGTCAGGAGAGATTCTAGGAGAGTAGAAAAGGGCAAATATAGTGCCCATCCATAAAAAGGGAAATAAGGGCAACTGAGGAAATTATAGACGAGTCAGCTTAACTTCAGTGCCAGGAAAGATCATGGAACAAATAATAAGAAATCCATCTGCAAACATCTGGAAGGTAGCAAGGCAATAGGTAACAGTCAGCATGGATATGTCAAAAACAAACCATGTCAAACCAATCTGATAGCCATCTTTTGATAGGTTAATAAATCTTGTATATAAAGGGGGAGAACTGAACAAGGTATGTCTTGCCTTTAGTAAGGTATTTGATATGGTGTTGCATCACATTCTCATCAGTAAACTAGGGAAATGCAACCTAGATGGGGTGACTATCAAGTGGGTGCATAACTGGTCAGATAACTATTCATGCTGGTAGGGATAACAAGTGGTATTGCACAGGGGCCAGTTCTGTTCAAGATCTTCATCAATGATTTATATAATGTCATAGAGAGTAAGCTTATCAAGTTTGCAGATGATACCAAGTTGGGAGTAGTTGCAAGTGCTTTGGAGGATAGGGCCAGAACTGAAAATGATCTGGATAGTGTGGAGAAGTGGTCTGATGAAAATAGGATGAAGTTCAATAAGGACAAATGAAAAGTATTCCACATAGGCAGAACAGTCTGTTGTACACATACAAATGGAAATGTCTCCCAAGGATGGAGTACTGCAGAAAGGGATCTAGGGATCATAGTGGACCACAATCTGAGTATGAGTCAAAAGTATGACACTGTTGCAAAAAAATCAAACATGATTCTGAGATGCATTAACAACAGTGAGCAAGGACATGAGATGTACTTCTTCTGCTCTCTTCTATGCTAATTAAACCTTATTTGGAGTACTTGGTAAGTTCTAGAAAATGAGAGAAGAATAAAAGAAATGAGTTGTAGTTTGGAATAGAGAATGCTGAGATGCTAGCAGTTTTCAAGTACCTAAAAGGGTGTTTCAAGAAGGAGGGTGAAAAAGTGTTCCTTTTAGCTTCTGATAGCACAAGAAGCAGGGGACTTAAATTGAAGCAAGAGGGGGTTTAGGTTGGACATGAGGAAAAAATTCCTAACTGTCGGGGTATTTAAGTAGTGAAATAAATTGCCTAGGGTGGTTGTAGAATGTCCATCATTGGAGATATGTAAGAAAAGTTAGATAAATATCTAACAGGGATAATATAGATGGTGCTTGGTCCTGCTGTGGAGGCAGGGAACTGGACTTGGTGACCTCTTGAGGTTCCTTCCAGTTCTAGTGTTCTATGATTCTATGAACCATTTTCATTGTTCCATTATAAGTTGTATCAAGGAAACTTGTTAGTTCACACCATGTGATCTCAGGGGAACTGACAGTCTCTGGGTGCCCTGGGTGAGGTTTGGGGAGGTATTTGATTCAGCCTTCTGGATGGCATGGGGTCAAGGGCAGCAAGCCCTGAGCACCACCAGGAGTGTACCATGGTTGCCCCCTACCTCAGTGCTGCCCCACTGGTGTTCCAGCAACTAGTTAAAGGACCTGGTGCTTCAGTTGCCACCACTGCTACTGTGACTGTGGCAGTGGCCGGAGCCCCAGGAACTTTGAATCCTTGGGAGCCAGGACAAATACCCTCCTTCACATTCCATCAGCAGGACTGTGTACCCCATCTCAACAGATATTGAAAATATACCAGATATGAATTTCCTGTTGTGGCCATGTCGTGATAGCTATTTAAGATGTTACGTACAACAGTAAATTTTACATTTATATAGTAGTGTAAGTAGAGCCCTGCATAGATACACATTTATATCCATGGATATGGATATCCGCAGATATAAATCAGCATCTGGGAAACTGCACAGGTCTTCCAGCCACTGCAGCAGTGAAAAGAGCACAAAGTGCAGCTGTAGCTCTCAGGTGCCATCACCCAACATTGGCTGCACCTCTAGTATGGTTGTATCACTGCATTCTCCTGTCCCTCCCATACAGCTGTCTGTGTCTCCTGCCCAGAGGCATGCCTTTGACCCTGGCGCACTCCCCAGTGGGGAAGGGACTGCATTGCAGTTCCTGGGAGAGACCTGCAGTTCCACAGACACCAGTTTATATCGGTGTATATCTCCATCTGCTGGTATAAATTTGTACCTGTGTAGAGCTCAAGCTGTAACCCCAAAGACTATTCCTGTAAAAAACATATGCAGTAGCTATTGCAGCAACCTCTTGGCTCAATGATGGTGAATAAAACCAATAGCACTGGGAAAGCAGTTGGGCTTTAAGAAAAAAAAAGGTCAACAACCATTGCTTTTTATCAAATAAATTATGATAGCTGTAAGGACAGATCCTCAATTGATGTACATTGGCATAGCCCCATTTGAAGGCCATTAATGTTTCTCCCAGGCACTAAAATAATACAAAAATAATAATAATCTGTCTTTTGGTTGCTGCATTCTATATGTGGATATTAAATTCAGGAACTGAATATAACTTAATTCATCCTTGATAGTCAGATGCTTGAACTATCTTGATAGCATTAGAACCTATTTGTTTCAGATTATTTGCCAACATTTTGTTTAGGCTAGTGTGTCATGTCCACCAGGCAAGAAATTCCGTGAGCAAGGAACTTCTAATACTACTGTATCTCAAAAGCTGAAAAGGTATATAGGGTTTTAAAATATTCCCAGCATGAGCAAACACTGGGGGATGAGAGGAAAAATGTTAATAAGAGGAACTGAAAAGAAAGAGAAACTTCTGTTTTATCCTAAATTCTTGCTTCTCCTCATCCCAAGCTCTTGTTGGCTCTCTCAAAGGATTTTATTAGTTAATTTTAGATACAAAAATAAAATGTCTTCTCAACCTCTCTGTTTCTTGTAGTACGAGGGCATGCAATTTACACCTGTCTAACCTGAAAGCTAGTAGGCACTTTCTTCTCTCAGTTTCAATCCCAGCTGCAAATGACAAGTCTATTTTGGTGAGCAACAGTTTAAACTGATGGCCTCTTTTTAATCTCGTTATTCCAATCTAAATGTTTTCTTGCTGAAGCAAAGAAGCACAAGATTCTTCTTTTAAAGGTAGAATGTAATCCTTCCTTTTGGGTAGCCTTGAAATTAAGGTAGTTTAACATTAAAGAGATCTGAGGAAGATGTATATGTGGGCATTAGTATAGATTGATGAAGTACATCAAAAACATATTGTTTAAACCAGTTTAATTATGCAGTTATGTATGCAAGGTTTCTCACAAAAAAATGAAATTTCCATTGCACAAACTCTTGGAGATTTGTAAGTTTTATTAATCAAAATACAATTTAAAGTTAAACAAGGAACTACAAGGAACTAAAGTTAAACAAGGAATCAATTTATTTATAAGATGTTAACATTTACCAAAAAGTGAATAATATCAAATCAAAGTAAACCTACATCAGATGCCATAGTATTAAATTTCTGCTGAACTACTCTGGAGGAATGATATTGGTATCGATATGAAAGAGTGGATTAAACTTTAAGTAAAAAAATTGTCCATGATGGTTCAATCAAAAGTAGTTCTGAAGTTTTAAATTTAAATATTTAAACACTTAACTTCTTGATTGTCAATACAGTTTTATTTGCCTTCCCAAATAATTCAATATGCAATTCTTTTCTGTCCACACAAAATCCCAGCTATATTATTAATGGGTCTCAGCAGCTTCTGATTTCTCTTTATGTTTAACAGTAACTGTAAACACAGTTAATTTATATAAATGAAATTTTGGTTTACTATTTTACCATAAATGTTTCAACATGTAAACTCTTTGGTTAGAAAATTGAAAGGAATCAGTCAATGGCAGTTAGGTGATGTGGAGTTTTGGAAAATCCCGTTAGTTACCTATCTGCGTGTTTACACAGAGGACTAAATGCCTTTAAAATCTCATTGTCACTGCCTAACTAGGACTATGAAAATGGGATTTAGGCTTCTGTCTCATTTACATACATTTGAAAAAGGTAGCCTTCAGTTTATATTTCATAATACATGAATTCAAGCTCCTGTCTTTTGTATGAGAAACTGTTTTACGTGACATCACAAATCATTTATCATTTGAAAAATCTTGTGACTCGGGTGCTGTAACCCATGCATGCTCCATTTTCACTGTCGATTAAAAAAAAAATTCCTTCTGAAGAATTGTACGATACATAATAAATGTGCGAGTTTTATCTATTTTAACTATCGATTGAATATAATTTTTGACAACTAAGATTAAATGTGTTTGAGAAAAATGTGTTATATATTGCAGTCATTTACATGCTTTTATAACATGGATACATACTCCCTGAGAAATATTTAATTTTGGTATAACCAAATCATCACATGGGAAATTCATCTTCATTATACAACAAGGGAAAGACGCATGTAGATTAATTCTTCAGCACAGTGTGACAATTCCTAATGGCAAGATCGGTAGACACTTCAGTTCGAGTCAGTTAGTTAATGTCATTATAGCTGAATCTTGTAATTATATTGTTGTGGTCAACTCTTAGGGACATAAAAGAAAATATTAGAAATGTATTTCTCTGTGACAAGTGTTAGTTGTTGCTATTAGGAAGGACCCTCACTAGTCATCTGAAAGATTCAGTTCTCAATTCCTCAACCTGTCTGGGGTTTTTTGTTTAGTTTTGTTGGGTAGTTTTTTCTGGGGGAGTCAGGGCTTGGGGGGAAGTGAGCTATATGAGTTGAGCTTAAATTTTGTCTTTTCACAGTTCTGGGAAATAGAATCCATCAAATATAATTTCATATTTGTGATTTCACAATTTTACTGTGGAATATGTTCTCAAAACCCAGTGCTCATAAATCTGCCTGTGCACATAAGCTGGAATTTCCATATTTTTTTACACAATTTCTGCAGTTTTAATGATAGATGACTGCCTGATCTGACCTTTTCTTGCTGTTCTACAGATTTTTACATAAGCTCTGTGTAACTCTTCTGTCCATTACTATGACCTCATGTGATAGACTTTCCACTTTTTTCTGGTTGTTATGTTCTTGTAATATAGTAAGTCCATTTTGAAGTTTTCTGGTCATTCTGTGAAGTGTATCCACATTTTAATGCCTTTATACACTTTTAAATTCATCTTTTGAACAGTGATATAACAATTTTGAATCATTTCTTCTCCAGAACATTAAAATTATTTAGCACCAGCAGAATGAAATAGGTATATAAATGTTAACTTCTGTATTAAAGTTTGTTATCCTCAATTGACTGATACACTGATTTATTTCCTTTATTTACTTCTAAGCAATCAATCAACAAGTCTTTGGTGCAGTTCAGTCCTGGAGAAGGCCATTTAGGGATTGGGACAAATAGATGTCAGGGATGGTGCTTGGTCCTGTCAAGAGGGCAGGGGGCTGGACTAGATAACCTCCCAAGGTCCCTTCCAATTCTAGGAGATGTCGATCTCCTATTATATTTGGTGGGGAGGGATAGCTCAGTGGTTTGAACATTGGCTTGCTAAACCTAGGGGTGTGAGTTCAATCCCTGAGGAGGCCATTTAGGGATTGTAGCAAATAGATGTGCTTGCCCAAGGGGGCAGAAGACTGAACTAGATGACCTCCTGAGGTCCCTTCCAGTTCCAGGAGATGTGTACTTACATTTTGCATTGACCTATCAATATCCACATTAAATGTCTCACCTGTTCCAAGTTAGGCATAGACACCACTAATGCACCAATTCATTAATTGATAATTACACTCACTAAGCAGGATTTCTTATTTAACATAAAAACAAGTTATCATGACTCTTTTGTATTTCCTAGCAACAGAATGTGTTCTCAGGTTGACCCTTTTCAATACAAGGCATCTGTGTAAATATCATAACATGTTTCTACTGAGAGAGAAAATATCAGATAATGTGACAAACTGCAGCAATCATTCTGTCCATTAACATGACAATATTAGTTCATAGTACCAGACTCAGAAAAAAGGTGTTAAAAATCATGATTGTGGTTGGAGCAATCTTCTTTCCAGGATGCATATGGACAGCTAATCTGGGGGAAAACAATGGAAGCTCTTTTTGCGTCATTTTGATTTTACCAGTTATCCACATTTTATCGCTTTGAACATTATATCTGTATTTTCTTTAGCTAATCCTAACTAGCCGAGCTTTCTTACACTGTGGGGGATTTAGATCTTTTACCATCTCAGAGAGAGGTATTTTTATTTTTCTTTATTTTATTTCCCTGAGTGGAAGGAAGGTTGTGTCTCAAATTTCTAACAAACAGTGGTGATTTTGGAATTGATTTTGCAAATCCTTTTCAATGATCTGTTAGTTTTGTAACAAAACAAAGCAAACAAAAAAAAACCAACAACCCAGTACTATGTCAGGTTCAGATACCTCTGGTGACTAACATCCATACTGCCAATATTTCAGGAACCTTAGAAGTACCAAAAACAACAAAAAGTCCTGTTGCACCTTATAGACTAACAGATATTTTGGAGCATAAGCTTTTGTGGAAAAGACCCGCTTCATCAGACGTGTGAGTGCAGGGGGAGGGGTTTCCAGAGGAGGATTTAAAGAGGGGGTCCCAGTAAAGGGGAGGGCCAGAGCTGACAAGGTCTATTCAGTCAGGGTGGAAATGGCCCATTAACGGCAGTTAGTGTGGAGTAGTGAACATTGAGAGGAGAAAATAAGCCAGCTTTTGTTTTCCATTCAAAGGTCCAGGAGGGCTTATGGAAAGGTCTGATTTTGGCCCATCTGCATTCAGAGTGTTTAAATGTTTACATTTCATACTGTACTCATCTTAAAAGAACCACTATGGTGATTCATTCCAGTATGAGAGTCCATTTAAATACTAAAAATAAATTGAAAATTAAGATTTTTACCATGAAGCTGAGTTGGAAAGTTAGCTTGACATTGCAACAAGTTTATATTGAAAATTCTTCATGTGTGATAATGCTAATTTTAAAAACATGGGGGTATTTTGTATTTTATCATATTGGGGGTGGGGTTTCCTCACAAAACATGAGCAGTGCCACGAGACAATAAGGTACATTGAAGTAAAGTACATATAACAGTAAACAAGCAATGAAGAATAATTAGTAAATAAAATATGTCTAGCTATAGAAAACTGAGAGATGAATGGACAGGAGAATGAATAATTAAATTCAACTTTTATGAAAAATGCAGAATTACATTCTGCACAGTATAACTCAGTATGAAATAAAGCTGTGTTGTAAAGCTAGGAAATAGTGTCAGTTTAACAAAACATGTAGCAGATATGATAACTGTAGTTGAACAAAATACTTGGAAGTAAAGCTGATAAAGTAATACTAAGATGAGAATTACTATGAGTGAATGCACTAATTTTAAATTATTTAAAATATAGAAATCCTGGTGTGTTTTCTCAAAGACAGTGTAAGATAAGCCTGTCTTTGAAAATGTTTACTTTCTAAAGTCATCCACAATCCATGTGTTCCCTAGTGTAATACTATCTACATTTATGCTTTGACTGTGAAAGCTTTATCTCCTGTGACCTCAGATATCAAATTTAGATCAACTCATAGACTTTAAGGAAGAAAGGACTGTCATGATCATGTAGCCTGATCTTCCATACATCACAGGCCAGAGATCCTCATGTACCTAATCCTGTAACAGACCTACAGTCTCTAGCTGAGTTACTGAAATACACAAATCATGATTTAAAGACTTCAGGTTGTGAAGAAACCACCTTTTACTTCAGATAAAACAAATAAATGACACTTGCCTCATGCTGAAGGGGAAGATGAAAAAAAACAAACGTGGTCTCTGCCAGTCTGACCTAGGGGAAGATTCCTTCCTGAGCCCAAATACGGTAAGTAGTCAGACCCCATGTGCTGATGAGACCGCTCAGCCAAATTCTCAGGAAAGAATTCTCTGTAGTAAGTCAGAGCCCACCCCATCAAGTGCACCATCTCTGACCAATGGAGTTATCAAAATCTAATCAACATGCCAGGTTGTATAATTATATTGACACTTGAAATATAACAAATCTCTTGTCTTATGAATAATACCTAGAAATTTAATTTAGGATACATACCATTTCTGTGATGAATTAAATTTTTACCTGGGTAAAATTTAAAAATGTTCTTTCCTGTAAATAGATCTACTGAGACTCTAGAATGTTGTTTTATGACTTATTTAACAATAATGGCAGATTTTATTTCATGAAAAAACCAACATAGTAAACTACCATAAACATACTAGAACTTAACACTTGACCTGAGATTCTCAAATCTCTTTGCAGACATAATTTATTAAGACTAAACCAACCTTGCAGTATAGGTATAGTAATATTTATTCTCATCTTTTTTTTTTTTTGATTCACAGAGAAAGGCTCCATTATTTTACCTGTTCACTACTTGTGGGATTCGCTTTTTAGTTGTACAATGTGATACACCTAGGCTGTGTCTACACTACAGGGTTTTGTCAACAAAACTGGGCTTTTGTCGACAAAACTCAGGGAGTGTCTACACAGACAAGGTGTTGTCGGCAAAACAGAAAACTTTCCCCAACAGTGTTATCCCTCTCTGCATGGAGGAATAATGCATCTGTCAACAGAGTGCTGTTGACCAAAGTGCAGTCTAGGTGCTCCAGGGCCCTTTTGTCAATAAACAGGCCTTTTGGTTCACCCAGCAGTGCTGTTAAAGAGCTTCCAGTCAGCCATTATATCGAGAGTGTGCCAGGCAGTCTGGCTGCTGTTTGTTGATGGAGTGTATTGCTCTTTTGATCTGCTTTTCTGTGCAGATGCAATTTATCAACAGAAGTTTTGCTGGTACGTCTCTTTCAACAGTGACTTCTGTCAATAGATTGCTGTAGTTTAGATGTAGCCCAAGAGACTGATGTATGAGAAATTTTTAAAATTCTCATACTCTATCGACTTGGATAGGACCTGTGAAGGCTCAACAGTCAATGCTTCTGAACAATAGAGGCTGAAATATTTTTCCGGTTGACTTTCCAAAACTGAAGCACCCCAGAATTGGGCCAAAGTGAACTGTCTTTGTTCTTACAGGCCGTGTCTACACTAGCAAGTTCTTTTGGAAAATCAGTTCCTTTTTTGAAAAAAAAACCTGCAGAGTGTCCACAAACAAAATAAGTTCTTTCAATCCAAAATCAAAAGAACACGGATCTTCTTCTGGAAGCTGTCTGCTGCTCCCAGCTCTCAGGAGGAGTGCCTCCTTTCAAAGCATGTGTAAATACTCCTCAGGCCCTTTTTTCAAAAGAGCAGTCTTCACGGGGCTGGATTTTTCTATCCCTGGCCTGTTCTTTCAGAAGAGTAGTGGCTGTGTGGATGCTCTCTGTTGAAAGACTGGATCAATCTTTCGATGTCTTATTTTTGTGAGTGGACGCACTCTTTCAAAAGAAGTTTTTTTGGAAGAGATATTCTGGAAGAACTTCTTTCCAAAGATCACTATAGTGTAGATTTGGCCACAAAGTTACTTTCAGACCTGGGATCAGAACATAGAACACTGATCCTTAACTACTGGAGGGGTGAATTAGTGGTTTATAAAAAGTAGCCAGTAGCACACACGTTATGTTTTTGATACATTGGAATCTTTATCTGAGCAGGCACTAGCTACTGTTTTCTGAATGGTCTGTAGGCTAAGGTGCTAACATAAAAGGGCCACAATCACAGCACAAAAGAAAAGGGTACATCCACAAAGAAAAAAGTAGAATTCAAAATTTTGTAGGAAAAGTTGATATAATATTTTGAATTTTTAGTTGTAGCCCCAGCTCTGACACTGTCACATTGTGGCCTGGGAAATATTAGTCAATTTCACATTTTCCCATCTGTAAAACTGGTACCATGACAATATTAGCACACTTGGCCGAATTACATACTGACAGCATTAATTAGTTAACATTCAGGAGGTACTATATGGATGCAATATATGTTAAAGTATATGCTAAGTCCTATTTTTTTATTCTATAGTTTGTCTCTCTCTGGCTACGTCTACACGTGAAGCCAACATCGAAATAGCTTATTTCGATGTAGCAACATCGAAATAGGCTATTTCGATGAATAACGTCTACACGTCCTCCAGGGCTGGCAACGTCGATGTTCAACTTCGACGTTGCGCGGCACCACATCGAAATAGGCGCTGCGAGGGAACGTCTACACGCCAAAGTAGCACACATCGAAATAAGGGTGCCAGGCACAGCTGCAGACAGGGTCACAGGGCGGACTCAACAGCAAGCCGCTCCCTTAAAGGGCCCCTCCCAGACACAGTTGCACTAAACAACACAAGATCCACAGAGCCGACAACTGGTTGCAGACCCTGTGCCTGCAGCATGGATCCCCAGCTGCCACAGCAGCAGCCAGAAGCCCTGGGCTAAGGGCTGCTGCCCACGGTGACCATAGAGCCCCGCAGGGGCTGGAGAGAGAGCATCTCTCAACCCCTCAGCTGATGGCCGCCATGGCGGACCCCGCTATTTCGAAGTTGCAGGACGCACAACGACTACACGGTCCCTACTTCGACGTTGAACGTCGAAGTAGGGCGCTATTCCTATCCCCTCATGGGGTTAGCGACTTCGACGTCTCGCCGCCTAAAGTCGAAGTTAACTTCGAAATAGCGCCCGGCGCGTGTAGCCGTGACGGGCGCTATTTCGAAGTTAGTGCCGCTACTTCAAAGTAGCGTGCACGTGTAGACACGGCTTCTGCCACACATCCTACATCCCAGTGCCACCATTCTGTAGTCAGTGACTGCCTTTGTCATTAAAATAGGCTATAAGAATGACAGGACAAAGTAGCATGCACTGATTCATGTGCAAGTTACACAGAAAGAAATTCCTGATGGCTGCATTTTCTTCACTTCCAGCTGAGTAATCTGACTTCTGCTCCCAGCTGAAATTCATGTAGGACTGATGGTTTGTTCCTGTTCTGTTGAGTGAGCTGTCAGCAAAGTTCAAGCTACTGGATGGCAGAGAATAGACTGATCTCTCTTCCCAGTCCTTTCTCACTCCTCACTTAATTTACAGTACGATACCGAGTAGTGAGATACAGTGCTAAGCCAGCTGGACCCTGAAAATAGCAGGAGTTTTGAGTAAACCGTTCATGTGGAAAATGTATCCTGAGAAAAGGAATAAAAATGAGCCTGTGATATTTGCCCAATTCTCTTCTCAGTTAAATCTTTTACAGTTAGTTCACAATCAGTTTCAGCCTAGTTAATATCATTTTAGAAAATGTTGTTTCGATTTTAGGATTTTATTTCTGTGATTGTGTACTGAGGTAATTGAGGTTGTTCCTGTTTGGAACAATGTGTGCAACATATGGGAGGGATGCTCCTGAAGGTGCTGAAATATTTAAGCTCTGGTCAGTTATTCATGGAAGCATGAGACACTTACGGCCCTGACAGTTGGAAGACAGCAAAAAATATTATGGGCTAGACTGAGACATCTAAAGAAGTGCAAAACAAGGACATGCAAGAATCACCCCCATCCTAATTCCCCTCATTAGTCTGAGTTGGAGCTGATTCTATTAGCAGTTTTGTGAGTCTTAGCAGTAGGGCTGCTACACCAAATGGAAGACACAGAATATACAGTGCCCCGTGTGATAGGGAGCTTAGAGAAATGCTCCATCCTGAGGCCCACGCTCTCCCCTAGTATTCTGCTGTGACAGTGCAGCACCGCACCCATTCTTTAAAAGGGCTGCATATAAATGATGCAAACTATTGCTAGAGGCATTCTCCCTGCTATGAGAATCATCACCCATCTCTTACGCTATTCCTTTTCTGTGCCTGTCTAGATCAGAAGCTGCCAATCATCTGGTAGCATCAAGATATGGATTAGGATGAAAGCATGAGATTTATTTCACTTGTAAACATAGCCAAGACTTCAATTAACCCAGATCTCCAGAGGTGAAAATCAAGTCAAATAACCCATTTTGCCACAAACCCCCTTAGAATATAGTGTTTGCTCTGAGAGAGACACTGTCCTATATAGTCAAACATATAAGAAGACATGATGAAGTAATACCGAGAGTCTGGTTTAAACAATAAAGGGCAGAATATTGTAAATGAAGGCTGAAATTCTATTCTTAATCCACATCAAGTTTTTGGACAGACTCCTCTCCACCTCAGTAGATAGGACAAGGAAAATTGAAGTTAGTCTTTGGAAAGTCTGAGGATTTTTAAATGTTCTGACAATACACAGTTGAAGCTGAAAACCTAGCTTTTCATAAAAGCAGCATTACTGTACATGCAATTTCATTTACATTATTGTTTCTTGTATAAATATAGTGTTTCATGAAGCTGACTGGAGTTACCCATATGATCAATGGGATCTCTGTCATTTTTATACGTGACCCTCTTATTTTCCTGACCTCGGAACAGAAAGAGATTAAATTTCTGAAGTAAGTTAATTTTTTGTTCATAAAGAAATCAGTAGACCGGTTATTTCCTGTTCTATACTATTTTCTTCACCAGTAGTTAAACTTCTGGATGGGGATCTTGATAGCAAAATCAGCACTTAGGATTCATAGATGCAGATATATTTCTACCATAGGTCAGCAAGTAATGTGCAAAACTGCTTTTCCTTCTCCGATAAGGAAATTGGTACATAATTCATAAGTACTGCACCGTGACTTTTTGTGTGGTGCCTTCATTTAAAAAGCCATTTTATGCCTGTCCCATTCTTCAAAACAACTACATTTTGACCAACTGATCACAAAACTAATATGCAGTCAGAGTAGCTTGTTCTGGGCTTCTTTAGTCAGGCTAAGTGCTTGTTCACAATTGCTTACCTCATGTTGTATGAAAAGGAATAGGTTTTAATGTTCTATGCACATATAAAAACATACTCAGCAACAGATCCTGACTTAGGTTTAGCAAGTGAAGAATCTAAATAGTAAAGGCTGCAAAGGAGGAAGTTGCCCTGGGTCCTGGCGATTCAAAGGGGACTGAAGCTCCAGCCACCACCAAGGCAGTGGCTTGGTCTGGACCCTTTAAATCACTGCTGAAGTGTAACTATGGCGCACTCCAGGTGGCGCTTAGGACTGGGACTGGGGAATGTGCAGTGTGGTACACTCCCAGCAGCACTGAGAACTGGCTACCCTCAGCCCTGCTCCTTCTGCCCAAGTCTCTGCCCCTCCCAGAAGTGCAGAGCGAGCCCCCCCCCCCCGCCCCCCAGCTTCCCCAGCCAACTGACAAGGCTGAAAAACTAGATGTGCACAAGTCCATGGGTCTGGATTTAATGCACCCGAGGGTACTGAGGGAATTGGCAGAGGTCATTGCTGAATCTTTGGCCATTATCCTTGAAGACTCTTGGAGATCAGGGGAGATACCAGATGACTGGAAGAAGGCAAACGTAGTGCCCATCTTTAAAAAAGGAAAGAAGGACAATCCAGGGAACTATAGATGGGTCAGCCTTACCTCAATCCCTGGGAAAATAATGGAGGGAATCCTCAAGGAATACATTTTGGAGCACTTGGAAGAGGGGAAAGTGATCAAAAGTAGTCAACATGGATTCACCAAGGGCAAGTCCTGCCTGACCAATCTGATTAGCTTCTATGACGAGATAACAAGCTCTGTGGACATGGGGAAGTCAATGGATGTGATATACCTTGACTTCAGCAAGGCTTTTGATACGGTCTCCCACAACATTCTTGTCCATAAGTTAAGGAAGTGTGGATTGGATCCTTAGACTATAAGATGGATAGAAAGCTGGCTTGATGGTCAGGCCCAACGGGTAGTGCTCAATGGCTCAATAGTTTGATGGCGGTTGGTTTCAAGCAGAATGCCACAAGGCTTAGTTCTGGGGCCGGTGTTATTCAACATCTTTATTAATGACCTGGATAAGGGACTCGATTGCACCCTCAGCAAGTTTGCGGATGACACAAAACTAGGGGGAGAGGTAGATACATTGGAGGATAGAGAGAGACTCCAGAGTGACCTGGATAAATTGGAGGATTGGGCCAAAAGAAATCTGATGCAGTTCAACAAGGAGAAGTGTAGAGTCCTGCACCTGGGGTGGAAGAATCCCAAGCATTGTTGCAAGCTAGGGACCGACTGGCTCAGCAGCAGTGCAGTGGAAAGGGACCTAGGGGTTATGGGGGCTGAAAGGCTGGATATGAGTAAACAGTGTGCCCTTGTAGCCAAGAAGGCTAATGGCACACTAGGGTGCATTAGGAAGAGCATTTCAAGCAGATCTAGAGAAGTAGTTATTCTCCTCTATTCGGCACTGGTGAGGCCACATCTTGAATGTTGTGTCCAGTTTTGGGCCCCCCAATATAAAAGGATGTGAATTTGTTGGAGCAGGTTCAGCGGAGGGCAACAAAGATGATTAAGGGTCTGGAGCACAAGACCTATAAGGATAGGTTGAGGGATTTGGGCTTGTTTAGCTTACAGGATAGATGAGTTAGGGCTGATTTAATAGCAGCCTTCAACTTACTGAAGGGGAGCTCTAAAGAGGAGCGTGAGAAACTGTTCTCAGTGGTGTCAGATGGCAGAACAAGTAGTAATGGTCTGAAGTGCCCAGGGACACTCCAGCAATGCCGAAAAATTGACAGCAATGCTGGGCCCCTGACAGGTGGTGGGAAGATGCTAAAAAGCAACCTCTCACCACCTTTTAGGTTCCAGAACCCGCTCCCGTGGTCTTTGTTGGGGTGCGCCTCCAGGGGATATGGACCTACGCCGGCACCCCCTGGGAAGACTGGGGTCGAGGAGAACAATGAGGCAGGCAACAGAATTTTATGAAACACAAACAATTAGTTTATTAATACACAGGGAAGGAATGGGAAATATTACTGCAAGTTCTATTCTAATGACAGTACACACTTACTTGAATTACCAGGAAGATGAGCATTTTTGACACCAGGCTGTGACATGGTCTCAGGCAAGTTCGGCTCAAAGGCCAGTTCAAAGGAAAGTAATATATATATATATATGTATGTATGTATGTATATAGTTTTTGAATTAAAAGGAGGGAGAGGGTGCTACTCCTCTTACCCTTACCAGGACCGGGTCTCTAGTCCGATCCAAATAATAATTTTATGAAAGGTCGATGGAGGGTTTACCTCTCTATCGAGCCAAGTAAGGAAAAACAAGAAAAGGGGAGGGCCTGCCTTCACCTTGGTAAGTATTCTCCAATATTTTAACAAGTTACTAACAATTCTTCCCCCTAACTAGGGTATTAATAAACTAACAATTACTACCTATAATTATCGGAGGGGTAGCTGTGTTAGTCTGGATCTCTAACAGCAACGAAGGGTCCTGTGGCACTTTATGGACTAACAGAAAAGTTCTGAGCCAGACGTGTGCCACGAAGCCTCTTACTACAGGACGAGCCCAAGACAGAAACCAACAGACCACCACTAGCCATCACCTACAGTCCTCAGCTAAAACCTCTACAGCAGATCATCAGGGATTTACAACCCATCCTGGACAATGATCCCCCACTTTCACAGGCCTTGGGAGGCAGACCAATCCTTGCCCATAGACAACCTGCCAACCTGAAGCAAATCCTAACCAGCAACTGTACACCACACCACAGTCACTCTAACTCAGGGACCCATCCATGCAACAAACCTCGTTGCCAGCTCCGCCCACATATCCACACCAGCAACACCATTACAGGACCTAACCAGATCAGCCACACCATCGTGGGTTCATTCAGCTGCACATCTGCCAGTATAATGTATGCCATCATGTGCCAGCAATGCCCCTCTGCTATATATCGGACAAACTGGACAGTCTCTATGTAAAAGAATTAACGCACACAAATCAGATATTAGAAATGGCAATATACAAAAACCTGTAGGAGAGCACTTCAATCTCCCAGACCACACAGTAGCAGACTTACAAGTAGCTATCCTACAGCAGAAAAATTTCAGGACCAGACTCCAAAGAGAAATTTTTGAGCTACGATTCATCTGCAAATTCGACGCCCTCAGCTCAGGCTTAAACAAAGACTGTGAATGGCTGGCTAAATACAAAAGCAGCTTCCCCTCCCTTGGTGTTCACACCTCTAGATCAACTGCTGGTAGTAAGCCTCACCCTTGCTGTCTGAGCTAACCTTGTTATCCCCACCCTTGCTCTGGCTTATTTATACCTAGTCCTGCAGATTTCCAAGACCAGCATCTGATGAAGTGAGTCTGTGCTCATTAAAGCTCATGCTCAAAACTTTTCTGTTAGTCTATAAGGTGCCACAGGATCCTTCGTTGCTGCTACCTATAATTAACTACTAAAATAATTTAACAATCTTATCTGTTACTAACAACTCAACTATTAAACTAACATTAAAAGGAACTATCTATGGAAAACAGATCAATTAAAGTAATAAGAGTTCCAGATTATAAATAGTCTTGGTAAATGTCTTTTGGACTAGAGCTCAGCCAGAGGCCAGCAAGGCCTGGCCTAAGGTCGGTCCTCGGGGTGCTGCACCTGCCCTGCCCGACAGGCACACAGCAGGGGGATCGGCCCTGCTCCCCCACTAGGGGTCCCTTAGGTACTGGCTGAAGTGGTATTGCTTTGTCTTCAGGCCCTGCGCAAAGCAGAGGCCTGCCGGTGGTTTAGGATACTTGTCTAGAAGATGTGTCAGGTCCGGTATGAGGCTGCTGCTGGTTAAGCCGGTGATGAAGATGGGTGCTGCCGGACTCGTGGCAGGCCCTGGGGCTAGCTACACCAGAGACGCAGTACCTGCGCAGACGCAGGCCAGTTCGACCTCTGGTGAGCTCCCCCATAGGGCCACTGGCTTGCTGCTGAAGCCGCCACCACAGGGACGCTGGATGGTGACAGTCTTGCACCTCACGGGATGGTGACAGTCTTCAGTCTTTGCCCAAAGGGCTGGCCTAGGGACTTGGCGGACGCTTTTGCAAGCCACGCCTTCCCGTCCAGGGCTGCCCGGAATGGGCCGTGTGCCCTGCTTTTATAGAAGGTCCTCATGAATAATTCATGAGATCATTACCATGCAGGTAAAGTCCTCAACTAGGTCCACACTCTGATGGAAAGTTCTGGAAGGCATCCAGGCTCACCCAATCAGATTGCGCCTATGCAAATCTAAATACCCCTGACTCATGAATATGGATGAGCGCATGGAACAATTCAAATTCCCGGGGGAGCTACCAGTCAAAAAGAACCGTTACAGTGTTGCCAATGGGCAAGCAATAACAATTTAAAGCTTCATGTATCTGTGGGGATTTTTATCATACAGCCCCTTCCTGCCAAAATCATGCTGTCTCTGACTCACGGGGGCAATAATGCCTGTGTAGATGGTTTATACACGACATGAAGTTGAAGAGGGAGAGGTGTAGGTTAGATATTAGGAAAAACTACTTCACCAGAAGGGTGGTGAAGCATTGGAATGCATTGCCTAGGGAGGTGGTGGATTCTCCATCCCTGGAGGTGTTTAAGTCCCGGCTGGACAAGGTCCCCGCTGGGATGACTTAGTGGGGGTTGATCCTGCTTAAGTCAGGGGGCTGGACTAGATGACCTCCTGAGGTTCCTTCCAGCCCTATGATTCTGCGATTCTGTTGTCTCCACTGCTCTTTACTGTGGTGTCCATCGAGAAAGCAATGGTAGGGAAACACTTAATCCTCTCTGTGGTGTGAATTCTCCTCCTGAAAACACAGCCGGCACTGGTTGTGCAAAAACCAAATGTAATTTTCACATTCTTCTGGTAGCTTGAATGACTCTAGGCAACAGTTTTGAGACGTGGTTGTGCTAAATCTCTAATAAATGACATACTTAGCAGTTGTTTAGTTTGGACTTACTCTAAAACTTGGAATTAGCCTCCAGAGGTGGGCAGCCTCAGAAAATATCATAGGATGGAAAGGACTCTTAAATGCCCTCATTTCCTTTCCACATTTCACTTTTCAGAGACAGATTTTGATATTTTCTACATAATTTGATTATTGAAGCCTGAAGATGACATTGAGAGTGAACAGGAGTTGTCTTCAAGATAATTAATAAATTAAGGAACATTTTATTAATGTCATCTAAGCCGCGTCTACACTAGCCTGCTACTTCGAAGTAGCGTGCATCGCCTCTACACACACCATGTGCTACTTCGAATTTGAAATCAATAGTAGGCGTGGAGCCATCAAAATCGCTATCGTAATAAGAAAATGGGAATAGCTCATTGCTTAGATGTCTAACATCGCAAAATGATGTGTGTAGATGCTCCACATCCTACTACTTCAAAATAGCTTCCAGACAGCTATCACAACCACCTTCTCCATGGGGAGGACACGCCACATGTGGGTGTCCTGGTGTCTCAGGACAGGGGTCGGCCACTGGCAGATCTCCAGGAAGGTCTGCCACCTCATCCAGAAATTCCAGAACCACCGGTCATCGTCCCACTCCCTCATGATGAGTTACTCCCGCCACTCAGAGCTGGTAGGGGTGTTTCCAGAGCCAGCAGTGCACCCGAGGTTGAGTGGGCAGGAGGGCCCATTGGTCTGGGATGTCCCCTTCTGCCCCTAGGGAGGTCTCCGCTGCCAACAGCTGCTGGCAGCCACCTGTGCTGTGGTGAGCAGGGTGCCCGGTCTGCTGGTGGCGGCCAGCAGGACATTGAGTTGCTGCTGCTCTGTGTCCATTCCTGTGGGCACTGGTTCTGTGGGGCTTTTGGCAACTCCACAGGCCTTGTGCTGTGCAGACTGAGTATGTTTAGGAGGGGCCCTTTAAAGGAGTCACTAGCTGTGGCCCCGGAAAGGCTTGTCCACCCTGCAATCCTGTCCACAGCCTTTCCTGTCTCCTTATTTTGAAAGGGGATGCTTGTTTGTGTAGGTGCTCTCTTTCTGCATCTGGGGCAGCCCCTTCCAACGTGCTGCATCACTATTGCACTGCTGCATGTCGATAGCGCCAGCCCCAGCAGGTATGTAGATGCTACACATTGAACTAACATCTTTCGAAGTCTCTACTCCAAAAGATGCTACTTCGAAGTAGCGCTCTGGTGTAGACATAGCCATAGTGTACACAAATACAAAATGAGAGAGAATAAATGAGAACTCTGTGCTTTTGATCTTACTGCAGATTTTTACCGGGCTTATCAAGCAAATAGTTTTTCCTCCAAAGTACTAACTGCTTATCCTTAATATCACAGACTACTCAGCAAATATTTCTTTCATAGCAAAACACTTTTTTATCAGAACCTTTCAAAATAGTGTTATAGAGAGGAGTTATTAGAAAAGGTTTTGGAAAGCTTGCATTTTGTTTGAAATTTCAACGATAACTTCATTGTGTTCCTGTGAGAGCACTGTGAGATAAATAGCTTTGTCAAACACATCTGCCGGTATGCCTTAATAATCTCAGACATGCAATCATTCAAACTTTGTGGGAAGGGAAAGCAGCACAAAACAAAAACCAGAATGGGTAATCCTATGGGTAAAGGTTTAAAGGAATGTCTGGCAAGGACAGCTGTGAAAATTCTACCTTCCTTCTCACAACAGCAAATTTCTAGAATATATCTGGGAGATTATGACAATTCGTCACGCTTAAGCAGCCTTCCAATTAAGTTTTAATACTGTAAATTGACTAAAACTTCATTGATTGAGGGATTTCCTCTTTCTTCCATAGACGAGGCCTGAAGTTTGTTCCCTTGATTTGCTGATTTCACCCTCCCCCACAGTACAATAGTAGTAGATAGTAATAATCTATACATTTGCTCTTTTCCTCCTCTCTGAAAGTCTCACTAATTCCTGCTTGTCCCTAAAGAACATGGCTTCTGATGGAGCTACATTTCCATGTGCTCCCTGACCCCAGGCCAATTTCCCATTACAGTAAACCCTCAATTTAATGGACCCCAATTTCAAGTAATTTGGAAATGATGGATGCTGTCTGTCAGCCCCACCCCCCCAAATGCTGGTGACTCACCAGAGACGCCGCCGCCCCTGGGGCCGGAGGAGCTACAGTGCTGAGTGTGCCAAGAGTCACAGGAGATGGAAGGAGCCAGGTCAATATGCAGCTCCTCTCCCAGTAATTGACGAGGGAGATGGAGGTGTGAGGGGAAGAATGGGGCAGGGGAAGGGAACGCGGGGCAGAGAACAGAAGCGAGTGATGGGCTAGGAAGATCAGTGCGTCATTATAAAGTATAACCATTTTCATTTTATGGACATTTGACGTTAACAGATGACTCTTCCCTCCATTAGTCCATTAAATAGAGTGTTTACTGTAAAAGCAAATTCCACAGCATGAAGGAGAAGCTTGACACTATATTATGTGCCGCTAGGTACGACCACAGCTTTTTGTGTAGCATGAATTCTGAGCTAGTTTAGCTCCATGACTTGATTGCAAAGATCGAAGTGAGGACGGAGTAAAGCCTGTTTAGCTGCAGAACTCTCCAAATTCTTGTATGCAGGGATGTTTCCCTTCACACACATGTAGGCAAAATATGACCCTTAACATTTGCTATGCACTAATATATTTTAAAATAATTGCATAAAATATTGACTCTTTACTAACACACTACGTATTCTTACAAGTCTCTGATAACTGGAATGATCACTTAATTGGAACTTTTATTTCCATTGGAGAGTACTAGTTAGGAGAATTCATCTGCAGATGTGAAATGTAAATGAAACTCATTTGCTTAAACGACGAAGCCCAATAAAATTATATAAAGCTATATTGAGTCATTTAAAATGGTGTTCTAACTGAGCTCAATGTAAAATAGGTAACACTAAATAATACATGGTGAGTATTATGTACTTGCATTTAAAGTTATTTTTTCTTATTTACTTAGTATAATGTTTTAAGATGCTGCTAGTTGAGAGCAGTATTTCTGGAATATATTGTCTTTTTTGTTACATTAGGAATGGAAAGTTAAATTTAACCATAATTGGTGTACATATTTATATACAACCAACTTTGTGGTGTTGGTGATTCTTTTAAGAGTTTTTTCAAACTTTCTGAATATAAAAAGGGAGGGTGAGAGATATGTTATTGAGTGTTTGGTAGCGGACTGTCTGTCAGAATATTGAATAAGTAATTCCAGGGGACATAAAGGAAATACCCCTAAAATATCTTATTATCACAGTATTCTGATGATATGTTCAGAGATTTTTTTTAAAGTAGTAGAGAATTGTTGCCTTTGGTGATGATAGAATGATGATGGTGGTGGTGATGATGATTGGTCATAATGGTACTACAAATTCCAAAATATTTTTGAGATTTATCTATTTGCAATACTCACTCATTACTTCTTCATTTAGAACAGTGTCCATAACTGCATATCGCATTCTGCCATTTGCTGTACTGGAGTTTTGGATGTATCTCTAAAATGTTTTTCCTTGATTGTTACTGTTATGTTTTTTTCTACCTTGTATTGTTTCATGAAATTATACCATACAATAGTAAGGAGTGACTATATTGCAAGTACAGTCCATATGGATGAGAGATGGAAGTCTAAAAAGTTGCTCTTAATGTTGGTTTTTCATTTTCAGTTTCCACTGTGTCTGAACCTTAAGCACTATACAGAAGGCACACTTTCATTTTGTTTTCTTTGTGCAAGTTCAACCATGCGTGTCCTCTGTGGCATTAAGCAGTGCTATCTATCATGGTGGTGTATTGTTTGCAATACTAGTTCATAAATAATATCTTAGTCATTCAGAGTCTGCAAAATTGGGACTGTTACCAGCTCACTGGATCAACTGTAAGACTTCTTAATACTCTTTATATGAAAGTATGATTGTAGGAAGCAGGTAAAACTTTCCAAAGTTTTAGCAAAGATGACTTCTAAGTTCTCACTATCATTTTGTTTTGACACCTTTTCTGTTGCATGCAGAGTCTGTTGAATAATACAAAAATGGGCTAGTCGGGAAGGTAGAGAGAGAACTGTCTGTAGTTTTCACAGCTGGTGCAATGTGCCATTGTGCCTTGTCATCACCTGCCTACACTTAATTAATAAGCATCTGTTTCATTCTTGTATTTACACAAGATTAAAAAAAAAGTGTTCGACTTTTTTCATGCCTGTGATGAGATGGTTTCCCCCCTAATTTCAAATATTAATCCCAGGAATGTGAAAAAATATCAATTGAAACATACTCTAATATAGTTTCGGGAAGTAAAAACAAAAGCAAAATTTAAATGAATAGAAAGTTCAAGCTTACCAACAAAACGTTTAGAAAATATTTTACTGCAGGTTACTGTCAGATCAAAAAAATAGCTGGCTACTTTATTACTAGAAATTTTGATTGTGGTAAGTTGTAAGATAACATGTTACAAGCTGGTTAACTGCTTTTCAGAAGCAAGGAATATGACACATACTTCTGAGTTTTGTTTGTGGGGAATCTTAACACTGAACAGCACTGACCTATATTAAGGCTAATGACTGGCAACTATTAAGGTTGTGTTTATGCTGATACATACTGTGTACATGTGGGTGCATGAAATGGATGATAATATAACATTTACCAAGGAATCGGTTTGGTACCCAGTGTCTTCATTCTGGAATACTGGAGATTGTAAAGATGTATGTGTAACCCCCCACATCTTTTTATCAGTGGTGGGTTTTTTTTTTTTATCGTTTCATGTGTTGAAATATAATTACAGGTTGAACCTGTCTAGTCTGGCACTCTGGGCCTGACCAGTGGTGAACAAGAGAATTTGCTGGACTGTGGGAACTCAATATTGTCTAGCAGCATTACCAACACTTTCACTGCTTACTGTGCTCTTAAAAGACATTTAGGGGTAAATTATTGCTAACAGCACAGAATACTAAGAGCCAAGACTGGTGGTTATAAACAACTTAATGGGACCACAGGAAACTTGACCACACCCATAATAAGTAATTCTCTGGCAAACTAAAATCATGCCAGATTACAGATGCTCCTGGATGAGAGTGTACTGGATTAGAGAGGTTCAAGTTGTGTTGCTAAGGTTTTTTCCATATTGATTCTTATAGATTGTGTGCACACGCACGCGCACACACACACACACACACACACAATGAATTCTATTACAAATTCAGTCTTGATAGCTCTCAATTAGCTTAAATATAAATCAATGTTGCCAAGTTTCTGTGATACTCAGTAACAAAAATATCACAATATTTGCTTTTAAAATTAGATGAATTATTCTGTTAAGGTGTTAATATTGCAGACGACTGCCCTATCATTAATTCGTCCCAGACTAGCTGAAGCTGGAAAATGCAGCTTTTTGACAGTTTCAGAAATGACTGTATTTATACCTGATGTTGTTAGCAAACTTCACCTTTAGAAATTCACCAGATTTTTTTCTTCTTGAACCAGTTCTGTAATGTTTCATATTTGTGACATGAAGTTTGGAGCAGTGATTGGAGGTGGGGGAATTTTCCTTGTCATACTGTAAACATAGACGAGTGGAACATGGAACATAAAACTGCTATAAATAAGGCTCTAACTGAACCGTGGGATGATTGTCCAAAAAACTGAAACTGAGTTGCTGAAAGGCCATGGAAAATCACAGAAAAGTAGAAATGAACCTTATGCTTTGTGGTAACTTGGAAAAAGGTTGATTGCAGATGTAGGGTCTGAGTGTGGATATTCTCACAATAAAATTTGCAACTGGGGGATACACAGTTTCCAAAATTTCTCAAATAAAGTGGGGCCTTAACTATAAACTAATTTGTAATGTAAAACAAGTTTAATGCTTTATCAGGAAAATACATACCTAAAGAAGACAGGGTTTTCTGCGATAATTTTGAGAACAGTTAAGACTAATTTTCAGAAACACAACTTATGACAGTTTTCATCATCATCTTACTCACAGAAAAATGTTTTAAGAATGCAACAAAATTGTTCAGCTGCTCAGCCCCTCTTCATAAACTGCATTAGCAGACACCCAGCAAGATAGTATTCCAGAAGCTGAAGAGAATGAGAATTTTATGTGAGACCAAGTCCATCTCTTTTGCAATTCTTGGAAGATACTTCAGAGCTTAATACATTGATCCAACAGTTGTCAAGTGCACACAATGCATGAACAGAGTTGTAGTAAAAAGAGAAGAATTTCAAAGAGATATGCAGAGTGACATATTATCTGTCAGGAGAGTAGAAATTTTATAAATGAAAGCTTTGTTATGGCTTAAGAGAATGTCACAAATGCTGTGTCTACACTACATTCCCCTTTCAGGAGAGGAATGCAAATGAGGGAGATAAAAATGCAAATGAAGGGCTGATTTACAAATCTTGCACCTCATTTGCATAATCTCACTCAGTCACATTTCTGGAAGAGACTTTTCCAAAAGCAAAAACAGCCATGCAGAGAGGGTTTCCTCGGGGGAAAAAACCCATTTTGGAAAGACCTCTTCTTCCTATTTTTTTTCTGAAAGAATGTCTCTTTTGAAAACAGGGTCTTTTTTCCAGAGGAACCCTGTCCACACAACTGTTCTTTTCATCTTTACATTGCCCTTTTAAAATTTGTCCTAAGTCAGTCAGTCTGATTGAAAATCATTGCTGTCTGAATGTTACTTCATAGCTACAGTGAAATGTTTTGGGACTTAAAGCCTTAGTGGATAACTTGATCTCACAAAAAACACCTCCATCGGTGGCGCCTCTGTTTGCAGTCTGCATTGAAGGCAAGAACTGAATGGACACAGAGGCTGAACTATCATGTAGTAATAGACATGATCCCTTTAGGTCAGCCTTGAGGAACTTAGGTTAGATGATGATGGGAAATGGACTTTTTTGTGTGTCTACTGTATTTCTCCTGTGCAGAGAACTACAGAATGACTTTTGTTTCATTGCCTTTAAAAATGTTACATTCATTTGTTCGGTTTTATTTCAGAAGGATGAGCATACGTTATTTCTGGCCAGTGTAGAAAAATATTTTTCCTATTTTTATTACTAAGGTCCCCTTATATTTTCAGTTATGAATTGAGTGGCAGTTACTACCATGAATTCATCCTCTCGGGAGCCCTACAAATGAAACAGTGTTTTGATTTCTTTGTGTTGCATTGGTAAGGAGATTGATTTGGTTTTTAAGCTGGTCTTGACATTGCAATGATAACTTTAGGAGGGGAGAGGTCCTGAACTACCTCCTCCTGCTACTCCCTCCCACCCATGCATCCTTATTGAAAAGGTTTTCCATTTATCACATCAGGCTATGGTATGCAAGAGAAATTTGTCTACTTGTGATCACTTGAGAATTGAGAATATGCCAGCTGAAATAGAAGTTGTTGCCTTCTTGTAGAATCCATTCTGATATCTGAGCAGTTTGGAGAAATCAACTAAACCTTTCTAACCATGCCCATTCAAAGATGTCACATTTTCTGCCACTAAGTACTAACTTTCAGCAAGGAGTCCAGTCAGCAGAAACTTCAGAATGATACAAGTAAAGTGACCAGATGTCTGGTATTGGACTACCCTTCCGCAGCCTTTCGTATATAGCCCTCCATACAGTTTCTGTACCTGATGTGGCACTTGTGCCAGAAAGTTTTCCCACTAGCACCATTTGAGTGTTTATCAGGCTAGTCTTTGTCCCAACACCTACCCCATATTGTCCCACACATCACTGCATTCCTCCCCGTCCCACCTCCTGTCTCCCATACCTCTCACTATGCCCCCCTCCCTACCCTATGTCCCAGTTCTTGGAGACAGAAGTAGACATAACACATACTCCTGGATGCTGACAGTAGGGTGACAAACTGCATTTGCTGCACATCAGGCTAACCTAACCAGGTAAGGAGTGCAAGAAATAGATTTGGCAGTATTTTGCAAGAAGCACACTGCACAACCCCTCAACAACTGCCTCTCTGATGAGTTTGAATGGTGCCAGTTCAGGAAGGGGCAAACTTTTTTGGCCCAAGGACCACATCAACTACAAAAATTGTATGGAGGGCAAAACAGGAAAGACTGGGGCAGGCTGTGCCTCCCCAAAAAGCCAGGCTTGGCCTGGGCTCCCCATCCAACCCACTTACCCCCGATATCCCAGGAACTTTATCACCCCTGGCTGCCCTTCTGGAATCCCACCTCATATTCAACCTCTGCTCATGTCTCCTGACCACCCACCAGGACATCCAAATCTTATTCAACCCCCTTGCTCCCCATCCACCTGGAATCCCTTGCTCCTTGACTACCTCCTTAGATCCCTCCTACACCCCAGCCATTTAACACACAGCCCAAAGTACTGGGACTGGTGCAGCAACTGTGGGAGCTATGGCTGTGAGGCAGGGATGGCAGATGGGGAGGGGCCAGGGCTAGCCTCCCCTGCTGCTGGATTACCAGCTACCCTGTGCACTTCCTGGGAGCCAATGGGAAATGGGAGCTGTGCCTGTGAGCAGGGGCAGAAAACACTCACGTCTCCCCAGGTAGCCCCGAAGGCTAGGAGCTAGAAATGCTGGCTCAGCTGCTTCTTTGTGGGCTGTGCAGTGGTTAGTAGGGAACCTGCCAGTCCTTCTGCAAACTAGACATTCAACTGCCCAGTCATCAGTGTTGATTGAAGCTTCCTGGAGGCCTGTGTGTTGGTGCTTGCTGGATATGTACAAGTCAGCACCTGAGTATCATGAGTACATGTTGGTGTGAAAGTTAATTGCTACTGCTTTAATTACATACATATCTGGACAGGTACATTTCGGTGGTTGTGCTCTGTGGATTTGTATTTGGGCTTCAGGAGTGGACCTTTAATGGGCCTGTTGCAGGTGTGATAATGTGTGTCCTAATTCTATACATAACGTTACAGTAGTCTGAGTGAACAAAATAACATAGAGCTGTTTACAAAAAAAAAAAAAAGAAGACAAGAAGGAAAGAACCATGAAAAACTTTGTGAAATTTCATTTTTAAAAAAAAAACAACAACCGTTTTTGACTATTTTGCTGCCAACTCTACTGTCCTGTAACAGCCTTCTCTATGCACCCTCCACGCAATATTTGCACTTCATGTGACCCTTGGGCCAAAACATTTGCCCATCCCTGATCTGGTACCATTCAAGCAGTGAACCTGAACTAATGTTGAACCTCTCTAGTATGGCAACATCCATGGTCCAGCATGATTTTAGTTGCCCACACCCTTGGTAAGTCGACAACTGGCTAAGTTTCCCTTGGTCCCATAAAGTTTGTTTATAGCCATCAATCCTGGCTCTCGGTGTTCTGTGCTGTTATTTAGCTATAATTTACCCAAATGTCTTCTAAGAACCCAATAAGTTGTGTAAGTGTTCATAAAGCTGTGAGACAAAATTGCCTCCCATGGTTTGGCATATTCTATTGTTTGGCATTGTTCAGGGCCGAAGGAAGCCAGACTAGAGAGGTTCAAGCTGTGTATCTATCAAAACCATAAATATGCCTCTTTGAGCATGGTAGTGAAAATGGCCATGTGAGCAAGGGTGAGAGAGATCAAGTGATGGGGTGGGGAGGGAGTGAATAGAGATGGGGCCTTGGCAGGAGCGGGGCCTCAGCACTAGGTGGGGCAAGAAAGGTACTCTGGAATTAGAAAACTTGCAACTCTAGATTCAAGGCATGTGGATTTGTGAATTACCACAGTCCGTGCTGTTTTAAGTTAATACAATGTAATGAACGCAGAATGTAACTGAGCAAGAATCACGCTAAATGGGAATGGTCATACAAGTACTGGCAACAGCATCTATAAAAATAAAATAGTAGGATTTTGTGCTGTGTGTTTCCACTCAAGTAGCGCCCAAGTATTTCCATGCAAGTGGTACTGGATAGTGCCCCTGTCTATGCGGCCAGTCATGCTTCAAAAGCATTGCTGTCTAAATGCAGACTGGCTGCATAGACGGGGGCACTATCCAGTACTACTTGCATGGAAATACTTGGGCACTACTTGAGTGGAAACACACAGCACTAGATCATATCCTTTTTCTGTGAGCATATTTCATTCAGAAAGATTTTCATTTTCTAAGAGGTTTTATATTTAAGTAGAAATTTTCTTATCTCACTGCAATGTCATCTTCACTAAATATGCTGGTAGTTAGCATGATTATTTCCTGACTTCTCTTCCTGTTTGTGAGATCCTGTGCTGGTAATAGACCAAAGTTAGTCTTTTCTTTAAATTCATCAAATAAACCATAATTTTACATGCAATTCCAGTTGATAAACTGCACTATTGACAGCTTGATTGAGATACTGCGATTATATTTTGACTTCCTGTATTAATTCACTAGCTCCTAAATGCTCCTTGCCTTTGTGTCATCCTCACATGCCATCTTGCTATAAAGATTGTCTAGTACCAATTAAGTGATAAGGAGGGAGGTCAGAGGGGAAAATCACACCTGAGTCTAAGATTTTTTTTTAAATCAGTCATAAGAGCTAGTGATTTTCATCACATAGTGGTGTAGCCTTGATTGTCTGGTTATGCCAAAGGAAGGACTACAGTCATTAAGCATGTTTAATCAGGCTGTAACTTTTATTATAAGACGTCTGGGACTACCCAGAAGATAATAGCATACAGAGCAGTTAACCCCCTGTTCATTACATAATTACTTGGGGGTGCTTTTAGCAGCTCCCCCTCATTTTCATCCAGGCACCCTTACCACACTCATTGCTGAAACCTTACCTTACTCAGGATGGGAGGCTTCCACCAGCTCGCCCTTCTTTTCCTCTCCACGTCCCTCTAATGCATCCATTGTTGTAGGAGGGTTAATCTGGGCTGTAAGAATGGGAGGGTTGGATCCCTGCCATACTAATCATATGAGTCTTCAACCACCCCTTTATTTTTTGTTTGTTTTTTTTTATTGAGCACCTGGTTTTAAGTTCTTTGCCAAGCCATTTATGTAGTTGCTGTATAGCTTGCCTATGGAGTACCTGCACTGGACATCTGCCCTACATTTAGATAATAAGTTGTGACATACTGCCTACTACCCATCATACCATGCATGAACAGAGCCCTTCCTGAAAACCCACTGTGGGGAAGGTAAAAACATGCAACTGTACCCAGGCAAATTTAGTTGTAAGGGAAAAATCCTTTCCAGTCCTCCTAAAGTAGGGGTGGCTAACATAATGCCCACGGCAGATGATGACCAAATCTGGTATTTTGCCCCTATAAGGGAAGTGAGGGTAGGTCCTGCTTTAACCTTGGCCCATGTAAAACAGAGGTCTTAAGGCATTGAGTTGCTTCTTTTCTAACCTCGAATTCCCAGATGAATCAGTGACTATATTATGCCTCTTCCAGCAGTTTTGAGCTTTCTTTCCTTGCCCCCTGCCAATTCCTTTTGCTCAGCCAGGCCAGCCAAATACTGCCCCCAACCCCACTAGGTAAAGGTGCAGCACTCTTGTTAGTGGATCTGCCCAAGGATATCAGGTGGCCTGGTCAATCCAGCCTATTTCTACTCAAAGACAAGTTGATTATTTTTTGCTATAAGGGTTTTACAATGCATTTTGTGGAAAGGATTGCTTGGATTAAAGCCAGATTGGATGTGTCTTCTGGGGAACTATATATTAACCCCTATTATGGGAGGGAACAGTAGAGAGGATCTATCTATAATGTTTAGGACAGTTCATTTCACTGAGGTGTAGAGTTGGCAAGGACTTCAGGTCACAGTTAGCTATTTCATTGGTAAAATCTTGTAGAGGGGCAGCAGGCCTCCTCCTGGAGCAGATTCTCGTGATCTTTTCAAAAGACAAAAAAAAACAAAACTTTACCTCTTTTAATCAGATGACTATTGGACATCTTGTTCAAGGAATCATTTCTTGATATTGTGACCAGTTAGAAACTGGTCCCTAATCATTAGAGGCCGTAATTCTTGGAAATTTAAACTGAAGCACCTTTGACACTATTGGAACAGTCAATGTCCCTTGTCAGGACGGGTATAGCCATAGAAGACAGTCACTTAACTGACTCTTTAGGTTCTATCCTTTTATTAACTCTGTATTAACAATTACTATTGCAGCTAGAATAGCAATCTTTAGTGATTCCTGCTCTTGTACGTTTCACATTGCATTTCCACGTCTCCAATCTAATTTTAGATTAATGCACCTGCATGGGTAAAATCAGACAGATCAATTGTAATAATCAACTTACATCTCTTACTAATCCTAAAGAAATGCACAGTATCTCTTCAGCAGAACAGAAGAGCACCATGAATATTTGAAAATAGTGATCTTGTTAAACAGCCATTAGACAGGTTTTTTTATCTCTTTCTGAAATTTTGCTTTTACCTGCACATCTACTAATATAGTATCTACCATCATGTGCCAGCAGTGCCCCACTGGAATTTACATTGGCCAAACTGGACAGTCTCTACATAAAAGAAATAAATGGACATAAATCAGACATCAGGAACAGTTATGTACAGAAGACTGTGGGGGAGCACTTCAATCTCCCTGGACGCTCAGTAGCAGATTTAAGGGTGGCAGTCCAGAAACAAAGAAATTTCAAAAATCAAGTGGAGAGAGAAATCTCTGAGCTGCAATTTATTTGCAAATTTGTCTCCACTACCCAAGGGTTAAACAGAGACTGGGAGTGGCTCACACCTTACAAAAGGAGCTTCTCTGCCCCAGATGTTAACATCTCCACGTTAGACTGGCAATGGGCCATATTCCACCTGTCTTATCTGACCTGTTTTTTCCTCTGTTCATACATACTACTGATAAAGGGCCTTTTCCACCCTGACTGAAAAAACCTTGTCAGCTCTGGCCCTCCCTTTTACTGGGACCCCACTTTTTAAATACCCCTCTGAAATCACCCCCCCACTCATGCATCTGATGAAGTGGGTCTTTGCCCATGAAAGCTTATGCTCCAAAATATCTGTTAACCTATAAGTGCCACAAAACTTCTTGTTGTTTTCGAAGATACAGACTAACACAGCTACCTCTCTGATGCTTTTACTGGTGTCAGTTTGCTTGAATTTCATTACTTCCTAAGTACAGTTACCTTTATCCTTCGCTCTAATATTTCTCTAATGTCATCATGCCACTTTTCTTTCTGGTGATGCTTGTAATATTAATCCTTTTAGGCATCAGTTGTTCTGCAAATCCTTCTTAACCCATCTCTTCAGGTAATCATCACTGCTTTCAGTCTCTATTACTTTATTCCTGCTTTAGCTGCTTATATTTTTCAATCTTGTGCTCTTGGGTTGCCTCAGCTTTGTCTTTCTGTCAAGTATTGTCAATCATAGCTATGTGTTTATTTCATTTTAACCATAGCATATAAAATACAGTCTATTATTATGCATGTAGATCCAATTACCTTTCCTTGAAAACATTGGCCTTTTTGTTAATTTTTTCTCTGCCATAACAGCAAGAAAGACTTCTCTTTGGTGTATATTTTTGTGATCCATATTTTTCCCTCAGTTTTTCACTCCTCATAATTTCTACCTTTCAAACCTTTGATTTGTCAGATTCCCATTTAAAAGCATGTATGACTAAAATGCTAGATTAAGAGATGATGTTACAACATTTAATTGGTGATTCATGAGTGTAAATTACAATTCATGCTATTTTTATTTGAACAATTAACAAGAGAATTTCAATTAAATATAATATCAGAGGAGCTGAAAGGTGCCGCAGCTCACCAGCTTTATGAATTGCAATACAGATCTATGGAGAGAGGTAGAAAGTAGGAAACAAGAAATTGCTGCTCTCTCTCTTTCTCTTTCTCTCTCTCTCTGTGATACACACCTATGATGAAAAGTTCACATTCACTACTCCATTTTCTCCTGTCATTTGTATTTCAATTAAAAACAAGGAGCTTGAAATTCCAGATATTTTATGTAAACAAGTAAGGAGCCTATTTTGAAAATCACTGTGCATTCAAGTAATCACTTTCTCTTTAATGGGATCGCTTGTATGAGCAAGTGTCTACAAGACTGAGCCTTAAATTGTTAAAGGAGATGGATGGGAAAAGAGAAACCCACTCAGTTGTCATTGAAAGATGTAGTACATGTATGGGCTGGTTCAAAATGCTATTTTCTTCCTTCTAGACCAGTTTGAGATTAGCTTCTAGGATGTTTACTTCATGAAATTTCAGTGGAATGAACTAGAGTGATCATAGCTTCCTGTCCCAGATATGGGACAGGGAGATATGGGCGGCAGGGCAGATCCTCCCAGCTCCTCCAAGCCTCAGAGATCTGGGAGGGCGGCAGCAGCCACTCACTTTCCTCAAGTCCCAGGCCATGGCAGTTCCCAGTGTTCCTGGGAGCCCTGAGGAAGTTGCAAGGATGAAGCAGCTGCAGCACTTTCCCCCCCACCTTCCCTGAGCCTCAGTGGCAGGGACAGGACACCTGCAGTGCTTTCCCCCACCCCCGACTTCCCCGAGCACCAGGGAAATGGCAGGGATGGGGCAGCTGCCCATGCTCCCCCTGTTTCCCAAAGCCCAGGGGAAGGGGAATGTAAGCTAACCTGTGGGCTCTCTGCTCTCCAGCCAGTAGCTGTTCAGCTGCTGACAGAAAATACAGAATGGATGGTCGCTCTAAATGAACTCAAATTCAAAACAATATAGAATTGAAAGTTATTTAATTAAAGTAGTCATTAGACAAAATCCCATTTTAGCACAAGCACTTGTCTATAACAGAAATGCGTATAACGAAAGCTTATGCTCCAAAACTTCTGTTAGGCTATAAGATGCCACAGGACTTCGTGTTGTTCTCAAAGATGCAAACCAACATGGCTACCTCTCTGGTATGTATTTATAGTGCTTTTTAGTTGGATTAGAATAGAACTAAAACATTGAGAGAGTGAGAGAGAGAGAGAACATCATTGCAGAGATGTACAATTAAAAAGATATTTGGGGAAAAAAAAAGTCCTTCCTCTTCCTAGACAATGCAGTTTTGGGGGATAGGCAAAAATGTGGTATTGGGGATTCTGCCTTTAAGGGCTCAACTTCCAGACAGAGAGTATAGTCAGAGCACTCTGAACCTCTTGCAATGCACAGACATAGCAGGACGCAGAATAAAGCAGGGTTCTTGTAAGTATTGTAAGCATTGACTGATCACTGACCACCATAGTGGGTTTTGGTCACATTTCAAAAATAATTCCCATTCTCTAAAACATCTCTTTTGCTTGGTCTGTAACAGGATATGTGGGATGAACAGGAGAAGATTAAGACTTGATCCTAATTTTCTTAGTGGGGAGAGAGGGCTTCTAAGAGGATGCACACCAGGCATGTTTTGAAAGTTACGTGATGTACAGTATATAGTCTTAAAATGAAAATACCACCTGAACAATATACATAACAATCTAATAATCTTGCCCCTTATTAAATGCTTCCTCCTTATTAACAATGGTTTCTGAGACCAAAGCCTTTCAGTTAAATACAACTGAGACAGAATTAATAATACATATTTGGGCCTGGCTTCTTCCATTCCTCCCATTAATATTGTGGGTAGTACCCAGAGAGCTTCTTTATCTCTCTCCTTTTCCTTCATGTATCACATAGCAAATTATTTTGATTGCTTGCAGTTGCTATCTGTTTTTGCACCCACTCCCTCAATTAAACCCACTTCTTTCCCTCTTTGCCAGCTATTTCCCCCTCACCACCATCACCATGAATTTCCTACCCACTGCCACTTGCAGCCTTCAGACTCCTTAAGAAAGAATTGGTTTTGTGCAGCAGGTCAGTCTTCCTACTCTGGTCTCTAGTCTAAATGAGCTGATATCTCTGTGCAACTCTTCTGAGGTGGTGATCATAAAATGACCAGAGCAGCAATGTATGGACCCAATCCTGTACAAATACACACACATATACTTTAATTCATTATTGTGAATGGTGCCAAATGCTTAACAGTAAAGTTAAGCATGCACATAGTGTCCTCAGGATTGAGACCATCATAGTATTTTTAATCTTATCATATGTGCTGGTGGACATTGTACACACACAAAAATAGTCATCTGGAACCATTTGCGTGTGTGCTTTTGTTAGAACATTTATTCATGTAGCATATATGTAAAGATGGTGAGCTATAAAATTTTATTAGCTTGAGTTTGAAATTGCAGAATTGTTATTCTGGAGGGATAACACCATAAATGACTTTCACATTTTTTTTCCTCAGGGATTGCCAGTAAAGCCTTTGGACCAAACCTACCATCATATAGTTTGTATATACCACATATTTTATGGGGGTAAACAGTTTTATAAACTTAGTTTATTGAAAATTTATTGATTTATTTTGTACTTCATAGTGCTTTGCAGTCCTCCTGCACTGGCCTTGGAGAAGGAGGATAATGTTTATACTAAACTGTAGAGATTTGAAAAAGTGCCTCATGCATACATAATGTTACAGCCTTAAGTACTTATATTTCAGAGCATCCCAGGGCTAGCACTGTATTTTTCCCACATCCAGAAATCAAAATTTTCCCCTTTCTGATTTGGTTGGTCTCATGAGTACCAGTCTTTAAACGTGTAGTTATTTTAGATCTGAAAGCTGTTCATCATTTACCTCTGAATTGAAATATATATCTAATAGAAAAAAATGTCATAAACCCAGGTGTCCTGAAAACACATCTCCAGCGTCAAATGAATAAGTTGAAAAGGAAAAGGATTTTGAATTCTACTACAAAATTATACATTTAAAACACTTTACAGTAAATAGAAAGTATTTTATTAGACAAGATGTTTATAAATAGAACATTCAAAATATGAAAGATGTAGCTAAGATTGCCGCACAAATGTCTTCTTCAGAAGCAAAACATCCATTATCTTGCAGAGGAAAGCCTCACTTATGTTAATACGCAGGAAATAAAGTACCACATAATCATTTCCAACTGATGTCAATCACTGATTTCACACAAATAATCACCATACATGCACTAGTTAGCAAATTAAATGTCATTTAGGAGCCTTGGTATGTTTTAAAGCAAAGTAAGCCACAGTCTCTCAATAAAACACTTTTATCAGTTTATGATACAAATCTTCATCAGTTTTTCACAAGATTAATCTGAGAGTCATAAAAGAGAGATGTGACTTCATGTGTTTTAATGGAATAGAAAAAATATCATATGCCACACATGTATAATAAATCATAGACCCACATGCTAAACTATAATTATGTATCGTTGCATGCTCTCTACTTTATTTCTCTCTTCAGGAACTAATTCTAACATTCCAGATGCCTGAACAGCATTATTTAAAACATCCTAATAAGAAAAAAATGCTTCTTTCTTTTCCTAAATGTGGAATTTTCTTCCTAAAATGTCTAACGTGAATTTCATGATGCCAGTTGTGTGTGTGACAGCGTTCAGATAATGTTCAGTAACAAAAATAAAACAAACATTATGGGGGAGAGAGACTATTTAAAAAAAATTCTGAAAGCACGGCACAAGAAATTTTATAGTTGAAGATTTTAGTGCTAAAGGTAATAGAATGGTTTTCTCTAAGCTAAGACATAAATCTCTTGGCTATTTTCTGAGAATCTTTGGACAGCAAGAACACAATTACCTGTACTGTTAGTATCCTACTGAAAGAACATAAAATTGCTTCCTTTCAGAGAATTTGTTTATCTGAAGGAGATGAGAGTGATTTGCACAGCTTCTGGACAATTTGACCCTCTGTCCATCTCATTTTTTGCAATTGCTAACTCTACTGAACATTTTGGCACTTGGCTTAACTACACAGAATCACATGACTTAAATCTGCCTCTTCTGATTAGCTAGGATATTTGTCCATCTAACTGGAATCCTTCCACTCCATCCATACAGTCTATGGGCTCTTGAAGGTTAAGTGCATTAACATTCAAGGGTGCATCTTCTGCTAGGCTCCATATGTTTTCCTTTAATAAGCATATGTATGATCTGATTTTCAAACTTGTTCAAACTGCCCATAAGATCCTGTAACAGGACCCTGTTGTGATTTACTCACTATTGTAGACGCTGTAGCCCAGAGGTGCTGGAATTGGCAATGCTCCCGCACCTCTGCCTTGAACTGGCTTCCATTTTAAGCAGGGTTTACAGTTTGGTTCACTGAGTCTCAACACCCCCATTATAAAAAATTGTTCCAATACCCATGCATGAGCCCACAGGAGTCGAAATGCTAGCTGATTGTGGGTGATTCAGGGTGGCTTTTTGACCATCATCCTGGATGTAAGAAGGGTGGGAGTTGCTCATGGACCTTAAGGGAATTGCACGTGGGCGGAGAGGTAAAGCAAAGATTTCTAGCATCCAGCAAAAACATCTGCATGTGTGGTTTTATTTCAACTGTCAGTGGAAGAGCAGGCTCAGGAAGCTGGGAGTGGGAGGCAAATGGGTGCTAAATTACTCTGTGTGTGTTTTGAACTAGCGAAAGAGCAGTCAAGCAAAGTGGGGGTGAATTTAGGTGACGGCATAGTGTGTGTTCTGTGCTAAAGTGTTGTGAGGACTCAATTCTTTCTTGCTTCTCTTGAGGCCTGTGTGAATCGGGGCATGCAGACCCTCTGAAAATAGGGATGATGTTATCTAGAAATAAGCTCACTTACACCTAACAATGATTCAGGAGTGCACTGGGATCAGATAATTCCTGTGGGCATCTGAGATTTTTATAACATTTAAGGTTAAAAAGGGATTCTCTCTAAACCAGAGAGTGGTGTTCCATCCATCCAAGGAAGTGTTTGTCTTGTGATTCAGGGTTTGAGTGCAAATTAAATAAACTTTCTTTTGGGTTTTATATTGAATCTGAGAGTGCATGGAATGGTTATATGTGGTACCTGGGAAAGCTCTGGCAGGCAGTGTGGGTTTACTGCAGACTTAAAACAGCCAAGAGCATTACGTCTTAACATATACTGTCATGAGAAGGGGGACATTATCCACACTGGACCCTCAGACTTTTAGGGATTTTTACCATCACTATTATTGGTGAAGGCAGATTATCCTCTCACTTTGCATCTTCCAAAATATGTTTGGTAGCCTTAGTAGGGACATGGATATGTGTGATTTGTAAATGTACGTGACTGCTGGCTGCTAGGATAATTATCTACCTGCATTAATTAAGGTTATTGTAATAGTTCATCCATTTCAGAAGCAGATGTCTTCCCAGGAATTCAGATTTTTCTGTGCTGAGTCAGTCGTGTATTTTTTGAAAATTTTCAGTATATTGTTCAGAAAGACAAATGATTTATATTTATGGAATCACACATTTGTTTAGTGTAGTTAATGATATAACACTTTCAGAGTTGTTAGAGATTTTTCTCTTACATGAAGTGATTTTGAATTAAGATGTTTACGAACTGAAAACCTGTGTTTCTAAAGAAACAAGATGTGGGTAAAAATATTTTAATATTAACTTGGGACAACAGAGAAAGGTATAAGATGATAAATGCATTGCATAATAATTATCCTGAGCCACTCTTATATCACACTATCTCTTGTTAAAATCAAAATAACCATATTATAAAGTCTGATGAAATTATTTCTGGGATTGCTTGGATGTCCTTTTTCATTTTAATAACGCTATATGAAGCATCAAAATTGGACTAGGCAACTGAAACTTAGGAGGTAACAAAAAAAAAAAACTCCCGTGAATTATTTTGTGATCGACTTACTCATGCTGAGTAGTTTTGACTCAATTTTCACAGTGTAATAGTTAGAATCTGGTTTGTGTTTTACAGTATAACATGTAATATATTTGTTTTCTGATTGTGTTACATAATGAAAAATGAAGTTACTTCATACATCTCAAAACATCAGTAAGTATTACCATGGCTCACATTTTCCATATTCCAAAATTACAAGGCAGAAGAACAAGAAAATGGGTGCCATAATATATTCTCAGGACTCATCAGCTATGTCTACACTAGCCCCAAACTTTGAAATGGCCATGCAAATGGCCATTTCGCAGTTTACTAATGAAGCGCTGAAATACATATTCAGTGCCTCATTAGCATGCAGGCGGCCACAGCACAGCTTGTCCAGACGGGGCTCCTTTACAAAAGGACCCCGCCTACTTCGAAGTCCCCTTATTCCCATCTGCTCATAGGAATAAAGGGACTTTGAAGTAGCCGGGGGCCTTTGTGTAAAGGAGCCCCATCTGGACGAGCAGCACAGCGGCGAGCCACATCAATTTCGAAGTGCCACAGCTGCCCGCATGCTAATGAGGAGCTGAATATGTATTGCAGCGCTTCATTAGTAAACTTTGAAATGGCCATTTGCGTGGCCATTTCGAAGTTTGGGGCTAGCGTAGACACGGCCATCATGGAAAATACTGTTTTCAAGGTATAATCTGACTGAATTCTCTTTCTGCTTGGAGCTTTTACAAGATAGGTTTCTTTAGCTTATAAATCTCCTCTCTCTACTTCTGCTCTCTCCGCAGAAATTGATACCTCTGCTTATTCACTTCTATCTATGGTTCTCATTCTCTCCTTGCTAACTTTATATTTATATTTTAGTACTCATTAAAATTGCCAACTTTGGATTCAGAGACCTTGCTTGTTTTTTTAAGCAATCAGGTAATGACTTCCTGCTTAGACTTACCAGTGTAGAGGACAGGATAATAACGCATAACTCAGAGATGGAAGTGAAATTAGGTCCTCAGAATGCATTCGCAATTTGTATGAGAGTTGCCACCTGGTATTCAGAAAAGCTGGCCTTTGAGAAAGCAAAACTCTGTTCCATGGTGTTACAGAGGTGTTTTTAAGCCCAGATGCATCTGTACCTTAGTGTTTCTTTTCTAGTTATGTGAGATCATTATGGTTTCTCTGGAGCTGATTGACTATGGATAGTTTTTACAGTAGCTGACTAGCTGTGAGCAATAAGTGTTACTAATGGTGTGACTGCCAATGAAGACAGGACCATAGAACGTTCAGGTTTATTTTACCAATCATGGGTGATAATGCTAGGTGCAGTTCGGTCTTGTCACTTGCGTTTAAAATATTTATAGCACTGGTTCAGCTGTACCAATAGCCAAAATCAGTTGTTAGAAATGGCTATTTTTTAAGGCTTCTCTACATACAAACATTTTACTTCTGTAAGTATATAAAAATAACTATAGTGGTACATCCACTACAATTCAGATCTAATTACTTCTATATGAAGTTGCTTTGTTACCACACAGGGGCTATGTCTACACTAGCTGCTTCTCTTCGAAAGGGACATCATAATAAGCGAGGTTGGAAGATGCTAATGAAACACTGCCATGAATATGCAGCACTTTATTAGCATAATGGTGGCTGCGGCAATTCAAAAGCGCCACTTTCAAATTATGCGCTGCCTGTGTAGACAGGGGCCTTTTGAAAGGACCCCCATTCTTTGAAAGCCCCTTATTCCTAACACCAAATAGGTTTACCTCCTTTGTCTTCTGGCATGCCTGCCACAACTCCTTTATTTTCACACAGTACTGCTGGCTGTTCCTGCTGTATCCTTTTTTCATCATGCCCTCTGTGATTTTTGCATAGATATCAATGATTCCCCTGCTGCTTTGGAGTTCTGGATGTACAGATTCTTCTCCCCACACAGCAAAGAGATCCAGTATCTCCTGCATGCTCTGTGCTAGAACTTGTTGGTGACCCTGAGTTCAACAGCACTGTGTCTGCACTATCCCAGATTCAGCCCTGGAAGGTTGAAGTTAGTGCTACTCCTTTTCCCAAATTGGAGTATCAGAGCTCACTTTAAAACCCCTTAGGTCAACAGAAGGAGCTTGGTGGTGTAATCTCATCCATTACAAAATCGACATAACGTGGCTAATGTTGACTCAATCTCATAGTGTAGACTAAGCCTATAAGGCACTCTAATAGTGATATAACTGCATCCACACTAAGAGTTTTCCAGTATAATTACTTTACTAAAACTGTCATCCACTAAATGAAATAATTATATTCATAGTAGAATTTTGTATAGTCTAAGCTTCAGTGTAGATAACAGTTTGTGGTAGACAGTGCACTCTAGAAACTATATCTTCAGGAAAAATACCTGATAAATGAAAGACCATCATTTTCCATTGCTGAATCTTCACTCTTAGTAGTCTGGAAATTCATAGCTTCCCAGCTACAATAGTTGCCAGATGTATCAGAACTTATTTTTAATTGCTGTGGACTTCTTGAGTCTCATTGCTCATGATGGGCATCTTGTTCAAATGAGGATCAGACACACATTGTGTTGAACCCAATGTAAAAAGCTGTAAATAAGTTCCTGGTTTGATTCAGAACCCTGTTAACAGTCCGAGCACAGGTTGTAATGTTTATTCCTGATTATATTCTCGCTCGATCCTTTAAAGTGCATATGTGACCACTGAAAACTCCTCCCCTTCTGAATTAAACTGAGATGGGTTTATGCCATGAAGTTGGGATTTGAAACCTAACTTCCATATAAGTCAGATCCAGCTCATAATCGTGTGGAGGGCTACATGCAAAGTGTAGAAGAATAACTCCCCAGAAGACAATGGTGTTCACATTTCTGGTTTTCTTTCAGGTCTATCAATAGCATTACATTTGTCCTTCTTATCAAGTCATCTAAAATTGCTTGCAACCATCAAATCACAGTTAAAACCACATCATATCAATATTACCAGTAAGATGACTCTATTACCATCTTGTCCATTCTGCTATGGGCATTTACTGTTGTTTTTGTCCTTCCAGTATGCTGAATACATTTTCTTGCTGTTGGCTTTTTCTTAGTGCATCTGTAGGCATATTCTTTTCCTTAAATAAAGTTTAAAAGTAAAATTAGAAAAAAATAAGCTATTGGATGGCATTTAAATGAACACATTTACAAAAAAACTGAGCCATCACCATCTGTTGTTCCTTGATTATGCATAGAGAAAGTACATATTTCACAATTACATTGGTAAAACGTGCATGCATGAATGTGTGAGAGAGGTTGAGTTTTGTGTTTGTGTACTTTTTACAACATCGAATGTACCAGTGATATTTGTGTACAGTTTTAAACAGGAAGGGCCTGATTTTCATTTCCACTGACAATATTTATGGGTGTAAAGCCCCTTCAAGTTGTCAGAGAAATGCAAAGACACTTTAGTATAAGTGAGAATAAAGCCCTAATTATTCTGAGGGAGAATTTCCTGAGATTTTAATCATCCTTTGCACTGACAAAACTGCAATGGACCTGTTCTTCCAGCATAATAGCCGTAATGATCAAACCATGGGTTCAGTCCCTCTCTCCAAGAGTGACCAGTAGCAGATGCTTGAGAAGGTGAAAAAAGCAAACATAATTATGGAATATTGCACATATGGGAAGATTCTTCCTTATTTTAGGCAGTCAAGCATATGTGTTTGTACTGCTCATCCATTTTTTACTTGAGCTAATGAAAATCTTGATGTTCAAATCTAGTTGACCACATAATTATCCCTTACTGGTTGCTGAAAATATTGTCACAATGGGACAAATGCATGGCAGACAAAAGGCTATTTTTTTATTTTTATTTTTACAGAGCGCCCTTCTTCATATCTCTGATCCCTGTGCAGAAACAAGCCCAGTTGCCCAGAGACCAGCAAAAATTCAAAAGGAAAAGATGGTTGTGGAAAAAAAGTCAGGGGATAGGAGAATGGTAAAAGAAGAACTGAACTGAATGGAAAGGCTTTACACCAATACTATCAGAGAAGTAATCTTTCAGACATACTTTAAAAAGACATTCTATAGACAGGACACATGAAGGCCAATCCAGACTGAGCTAGATTTAAAATGAGATGCAGGGAAAAAAGTGAGTCAGTTTGGTTAGTGTGGGGAGCTGACTTCAGCACTCCCGTATGAACAGACACTCAAGTACCTTTAGCCCAGGTTCAGACACTTATGTACAATCAGTAGACTCAGGTGTCTTGGTAGCCATCAGCAGAGGAGCGCATAGGAGAAGTTTTTGTTTTGTTTTGTTTTGTTTTGTTTTGTTTTGAGATTTACTCTTACAGAAAATAGCAGCCTGGCATCCATATTTTAAAACAGCTGTAGCTTTCAGATCAGTATCAAAGGAAGCTCACTCAGGAGAAAAATAGACTAGTGTATCCTGATGTAATGAAAACATAAATTACCAAAAAGACCTAATGTACAATCAGGCAATAAATCTAACTGGAAATCACTAAAATGGCAGCTGTAAAGCTCTGTCATTTTCACCATTCATATAAAAATACATCAACTAACTTGAGGAAAGAGATCCCAGCCTCTTATATGTGAACTAACTCATGGTTCTGACCACTAATACCTCAAGTTCAGTTACAGTGTACTTCACCCAGGCAAAGTTCCCAATATTGGAAAAAAGTTTTCTGCAATTAAAGGAACGTTATGGTATATTAAAGACAGAAATCAGTTACTGTAATCACTAGCCTCCCACTCTTTGATGTAGTTACTGCTGAGTAGCAAAAGGGAGGATAACTACAAAAGAAAGACTTTCATTGGTAGGAATCTGAATCACTTTGATGAGACTGGGAATTTGATGTCACTTTGAAGCACCAATAGTAAAACACTACCAATTCCTCTATTGTTAAATTTCATAGGTGTGGTAATCATTCCAATTTCCAAGTGCTCACTGCCCTCACTTATGCCCCTTTCAAAACCATGGCCATGTTCTTTTGGACTAGCCAGGGCTCTTTCAAAAGATCCCGCAGAACGTCTACATACAAAATGCATTTTTTCAAAACGAATTTTAAAAAAATGCAGGAAGAGCATCTTTTTCCAAAAGTTTCTGTCAGAAAAAAGCATATGGAGACACTCCGGGGGCCCTTCTGTCGAAAGAGCAGTCATCACAGCAGCGGATTTTTCAATCCCTGACCTGTTCTTTTGAAACACAGCATCCACACACTGTCTTTCAAAAGATCAGATCACTCTTTTGGTCTGCTGTTTTGTGTGTGGACATGATCTTTCAAAAGAAGTGTTTTCTGAAGAGATCTTCTGGAAGAACTTCTTTTGAAAGATCACTGTATTGTAGATGTGGTCCACGTGCCTGATGGGCCCCAGTTCTCTACACTGAATCCTCCTTTGATCTGGTTTGAAGCACTGTACATCTGAAAATGCCTGAACTAAAAGTTAAAATGACAGTTTCTAGCAGAGGTACAGGTGAAACTCCAATGTCAAATTTCACTCCTTGTTCTCTCAAAAAATCGCAACCCCATACAAAAGCCCATTCTTGGCAACTTGGATCCCTCAGTCAGTGACAGGTTTTCTGGACATAAAATTTTCATCACTTTTTGGCTGTACAGGGTTGGAATGAACCCAGATCCATTTTCAGTTGGAATACATCAGAATAGCTCTCTTAATTTCAATAAAACATGATGGTGTATACCACCTGAGGCTATAACCCAGGAGGTTTATTCACATGGTAACGGCAGGCTATCCAGCTTGCCCTTGGGATCAGTCAATCACTTTCAGTCCTTGAAGGGGTTGTCACAGAAGAGATTAATGTCTTGATATTATTATTTATAACAAAGCTAGTTTAGATTGTTTTAAAAGTTTTTCACGGTTGTGTTGTCAACTTGTACTTGGTTACAGTCACCTGATACAGGAAGGGGACAGAATAAAATCTTGGTTCTAAACCATCTATCTCTATCAGAAGAGATTTTTCTGCATCATATATAATGTGTGCAGAGAACAGGTAGAACAGAGAATGCTTAGTGAGGTATGAAGATATTCCTGATGTTTGTTTGCAATGACTTGAAACTCTCACTGCTTATGAGCAGGGGAGCTGATAGACGTGCCGGACAGTGTAGGAGTGGAGCCCAGCTCCATGTTCTCAGACAAGGCAGAGCCAATATTGGAGAAAGCGGAGCCAAGGAGAGCCGGCCCTCCATTCTGCCCTTGTGGCATCCCCACTCCCAGAGATGTCTGGAGTGCTCTGCATAGCACCCCTGCCTCCCAGGCAAACTTGAGCCATGTGGAGTGCTGCAGCAGTGCGCTAGTGGTGATTGAAAGGACTCCGGGACTCAGGGGGCCACCTTTGCTGCAGCAGCAGCCAGAGCCTCATGCCATTTGAATCATCTGCCTTAGGGCAACTGCCCCCTTTGACCTCTGCTTCTCCCATTGGCAGGCCTGTGTATAAATGTGTGCACCTGTCCACCCACGTACAGAGTCTGTATAATGTCTCTGAGTTTCAGACATGACCAGTAGTTTTAGTTGCCTCCATTTTTGTATGTCCAACCAGAGATACTTTGAGGGTCATGCTGTGATAATCCCACAGTTTTTAGAGATGATCCATGAAGTCCAGGAGCTTAAATAACAGGAGACAACCAAACATATAACAGGGACAGGTGTCAAAGGGTAAAGAAAAGGTAATGAAAGAGAACACTGCAGATGGCAACCACAGTTCTTCAGGGATATAAAGGGAGCCAGGAGACACCACTCAGAGGACCTTTGCCCAGATACATGAGTGAAGGGAGGATCAGAAATTGTACCTGCAGTTGCAGGACACCCTTTCAGCCAACCTTCTCTCCCTGATTTTATAGATGGCCACTTTGCCCTGCACCAGGATGAGGTTAACAAGGAAATTCTGTGACTGTGAGGCTGTAGATAGTGAGTGAGATTATGAAAAAGTGAGGGGAAAAGTGCAGCCAGAAATATAAGAGGCTATCTAGGAGGAGGCAGAATAGGGGCTGGAACCTGGCACACTCAAGATATGTGTGTGCCAGAGTATCCCTCTCACTGCAAAAGGAACAGGTGTTTGGAACAGGGTGTACTCTCCCACGCTTATGGCCAACTGATATCCTTTGTGAGCTGGGGTTTTTCACCCTCATTCCAATCCAGTAGATCCCACCACTTCATATTGGGGTGGTATGTGACAGTGAGGAGACAAAGACTGTGGCATATGGGCATGTGCAGGTGAGTTCTTTGGGCAATCCAGAACTGGCTCATAGTATGTGGATGGGATGACCAGGGGAGGAGCGAGGGATCATTGGCAAGGGCAAGTCAGGTGTATTAGCACAGGAATGTAAAAGGGCCTTTTTCCATAAAATAGAAAGAGATTATCTCAGTTAGGGATATCTGAGTCCTATTATGGGCGGCCAGAGACTTAAAAAATGCCTCTTCCCATGCAGACTGTAGCAAGGAGAAAGACTGTTCCAGGGAGGAGAGGTGCCTGCCTCCTTATAGGGATAGCTACATAACAGACTGCCTGTTCCAGCAACAGACTGGCACAGCAGTCAAGGCCATCTACCCTGAGAGTGAGGGAAGGAAAGGTATTCCCTTTTTTTCGTGTTGGAATTGGTTGTGTGTGTGTATGTGAGAAAGAGAGAATGATAGGAACTGTTATGTATGAGGATAAAGGTGCATTTAAAGCAATATTTTTTCAAAGAGTTTTCTCAAGGCAAGAATTTTTGCTTTTAATGTTATTTTGCACCAAATAAAGGAACACAGCCCTACAAATACTGTTGGCAACAAATTTCATTTCCAGGAAATAGTTGGAATAATACCAAGCAGTTTGCAGTTTAATTTTATGGGTACTTTTGACAGATTTTGCGGCCCACAACATAAAAAGGCATTGTAGAGTGCTATTAAAAATAATGTGTCCTTTATCTTTTACATTACTGCACATAGAATTTTTTTCTTTACATAAATTTCATTTTTGCTTCTCAATAAAGCTTTTTAGAACAGACTGTGAGATACAGTGTTTGTCCGTTGCTCTTTTAACTCTGCTAGCCTCCATCACCCGTAGTTCCAGACAGGGAAAAGCATATTTACTGATCTTTAATATTTGCTCTTAAGTAAACAGAAATTGTGAAATACATTATGACCCCATATTTGAAACAACCTAACCTGGGAGGTAGCCAGATTACTTATTAATGCGGTTAAGAACTCTTATACATATCAGTAGTGACCTTCCAAACTCTATTGATCCCAAACTCTTGATGAACTTCACCTATAAATCAGTTTTCTTCCTATCTTCTACAGTCACCAGATCACACAGGTAAGTGGCAGACTGCTACTGATTTGGTTGATTTAATGTACCCTCTCTTCACAAACACGTTATTTGAAAATATATGGATGTCTGTCAAGATGAGAAATGTGTCATCATTACTGCAGAAATGGGAGGAAACAATGCAACCATCAATGTGTTAAAATTAGCACTTTGAAATATTTATGTTTATTTCTGTAAGTTTAATGTCTCTGGGTACTTCAAAATGTTACATTTTCTCAATTTTTTTTTGTGCTGGTATTTGCTGAGTACTGGCTCCTCCGCAGTCCATGCCGTTGGATTGGCGGGAGTGGGAGCCAACTGAGTACAGGTGCCTTTTTTTTTAAAAAAAAAAAAAGTCACTGCATTTTACATATTTGTGACATGAAAACATCCCAAGAATAATCTAAAGGCTAAAACAAAATCTCGTAATAAACTGGTATGGTGATATTAGCTACGTCTATACGTGTGTGCTACATCGAAATAGCTTATTTCAATGTAGCAACATCGAAATAAGTTATTTCGATGAATAGCGTCTACACGTCCTCCAGGGCTGGTGCCCTCGATGTTGGGCAGCACCACATCGAAGTAGGTGCTGCAGGGGAGCATCTACATGCCAAAGCGGCCCACATCGAAATAGGGGTGCCAGGAACAGCTGCAGACAGGGTCACAGGGCGGACTAGCACTTCCAAGGCAACAGCAAGCTGCTCCCTTAAAGGGCCCCTCCCAGACACACTCAACCTGCACAGCACGCGGTCTGCAGAGCCACAGGCACGCACAACCATCGAAGCAGTATGGACCCCCAGCAGCAGCAGCAGCAGACAGAGTTCCTCACAGCCGCCCCTGCAGGAGCAGTGCTTGCCCTGCTCAATGCCATGCAGGAGGCAGCTGACCATCTTCTATTCGCAGAAGAGGAGCTGCCCCCAGGGGAGGAGGAAGCAGCCCCAGACCTTGCTGCCCTCCATCCCCCCCGCCGCACACACCGCTGGCTGTGGAGCTACCCCATGAGCACTGACTGGTGGGAGCGGCTGGTGCTCGGTGAGTGGGACAACGAGCGCTGGCTCCAGAACTTTTGCATGAGCTGGCAGACATTCCTGGACCTCTGCCAGTGGCTCACCCCCGCACTGAGGCACCAGGACACCTCCATGCGGTGTGCCCTCACGGTCGAGAAATGGGTCGGCATCGCTGTCTGGAAGCTGGCCACTCCAGACAGCTACAGATCCATTGGGCAGCAGTTTGGCGTGGGCAAGGCCACTGTCGGGGCTGTCCTCATGGAGGTAAGAGGACCTGCGGGGGGGCCTGGGGTGGAGGGCAGCCCTGGGGGAGGGAGCCCTGGGTTGGAGGGCCAGACACACCCTGCACACCCCTCACTGGTGGTCTCCCATGTCCTTCCCCTGCAGGTCATCCGCGCCATCAATTCCCTGCTCCTCCACAGGCTCATGCAGCTTGGGGACCCGGATGCCGCCATCACGGGGTTTGCCAGCCTGCACTTCCCAAATTGCTTTGGGGCTCTGGATGGGACCCATATCCCCATCTGTGTTCCGGAGCACAGCGGAGGATGCTTCCTGAACAGGAAGGGCTACCATTTGGTGGTCCTCTAGGCCTTGGTGGACAGCTGGGGCCGCTTCCTGGACATTTATGTCGGCTGGCCTGGCAGCACCCATGATGCCCGGGTGTTCAGGAATTCAGGCCTGTGCCGCCGACTGAAGGTGGGGACCTACATCCCCCAGCGGGAGATCCCTGTGGGGGACACCACCATGCCCCTCTGCATCATCGCAGATGCAGCGTACCCCCTCCGGCCCTGGCTCATGCACCCTTACAGGAGCCATTTCTCAGCCAGCTAGGAGCGCTTCAACACGAGCTTGAACCATGCGCGCCAGGTGGTTGAGCGCACTTTTGGCTGCCTCAAAGGGTGCTGGAGGTGTCTCCTCACCCGATTGGATGCAGGTCCCACCAACATCTCCCAGGTTGTGGGCGCGTGCGGCGCACTCCACAACCTGGTCGAGAGCAAGGGGGCAGGCATTCTTCCAGGGCTGGGCTGTAGAAGCTGGCAGGGCTGACATCCAGTAGCCAGGTGGACCCCGAGGGGATCCGGGTCCGGGAGGCCCTGTGGGCCCATTTCGACCAGGCTGTGGGGTTAACGCTGGCAGGCCCCCCACTGCACCCCCCATCCTCCACAACACTCCCTGCCCCCACGCCAACGCCACAGAGCACCCAAGAGCACACCTCCCCACAACTTTTCTTGTAAATAAAAATGGACCTGTTGTTTTTGAAACCAAAAAAGAGTGAATTCTCTTATTATTAAAACTACAAATATAGTAAGAACAAAAGGGGGGAACAATTTACATGGGGGGGCAGGTACCATAAAAGAACAGGGGTCTAACACAAACTATATACAAATATATGATGGGGGATATGTACAAAGCGGGGGGGGGGCATGTCCTGGGCCCCGCACCCCTCTACTGTCCGGTGCCCGGGGTTGGAGGGCGCGACCCTTGCCTCGGCCTGATCCCTGGCCAAGGCTGGGTGGGGGCTGGGAGAACCGGCAGGTATGGCTGGCGGGTGTCAGCAGGCCCCAGGTCCCCCTCGGCGGAAGGCCCCAGGCTGGCGGACAGCGGGTGGAGCGGTGGGCAGGGTGGGCAGAGCGGCGGGCGGCGCGGCATGGGGGGCCAGGTATTCCTCTATGTGCTCGAATGTGCGCATGAAGGCCCCCCCATGCCTCCTGGCGCCAGGCCAGTGCTCACTTCTGGAGCTCCAGCTGCCACTCCTCCACCCGCAGGCGCCGCTCCGACACTTCCAGCTGATGCCGGAGGGTCGCGAGCAGCTGGGGGTCTGTGGCCATCCTTGGGTGGTGGCTCTGCCGTCAGCCCTGTCCTGGGGCTGGTCAGTGCTCCGCCAAGGGGATGGCCTGCAGCGATGGCCCCGGTGGGCTCTCTGGGACCACGCTCTCTGGGCCCTCCGATGGTGCAGGTGCGGAACACGGGGGGAAGAAGAGTGGAGACAGCTGTTACTGTAGCCCCCGAGCCGTGGCCCTTTTCCCCCCACCCTTCTGCTGCTGGTTCCCCATCCCCGTCCCCGGGAGATGCTGCTGCTGCTGATGGGTGTCCCCCACCCCGGGGAACCCTAGGTTCCGCTCCCCCCATCCCCAGGGATGAGGCATGGCGCTGTCCTGCTGGGGGGCAGGCGCAGATGCACTCTTCTGAGGGACATGCCACTGCTGTCCTTGGGGCCATGGTCATCTGGGCATGTGGAGGGCCCTGGTCATGTCTCTTGTCCCCACCCCTTAACCCCAGGGGTGTGCACCGTGGGGGTACATACCTGATGGTCCGCTCCCACGGTCAGGGGACACCCTCTGGGCGGACGCCCTGCTTTAGCTCCGGGATGGCATGGCGATGTGGAGCCCTCCGTCGCTGGAGGAGGATTCCCCCCCTCCTCCTCCTCCTCCGGCATCCCAGGGGTGGGCTCCTGGGGGGGCCCCTGGGGTGCGGGGCTTGCCTCCGGGGCGGACTCCACCTCTGGGGCCTGCTGGGGCTCGTTGGCCGAGGTGTCAAGAGTGGCCGGAGGGGAGGAGGTGTACCAGGAGCCCAGGATGGACCTGAGCTCCCTGTAAAAGGGGCAAGTGGTGGGGCGGCCCCAGATCGGCTGGCTGCATCCCGGGCCCGGGTGTAACCCTGCCGCAGCTCCTTAACCTTACTCCTGACGTGGTCAGGAGCGCGGGCAGGCCGACTCCGGGCAGCCAGGCCCTCGGCCAGCCGAGTGAACGCATCCACGTTCTGCCTCTTGCTCCCCATTACCTGGAGCACCTCCTCCTCGCCCCAGAGCCCCAGCAGGTCCCGGATCTCGGCCTCCATCCAGGAGGGGCCCCTCTGCCTCTTCCCAGGCTGGCTGGCTGGCTGGGAGCCCTGGCTCCCCTTGGGGGGAGTGCCCTGGGGGAGCTTTGGGGGCTGGTGGGCGGCCATCGCAGCGGGGGTGGTGGCTTGGGTCTGCAGGGAGGCGTGCAGGCTGGCTGCGTGGCAGTGCTGCCGCCTGCACGTGCTCTCAGCTTCCTGCACAGGAACACGGGGTGGGGAGCTTTAAGGGGCCGCTGCACACAGTGACCATAGAGCTCAGGGGCTGGAGAGAGCGTCTCTCAACCCTTCAGCTGATGGCCGCCATGGCGGACCCCGCTATTTCGATGTTGCAGGACGCGGATTGGCTACACGTGCCCTACTTCAACATTCAACGTCGAAGTAGGGCGCTATTCCCATCTCCTGATGGGGATAGCGACTTCGACGTCTCGCCGCCTTCCATTGATTACTTCGAAGTAGCCGGCACGTGTAGACACAGCTATTGAAATGTAATAGTGCTGATGATGTTTCTTTTCAATATCTTCATTATATGATCTCTGCTGATTATTTTCCAGGCATAAGAGGCCACTGACAAAGGGGAGAGGGTTTTACCAGGAGAACCACATTTACACTGCTTCTTTCTGCCAGCAGCAGTTTCTGCTGGTGAGCATTTTTGCAAATGAGCGGCCTTATGCATTTTCAACACCACCCCTTTGTATACTGCTGCCAGCAGTTTGGGTCAGTGTAACCATAACCATTATCTTTTGATAGCTTTCACCAACAACATTGTATGGTGCTGAAATGTACTTAAATAATAAACAATATAACCGTAGTTCTGTTGCATTGTTTCTGGAACTGTGCAAAAATGACACTTTCTCATTTTCATGCCATTGTTTTACATGGCCTATGATTTTTATTATTTTCTCCCAATATCACACATCTTATCTAAATATTCCTATAATAGGCTTTCAAATGATAGAATAGCTGTGTAGAAGCGCAGCCCCTGGGGATCTCTCAGAAGAATTTCTATTTTGGTAAGAAGCAGCTTTGGTGGTACTCATTCTTACCACTTAGGAGGAGTTCTTGAACAGACATACAAACTCTCTCAGATACATAGTAGATTGTTGTTGCCTGTCTCTTGACTCTTTTGGTTCCCCCTTTTATGCTAAAATGGTCAAACCAAAATTAATACAGCATTCAAGCTGCAGCTTCAACAGTGTAGGTTCAAAAGGCACAAATACATCTCTCACGCCTCCATTTGTACAACTGTCTGCTGATATTGTCACTTGCAGACTCGTGTGAGATAAAAATTTAAAAACAACTCCTCTGGGCAGAGATTATCATTTACTATACCTTTATACTTCACTTTGCAGATGTGTCCTCCAGTCTTCATTCTGGCTGGACTGCCTTTTGCTATTTTAATGGGTATATGTTGTTTTCAAACCTAGACCCTCACAACATAATGAAGAAAATACTCAAACTTCCTGCTTACTTGTGGTTGATATTCAAATTTACAAAAAAGCCAGAGTTAAGGACTACATAAGAATGGATGCATGAATGGATGTTTACATATGTTAGTGTAATAATTTAGATTTGTAAATAATCACAAAAAATGCCCTCACAAAATAGAGAAGAAAATGCATAGGATTTGTGTGTGCAGCCTCAGATTTTGGCGTTTTGAAAACCTGGTCCTCAAAAGTAAACAAGCAATTCATGGTCATCATTTATTTTCTTTTTAATAATTATATGTCTTCTAGAAAACTCATTGTGGAAGACATTGGACAAAAAATAGAACCAAGCCAGAGGGCAACATTGAGCAATCATTGCAAATCTGTACTTGAAATGTATTACAACAATTAAATATGGAATCTTCTTTTGTGAGCATGTTTATAAAATGATTCACATGCATATGATTTTTTTGTCTGTTGCTTATGGGGCAAACATAATCTTGAAGTCTACAGGAATATGCAGCTGGGTTATAACTTGTATATGTAAAACTGAGAGGTTAAGTGACCTCGACCTCCCCAGCATTCATGAATTGCATTAATAAAAAGTAAAGATTATAAAAGCTCTTTATATCAATTCATTTAAAAGTGGAAAAAAATAAGTAATGCAATTAAGTTTTAATTTTGGCAACTGAAATAAAATAAAGAACAAAACAAAACAAAACAAAAAGTGTCTACACCTAATGAGTAATTGCATAAAGTACTGATACATAAAAGGAAAAATGCAGATGTCAAACACTGCTGAAAAGAAAACGAGTTTTTTTTAAAAAAAAAAAAAAGAAGTTGTTATACCCAAAAAAGTGAAATGGTAAAACAAACAAAATTCCAGTAGCCTCCACTCCATGCTGCTTTTTCAGAATAATGAAAATCTTGCCTGGATCACTATTTGCGGCTTATAGACATTTATAGTTATTGAAATCATGGGAGTGGAACTCACTTGCACCAAGAGTGAATCTGACTTAAAGTGTATGGATAAATATGCAGAGGCAGAGCAATGCAGTCGATGGATTGTCAAGAAAATAGCTACATTTTGAAGAATATCCTGTAGTCCAATGTCATAAATATAATATGAAGCATAACAGAAAGGATTTTCCAAATCACTACTGCCAATTTCTGAATAACTTTTTCCAGGAAGCCATGAAAGTAATTTAATGATCCATAATACAAACATTTTTGGCTGAAATTTTCAGAACCAGCTTGGAAGATTTAGCCCCACAACTATCTGGCTTTGTCTAGATTGCTATGATTTGTCCACAGAAGTTTGGTCAGAAAACATCTTCTGACAAAACTTCTCTCGACAAATTGCAGCCAATCTGCTCTCTCGACAGAGAGAAGCTGGACTACCCAGCTGTTTTCTCGACCAAACAGTCAGCTGGAAGCACAGTAGACAGGGCTGCACAGTGACCCAGAAGCTTTGTTTGTCGACAGAGGGCCCCCCAAAATGTTCGTACTTGCTTTCTGTTGGCAGAGGCATTATGCCTCATGGGGAGGAGGATAGTACTGTCACCAAAAGTGCTGCATTCTGCCAATTTACTGTCAACAGAGCCCCTTGGGAATCTGCATGCTCCCCAGGTTTTGTTGACAAAAAGACAGTTTTGATGACAAAACCCTCTAGTGTAGACGTAGCCTCTGAACAAAGCCCTTTCTTTGTCCTAAAAATAGTCCCCTGCTTGTCTGGATGTAATACAAATCCAAGAAGTTTTTTGGGGGAAAAAACCTTCGTTAAAGCAGTAACTTCTTCCTTTTTGGTATTTTTATATAGATAAGTCAGATAACATCTGTTACACAGCAGATCGTAGCTATGCCTTTACATAAAAGGGGAATTACATTTAAAACATGTAAATACCATATTTAGATAGCCAATTAACAGGTAGGTTGTGTCCACACTATCCGCCTCCTTTTGGAGGGGGCATGGGAATGTGGGATTTCAGAAGAGGCTAATGAGTCACAGCCATGAATATGCATTGCTTCATTACCATAATGGCAGCTGCATGTGATTCAAAAGTGCCACTTTTGAAATGCATGCCATCCAGGTAGATTGGGGGCCTTTCTAAAGGACCTCTTGATTTCAAAAGCCCCATCGTCCCATTTGGTTTTGGGAAAAAGGGGCTTTTGAAATGTGGGGGTCCTTTCAAAAGACCCTCAGCAACACGAGCAGCATGTGTTTTGAAAGTGGCACTCTTGAATCACACATGACCAACATTATGTTAATGAGGCAGTGCATTTTTATGGCACCGCTTCATTACCATCTTCCAAAATCCCTCATTAACATGCCCCTTCCAAAAGGAGGGGACTAATGTACACATGACCGTAAAGAAATGTTTTTTTTCCTTCAAATGTTCTTTTTAGATAGAAGCTTACCACAGCTGTCTGAATTAGTGGTGAACATCTTCAGGTTACTTGACCCTCTCTTCACCACACACTGTCCCTCCAAACGTTCAGATGATATATATATATGAAAAAATTGGTTTCTCTTCTTGAGTTTTTCTGGAGGATTGCTAGCATGTCATTACTCCCATAAGTCTCAGATGGAGCTTTAGGAGTGTTTGGGGATAAAGTGACCTCTCATTCTCACTGAAACAGTTAATGTCAGGAAGATGACACAATAATGAAGCTCCTCCTGAATTTTTAGAGAAAATGTCTAACTGGCTTGGCTGTTTCCATGACTCTATGTTTAAAGCATGTAGAACCCAAACCATGCAGCTAATATGATCAATCAAAACCTAACAACCCAACATGACGTTCAATAGTGTGAAAACAAAAACAACCTCATCTGGTGAAATGCGTCACCACATTTCTATGAATATTTTCACCAGGTCTGCTTGATATTTTCATCGTTATGTATTGATCTGCTGTGTAGGTATAATGGGCTGTCTTCCTTGATACCTTAGATGACCACTCATATCAGTGGGAATAGGCCATGTATAGCTGAATTATCCAAAAGGGTGTGTAATGATTTTATTACTTGCACACATGTACAATCTCCATTACGTCTATTTGCATGTCTTTACAGAATTTATTTATGCATTTTAATGCACTCATCTTTTTGATATCTGGACACCACCTTGTATTTTCCAGGTCTCTCTCCATCCAGGATTGACCATTTGGTGGACAAAATGTAATGTGAATTACAGCATTATGGTCTGACATAGACAAATAATAACTGACATCACTATTCTATAGTGCATTAAAGCACAATGGATTTGAAGGAGAAATATTTGCCTTTTTATTCAAGGGCACTGTATACTACAGAAATAATGATTTTCGGTCATTTCTGTCCCAGTTAATATAAATGAATATTCCTAAGGTTTAAGTTCAATAGGTGCAATTTGTCTCTTCCTTAGTGTAAAAGTAACAATTTCTTGGTGTTGGTTGTTTGTTTTCTCACTGAACTTTAATTCAGTAGAACATTTTTGTAACTTCTGAATTATAAAGTTGGGCATTTGAATTAATGATTGACAAATCTGTTCTTCTAAACTATAATCTGAAGAGCATGTTAATATTTGTATATTGTGAACCAAACTGAGAGATATTAATTATGTCATAAGCGACATTTGTGTACCTGCCTGTGAACATAGGACAGGGTAGGCTACTTGCTGGAGATGGAAGGGAACAGCCACTCAGGGGGAACAGCCACTCAGAGTACAGGAAAGATGCATGGAGTAAGAGGATTTCTTTATCTCACATCTTTTAAAATAACCTTTCTTACACATTCTTGGAATAGAAGGTATTGTGTGTGCAAGTGATCAGAGAGATGGCTAGGAGTAGTGGTTATTAGTATTCCAGTGTCTAAGCGCTCCAGTGGAGATTAGGGAATGGAACAATATTTCTAAAAGCTTCACCAGCACTCACTAAGACAAGCACCCAGTGAAAGGCATCCCCTGCCCCCAAAGAGCATACAGTGAGTAAAGACAAGACAAAGTTGGAAGGAGGAGGGGAGACAGAGAGAGAAGTGATTTGTCCAGTGTGTCATAGCAGGTCAGTGATCAAGTCATAAGAACATAAGAATGGCCGTACTGGCTCAGACCAAAGGTGCATCTAAGTCTTCTAGAAGAGGCCAGTGCCAGATGCCCCAGAGGGAGTGAACAGAACAGGTAATTGTCGAAGTGAAATCCATTTCCAGCCTCTGACAAACAACAGCCAGAGACACCATTTCAACCCATCCTGGCTAATATCCATTGATGGACCTAACCTCCTTGAATTTATCTACTTCTCTTTTGAACCTTGTTAAAGTCTTGGTCTTCATGACATCCTCTAGAATTCCACAGGCCTACTATGTGCTGCATGAATAAACACTTCATTTGTTAGTTTTAACCCTGCTGCCCATTAATTTCATTTGGTGACACCTAATTCTTAAGTTATGGGAACAAATAAGTAACTTTTTTCCTTCTTTGCTTTTTCCACAACAGTCATGACTTACAGACCTTTATCATACTCCCTCCCTTAGTCTCATTTTTTTTCTAAATTGAAAATCTCTCTCTCTTGCTTATAGCTAAATTAGTCTTCATCATTTTGTATGTATAATAGGGATTATTTTTTGTCCAATGTGCATTATTTGCGTTTGTCAGTATTAATTTACATTTGTCAGTTTGTTGCCCAATCACTTAGTTTTGTGAGCTCTTTTTGAAGTCTGTGCTGTTGAGTCTCAATCCATTGTCCTATTCACTAAATCATTCTGCCTTCAAGCGTAAGAGCTCTTCACAAAGAGATGACTGAATTCCACAGCAATGGGGCAGGGTTGGAAGCTAGATTTATAGATAGATTCAGATGGGTAGTTCAAGATACACTATAGAGAGGCAAACCATCTTGTTTTTTATTGGCAACTATAAGTTATTTAGTTTCTTAATCACTGTGTATGTTCCCCTCAAAAGAGCAGTAAGTTTGGGATTTTTTCCGGGCTGCTTTTTTCCAGTTGCATAGCAACAGCTTTTCTTCTCAATGGATGGACATGCAACTTTTTTTTCCTGCCATCTTGTGCCTGTTATGCTCACTTTTGGCTCATCTGTTCTTCCATCTTTTAGAAGATTCAGGTTGGAACACTTAATGTAACACCTCACCACATCATCCCCTTGCAAAGTGCTGGTACTTGAGGCTGGAACATCAAGTCACAAGGAAGCATGGATTTGCAGACCCCAAAATTAATCTCAAAGAGAATAATGGGTAGCTGAGTGCTGGTTCTTATATACAAAGACAACAGAAGATGCTTTTTTTCATCCCCATGTTGTTGGTCTTCACAGAATAAAACTCTAAGAACTGAAGTAATGGTGCATTTTACTTTCTCTACTACCAATTACTTTCAGGATGGATACTTCACCTTCATTAGTTGGAGCTATTGGCAAACCTTGTGTACCCACAGTGATTCAAATTCCTCCCCCACCCAAATCACTGGAGATACAGCTTGATCAACTGAATTGCACCATTTTTCATCAGTGGTCCTTTGTCTGTCTCATCCCTTTCAGTAGGCTAATACACCACTAGCATTTACAGGCTTATTCTTATAGTGGGTATTTAGAAAAGCATATTGTAGATAGTCAGTCGTGTCTGATGATAACGTCTTGAGCTTGAACAGGCTCATTGGTTGTGGACTCACATGTGGCTGAGGAGTTCAAGCTTTGAATGGCATGGGTGTTCACAGTGGGGGCAAGGAAATTGTCCTGGCTCTGTTGGTGCAGCTGCTGCTGCTGCTTTCTTCCTCTCATGAACATCAATGAGGCGTATGTGTCACTGCTCTTCTAAGTAGTCATATGCATGTCATAGGAGAGCACACCAGCCTCTTTGGTCTTTTGCATGCTGCTTTAGCTGATGTGGTTTTAAACCAGCATGAGCAATGTTGGCCTTCACGCAGTCTTTATACCTCTGCGAGGCCTACCTTGATTCCTTTTGCCCTGGGAGTGTTCACCATAGAGGAGTTGCTTAGGGATTCTTGACTCCTCCATTCGTATGACCCTGTCCAGCGAAGCTGGGCTTTCAGAATCATGGCTTCAATGCTCGTGGTTCTTGCTCTGTCCAGGACTTCCAGGTTCGTAACTCTCTCCTGCCATCGATTGTGTAGTATTGACCTCAGGCTGCCTGTGTGGAAGCGCTCCAATAGTTTTATATGTTTTCTGTACAAGGTCCAGGCTTCACAACCATACAGGAAACTTGTCAGGACTACAGCCTTGTGCACTTTCAGTTTAGTGGACTGTTGGATATTGTGCTGATTCAGCATTCATGCTCTCAGACGTCCTAGTGCCTGGCTGGCCTGGCAGATTCTGTTGTTGACTTCTTTGTCAGGGGAGCCATCATTGGCTATTACACTGCCAAGGTACTTGAACTCCTGTACTGTTTTGAACTCGGTTCTTGAAGCGGGGAGAGGAGCAGATCCTGGAGCAGGTTGAAACAGTACCTCACTATTTCCTAGGCCGATGGTCAAACCAAAGAGGCGAGTGACATTAGCAAACTTGTTGACGAAGAGCTGGAGATCAGATTCCCTGTGTGTCATAACTGCACAGTTGTCAGCAAAAAGGGCTTCAAGGATGAGCCTGTCAAGTGTCTTGGATTTAGCATTCAGAAGACAAAGGTTGAAAAGTGACCCATCAATTCTGTATTTTATGTAGACTCTATGGTCCAGGTCCCTAACTGCGTGGCTGAGGACACACATGAAAAAGAAGTTGAATAACACTGAGGCCAGCACACACCCTTGTTTCACACCATTGGATATATCAGATGGACCTGAGGACTCACCATTTGAAAGAACAAAGCTAGTCATGTCATCTTGGAACAGGCATATGAGGTTAACGAACCTTCTCGGGCAGCCAAGTTTTGACAGGATAATCCACAGGGCTTCTCTGTTGGTGGTGTCAAATGCCTTGGTCAGGTCTATAAAAACGGCATACAGATCCACATTCCGCTCTATGCAATTTTTCTGGACCTGATGAACAGCAAGGATCATGTCAACGGTGCTGCGGCCTGGGCGAAAACCACACTGTGCCTTTGGTAGGCTCTCCTCTGAGATGCTGGTGATCAGACAGTTGAGGATGACTCGAGCCAAGATCTTTCCAGCAGTACAGAGAAGGGAGATTCCCCGGTAATTTCGACAGTCATCTTTGTCGCCCTTGTTCTTGAACAGCGAGATGATTGTGGCATCCTTAAAGTCTTTGGGCATGTCTTCTTCTTTCCAGATGCTGATCAAGATGTTGTAAAAGGCTTCAAGTGACACTGGTCCTGCAGCTTTGAAAATTTCAGCAGGGATACCATCTTTCCCAGGGGCTTTGCCAGAGCTGGTCTGGCTGATTGCCTTTTGACCTCATCCATTGTAGGGGGCAGGTGAAGACTGTCTATTGTGGGCTTCTGAGGGATCTGGTCTAGGGCCACAGGGTCGGCAATGGAAGGTTTGTTGAGAAGGTTGCTGAAGTGCTCTCTCTACTTATTGTTGATGCTGTTCTTCTCCCTCAGAAGGGTCATGCCATCTGCAGACAGGACAGGTGTAGTACTTGGCTTTGAAGGTCCATATATAGCTTTGATAGCATTGAAGAACATCTTGGAGTTCTTGGTGTCAGCGTAGTATTGGACTTCATCAGCTTTACTCTCCCACCACTCATCTTGCATTTTGCGAAGTGCCGTTTGCTCCTGGCTCTGAAAGTGTTTGAAACTATCACGTTTGGAGACTGAGGACTGATCGTTTTGCCATAGCAGAAATGCATTATGTTTTTCCTCTAAGATCTTCATGATGGCTTTGTTATTTTCATCAAACCAGTCTTGGTGAACTCTCTTTTTCAGTCCTAGTGTTGACTTGTCTGACTCTGTCACCAGGTTTTGAACTGGTCCCACTTTTGTGTTGGGTCTCCAGTCAGAGATCCATGGGACGTCAGCACTTTGTCAAGGCAGGCTACGAATTTCTTGCAATGACCAGTATGTTGCAGTTTCCCAATGCTGAAGGAGGGTCTGACAACCTTGAGCTTCTTGTGGTGCTGTGGTGTGATGTGCAGCACAAGGACTGATCTAACAAGTCTATGATCAGTCCAGCACTCAGCTCCTCACATGGCTTAATCATCGACTGATGACATAGTCAATCAGGTGCCACTGTTTTGATCTCGGGTGCATCCATGTTGTCTTGTATGCATCGGCTTACCTGAAGAGAGTGTTGGTTATCGTCGGGTCATCTTCTGCCCACACCCTCAGCAAAAGGTGGCCCTTGGCAATCATGTTACCAACACCATGATGCACCGGTACACCTTTCCAGGTCCTATAGTCCTTGCCAACCCTGGCGTTGAAGTCACCCAACAGAAGCTTGTCACTAGGAGGAGCTGCTTTCACAAGATGGTCAAGGTCCTCATAGAAACTTTCTTTTGCCTCATTGCTGCTAGTCAGTGTGGCGGCATAAGTGCTGATGACTGTAACATGGCCAGAGGTGTTGAGGGGAAAGCGGAGCTTGATCAGATGCTCACTGATGCAAGTTGGTAGGTCAGGAAGCTGGTACAGAAGTGATGTCTTGATGGCAAGTCGCACTCCATGGATTCTGTCCTCATTTTCTGACCTGCCTTTCCTGAACAAAGTGTAACCTCCTTTTGGTTCACAGATGGATCCATCCTCTGCCATCCTGGTCTCACTCCGGGCAGCTATGCCAATGTTATAACATGCCAGTTCTCTTGCTATGAGTGCCATTCTTCTCTCAGGCCTCATAGCATTCTCCCTGTCCAAGAGGGTGTGGACGTTCCATGCTGCAAATATCATCTTTTATTTTCACTGTTTTTCAACCACTGTGAGGGTAAAACTGCCATCTGTGGCATGCTGGCCATTTTGGTTGGGACAAGCAATTTTTGGGACACCTTTTCTAGTCCCCTCCCTCATTTTGAGAGTGAGTAGTGCTGTTCCTAAAAAGTCCTGTTCAGTCGTCTGGGATGCTGCCGAACTCCTCTGTCGTCCCGGGGTCAGAGTTGAGCGACCAAAGTCCACAGGCCTCCTACGTGAGGGTTTGGAGCTACGACTCCCAGTGGTCACCTCCACCTGTCGCTTCACCCCTCCACCATTACCGTAGGACTTTGAGGTAGACAGAAGTGATGAGAACATGCAAAGAACCTGTGAGGGGAGAATGTTTAAAGTGGAAAAGCCTTTGTGCAGGGGAAGTTCCACACTCTCGACCTCACAAGCCTGGTCCAGTGGTACGGAAAGTCATCATGGCTGGGATTTCCTAGGCTGCAGAGGATGGCCATGCCGTCTTTGGTGCCTTGTCATGCCCTTTGCTCTCCACAGAGCATTGCAGAATGCCTTCCTGGTCATTGGATCTTGCTGTTGATCTCATCTGCCCAGTCCGCTGGGGCCACCTTTGCATGCTGGGATAGGCAATTCCCTATTTCACCACAGGTTTCAGACCTGCTGGCTACCCTCACCTGGTTTATCCTGCCTGTCGAAGCAGTTTATCAGGGTGTGGCTGTTGCATGCTACAGCTTCTTGGGACCATAGGTGAGAACTGGGTGCCAGGTGGGGACCTAAGGTGCACAAACTGTCCCGACAAGACAGGACAAGTCCCCACGCTAGAGGTGTTACTCCTCTCTGGACACCCCATACACCCCAAGAAAAGGATATACATCTTGAATATTGCATGCAGGGAGATTTGGTTGACTAATCTTAAAAATGATAGAGTAAAAGCTTTATTGTCCAGCATCCCTGGGGAACAAGGTTTGCTGGCGAATCCAGTCTTCTGGTTATTTGAGTGCAGGGTAGCCAGCACCAGCTGGGACACCATCCCCGCTGCTGCCAGCTGGGATGCTAGCCTTGTTGCTGCCGGCAGGGCAACGATCCTGCAGCTACCAGCCAAGCGGCCCCATGGGCCACAGTGCCAGATAACAGAACTTGTCAGTTATCCAAGAGCTGGGTAATGCAGTTTTTACATACATTGGATTGGAAAAGGCTTAGAAAAGGGCAACAAAAATGATTAGGGGTATGGAGTGGTTTGCCTGTGTGGAGAGACTAATAAGACTGGGACTTTTCAGCTTCAAAAAGAGATGACTGGCGGGGGTTATGATTAAGGTCTATAAAATCATGACCGATGCAGAGAAAGTAGATATGGAAGTGCTGTTTACTCTTTCTTATAGCACAAGCACTAGGGGTCACCAAATGAAATAGAATTCAAGTTTAAAACACTGGAGATTTTCTTCACACAGTGCACATACAACCTGTGGAATTCTTTTGCCAGAGGGTGTTGTGAAGGCCAAGACTATAACAGAGTTTATATATATATATATATATAAAAAAAAAAAAAAAGAAAACCCACCGTCCTCAAGAAATTCATGAGGGATAGATCCATCAGTGACTACTATGGGCAGGAATTGTAATAAAGTCAAATTTATCAAAGTTGAATATGTAAAACTGGATTTTATAAAGATGAAATTGAGCATCTACACCTGCCCACAAAGTCAACTTAGTGCGTCCCTACTAATCTCCAAAGTTCGACTGTTGTTGCAATGCCTTGTAAGAACCTATTCTGCAGTTCCCTGTGCCCTGTTGCATTCTGGGCTTTTTTGCTGCTGCATTATTAGAAAAAAATCCCCACAAATGGTTGTGGGAGTTTGCGATGTGGGATGATGACATCGTTGTCCTCAAAATAAAGAGCAGTTTTTCAGAAGTATTTTTCCCAATGAGACCATCTCCCTGTCACTCTTCAGGAGGAAAGAGAGAGTGCCTTGCTTTCTAGTGGGTAAGTCTCTTTTCCCCTGTTGAAAATCAGGGGTAGCCTGGGGAAAAAACACCTAGACAAATGTGGGCAGCAGCCAAGAGGATTGGCATTGGTGCTCAGGCTGCAATAATCTATGAGTCTTTCCTTGTTCTAACTGTGCCATGCTAACAGGAACCTCACTGGTCCCCGGGGGAAAAACATCAATGTGTGCAGCAGCCAAGAGGATTCACAATGGTGCTCAGAATACAATTATCTCTGAACATTTGTGCAGCAAACAGGACACCTCAGAGATTGTGTGGCTCCCCCAATCCATACACTTTGGGAAGTGGGGGGGGGGTGAGAGGGCAAGCCCACAATTCAGCATGAGCCAGAGGATCGTGAGGATCCAGTCAGCATTGAGCAGGCACCAGGCTTTGTTGGGGGAGAGCCAGTCCACCATTCAGCATTGGCCTGGCTCCCCTGGTGACAGCCATCCAGCCCCTGAATATCTTTGTCACAGAGGGACACTTCCCCCAGAGACAGCCAGCCTCCAGATCCTCCAGCCTTCACTGCACGCAAGCCAGGACATGCTGCTGGCTGGAAGCATTGACTGCACAGCACACCAGGCATGTGTTGTTATTGGGTGGGGGTCTAGCCATGTGGTGTGCTTGGGTGGGGGATAGATCCCTGACAGCATGGTGCCTGTAAGGGAGGGGGGCTGCCCCCATCCAAAGGTAACCAGTAGAAAAAACTTTTCTCAGCCTCTCATACAAGCATGACCCCTCAGTCAAGCCACCATGTGCAGCATTAGGGTGGGGGCTAGACTGCAAAATGAAATGAGTCCCTGGCTCTCCTGATGTTCCCTGCCCAGAGCTGCCCCCATCGGAGTGGAATTCTCTCTTTCTTTAGCTCCTCTATGCTTGGAATGATTTGCAGGTTTACCAGGGCAGGTCCACTTGAGCCCAAACCAGCTCCTTGACCCTTTTCATGCTAGTGTGGAATTTATACACCCTATCACAAGCAGGTTTTGCTTCATTCCCAGCATCTTCTGGACAAGGTGGTACAGGGAAAGCAGTATTGAATAGTCTTCTTAATGTACACAAGAAATTGTGCAGATGTTCCCCTTTCTACCTATTCCTGGCTTGCCATTCCTTCTGCAATATCAAAAAGGCCAACCCCTCTTGCATTGGTCATATATATATTTATTGGTCTGTGAGATTCATAGTCTGAATTGTGAAGGTCCTATTAAAAGACTTTGGTATTACCATCCAAAAAAGGCTACTAGTAATTGTGTTACTTCCTTCTCAGTGCACTCATTTGCAGACAGTAACAGCTCAAAATCTGACAACTATTCATGAATTCCATTCTCATCTGCATGATCTGGAAACTTCTCAGGCACAAGTGCTTTTTGCTACCTTGAAGACATTATCCCCAGTTCTAATACTTGCCTATAAAATCACAGAGATTTATTGAGATGCTTGAAGAGGCAACTCCAATACACACAGGCAGGAATGAACTTCCTGCAACCCCTAGGTCAGATCAATAACAACATAATTTACAAGACAACAATATACGAATACAATAAGGATATATCACCATCTACTGGAGAACGTGTTGTCTCAACTAAATAGTACAATATATACATATGTATGACTTGTCATTTTAGTGCTTGTGTGTTTGAATTATAGATGGGTAAATTTCACATGCTCAGAAATGTATTTTCAAATAGTTCACATATATTCATCCTACATTTAAGATGTTTCTTTGCTTTTCAGTTTGGTGATATAGAGTTATCTCCCTTTTCCCGCCCTCCTTATTTTGTAAAGGGATGGTGCTGATTTCAATTTAAACATGATACATTTAACATTTTAAATGTATTATAATATAACATTTTATTAGTTGAAAACATTATTTTAGACATACAGAGGCATGTAAAGAGAGATTATGGTCTTACTGCCCTTGCCTTTTCCTCATTGATTTAGGAAAAATATTTAACTGCTAATGATCTGACAAACATGAATTCTGTATCTCAGTGTAGCCCAGAAAGTTTCTGATAGCGCTAGCAAAAACTGAGTAGCTGTATCATTGATCAAAATAGATTGGCTGGGGAAGTATAACTAAAGGTGACCTACGTTAGAAAAGTGATTGAAAAAAAAAAAAAACCAGAGCAAAAGCCTTTTTTTAGAACCAAATGATTAAAAACTCATAGGACTCACTGGATGATGGGATAGAGTGAGGGACATTAACTTCCCATTTGACATTTTCCTTTGAAAAGCCTCTACAGTGAAGCTCAATTGTTCTGAATGTACCATGGAAGAGATGATGCTTTCCGGTCATGGGGCCAGATTTTTACAATTGACTCTAATCAGAATTAAGGTTAAAACACACAAACAGCATCTTCACTAATCCTGAAACTCACTTCTTCATCTTCAGTTGTCCTTTTACTGGGAACATAGTCAATATTTATATCATATGTAACATGGTAAAGTTTCTTTCTTGGTGTTAAATACTTAAGTGAAAACAACTTTGGTTATGCACTATTGAAGTCAATGGGAATTTAACACTTGACTTTTATGGGCTCAAGATCACAGCAGAAAACCATACTATTTCACTTTAAACATTTTAAAGAACTCTCTTGGAATTTGAGTGTCAGATTCCTCATTGGATGAGGCTGAATTCAAACAGTTTCTAAGTTCCTGCCCTGTAACTTTGTTTTTTTTTTCTTTTCATTATCTGCTTCTTAGTCAACTAGGGAACAAGTTTCACATAGAAATGGTTCCCTTATTTGGTGAGCAAGATGATTATGGAGGCTTTATTATAATGAGGATTATTTTTAATTTCCTCCCTCATGCTAGCTACTCCAGTCATTCTCAGTCTGAATATTTCTTTACTTTGTATTGTAAAATAAATCTTTTAAAAGGCCAATAGACATACCTCCACGGTTGTGGTATTTTTTTTTAAACATTGCAATGAAGACAGTTACTGCTAAACTAATATATTGCTCTTCAGTATTTGCAGTCCCAAAACAGCAGCAATGAAAGTGTGTACATAGAAACGCTTTAATTTATTTTCACTGTTCAAACTGAAAACAGCTCAGAAAACGTTCCTGTTCTCAACAGAATGAAACCAATACATTGCCAAGCTTTTGCAGGAGTCTCAGATTAAGATGTCTGCTTCAGACCAGGGACTTGAACCTGAGCGTCTCTCATACTGGCAGAGTGCCCTAATCACTAGCCTGAATGATTTCACTTCTTTATGATGACTATTTATGTTTGTATACAATATGGAGCAGCCCCAATAGAAGAAGCTGACAAAATGAAACAGAAATGACTTGAGTTTGAGGGTTAGACACTCACCTGGGACATGGGAGACCAAGGTTCCAGTGCTTGTTCCAAGTTAGGCAGAGCAAGGTCTTAGAGCAGGTGTCTCACATCCAAGGTTAACGTGCTAAATGCAAAGTCATAGACTCAGAGGGGCAGCTGTGTTAGTCTGCATCCACAAAAACAACAAGAAGTCCTGTGGCACCTTATAGACTAACAGATTTATTGGAGCATAAGCTTTTATGGGCAAAGACCCAATTTGTCAGATGCCTGTAGCCTACATGCATCTATGAAATGGGTTTTTGCCCACGAAAGCTTATGCTCCAATGAACCTGTTAGACTATAAGGTGTCACAGGACAAGTCATAGATTATTCTTGTTACTCTTGCTCTCTCTGGCTGTGACAAGGAAAGGTTTCTGGTGAAAATGCAGTCAAAAGTTCCATGAAAGATTTCTTCACCAGCTCTATTCGTAATGGCTCCCAGCACATCTGGTCTGCTGAGGTATTTATACCACACCCATTACCGTGACATCTGATCACTTTCCACTAACAGAGTAATAAGAATGATACTTGAGTCATGGGCAGCAGGGCTGACACCCATGGTGGGTGAGGGAGCAAGGTGTAAAGGGGGTTGGCTCCATGTCCCCTGGATGAGGCAGAGCCTTGGGAAGAAGGGGCAGGGCAGCTCTTTGCGCCACCTGTAGCATGGTGCTGTACCCTCAGCCATTCGGAAGCTGTGCAGGGTGGTGGAGTGATGCTCCTGCAGCATTTGAAAGGGGCCTGGATCTCTTAGCCACTGCAGCTATGACTGTGACAGTGATAGAGGCCTGCAGCTCTGGGCCCCTCTAGAGGCTGGTCCCCATGTAGTTGCTCCTCTAACTCCCACTCTCTATTGGCAGGCTTGTTCCTGGGAATTTCAAACCAGCAACCATTGTGTTGACTGCATTTTCTGACCTTGTGCACGTGGGGAAATGTGTCATATTTGAAAGCGTGTTAGGCTACAGGCTGTTAAATATGGCTTATTATCAAATAAGAAGGGGATGGATCATGTCAAAAAGGGTCCTAAAAGTTTACCACACAAAAGGTAAAATAATTGTTCAACATCAAGTTAGAACATGCTAATATGTTCTCTAATGTTATGCATTTTGTAGACAAGGCCTCACACTGTTGACGTAGTTCTGTGCTACATTCAGAATCTAAGATGGCAGTGTCCTTTAAAGTAATTTTAATAGTAAAGGTCACATCTTCTATATCTTTTTAAAATTGTACAACTTATGGGTGTGTGGGAAAGGGGAAGGAATAGTAGGGTAAGAGGTGGAAAAGATTCTAAATAATAATAAAGTGTAACTTGTAACTTACTAGCAATGCATTTTGCCAGTCACATTTAATTGAATGCTGATATTTATCAAAACAAACTCAAATCTACAACTTCTGAATGAGGTTTACCTCCCATTCTATTCTTTAAATTTGCATTAACTAAACAGGTAGCCAAAATGTAAAATCTAAAGTGCATCCAGGGAGTCCCTTTCTGACCTTTAAATCACTTCAGTAAAATCTGTGAGTGAAAAACTGAGGATTCAGTCTTCTGAGCTCCTTGGAAATGTGTTTTTGTTATTTTTATCTCCAGCTGATGTGCTGGGGAAGAGGACCAATTTTGTTTACTCCCAGGTGGCTTAAATTTGATTTGAACTCACAGCAGAGTTTAAGTTGATGAATAGCTTTTTATTGAACATGAATAAATTGAGAATTTCAGTTTAGTCAGTCCCTTTTCTTCATAATTTAAATTCTACAGAAGACGCATTTAGGAAAAAAATAATCACAAAGGTATGCACAGTTGATGAATTGTACCTGATGACTGGCTGAATTAATAAAACAATGAATCTGATGCTACTACGGGATTTTTCAGTTCCAGTATTTTTATAAAAAGAATTCATACAGCATCAAGAACGAACTGCCATCAGGCAGTGTGGGGAGAACGTGAATGAATGTATCATCCAATCAATAGGAGTTCAACACTGAGAAAGAGGTTTCTTTAGTAAATGGACATTAGTTCTTTATCAGATTGAATGTAGTGTAACCCATATACTTTGGTCAGATAGAAAGGCAGAAAGCCTCCGAAGGACATGACTGTATGTTCCCAGGACCAAGCACCTTGTTTCTTTGGCTCTCTGTGTAACACTGAACACATATTCAACACCCAATGCACAGCTTCAGATGATGATTCAGTTGCTCACACTGTGTATGTTGCCTTCCTCCTGGATCACTCTACGTACTCACTCTTACTCAGTGAAAAATCTCAGTTTGCATAAGAGAATGAGAACCTGGCTATTTGTGTGTATGATTAAAGGCTGGTAATACACACAAAATGAAGAGTTAAAGTTGAATTCTGAATCTTATGTCACTTCTTTACTTTTGAGTGTCTGATCAAACATTGGCCTCAATACACCTCACTGTAATTAAAAAAAAATCATGTAGTTCCAAGTTTTTTGTAATGCCATTTGAGATCTATTCATGACAATGGTATGTAGTAATTGTTTTTGTATACACTTCCAGTTAACCCCATTAATGCCACTAACTTGGGTTACTGAGGTTGCTAATGATCCACTCAATATCACATTAGACTGGACAAGTTATTATTGCACTGATTAGTCTAAAGGTAGTGATAAATATGTTTAAAGGCCTTGAAAGCTATTCTCCAGCATGGAAAAGATACACCTTAATCAGCACTGACTACAGGATAAATTTCAGCCTCATGATTTACACATTTCAGTTAATGTATATGCTTCTAAATGTGATAGGATGGAGCACTTTCTGAGATCCTGGAATCCAGGAAATAATTTCATTAATTAAAAGATTGTCATAAATAAGTCTCATACTATATTATAATTATGACTTTGTAATCAGCTGCAATGTAGGCAATGTAGGTATCATTTTATTTTCTTTGTTGTTGTTGATGTAAAAATGTTATTGATTTTTATATTTAAAAATAATCCAGGAGCTCGTGGAAGATAAAGATAAGGTGAGAAACACATGTAAAAAAACCCTCATAGCAGCTTTCTAAACCCATGAGAGAACTGCAACCCTGTAACACATATTGCCATCTGTTGTCTGTTTGTTTAATGACTTTATAAATTCTAGTGGTTTCTGATTTTAGTAGTTAGTAATAAAGTATTACAAAATTTATTTGAAAAGCACTTGGGGTTTTATGTTTATTTAGGGCATTGATTCCTCAATAAGTGAACAGAAAGCAATACGGTATGATAGCCACACATTCATTTGTAAGGATTATGTGCAAATTGACTTAGTTATAGCCTCAGTGCACTGTTGTAAATCTAAAGCCATTTCCACATTAACTGACCAAAGGAGAATTTTGATGCCTTAAAGCTGGCATTGAACCTGAATATGGTTCATTTTCCATTGGAGTTCTCACCCCCACCCCCACCCCCGAACATTCCCTTGTGAAAGTAGAATGAGACATCTGCTTGGAAAGCTGCTAAGAAGTGATCCCACTGTGGATAAAATTCATGAGGTAGTACATTGCTGATCGAATGAAATGAAAACATGACTTTCACAAGAGATAGGATTAGCCTGGAGTGATCCACAGCTGTTGTAAACAAAGTTTTGATTAATCTAGTGTTTATCAATAAATATAAGGAAAGTAGTCCTTGTGACACAGCAGAAGACACAGCTGGCAGACTGAGGCCTTACTTCAGAAAAAATTGTATATCATAAGTTTTAGAAATAAATAAAGTAATTAAATAAATAAATCGGAGCTCATTCCTGGATATAGAAGGAATGAGAAATGTATGGCAAGAACAATTTCAGACCAAATTCTCCCTGTGGCACCTTCGAAGTGTCAAACTTTGAAGTGCCAGCATGCTGTGTAGCTGCAGGCACTTCGAAATGCCTGCTCTACTTCAAAGTGCCTTTACTCCCCAAAATTTTTGAAGTTGTCATGGGGGAGAATTAGCCCAATGAAGTGCTGCATATTCATCGCAGTACTTCATTAGTAATCTCCCATCAACCTGACTACCATGCCCCCTGCAAACTAGGGGGCAAATGTAGACATAGCCAGTGAGATAACATTTTACTTTGTGAAATTTTGGATTGAAAAACTGAAAGATTTGGTGATTTTCATGAAAACCAGTGAGATAAAAATGTAAATGTTATGCAAAACATACATAAATAAAAAGAAAGAATGGTTAGTAGAGAGAAACAAAACTGAGAGCAGAGTTTATTGCCCATAAAGAGGAGATAGCTGCTATAAGAGTAGGTAAGCTAAGAACAGTAATGACCAATGCGATAATTTGTCAGGTTATGTTGTATCAAAGAAAAGATAAGAACTTTAAAAAAATGCAATATATTCACTGTCCTAACTAAAATTAGGAAACATAAAGTCTATCTGCCTGCCTCTCATTGAATTATTATTTGATCAATTTCTTGTAGGCAAAAAGAATGAAGTGGATATTGATGAATTTGAAGGAGGAGGAATGTACTTGATGTGTCAATACATTGAATGCCCCAGGAATATCTTTGTTCACTTAATTTCATATGCTTTTTAAGGTTTACATCATTTGGAAATGCCAGGTAGCATCCTTATCTCAAAGCCAACAAAATACATATGTCTATATATAAGATTTTCACTCGAGTGCATAGGTTTGCTTAATTTTAATTGCTGCTTTATTTCGTGGTGCTATCTGGCTAAGGAAATCTGTTCTGAGCAAGCCTGTAATCCCACTCACAGGTTGCGTGGTCTTTTTGACACTGCTAGAATATTTCTTTATTTTGTGAATATTAAATAAGCCAGGTAACGACGAATGCAAGACAAAATTTCTGTGTGTTAATGAGACAAGCCACTGCTGCTGGAAAGGATGTGTGTGTTTACTTGAGGAAAGAAGAATAATATGTTTTCCTGGCTGGATTCCTTTAACCTCAACAAAGATGCCTACCTAGTCCTGTGCTTTATGATTTTCTCGGACTTACAGGAACATGTGTTATGGTAGAATCCATATAATTGTTAGCAAATGACATTCCTGATTAGCTAAGATGATTTTCAGGTAACGTATTTAACTACACACATTGTCATTTATGCGCTTCTTAGTCATTGCACTCATAAAGGAACATACCTAGTTAACAGAGAAAAAAAATGGTACAGGTATCATAAATTTCATAATGTGAAGTTCCTAAATCACTTCAGTTTGCTTTTGAGTCAACTTTTATTTAATATAAACATTTTAGTTATTCGTAGCATGATTTTCATAACAGCAGTTCTGCGTAAATTTAAATAGCTTCCAGCCCAATGTATTCCTAGAGGCCCCTGAGGATGAGAGTTCAGAAGGCATATGTGTCTTCACTGAGAGTGCCTGTTATGATTCTGTTTTATCTCCACTGCTGCTGTTATTCTTTACCTTGTTATGGGTGGGAGGGGACATCTTACAAAGAATAATAACTAGTCAATACTTTCTTTTTTTTTAAAAAAAAAAAAAGGTTGCAGATTAGTTTATTTACATTTACTTACCGATGCCTTGACAGAAAACAGGTGACAATAAACTATAGTATTCCTTATTACTTCTTCACCCTACCCCAATTTTCTGACGTTACTGCTATTTTTGTTTACCTTGATTCTGTGTCTTCTGTTTTTATAGCCTTTCGGTGTTCACCTTCCAGGCACATACTATTTTTTTTCCTTCTGATTGCTCCCTTCTAAAAATTGCAAATGTGGGAAGTACAATTTCCAAGCACAAAATAAATGAGACATAAGGGTACAAGATCCAGGACCCGTGTTTAAGTTTTAGAACTGAAGGGTTTATCATTGTCCTATGTCTTACTTGTATTTATGTTTGTATTACTTACACTTGAATTCCTCTTTCAAAAAGGAATGCAAATGAGGAAAATCAACAATACAAATGAGTCCCTGTTTTACATATCTCATGCTTCATTTGCATAACCTCTTTTTGGAAAAGATTCTTTCGAAAGAAAAAAAAAGAGCATAGATGGTTCTTTTGAAAATAAACTCCATCTTCAAAAGAACCCTTGTTTCTACCTTCTTTCAGGGTTCAGGGTTGTGGGGTTTTTTGTTTGTTTGGTTGGTTGGTTGGTTGGGTTTTTTTGTGGTAAAAATAGAGAGAGGAAATTCTCTCTCCCTTTTCACTTGGAAGTGCTGAAAAACATAAAAAAACCCACCCCAAATTCCCAGTGCCCGTGGATGACAGCTATTAAAAGGCAGTTACTCTAGGTATTTTCAATGTTAAAAGCTGTGGCAACTTGAAATGTGTAGAAAAATATTAAAAAGGAAAATGGAAAGAACCATTCCAAAACAGTATCTGAGATGCCATGGTATATGCAAGGCTTGGTTGATGCTTCATGATTAGTGGATGGCCAGGTATTCAGTGTTTGTGCTTCAAGCACTATTTCTCTTTCTCTGAGCAAGCAGTGGGTGACTATATGCTTTTCCTATCACTTACTTTTGGCTGCAGAGCAAATATGGAATTTAATGAATAGAAACTATTTTACTTACGAACAGCTATATTTGTGTGTCTGTTGATGGAGCTCTAGTGCAGACCATCTGGCATATTGCTTAGGTGTGAATGGAGGTGGTCCCATGAGCAGAGACACCAGCTTTAACAGACCATGGCATGTGAGAGGCTACAACAATTTTAAGATGCCACAGCAGCTACACGAGGCTACAGGAAAAGGCTATCCATAATGGTGTTCAGGCACAATATTGTGATATATGCGTTTTGTCTCCTTTTCTTCTGCATACAAAGGCATTCAGCACATTTAAGTGATTAGAAGTTTTTTCCATTAGTTTCAGTTATGGATTATCAATAAATCCATCAATGGCCATGGTGCTCAGTTCTGAGGAGAAACAGTTAGAGGTAAACCCCTTGTAATTTCTGTGTGAGAAACAGAGCAAAATCAAACATCCATTTCAAAATATGAGGCCTAAGATTTCAAAACTTGTCTTTTGGTTTGGATGCCCAATTGACATTAAAATCTCATACGTGGCTTTGCAAATCTCAGCCTTTAAATTGATTTTTCAGCTTCCATGTGGATTCAGTTGCATGATCATTCATTCCGCCAGTCTTCCATGTTTTATTCACATATGTAAATATGCAAATTCCATCACTATTGCTAAGAAATACATTGACTATGTGAGCCACACATTTTTCTTTCTGTTTAGGTTTGATGATATATTTATTACTTTGAAGAAAACAACATTAACAGAGAGAACCATTTTCTGTGTTGACCAGCTTTTTTTTTTTTTGGACAGGGTCTATTGTGTTTCAGAAAACTGGGTGAAATGAATCCAAACTTTAAAATAACTCTCCAGTCTTTATTTTTTGCATATCCATACTTTTATTTCTTCATGTAACATTGGCATTGTAAAATGAAAATAGACAGGGAGAGGTCTTCATCATATAAAAAATTGGCTAAATTTCACCTCATTCTACCCAGCTTCAACACTCTGATGGCTTCCAATTTATCCTGACAGAGCTGACTGACTAGCCCATCTGACGAAGAGTTAGGCAGATAATTACAAAACTAAGGTATTAGCTATGCCGCTATACTGCCTTACATACATTGCTTGTCTGCATTAATATTTCGTCTCATAATCCAGAGGCAACAGTATTGGTTTGTTTCATGACATTTTATTATCATTGTAGAAGTTCCATGATACCTGTATTGTTTTGCTCATGCCGCTTTTTGTAAAGTGAACATTCAGTATTTTTTTGTATTAGCTTGCTTTTGGAGTGATTGACACTATTCTGCTAGACATTAACAAAGGTGGCTCTCATTTACAAAATTCTTCTCACCCCTAGGTCTTTTAGCATCATTCAGTAACTATAGTAATTCATAGCTCAACATCTTCCTAAAGATAGACACAACCGGCAGGTACCTTGAAACTACCCCTTTCCCTGCATTCTCTTTATTTGTTGAATGCTAGCAGCAATCTGAGGCCTATGTGAATGGAAAGGAAGAAATAAAGTGCAAACTGTTTTAATTATGAAGCCAGAAAAAAAAAGTTTGGACAGAGGAAACCTCAGTCCAATGCCATTACCGCAAAGTCTATGCCCTAGAGAAATGGACATGTACATTGTGGGTAGACTGCGAAACTTAAAGCAGACTGAAGTTGTTGTGGGTGTGTGTTTTTTTCCCCCAAAAAATGTAGTTTTAGTCATAGACAAGTACAAAAGCTATAAGAATAATTCTTCCCTTTAGTGATTGTGGTACTAGTTTACTCATCTTCAGGACCTGTTCTACAACACAATTGTTTCCCCTAGAATTTTCTAGGGTAGGGAAAGGGAGATGGTTTGATTGGGATAAAGGGGTTTGATCAAGAAAGTGAAGGAGAATCTTAGATGGTGAGTTGCTTGAGTTAGGAAAAAGGCAATGGCAGGAAAGGCTCCGTTTTTTATTCTACAGGCATTGCTTTGTTTGGACTCCCTGTTTTATTCTATGTGTTTATAAATTGCATCTTATATGAAATTTCATGATGCATTTAGATTAAGCATAACTATGGTGCAAAAAATATTTAAATAGACAATATATTTAATTATATGCTCATTTTCCACAGTTAGGAAGTCTAAGTTTCATGGGCTAAACTCCCACTGACTTCAAAGGGACCAGCTTATGTTGTGGTGAAATCTCCAGGGATTTTTGTGGTTTTGTCACCAGTTCACAAAGTGGGCATGATTCACTCTGAGCTACATTTTGGGTAGTGCTAGGTAGGCCGGAACTGTGGCTTGAGTGACTATGGTCTTTGCTCAGTGTGTGGAGTCTTGGCAACAAATCAGAGCTGCCTCAACATCTCTGAAAAGAATTATTTGCTATTATCCGGAAGTGAATGCATCCACTGCCATAATATGGGTGCCCTGGCACCCATAATCCTAATTGGAAAATATAAATAAAAGTGAGGATCTGGTTCTGCAATCAGGGCCATGCAATTTAGAGCCCATAATTCTTATTGATTGGAATTCACTCCTGTTTAGGGAGGTGGCAGAAGTCTTATACATTAATTAAGCTCTGTAGGGTTGTTTTCCAAAGGCTAAAACATTTTGCTTGTCCTAGTATCAAGTACAAGAAAATGTCCAGCTTGGGCTTGGGATGCTCCACAGTAGACTGTTTCGGAAAACGGAGTGATTGCTCTCTTTTTTTGTCTCGATTTAGTAGAGTAACAATGTCCAGTACTGTACAAAAGTGACCTTATGACATTGGGGCTTGCTCACTGAGTGACAAACAGCTGTGTCAGGACTGCATATCAACATCTTCATAGAATTCATCTCTCTAATCTGAGTCAAGAATTTGATAATTTGATACAAGTTTTATTTTGCAAAAATAACATTTGTTTGCTGATATTGAATGACAAGTTGGCAACACATTACATTAAGTGGCTGATCATTAGTCCTAGTGTAGTTATTGTAATAATGTTATTTCTGATAATCATTTGTTATTAGTGTAGATATATTGTGTAACACCACAGGAATTGCATGGTAATTTTACACTCATTAATGACCATTTATTAAATTTTAGAAGAAAATCATTTGGAGATTCAGAAAAGAAAACTTTGAATTTATGAGCAAATTATATGAAAAACTAGAATTAGTATGTCTTGCATTACAGGGCAAGTAAACACAGCAGACAATCTGACAACGGGCATGTTGGCAGGATTCAGGCAAACACTTACTGCTAAATATATAAAGATTTCCCTCCTATCTGTCATGTCATTATAAAACTAAAAATTGCGTGCAACCTTTTTTTTGGAATAGCAGAATAGTGAGAACAGAGATGTTCAACAAGGCCATTAGTGTTTTTGGAAAAATCTCTTTTTAGGTTTGGAGTTTTGATTTTTTTTTAAAGAAAAAGCTTTTAATACATATATTTATAAGTTTTACGAGTTTTGGAATTAAGGCTGACCATGAGACAGAGCCATGGCAAAATCTAAATTACCAGCTTGACACACATTTAATTTTATTTTACTTTCACCACAAGGCATGTGTCATTCTAATTCCACTGCTTTATTTCCCATGACATTGTTTAGGAAGTTTAAAAGTAAACACAACTAGTTAAAATAATAAATCTCTGAATTAGAACAGTAAGAAGCATAAAGGATTCTATAAGTATACTGATTTTTTTTAAAAAAATACCACCCTCGGATAGGCTTTCTGGTTTAAAAAAAATAATTGAGGAGAGAGAGAGAGAGAATGAAACCGTTGTGATACTGGGTGCTACTGAAGACTCTGGGTCGTAAGAATTTTAAACTTGTTGCGTATATTTATGTGAAAAATGCCCATGAAAGCTATCTCCTTTTGTCTAGTATGTTGTTATCTGCTGTACCCTCTATTTTGTCTCATTCTAATAGTATATCTACCCTAGAGATTTTTATGACTAACTCCTTATTAGTATTCCAATTGCACCTATTAGTGCCCATCACAAGCTTTAATTCACACCTTTCTGTACCTTGTACTTGATACTAAGTCAAGCAGCCTTGATGTATTCTGTACTTCTTCCTTCAATATTGTGCAGTTGGATCTTCTGTTAATCTCATTTGTAAAGAATACTGACCGATTTTTTCTCTCACTTTTTATGCATTTTCTCATGCAGTTATATTCGCTCCTTGACTTTCTATATCATGAGTTCTCACACTTTCTCATCACATGGACCATCTTAGTAGCAAGCTTAGATTGTGAATGTTTGCATCTGATTGGTTACCTCCTCTTCTATTTGCATTGTGTAACAGCCCTTTGGAAACATGAACCATTTCATACAAGTGAAAATTATATTCAATAATTTAAAATTATGATTTGATATTGGGGCACAGCCAGGATGGAGGGTGCCCAAAAAAGCAGAAGAGCCTGTGGAGCACCAGCGGGGCAATCACAGGCAGCTGTGCAGGAGATGGCTCAGGCTAATTGGGGCCAGCTGACTCCAAGGCAGGCCTCATAAGAGGCCTTTAATAGCCCTTCACAGTAGGAAGTGTGGGGAGAGAGTGTTACAGGTGAGTAGAGAGAGGCGAGGAGACCAGAAGTAGTGAGAGAAAGCAGGTTGGAAAGGAGCGGAAGAAAGGAACAGGAATACCAGGAACTACAGAGGGAGAGTGAGGAGCTGCAACAGATTGAGAGGGGGACTTGTTACAGCTGCAGCCTGGAGAAGGTACCAGGGGAAATTGTCTGGGGGAAGTGGCCCAGGGAGAAGAGCTGCTGCGCTAAGGGAGTCAGCCCTTCCCACTAGCAGTTGCATAGGGTCCCTGGGCTGGAACCTGGCATGAGTGGGCAGGAGCTGGGTTCCCCCCAGACAACCCCTCACCCTAGTGAGGGCAACTGGGCCTTAAGTGGGTCCAGTGGACTGAACAGAGGCCAGAGGCCCAGGAATGAGACTGACTTTGTCACATTATATTTTATTGGAATTTAGCAGCTGTAAGAAAAGGAGATGAGGTGACTAGAATGCTTCCTGAAGATCATAGCCAACTTTTTCCTATGCTGTGCATGTACATTTCCATTACCTTTTCTAAGGTAACCATCACTGTGCACAGTATACTGAATACTTTTTACTTTTTTTGAGATGACAGAACCAGATTTACAAGCAGGATTCAAGATGTGGGCATACAGTGGATTCACATAGTGCAATCAGATATTCTCGGCCTTATTCTCTATCCCTTTCTTAATGATTAACGTTGCTTGCTTTTTTTGACTGCTGTGGCACACGGAGTCGTTTTCTGAGACCTATACACAAAAACTCCAAGATCTCGCTCGTGATTGGTATTAGCTAATGTAGTCTTCGTCATTTTACATGTACAATTATAATTATGTTTTCCAACATGAATTGCTTTGCATTTATCAGCATTGTATTTCATCTGCCATTTTGTTGCCCAGTCACCTAGTTTTGTGAAATCCTTTCAAGCTCTTCACAGTCTGCTTGGCAGTTGACTATTTAAGGAGTTTTGAATCATCTGCAAATTTTTCCACCTCAGTATTTACCCCATTTTTCAGATCATTTATGTTCATGTACCTTTTCTTTTTGTTTGGTTTTTGTTTTTGGAAATCACAAGCTGTGTCTACACGTGCACGCTACTTCGAAGTAGCGGCACTAACTTCGAAATAGCGCCCGTCGCGGCTACACACGTCGGGTGCTATTTCGAAGTTAACTTCGACGTTAGGTGGCGAGACGTCAAAGTCGCTAACCCCATGAGGGGATCGGAATAGCACCCTACTTCGATGTTCAACGTCGAAGTAGGGACAGTGTAGCCGATCCGCGTCCCGCAACGTTGAAATTGCCGGGTCCTCCATGGCGGCCATCAGCTGGGGGGTTGAGAGATGCTCTCTCCAGCCCCTCAGCTCACTGGTGGCCGCGTGGAGCGGCCCCTTAAAGGTCCCCTCCCCCGCCCTGACTCTGCAGGAAGCTGAGGCAACGTGCAGGCTCCTGCCTGCACACGCGGCGAGCCTGCACAGCCCTCAGCCAGCCAGCGGCGATGGCGAGCCGGCAGCCCCCCCAGCACCCCCAGGGGACCGCCCCCAAGGGGAGCCAGGCCAGCCAGCCGAGCCAGAAGACCAGCCAGTCTGGGAAGTGGCAGTGGGGTCCCTCCTGGACGGAGGCCGAGCTGTGGGACCTGCTGGGGCTCTGGAGCGAGGAGGAGGTGCTCCAGATAATGGGGAGCAAGAGGCGGAACGCGGATGCGTTCGCTCGGCTGGCCAACGGCCTGGCTGCCCGGGGTCACCCTGCCCGCACTCCGGACCATGTCTGGAGTAAGGTGAAGGAGCTGCGGCAGGGTTATGCCCGGGCCCGGGATGCGGCCAGCCGATCTGGGGCCGCCCCTGTCACTTGCCCCTTTTACAGGGAGCTCAGGGACATCCTGGGCTCCCGGCACACCTCCTCCCCTCCGGCCACCCTTGACACCTCGGCTGATGAGGCCCAGCAGGCCCTGCAGCCGGAGTCCGACCTGGAGGCAAGCCCCGCACCCCGGGGGCCCCCCCCGGAGGCCATCCCCGGGACATCGCGGCAGGAGGAGGAGGAGGAGGAGGAGGGGGAGGGGGGCTCCTCCTCTGCAGAATCCAGCTTGCAGATCCTCCTCCTGCCATCCCGGAGCAGCAGCAGGGCCTCCGACCCCCGGGGATCTCCGGACCGTGGGAGCGGACCCACAGGTAGGTACCCCTCTCTGGTGGACACCCCTGGGCTTGAGGGGCGGGGGTAACAGAGATGTGTCCAGGGCCCCCCACACGCTCACATGGCCATGGCCCCAAGGACACCAGGGCCATGGCCCTCACAGCACTGCAGCCATCAGCCCCTGCCCCCCCCCACCCTGCATGACAGTGCCATGCCCCATCCTCAGGCCAGGGGGGAGTGGAACCTCGAGGGGCCCCCGGGCGGAGGGGGTGGGACACCCCGCAGCAGCAGCATGTGATGGAGTGGGGGGAGTGCCAAAGGGAGACTCAGGCTACATATGAGCCACAGGAGCCGAAGAGCTCCCAGGGCCAAAGGAGGATCCTGGCGCTACAGCTGGCAGGTGACACCTCTGCCCCGAACAAACAGGAGGGAGGAGCCGAGCTGGCTTGGAATTGGGGGGTGAGGGCAGGGGCCACAGGTAGAGGCTAGGGGAAGGGCGAGCTGGTAGGCAGCCAGCCAGAGGAGGGGGAAAGCTGCATCCCAGAGGGTCCCCCCTTGGGGTCTTCTCCCCACGACGGGTTGGAAGGACTGTCTCTTCCGACAGCTGGTGCTGTCACTCCTGCCAGAAACTGGCCATCTGTGGCCTAAGAAAGCTCTCCTGCTCTCAGACCCTGCGGGGTGAAGTGAGTCGCTCCCACCAGGGGACGGGGTGCAGGGCAGGGGGACCCCTGAACCCCATCCATCACAGCAGCATCTCCTGGGGACGGGGATGGGGAACCTGCAGCACAGGGCGGGGGGGACAAAGGCCACGGCTCGGGGCCCACACTAACACCTGTCTCCATTCTTCTCCCCCCCCTCCTCTCCTGTGTCCTGCACCTGCACCTGCACCTTCCGAAGGACCGGAAGAGAGCGCCGGCGAGGCCTCAGTTGTCCCGGAGAGCTCTCTGGGACCATCGCTCCAGGGCAGCCCCTCGGCTGAGGAACGACCGGCCCCGCGGAGGGCAAGACGACGGACCCTGCGCCTACTACGGGCGATGGCGACGGACCCCCAGCTGCTGGCCATCCTCCGCCGGCAGCTGGAGGTCTCGGAGCAGCACCTCCAACTGCAGGAGCGGGCGCTGGCCTGGCGCCAGGAGGCATGGGGGGCCTACATGCAGACATTTAACCGCCTGGTTGAGTACCTGGCCCCACATGCTGCGCCGGCCGAGCCATCGCCTGCCGCGCCCGCTCCTGCAGCCCCACCACCAGCTGCTCCAGCCATTGCCGGGCCGTCCGCCGTCGCCCCACCACCCACCCGTGAGGGCCACAGCGCCGAGGGACCCCTGGAGCTACCTGAGACTCGCCGGCGCCGATACCTTCCTGTCCAGCCCGCTCCCACCCAGCTGCGGACCAGACTGCAGGCACGGCGGGGCTCCCGGCCGGGCACACCCAGTGCTGGGCCCTAGGGGCGAGGGGCCCGGGACGTGCCCCCCCCCCTTGCTGTATATAGTTTGACTGGTTTTTTTTGGTGCCCCCGTTTGCCCTGTCCCCCCCATGTAAATAGTTCTCCCCGTTCTCCTCCCTGCTTTTCTTTTTTGTTGATGGCGCACACTTGTTTGCTTTGTTGTTGTATTGTTTTATTTGTGCACATCTTGCTTTGGTTGAACGTTTGTCCCTCCTTTTTGGTTTGTGTTTCACATATTTATTTATTTACATACCAAAAAAAAAAGTTTCTGAAAGACAAAAAAAAAGTTTTCGTTCAGCCACAAGTTCGTGCTGTCATTTGTCCAGGACAAGTGGGAGAGGGGGGCGGTGGGGTGCTCCATGGTGTGGGCGTTGGGGCAGGAGTGTGGGGGAGGAAGGGGCGGGCAGTAGGGGGCCTGGGCAGAGTTCACCCCGCGGCCTGTTGGTCGAAGTGGGCCCGCAGGGCCTCCCGGACCCGGGTCCCCTCTGGGTCCACCTGCCGACTGGGGGCAGCAGGTGGCTGCACGTGTGCCCTGCTGGCCTCCGCGGCCCAGCCCTGCAGAAAGGTCTCCCCCTTGCTCTCCACAAGGTTGTGCAGGGCACAGCAGGCACCCACAATCTGGGGGATGTTGTTGGGGCCCGCATCCAGGCGGGTCAGGAGACATCGCCAGCATCCCTTGAGGCGGCCAAATGAGCGCTCCACCACCTGGCGTGCACGGTTCAGGCGCTCGTTGAAGCGCTCCTGGCTGGCGGAGAGATGGCCCGTGTAGGGGTTTATGAGCCACGGCCGGAGGGGGTAGGCCGCATCTGCGATGACGCAGAAGGGCATGGTGGTGTCCCCCAGAGGGATTTCCTGCTGGGGGATGTAGGTCCCCGCCTCCAGCCGACGGCACAGGCCCGAGTTCCGAAAAACCCGGGCGTCGTGGGTGCTGCCAGGCCAGCCCACGTAAATGTCCTGGAAACGTCCCCGGCTGTCCACCAAGGCCTGCAGGACGACAGAATGGTAGCCCTTCCGATTGAGGTATCGTCCTCCACTGTGCTGTGGGGCGTGGATGGGGATGTGAGTCCCATCCAGAGCCCCGAAGCAGTTGGGGAAGCCCAGGGTGGCAAAGGCGGCGACAGTGGCATGTGGGTCCCCCAGCCTCACGAGCCTGTGCAGGAGCATGGTGTTGATGGCATGCACGACCTGCAGAGAAAGCACATGGGACAGCCCCAATGAGGGGTGAGCAGGGTGTGCGTGGCCCTGCCCTGCCCTGGCCCCCCTGCCCTGCCCTGGCCTCCCCATGTGGGTTCTCTTACCTCCATGAAGACAGCCCCGATGGTGGCCTTTCCGACACCAAACTGCTGCCCCACGGATCGGTAGCTGTCCAGAGTGGCCAGCTTCCAGACAGCGATGCCGACCCGTTTCTCCACAGGGAGGGCACACCGCATGGCAGTGTCCCGGTGCCTGAGTGCGGGGGTGAGCCACTGGCACAGCTCCAGGAATGTCTGCCGGGTCATCCTGAAGTTCCTGAGCCAGTGGTCGTCGTCCCACTCCCCAAGCACCAGCCGCTCCCACCAGTCGGTGCTGGTGGGGTAGCTCCACAGCCGCTGGCGTGTGAGGCGGGGGGTGGAGCGGGGTGCTGCAGGGGTAGGGGTTGAGCCCTGCTGCCCTGGGGGCATCTCCTCCCCTGGGGCAAGGAGGTACTCAGCTGCCTCCCACATGGCATGGGCCAGGGCAAGCCCTGCTCCTGCCAGGAGGGCTGGGTGGACCTCTAGCTGCTGCTGCTGCTGCTGGGGGTCCATGACTGCGGCGCCCGGGGTCTGTGTGCCTATGGCTCCTCAGACTGCGTGCTGTGCAGGCTGAGTGTATGTGGGAGGGGCCCTTTAAGGGAGCGTCTAGCTGTTGCCCCGGAAGTGCTAGTCCGCCTGTTGACCCTGTCTGCAGCTGTGCCTGGCATCCCTATTTCGATGTGTGCTACTTTGACGTGTAGACGTTCCCTCGCTGCGCCTATTTCGACGTTGGGCTGAGCAACGTCGAAGTTGAACATTGACGTTGCCGGCCCTGGAGGACGTGTAGACGTTATTCATCGAAATAGCCTATTTCGATGTCGCAACATCGAAATAAGCTATTTCGATGTAGGCTTCACGTGTAGACGTAGCCACAGTGAGTTATAGTTATGGCTATGTGTCAGACATAACTCATGCACAAATAGATTGTTTTCTTTCTTTGTTTACTGAGAATATTACTTGATTCCATTTGATTGTCTAAACTAACATTTTGAGTTTGTCCTCTTTCTACCCCTCTAGGATTTTCAGCCCTAACTTGGGTGTACCTACTACTCTTTAAACATTATATTCCACAATTTCTACTCTGTATGTTCCATATTCAAAAATTAGAACAAATGCTCTCATTCTAATTTCATATATCACACATTTTGGAACAACAAAGTCCATCAAATACCATATTCAATAAATTTCAGATCAGTCCCTGAAAAGGTTAACAATCATATGGAGATTTATTTTAGTTAGTCATCTTGCTCTACCGTGCCTCTGACCTCTTATTTCCATTATTCTGTAGCCAGTCTATTTCTTTGTCTCGAAAAATAATTATACAAAGAATAACAAATCTGTGAAAGATTAATGTGCAAGTTAAAGAGAGAATATTTTTATTATGCAAAACTGAAAGCATTTGAATTGACTTGAACTCTCAAAGAGCATAGTTAAATATGATAATTCTGGGAAACATCGCCTTCATGCTTCTTTTGGCTTATCGCAAGTTTGCAAAGAACCCATACACATATGTCTAAGAAACATTTAAGGATATCTGAGTTTCCTTATTGGGTGGACTGCTTCTAACCTTACTTTTGAGCCAGGAGTATTTTAATACTTCTATAACTAATAGGCAAAAGCATTGATAATGTTAGAGGTTGACCTAAGCCTTGTCCTTGCCACAGGCCAAAAGACAGGCTATGAATGATTAGACTTTGAAGTTTTATTCAATGTAGCATAGTCCAAGACAGACAGAAACCAAACTCAGCTCCTATTTTTAAACATTTTTTAAGGGAGTGTAATGTTCCTTTCCTGCTTGTTAAATGTAAATGTGTAGAAATTGCTGAAAGTTATCTCAGAAGAAACTGGTGAGTGGATACCTACTGCAGCTTTGAAGAGAGGGTAATCACTTCCCACTGTTATTGAGCATCTTAAACCAATTCCAGTTTACAGAAATTTTTAAAAAAGCCTACTCTGCATTTCCATATGGCAGTTGCAGTCCTGTTCACTTTACTCAGACTAAGAGGCTGTGGCCACACTTGGCCAAATCCCCACAGATTTCGAAATCTAGTAGGAATAAGGAGATTTCGAAGTTTGCAGGATCCTTTTGAAAAGGACTGCCATGTAGACAAACCACATGTGAGCGAAATGTGGCACTTTAGCATGCTGCCTTTCGCGGCACTTTGAATGAGGCTCTGAATTTTCATTTTGCTGTCTCATTAGCATCGTCCGATTTGGCCATTAGCATGTCCATTTCGCAGTTTTGGCCAAGTGTGGCTGCAGCTGTACTGTCATTAAATCAACAGAGGTAGTCACAGAAGGTGAGCAGTATACACATCTCCTAGAAAGTGATTATTAAATGTAATGCTGTGGAGATGAATCAAAACAATTTTTAAGATTAGATCAGGTCCAGGAGTCTTCAAAAAAAACATATGACATTCATTTCTTAAAGAGCTGTTTATAGTAGGATGCCCTGGTGTTTTCAAAATTCTTATTTTCAGGTTGTTCCAGATTCTGTGACTCTTGTACATGAGTATTAGCACTGGCCAAAGGATAACTTGAAACATGTTCACATCGTGGAACTGTGTAGAAATATCAGAGGTATTTTAGGAAACCTGAGCTTCTTAGTTCCAGATTGTTTGTGTCCGGGACTGGGCCACAACCACTATATTTCCCTCCCCAGGTATCAGATGATCACAGTTCTCATTGGCCGCAGATTGCTGTTCACAGCCGATGGGAAGGACAAGAAGCGGCATTGTTTGGAACACCGCTTCCTGCCACTGCAATTGGCTGGGTACAGCTATATGTGGCCAGCAAGGGCTGCAATTGCCTGACACTTGCAGAGGCACAAATAAGTAGAGAGGTGGGAGCGTGCCAGTGACTAACCCTGCTAGGACATCTGTCCCACAGGCTTGTATTTTTCCACCCTTGGTCTAGTGGTTAGGACACTGTTCTGGGACGTAGAAGATCCCATTTCAATTGTCTACTATGCCTGATTTGAGAAACTCTGCTCTTAGAGGCTACGTCTACACGTGCACCCAACTTCGAAATAGCTTATTTCGATGTTGCGACATCGAAATAGGCTATTTCGATGAATAACGTCTACACGTCCTCCAGGGCTGGCAACGTCGATGTTCAACTTCGACGTTGCTCAGCCCAACATCGAAATAGGCACAACGAGGGAACGTCTACACAGCAAAGTAGCACACATCGAAATAAGGGAGCCAGGCACAGCTGCAGACAGGGTCACGGGGCGGACTCAACAGCAAGCCGCTCCCTTAAAGGGCCCCTCCCAGACACACTTTCATTAAACAGTGAAAGATACACAGAGCCAACAACTAGTTGCAGACCCTGTATATGCAGCACGGACCCCCAGCTGCAGCAGCAGCAGCCAGAAGCCCTGGGCTAAGGGCTGCTGCCCACGGTGACCACAGAGCCCCGCAAGGGCTGGAGAGAGAGTATCTCTCAACCCCCCAGCTGATGGCCGCCATGGAGGACCCCGCTATTTCGATGTTGCGGGACGCGGATCGTCTACACGTCCCTACTTCGATGTTGAACGTCGAAGTAGGGCGCTATTCCCATCCGCTCATGGGGTTAGCGACTTCGACGTCTCGCCGCCTAACGTCGATTTCAACTTCGAAATAGCGCCCAACACGTGTAGACGTGACGGGCGCTATTTCGAAGTTACTGCCGCTACTTCGAAGTAGCGTGCACGTGTAGACGCAGCCAGAGAGAACAAGAACTTCAACCTGGGTCTCCCACAGTCTGGGCCATGTAACGTGAGTTAGTCTACCTCCACTACCCTGCCCAGCAACCTGAAGTATGGAATTAGTCCTTCACTCAAATTATCAGTGAGCCCTGAATTTGGAACATCTTCACAAAATATTCTGGCTTTGAAAACTTTCAGTTAATTAAAAAGATTCCGACTCCACTGAGAAGTGTCTTACCCTGTAAATACCTTCTGATTTATCAAAATTAAGTTATTAAAGAGTAATACATTAATTAAAATATTCCTTTTTCTATAGTTTTCTAAATGTCCCATGTAAGTACAATACTTGAACTTATAGAACTGTTTCTAACAAACCACTGTCCATTATACTCTAGTTGAGATGACTCAATTTGGATCTGTCTTGAAATATTTTGAGGAATTTATGGAGGTAAACATGGATTTCAGCAGGCTCATGTATAGCAAATCTCATGTGTTTCCCATTGACTAAATCTCTCATTCCAAATTCATTCAATTTCATCATCTTCAATTATACTTCACCACAATGCGTAAATAGAATTACAAATAGACTTTCTGGCCGTCCTGAGCAATTTGCTTTCATTAAGTCACTAAGAGTTCAATTCTGTGATAGTTATGTTCGGAAGCTGGAATGATAGATTCTTACACTCCATGTTATCTAGTGGTTGGCTTCTTAGAACTACCTGCTGTGTCAAATTATATTAATGTTCTGTGTAAATACTTGGAAGTTAGCATTTATGCCAGCAGCACCTAACACTAAAAATGGAATATAAAATGCAATGTACAACTATAATGCTAAAGATCATAATGCTGAATAATACTTTTAAAATGTTATGGGGTAACCTTAGAATAAATGAAAAATATTGTTTGTTTTAAACTATCACCACACTGATGCAGTAATTAGCTAACTACTTTTCTATGGCATGAAAATACAAAATGTACTTAGTATTGTTCCCTTGAATTTGTTATAGAATTTAATTGTTTCTGAAAATTATTTTCTGATTATTTCCAACAACTTCAATCTCTTGACATTTTTTATCTACCCAAATATGAGATAAATTCCCATAGTATGTTTCTGGGAAAGCACATTATGTAAACAAAACCTGCAGTTCAAATGTACTTCGTATTAGTTGACATATTTTAATTCTCTGTTTGGCTTAGGTACTATTCCAGACTAGTGACAACCTGCAGGCTGCATATGGACTATCCAGGTTCTCTGTGTGACCCACAAGACATTTTATCACTATTGCCCAGGCTCAGGATTGCCTGATTCTGCTGGTTCACATCCATATAAGTGTTTTTTCTTTTCTTTTGTTTTTGTTTTTTGTTTTTGTTTTCTCCAACTGGTATTACTAAAGTGATAGGCATGTAAAATAGGGGCACATGAAGTGAAGTGCAGGTTGGTTGCTTGCAATCTTGGCTGTGAAAGCTGTGCAGTCCCCCTGCACCCAATCAAAGTACCGCTACAGTTCAATCAGCACACTCTACAAATTCCAGGTATGAAAGCACAGTTAACTTAACTACCTTATCCTGGGAGACTATCTAGATTATGACAACTTGTAGCCCATTGATATGGATGACAGACACTCATGCTGCCCTCTCGCTAGCCTAGCTTGCCCATCGCTATTCAGTTGACTTTAGCGTTAAGGATTGAAATCAGTAAGAATTACATTCTTGAGTTCATAAATAATCCATTTCAACTAGTTTTTCAGGAAAACTTGCCACAAAGAGTCAACATATTGACATTTTTTTCTAGTTCAGATGCAGTATTTGTGATAATACTATTTCAAAGTCATTTTTAATAATATATCCTGTGAGTTTTATACATTGACCCACCTCTCTTACCATTACAGAAGCTTTCTGAAACTCATTTTTATTTAATTTGCTTTTGTTTTCCACTCACGAGGAAAGTTTCATCAAATGTAACACCCCAGAATATCCTGAAGGATCTATAGCAAATTTTCAGATGAAATAGCTTGATTCAGTATGGCTTGCAGAAAATAATGAGCTTTACTGAAAGAAATGAAAAGGGGAGGGTGTGTGTGTCCTCTTTTCTTGGAGAGAAGAAAAATGATCAAGTAAATTAGGAAAGTTAAGTCAATTGTTTAAATAAATCCTACAAAAATTTAATGTATAATGTCTGTTCAGCATTTTATAGCTCAGACAATTAAGTTTTAAGTGTCTTGTATCACTACATGGATTTGTTACAATTTTTTATTACAGTTTGCTTTACAAACACAGAATTTGATTCTTTAGAGGTTCAAAACTTATTTTCAACCTGCTGTTTTCCATATACATCATTTTGCACAGTGCACATGATGATTGTAACATTGCCTTTTTCATGATGGCAGAAATATCATTAAAGTGATAAGAAGGGTGAGGTAATTTATTTTATTGGACCAACTTCTGTGGGCGAGTGAGACAACTTTTGAATTATACAGTGCTCTGATTCAGGTTTTAGAAAGGTGCTATGACTGTCAAAGCTAAATACGAGGCCAAAAAGTTTAACGTAATTTGCACATTTTCTAAGGAACCGTTCAAGGTGAAGGGGCCCATTAATAACCTTGTAGTAATAGAGGGAAAAGGGAGTGGGTTATGTTATAGATGGTTGTCATAAACTATACATCCAGCATCTCTGTTAAGACCATGATTTTTCATACCTAGGAAAGTCATGAATTTAAGCTCCCAGGCTTGTCTTTTGAAAGTCTTCTGTAGGTTTCCTTTGAGGATGAAGACTGCTATGTCAGATACAGAGTGATTGCATTTTGAAACAGGCTCACCTGCAGGTGATGTGGAGTTTTTGTCTTTTATCATTTTTCTGCATGAGTTCTTTCAAGAGTGCAGTGGTTGTCTGGCTTTATTCAGATAGGTGTTGTTGCAGCATTTAGTGCGATGGACGAGACACACCACACACGTACGCACATATGGGTCCATGCATCTTGTAAGGTGAGTTGTGGGAGGTGTTGATCTTTGTAGCAGGGAGATATGCCTGCAGGTTTTGCACGTGTTCTGGCAGGGTCTCGTGCTGCTTTGAGATGGTGTGTTCTGAAGAGGTGTAAAAAGTCACCCAAAAGTTACTTGAGTAAACATATGGTTGCTTTTTGGGGGAGGTGGGGCAGCAATGTACTTAAATACAAGTCACCAAGTGTCCCTCTGGAAAACTACATGAGGGAAAGTGTGTGTGTGTGTGTGTGTGTGTGTGTGACATCAGACATCACATCGTTATTGTATTAAAGTATCAAGAAGTGAAAGCAGCTGCAGTTTCAGTCAAGTAATTTTTGGGGGACTATTTCTACTTGTGTCCTGGTGTGAGATATTTGCTTCTGATGATGGAGAGGATATTGGGTAATGTTCCCTCTAACGTCTTCCATCCATGGGCAGAATAAATTGTTATGTGTACCCAGGAATGTGGAGACATGCACCAACAATAGAAATTCATGCTTCTGACTGTGGAAACTCTGCTAAACAGGTAGGTGGCACCTGATTCTCTCCTTGGCCACCCTAGTGCTCAGCTTACAGTGAAGACTGATGGTGGATTGTTTCAAGGCATGCAGAGGGAGGCAAGGAAAGATTTCTTTCAGGATGGGGTCATCGTAGAGTATGGGCTTTAGTTGTTTGATATTACTCTATATAGGCTGCGTCTACACTACTGCAATCTTTCAAAAGATCTTCTTTTGAAAGAGCACGTCCATACACAAGAAAGCAGATTGAAAGATCAATCTGCTTTTTCAATAGACAGCATCCATACAGCCTCCACTCTTTCAAAAGTACAGGCCAGGGATCAAAAAATCCGGGGCCATGAGGACTGTTCTTTTGAAAAAAAAAAAAGGGCCTGCAGAGTGTCTACATGTGCTTTTTTTTTTTTAAGAAAGAATCTGTCAAAAGAAGGCATTCTTCCTGATCTGGGAGCGGAAGAGGGCTTCCAGAACAAAAGCTGTATTCTTCTGATTTCGGATTGAAAGAACACAGTTTGTGTGTAGATGCTCCACATGTTCTTTCGAAAAAGGGCTGGATTTTCTGAAAGAATGTGCCTAGTATAGCTGCAGCCTAAGTGTTCTAGGCTGTGTCTACACTATGAGATAAATTTGATATTTAATACATTTGAATATGTAACCTCAATATTATGAATTTGAATAAAAGAACTGGAGATCACGCCATTTCCTGCTGTAGCATTCCAGCACAAGCATGGATCTATGAATGCTCCAACTCACAGCACAGATTGTTTCAGCAACCACAGCAGCTGTTGAACAATTTGTCCTTCAATTCCAAAGCTCAGTGATGCTTGGCTATCCTATTGGTAATGCTGCTGCTGCTGCTGATGAGGATGGTTTGGAAGAGCAAATCTCCCAACTGGGTTCCAAGAACTCAGAGCTGCTGGCTGCCCTGACTACATTCCTGACAGTGGAGTGGCAGTTTTGGACTCATGAGACCAGCACACACTGGTGGGATCACACCATTTTGGAGTCCTGGGATGACCAGCAGTGGGCGCAGAACTTTCACATGCACAAGTCCACCTTTATGAGATTTTGTGATGTGCTGGTGTCCGCTCTGAAGTGCAGCAGCACAAAAATGAGGCCAGCTTTAACAGTTCAGAAGCAAGGGGCAATCACGCTGTGGAATTTTGCAACCCCCGACAGTTACCAACCAGTGGCAGATCAGTTTGGGGTGGGCAGATCTACAGTGGGGTCTGTGGTGATGGTGGTGACCCATGCAATCTGTCAGCATCTCCTCCTGAAGACTGTGACCCTGGGAGATATACAGGCCATAGTGGATGGCTTTGCTACCTAGGGCTTTCCTAGCTGCGGTGGGGAAATAGATGACACACACATCCCCATCATGGCCCCAGCCCACCTGGCCTTGGAATACATAAATTGAAAGGGGTACATCTCCATGGTGATGCAGTGGTTCATAGATCACAAAGGTTGTTTTACCGACATCAACATTTGCTGGTCAGGGAGGGTTCATGATGCACGCATATTCCAAAATTCAGGACTGTACTAAAAGCTTCTGGATGGGACATTTTCCCCCTAATTGGAAAATCAAGATTGACAATGTGGAGATGCACATTGTTATATTGGGTGACCCTGCTTACCCTCTGCTTCCCTGCCTGATGAAACCCTACAAAGGAGCCCTGGATCCCAACAAGGAAAACTTTAATCACAGACTGAGCAGGTGCACCTTTGGATGTTTAAACGCAAGGTTCAGATGTTTATTGACATGTTTGGACTTTTCTGAAGCTAATGTCACTACCATTATTATAGTGTGTGCTATTTTGCATAACATATATGAAACCAGGTGGGAGACTTTCTCGTCAATCTGGAATTCCGAAGCATAGGCTATAGGCAGGGCTCACTTGTAGCTGCATACACTGGGAAAACCCCAGTAGCCATGCTCAGGCTGCAGCAGTAAGGGACACGTTAAAAAACAGTTTTATGACTGATGTGTAACGCACATGCTACCTTTGTATTTCTGTGCCATAATGAATCAGTACTTTTACTTGGTGGGAGGAGGTTAAGTTGCAGCAAATAGAATGCATGTGCCTTCAGCAGTACCCCTCTCCTGCAGCCTGTCCAATTTCCTCAGCTGTGCATCTGCTGTGGACCAGAAAGTCCCCAGGGCACAGGGGATTCCTGAAAACAAATGGTGCTTAGGAGGGAACATGGTAGGGGAAATGCCCAGCAGAGCCTGGCAGCCATGTGGCACCAGGGAGTCCTGGAAAATCAAAAGAAATGCTGGGGGGCATAGACGGGTAAATGCCCAGCAGAGCCCTGCAGCCATGGGGCACCGTGGGGGCCCTGGAAAATGCAAAGAAATTATGGAAAAGAGACCTGGACGGGAAAAGCCCAGCAGAGGCCTGCAGCTGCATGGCACAGGGTAGTCCTGAAAAATGCAAAGAAATGGTGGAAAAGAAATGCTGGGGGAAAAGGAAATGGTATGGGAAAAGCCCAGCAGAGCCTGGCAGCTGCATGGCATGGGCGAGTCCTGAAAAATGACAAGAAATTAATTCATCACAGTATCCAAGTGCCTTACTTTAGCCAAAAAGTTTAATGGAAAGCATAAGTCTGGAATGCAAGAGTGTGGCTTATGTCATTTATTATTCAAATAGCTAGCTGTTTGTTTTTCTTCTTGTCTTGTAAATCCTTCCATGTTAGGGATCAGGGGCATTTTTAAATCATCTGGTGGCGGGGGTGGAGAATCATAACTGAGATCCCTAAACACTTGTAACCAAACCATAGTTTTATCTCCTGCTATAGTACTAGTACAATATCGCAGTGTGCTTCCCACCTTCACAACAGTGGGTTTCAAAACCCATATCTGTTTGCACAGCAATTGCAATTAATTAATATTTCACAACAGAATAAATTGAGAGAGATCAATGTGCTTAATTAGTAAAATGTCACCAGCCACTTCCAGCATCTTCAAAATCAGTACTGAAGGTTCATGCTCTAGCAGATAGACTTTTTTAATTTTCTAAATAAAATACTTAATTCAAAATTATTTACACTATTTCATATGAACAATGACACCCGTAATACATTAATAGCTCTTAGCAGAAATAAGCAGATTCTTAAGGTTTTAACTATTGAATGTTAAGTGTAGATAATGTACTTAGGTTTGTTCCAGAGCCTCCTCAGTCTTCAGAGATAGTGACATGCAAAAGAAAAGCTACATACATCAAGAAACCAGTGAGAGGGATGCCCTTTTAAAGAAGACAGTATCATTCTTGTTTATCACACAAAACAGTGCCTGAAATCACATTAAGAGCATGTGAATAGTTCAGCAGAGGTGTCTAATATAAACATTTATTCTTGTTCATATGTTAAATAAAACATTTCCAAATTCCCAAGCATTCTATTTTCCCTCTTATTTAAAACACGGCACATTTGGGTGTGTTCTCTTGTGGTTCCTGTATAATTAATTTAGAACTCAGGCACAGGACTTTAAAACATGATGACTCTTTATCATGAAAAAACAAATCAGTAATGCTAATTCACCTTCATCAAAAGAAGTCTATGATTACAAGCACATTTAAAAATCCTATAAAAAACCGACACATTTTGTGAGAGTAAAACTGGGATGAAAGCCTTTTCACTGCTGGTTGTCAAAACATTTTTGAAATCCTCAGGCCTTGAAAATTAGCTTACTGCCATCACAGCAGTCTGCTGCCACAAGACCCATTATTTTAATTTCTTACTGCAGTTCCTGTGGAGAAATCAAGCTATGCTGGCTCTTGTTTTACATAAACCAAACATGATTATAGATATAGTACGTCTCAGAACGTGACAAGAGTGACTAACGTCAGAAATTGGAAATTAGATGGAGTAGCTCTATAGACATTCAGCCTATCACAGAAGGCAGTCATTTGTTCTATATAATTTTGTTTGTTTCTGACTCTTACATGTATTAGTATAAAAAAACCCCCCTGAAATAGGCTTGCTTTTGCACAGTGTGAGATTGATTGCTAAGCCTGAATTTTGAAGTGGTTATATGAATGAGTGAACTGATCCTATTTCTAAATGAGGACTTTATTCTGATCTCACTTAAAATAGTGTTGCATACCTCAGAGCTTTTAAATCCAAAAGTGTCATCATAGTAGTCTCACATTTACATTGTATTTCAGTATTTTTGTTCTGTGTGCTTGTTTTGTATCAAACAAAGGGAGAGAGGAAGGAAGTGTTTCATGTCCAAGGTGAGATGAGAAGAACAAAATGAGTGCAAGGAACCAGCTGCAAATTCTGTTAATTGTCTCTAGGTTTTGTTCACGCTTCCCAGTAATATTTCATTGGAGGTTGAAATTCTGCTTTTTAAAAATGGCGGAGGATCAGGTGTATGTATATCTTGATTTCACTGAGATGAGTGCCAGTGAATGCTATTAAAAAAAAAAAAAAGCTACACAAATATAAAAGAGATGCAGATACCACTCAATAAGGCATTTCAAGATTTTATTTATTTATTTATTTATTTATTTATTCATGGGAGAAGGCCTCTTGGCTCTTCCTATTTCTTTCTTTAACAACTACATAGTCCAACTCCAGACACAAGTATTCACATATAAACACACGTGAAAGCCTCACATCACTGCCACTAACCTTTCTTGCTGTGCAGAGAACAAAGCAGAACCAGTGCAGCTTAGGAAACAAGAGTTCCAGCACAAGCAAGGTTAACACTACTAGTTAGTTCAAAAAGGCGTTTTGTCAATGGAACAGATGGCATTTTACAAATGTTTGCAGGTTTAGTATCAGCTGCAGCAATAAGCTTATTGACCAGATACACTGGTGAATGAAGACACAGCATGCGGAGCATTGGGTTAAGTGGCAGGCTGCAGCTTTTTAAAACTAGCTCAAGAATGGAGTCAATAGCACCCTAACACTCTCCCTTCACCACCTTGGAATCCGGCCAGCGCCTCTTGGAATCCTTATTCTTCCTGATGGTCTCGTCAAGCCCTGTCATTTCTCTCCACCCATTCTTCCCTCCCCTCCTACGCCCTGCTGGGATGGGAGTTCAGAGGGAATTTTGGGAATGAACACTGCTAACTTAACATAACATGCCATTCCTGTTGAAAACATAGTACTTCTTTTAAACTGCATTCAGGTTGTCTTGTCTTATGCACTGTAAGTAGTAATGATGCCCATATCAAAATCTCAGTCATTCTGACTGACTAGTAGAAATGAGAACAGAAGAAAATTAAGGCAAGCCAACACCAACACCATTTCAGTGCTTCACTGTTCAATATAATTGCAGATGTTACTTAGAAGACTTGACTTCTGTGATTAATGACTGACAGCATAAAAAAATAACAGCTAAGCAGCTAACATATAAGAGTGGCTATTACTGGGTCAGACCAAAGGTCCATCAAAGTCAGCCTACAGTGGCCAGTGTCAGATGCCCCAAAGGGGGGTGCAAAGATAATGATCAAGCAACTTATCTTCTGACATCTATCTCCAGCCTCTGACAAAGAGGCCATGGACAGTATTCCAACCCCCTGGCTAATAGCCTTTTATGGACCTAACATCCATATTTATCTAGCTCTTCTTTGAACTATCTTTTAGTCCCAGCCTTCACAGCCTCCTCTGGCGAAGAGTTCCACAGGTTGACTGTGCACTGTGTGCAAAAGAGCTTTATTTTATTAGTTTTAAACCTGCTACCCATTAATTTCATTTGGTGTCCTCTAGCATTCAAGATGTGGACATATCACAGTTTTATAAAGGGGCAGTAAAATATTCTCCGTCTTATTTTCTAACCCTTTTTAAATAATTCCTAACATCCTATTTGCTTTTTGACTGCTGCTGCGCACTGTTTGGATGTTTCCAGAGAACTATCCATGATAACCCGAAGATCTGTTTCCTGTTTAGTTGTACCTAAATTAGCCCCCATCATATTGAACGTATACTTGGAGTTGTTTTTCCCAATGTGCACTTATCCACGTTAAATTTCATTTGCTGTTTTGTTGCCCAGTCACTCAGTTTGGTGAGATCTTTTTGTAATTCTTCACAGTCTGCTTCCCTCTTGACTGTTTTGAACAGTTTAGTATTGTCCACAAACTTTACCACCTCATCACTTACTCCTTTCTCTAGATCATTTATGAATATGTTGAATATTATTGGTCCTAGGACTGACCCTTGGGAAACACCACTCATTACTCTTCTCCATTCAGAAAATTTACCATTTATTCCTACCCTTTGTTTTCTATCTTTTAACTAGTTCTCAGTCCATGAAAGGATGTTACCTCTTATCCTATGACAACCTAATTTACACAAGAGCCTTTGGTGTGGGACTTTGTCAGTAGCTTTCTGGAAATCTAAGTATACTATATCTACTGGATCCCTCTTGTCTGCATGTTTGTTAATCCCTTCAAAGAATTCTAATAGATTAGTAAGACATGATTTCCCTTTTCAGAAACCATGTTGACATTTGCACGACAAACTATGTTCTTCTACATTTCTGACAATTTGCCTGGTACTGATGTTAGACTTACTGGTCTGTAATTGCCAGGGTTGCCTCTAGAGCCCTTTTTAAATATTACCTTTATGTCGGCTGTCTTCCAGTCCTTGAGTATAGAAGCTGATTTAAGGGTAGGTTACAAATCACTGTTAATTCCACAATTTCACATTTGCATTCTTTCAGAACCCTTGGGTGAATGCCATCTGGTCCTTGTGATTTGTTACTGTTACTGTTACTGTAGCCATGTAATGCAAGGAAAACATCAAAAGTTCTAGCTTTACTGCCATTTGAGATGTTAATCAATACCTTCCTTTGGAGTTCAAACATTTTTTGTAGTTATTGAATCAGTCTAAGAATTGTTTTAAACTCTGTGAAATCTTAGTAGTATGACTAATGAGTTAAAATGAAAACTGCCATTGAAACAATTACTAGGTCATATGGAACATTTTAATTGAGGGAGAAGAAAAGAGAAAACATTGTCAATTTTTCAGCTGACATCAGCCATATCTTCTGATTGTGCACTTGCAGACTTTCATGCTGATATTGTCAACTTAAAAAATATTTCAACACTGTATTTTGTACACATGACAGATATGGCAGTTCTGTGCCATAGCTTTGGGAGTTTTTACTGTATTAACTGTATGCATCACTGTGTGGGGGCACTTCCACTGGATGGAGGCCACAGCCTACTGAAGACTAGTGAGGGTTGTATTTAGGCAAATTCACTTAGGTTGTAACACCTTTTGAGAGCTATAGACCCCTGGAGAGAATTATATATGCTGGTACAAACCTTTTTCTCTTAAGTAGTCAGAAAACCATGTTGCCCAATAGATGCTGTGGTTGGGGAACTGGAAGACTAAAAGTGTGTATGTGGGAAGGTGTCTTGCAGGACCATGGAGGAGAAATACAGGTTGCACCCTAAATTGTGACAGCTTTCCTGTATGCAGGTTGGCAGGCATATAGCAGTAGCACATTCATATGAGTGAGGTAAGAACTTGGAATTAATCACTGAAAGTGTTGTCCCACTGATAAAAGATGGCTTTTTGCAGAGTGAATCTGTTATAAGTAGATAGTACTGTTTCTTTGTAGTAAAGAATCTAGAACAAACTACACTTAGGCTGTGTCTAAAGGGACATGGTAAGTAGGTGTTGGGAGATTATTAATTTGTTGCTGCGGTGCACATGCAGCACTTCATTAAGCTAATTATCCCCCATGGCAACTTTGCAGTTTTAAAAATTTTGAGGAGTAAAGGGACTTTGAAGTTGCCCAGGCACTTTGAAGTACTGGTGGGTTAGCTGCGGCTACACGCAAGCTAGCACTTCGTAGTTTAACACTTCGAAGTTGCCGCAGGAGAGAATTATCTTAATGAAGTGCTGCATATGCACTGCAGCACCACGTTAACAATCTCCCAACACCCTACTTACTATGTCCCTTCAAAGTAGGGAGTTAGTTTAGACACAGCCTTAGTGTGGGGTATAGTATAGTCTACCCTGTGTGTGTGTGTGTGTGTGTGTGTGTGTGTGTGTGAAAATAAGCACATTGTCTTAAGGACCTCAGCATGCAGAGAGGTTTTGTTTTGTGTTTATAAAGCTTTGACCTACTCTTAGGCGACATGGGAGGAGTTTTGTTTACATAAAAACTAAAGAATGGGGCCCAGTCAATCGCTGTTACTCTACAGCAAAGAGTAATAATGTAAATGTCTTCTGATGAAAGTATTCACAAGTCAAGGTGATATAGGGGAAAAAATATGTGGAATTTAGTCTCACCACATGTGAGTTCGTTATATGGAAACCACAGAGGCAGTAGGAGACAATTCCTACAAAAAAATATAAAGCATCAAGAGCTTTTTTGTGGGAAAGAAACTGGTTTGGTAGAACAGAATTCAAAAAACTTGCTGGCTCAATTCACTGAAACCTTTCCCTGTTGTTGTCAGGGAACATCATGCAGCAGAAGCAGTCTTCTGGCAACCTAATTAGCAGTGCAGGGCCTGAGAGAAGTTGAGTGCCTGTGCCACCTGACTGAGTCTGATGATTCCTGGGACCATACTTAAGCTTACTTTCAGCAGCAATTTAGTTCTTGCTCAATATGCTCTTCCCTGATACTTGTGCCTGTTTTTGCCTCTGGTGTTTCTAGCCATGGACCTTTCCCAGCTTGCACCAGCACCAAAACTAGTCTCAGTCCTAATGCATACCCATTCCTCCTCCATACCCAGCTCTATCCTGGCTTCTGACTCGTGGCTCAAACCCTCAGCTGTGGTTGTTGACTGGGACCCCAGATTACTCTTCAGTTCTGAGTTCATCTTTTTATTATGATTCCATCTCACCCTTCACCTTAGGATTTGGCTTCCGACTTCTGGGTCTCACCTCCAGCCTTCACTTCAGGCCTCCACTCATCTAGATTCAGCTCTAGCATTAGGCAGGAGAGTTGATCCAACCATTAGGCCCATGACTTGGTCACTGACAAGTGTTCTGGAAAATAGAGTAGACTTGAATGTTATGGAAGTTAAATTCCAAGTGAGAGGCACTTTTGATCTTTCTAAAAATAGAACGAACACAATTAGAAATTTTACTGTAGTTGATCAATATCTGAAGTTATTCTTTTATTCTGGTGCTATCCTGAGAATGGCTTGCATGTCAACATGCAGAGAGTTTTGTTTCTTTATATGATTTTTCTTAACCTACAGCAAAAAAGAAAACCAAACAAAAAAAAACCCAAATCTCTAGACTTACGCATCTTCTAAGTATTTTGAGTATCATACATAGACTGTAAAAATGCTCTTAAACCTATAATTATATGGCATTCACTATAGTATTTATCCTGTAAAATGGCCATGACAGAAAAAATCTTAGCATATTCAGCACAAAAAATGTTTCTTGTGAAGGTTTTAACCCATTCCCTACAGCCCCAACATCATTTGGATGAAAGAGGTAAGAGTAGGTAGTTGCTAAATAATTTTTTTATTGAGACTATATCTGCTGCCATATTATATCCAACCAAAGTTTGGTTAATGGAAAGCAGTTCCATTTATGGGACAAGGAGACAGTGAAGAAGCTATTGATGGAAAATTCATCCAAACTATTCAACCAGATTAGTCTACAGAACCTCAAAAGAAAAGACAATGGATGGACTAGACCTCTGGGTCCGAACAATAATTTTCAAAACATTGTACTGTTTGGTAGCATCTTCAAGATAAATCTTTTTTTCTTCTAAAGAGTGTGATAGATTTTCACTCTTACAACATTTTATGTAAATAACATAAGTCATTTTGTGTAGGGTTTTAAATCTTCAGTTGCTCCAGAAGAAGTTAATAATGTAAAATATTTAAAAGGTAGTTATTAAGTTTTAGTCTCAGAGGGCTAGCTGCATTAGTCTGTACCTTCACATAAAACCAGCAGTCCTATAGCACCTTAAAGACTAACAAATGTATTAAGTAATGAACTTTCATGGGTAATATCTGGAGAATTGGGTCTTACCCAATAAAGCTGATTACCTAGTAAATAAATTTGTTAGTCTTTAACGTGCTACTGGACTGCTTGTTAAGTTTTAGTCCATTGATAAATCCCCCTGTTGTTATATCAGAGAGGTAAATCAGTGGTTTTAGTTTTGCCACCAATTTCATGAAGTGTTGGAGGAGTTTAGCTTCAAGCTGTGGAGCTTAAGGAGTCTGAAACTGCTGCCCCACTTCTTAGAAGTTCATAAAAGCAGCTACTTATAGTAAAAGTTCCATTATCCAGCACCTCCAGAGAACTGGGGGTGCTGAATAATCAAATGTCCTGGGTACTGGAGTGGGACTGGTGGCTCTGCTTCACCAGCCCCACTGCCACCAGCTGGGCCTCTGGCCCTGCGGTAGCCAGCCCACCCAGTCAGGCCACCGTCCCCACAGCATGTTCGTTAACAGAGCTTTTACTGTAGTCATTGTAGCTCAGGAAGATAAAAAAAACTGACATTTAGTTAAGTTAGAGTTTCAAGGGGCCACACTTAAAAGTTAGGGAGGTACCTAATAATCATAAGCATACTTTTTAGAGTAATGCAGTAAGATGTCTGTATCAGTATTTCTCATAATAGGTTATGAACCAACAGTGATCTCAAGGTCCTTTCTGCTACTTAATGAAATGGGAAAAAGAGCCAAATAATGGAAAAACTAAGGTATTAGCTACAGTAATGGTCCTGGAAAGGGAAAATCTCTTATTAGCTGAACCACAGAATGAAAAATGTTGGAGAACTACTATGGTGGTGATCCAAGGACTCCCTGTTGCTCTTTGTCTTATACTCCTCATGTTTCAGGCTTTCAGCCACTTGTATGAAGAGGTCAGGAGTGAATTCTCCCTCCCTCAGTATCTTCAGGTTTGGCTTATTTTTTGTTTCCCTCTGCCTCTGAAGCTTCAGAGATGGCCACAAATGGAGATGGAATACATAGGCAGAGTGGACCAGCATTGCAAGGCAGTACAAGCAGGTGGCACTTACTCATGTGCTTGGTGTCAGACCTTGCTGTATATAGGATCAGGAAGGAAATTTTTGCCAGGTCAGATCTCAAGGACCTGGGGATTTTTTGCCTTCCTTTGAACAGGATCATCTGGATATATCTCACAAAATAAATTCCCTGACATTGCAGGGGCCTCCGTTATTAGTTGAGTTCAGTGCCTTCTAGTCTCATGGGAGCTTCAATTCTTTAGTCTAATCCAGGTTATTGGAGTTTGGTGGCCTCTGATATAGGGAGTTCAGTCTAGTTGATCTGGTGTTTCCTCCTTCTCAACCTCTATGAGTCTGACAGTACCTATACCACTTAAAATATATATTTCTGGTTATTTGTATCCTATGCATGTGTGTGCTTTGTCTAGTTATGGATGCAACCAGGTGGTGGAGTGTAACAGGCATGAAATAATATGGCATCCTTTTTTATTCAACTGTGGCTTACTTTTCTAATATAACTTTAACTTAACATAAGATATAGTGATGCATCTTATATTATCATGAGTTACGCTATGAAGTCTTCAGACAGAGAAAATGCTGAGTACCAGCATAACATTTAATCAGCAACCCATATGAAGAAACAGACTTACTAAATCTGTCTCTTATTTAGAACCAACAAGCAGTCCTGTAGCACCTTAAAGATTAACATTTTTTTATCTTTTGTTCAGTTATTCATAATAATGAAATTACTCTGAATGTATTGGGGGCATATTCGGAGATCCTCTATCAATTTTTACTCTTACTTCAGGTAAAACATCCTCTAACATTAATTTGTGCCCTAAGAGTTGGAGCAATTTTGTTACCTGAATACTTTGCCTTACAAAGATAAATGAGAAATAAATAAGGGGGTTCTACTTGCTCACTGAGGCAGACAGCTTATCATTTCCCCTGAATTAGTTGGTAATGACTTTTTAGAGACGGGAATCTTGCTTGAGGGCTGAGCAATCCTGAGGGAGGAACCCATGGATCATTCTCTCCCTGAGAAGGCTTGAGCTGAACTTTAGTATTTTGGAATACTTCCTTTGTAAAGTATTTGAAAAGCTCCCAGGAAGAGGGTGAGCATTTGACTTCATTCAGTGTCTAGACTTGTTTCACTACAGGCTGGGAAAAGAACCTACATCTTAGATAGAGTTTGCTTAGCACTTATCCAAAAGTTTAGCTGGTTCATTGTGCTTTTGGATCCCCTCGTGTTTTCTAGTAGATTGTTCTTAGTTTGTGCTGTTCTTTCATATTTCAGAGTTTCCACTTCATATGGTAAATATATAGTTAGTACCATGTATGTATCTTACTTATGAGACGTTGGAGAATGAAAGCATTAATTCATTATTAAACAAATTGGATTTTCCACTGAACAAGGTCTATTGCTTTGGACTTTTCTCACATTATAAATTCTAATTGACTTCCAGTGGACCTTAATCACATGGAGGATGGACTGTAGGCCCAGGACTTTCCTTGCTCTGTGGAACAATGTAGGACATAACTGTATGTTAAGAGATTTTCCTCGTGTGTTAGGACTTCTTGTTTTGAATCCTTCACACATATGGACACTAGGACTAAACTCCCTCATTAGTTACAACAGTGTAACTCCAAAGAGTACGCATCTGCAAATATAACAATAATAGGATTTTTTTATTTCACTGTTTTTGTGTTAGATCAAAAGTGACAATTTTTACAACAGTTCTGGAAGCTGCAAATGTTACGTGAAATTGAAAGTATTTTTCACATAATTTTAAACTGTATTGGAAAGTCGATGCTATATATCTTGGTATTACAGTTTCCTGCATCATGGCTTTCTTGTAATCTATTTCATTTACAAAAAAGCATGATTGTACATTTGTCTCTTGGTAACATTTCTACCATGCATATTTTAAGAAGAAGCAGAATTCAAATGGCTTCTCTTCTTCTCACATGTTTATGAAATAATCACAGCAAAGATTCCATAGTTTCCATCACCTTATTTCAAGCTACTTCCTCATCTGTTTTCATCAGAACAGAGTAATTATGCCTGAAATCTACCATTGGCTTCCAAGAGGAATGATCTTTTAAAAGAGCTTGAAAAGTTGTTCACTTTTATATTTTTCCTTGTTTGTTAATGTTACATGTGGCTTGGTCTATAAACTTCATGTTGGGTTTATTTTCATGTAGTTAGTGAGGCTGGTACCTCTTGAAATCCTGCAAGTGTGTGTTCCATAGAGTGTCTTACTAATACAGGACTCAGAAGCCCTGCAGGAACAGGGAGAGCAGCCAGGGAAGAGCCTCTTTTTGGTTTTACAGAATTCAGATACTACTTGAATCTTTGTAAGGAATCTCCCCAGTGACAACTCAATTGCATTTTCCTCAAAATTTGGATTTCCGAAAATCACAAGAATCAGAATAATTTTCTGTGGTCAGTGACCTTGTAGATAAGCTCCATAAAGTAGAATAATAAAGAGGATTCAAGCACATAACTCCAACATGTGGGTATCATTGGCATTCCCCAAAACCCTGTAAAGCAGATGTCTATTCCAGTAGGTATCTAAGTTTCCACCAGTAAAGTTACCAAGGCAACTACGTTTCTGGTAGCACATATGTACAAAGCTACGTAAGTCTACTGCTGAGCACCTGAGTGCCAGATTTGTGCCTAAAGCCCCTGTAAGTGTCATTCTCCTTCTGTCTCACTTGTAGACCTGATCTGGTGGGTGTAGTCAGAGACCAGGAAAGGCTCCCACCTTCACATGAGTTCCCTAACTACTGGTCTGTAGGGTGGCATTCTGGTGTCGGCCTCTGAATCCTTTATGCTGACACTTTTCCAATAAGTATTAAATAGTTACTTCAGCAGCAAGACAGTGGCTGTGACTCTATATACCTCAGTGGCATGATGCCAGCATTTAAATCTTGAGATAGACACAACCCAGACTTTGGTGCCTATATCCTTTTGAGAGATGGGGCATAAGCCAAACTCCTCTCCACAGCATTTTCTATGAGTTAGCTTAGACCACTCCCTGCTTAATGTTCTGGCATCAGTGAATCCCTTTTTAGGTTTCTGTCTCTTTCCAGGTTAGCTCAGATGCCTAACTCAGAGCAGTGCCTTCCCATAAGCAGCAGAGTGGCTAAAAGTAAGGTGTTGCAGTGCCTAAATTTCTACAGAGCACAGTAAACCACAACCAAATTGCTGTGTGACCCATTGGCCTCTTAGGTCCTGGTCTCTCTTGCTTGTCACACACCCTTCCAAATGGCATTCAGAAGTCCCACTGGGTTCCTGGAGCTTGGCTGCTTCTTTATTAGGGAAAATAATAATTAGTGGTACTCTCCTAAGCTGGCTTGTGCTTTCAGAATCAGCTGTCGGGCAGATAGATTATTTAAATCTTCATACCATAATTCCTATCCATTCTTCCATGAACAGTGAAGTAGTTAAGAATGTTGAAATTTAATTTTTAGTAGGTGTCATGGACTCAAAGGTAATACCCACGTGGCCCGTAAGATACCTTGAGAGAAGCTCCTTCAGTGAAACAGCTCCTTGGGGGGCAGAGATCCATTCTCTCTTGTAGTCTAAGCCCCTTCACCTCCTGTGATTGCACCTCTCTGAGCTTCCAGCACACCTTTCTCTCACCTTAACCTCCCTTGGTGGTCACTGGTGAGGGGGATCCAATCACTTGAGACCCCTAGTATCTGCACTCCCAGAGGGAACGTTCCAACCTTGTTTTCTACACTGGGATGACTCTAAGCCAACCTGATACGGGAGGGTGATTGAACATATGAATACAGCATAGGAACTCTTAGGGCCTGTAGCCTTGGATTCCCTCAGTAGAGCATATCTGAGTATCCCCTTCATCCAGGTGGGCTCAGCTTGCTCCCTCTGCCAAGTTCAGAACCCTCCTGCATTCAGCAGAGCCTCCCATATCCCTCTCCAGCATTTTCTCCCCGACCTTTGTTTTCTGACCAGGTGCACAGGGGTTGTCTGAGTCCCTTTCTTCTCTGCCTGTCCCTTCAACCATCCTTTGTTCCCTGCTGGCTTAAACTGGCTGGTCAGGTCACCAGGGTTCTTTCTGCCATTGACTGGAACTGGCTGCACCATCAGAGCTGAGTCTCCCGATCAACAATCTCTGGGGTCTCAATTCTCCAGGCTGCTGGCCAGGGTCCCAATTTCCATGTTGGTCACTGTAAAAAAAAAAAAAAATGTTGCTCCTCAACTTGTTACACCCAGGAACACTGAGTGTCACCGTCATTTATTTGAATGCTCTGTTGCTGGCAAAGCTTCTGTTTCAGGTTTTCTGCAAACTTAGGCATAGTGTCCTGCTCTTACCTCACTTTTGCAAAAATTATAAGAACGAGACAAATTTTATAAATGGAAAAATGAGATTGTAGAGAACAAGAAGGTGTAGCCTAGGAAAGATGTTGTTACACCACATATCTGCTTAATTCACATCCTGGGTTTGAAAGAAAAGCGTATGAAAAGTGTGTGTGTGTGTGTGTGTGTGTGTATATATATAGATATATGTATGTATGTATGTATGTATGTATCCCCAGAAGTCTTCTGAACAAGAACAATATCTTGTTTGGAGTAATTTAATATGGACATGGACAAACTAAGTGAAATATATATATATATATATTTTTTTTTTTTTCAGGAAACAGTCATGGATTGCCAGGGGATAAGCAAAATGGTCTAATATGTAGTAAGCATTGTACAGGGTTAAACATTATAGCACAGGATTCTGTGCATAAAGCCAGTGCAGGTGTGCCTCTTAACAGGGTGTTAATTGAGTATAAGGTGAATATAAATAGGAAGAGGTGTTTGTGTGTGTGAGAGAGGGGTGTTTATGTTAGAACACTAAGAATGCTGAGTGCTGTGATAGGAAATAAAAAAGAAGAAATCCATTTCTGCAGGCTGCAGTGTGGATTACAAACTGTAGTGGAAGGTGGTTCTCGTCTGCTGAGTAACGACAACTCTTGTGGTGGAAAAAGGAAATTAAGTGGCTATGCCTACACCTGGTGAAATTATCCTTGGACTCTTTAAGCAATGTATGGAAGTTTAAGTAATATTTGGTGTCCAAATTACAGACAAATAGAAATTGAATCAAGTGGCTAAATTTTACAAGGGAATCACAATCCATTGATGCCCTAAGCAGAACGTGTATCTCATTTGGAAACTCTTCTGCCTGGGGATCTTGCCCATGATAAGTCCTGGTACTACAGACTACTTTTTACCCACTCTGCTTTCAACTTATGCTCTAACAAGAGCATTGGACATAAAAGAGGTAGGTGCATTTTATGATTATGTGAATAACTTGAAAAGTTATTGGGAAAGTAGATCTTCTGGTGATAGCAAAATGACTCACCTTATTTGTTATAGATCAAGTGCATGTAGCCAAGCCAAGAGAAAATATGTCTGCTGGAATTGGAAGAAAGTATGGTCTAATGATCTGAGTATGGGGTGTGAAGCAGAGAGCAAGGGATCACTTGAGTTGTCATGCCAGTTCCAGACTGACTTTTTGAATGACCCAGTCAAACCTATTAACATTTTTATAGCTCCAGTGACCTATTTTCACAGTGGAAACAGTAGCATCTCTCATAGGTTTAATACAGATTAAATAGTTAATGTCTATCACACAGCGGCTAAGTGTTAAGTGACATTATTGAGAAGACTATAGACTGACTTTGGGGCAACATATAATGCCTATGAGAATCTAGCCACTTATTAAGAGTGGGTGCCTAAGTATGAATGTAGGCATTTAACCCTTTCTACCTAAGCTTGAAAATATTAACAATAGCTAGTGACTTTTGAATTTCGATAGACTAAACTAGTTATGAAATGCCTTGTATGTACTGCAATAGACACTATGCACCGGTTAGTTACAGGAGAGGGTTAAAAATGGTGGTATTGAAGGTGCTAAGATGGTGGTGGTTTTTTGTTTTGTTTTGTGTTTTTCTAGAAGAAAAGGTACTTATAGGATGCAATACCAAAAAAGTATGTGGTATATTCATCAGATGGACAGCATTGCTGGAATGAGGACTCCATTTTAAATGGTAGCACAAAGGACATTGAGCTAAAAGCAACATTAATCAAACAAACAAATAAAAGATTTCTTGGAGAGTAAAGGAAGTCAGAGCCCATTGTGTGTGTAGGGAAACTTTTCCTAGTATCGCTGCTTTAGATATCAACCCCACCACTTAGACTCTTAGATGTCAGGATTTAATAAACCAAAATGCTTTGATTCTTTGGTAGAGGCTGAGAGGATGGGCAAAGTAGGTCATTTGACTGGGTCCCCTGCCCTGGGTTGAGAAGGAGCTAAGGGCTTCAGATTTTAGATCTTATGTCTTTAGAGATGATTGCAGTAGACCTCAATATGAAACTGCTGAACTACAAAAATGTGTGAACTATATTGTATGTTCAGATCTTTCTCCAGTATGGTTTTCCTTTTAAGCATCTGGTCTTCATGGTGGGTGTCATTGTTTGTTAGGTGTGAGTGTTGGTATGATGTTGTTTATTCCTAGGCTAAATATGTTTATATTTTAGTGAGATAGTAAATTTTCAAGTTCTGCCATTACCTTGCTTCTCTCAAATAATAACTGAAAAATGAAAGCAAATCGGAGAAAGCTGGGACATATATTATTTTCAAAGAGGAAGTTGGTGGGGTGGATCTACAATCACTCCTTATTCCCCATTTGAAGCACTGCTGCAACTGAAAATAAATTAATTAGTGGAAAATCCTTTTTTTCTCTACTGACGGGTAGAATGAGCCAAATAAAGAAGACAGTCACACATTTCAGGTTGGTAGAAAAATAATGGAATAATTTTAAATGACTGTCATATTTGTTGTGGGTTGCAGAATGTACCAAAATAGGGACTCCACCCACAAGCAGATCCATCAACACTTATACGTATCTTTTGAAAGGCAAGAACAGCTTACATGTCATTTTTACTGCCCCTTGTACTCTAAAGACATATGCAAAAACTTCACACTTACGAGAGTGGATCAACAATGTGGTGTAATTTGGTCTTAAGTAGTATATCACTGTGCTGTGAAACACTGCATGTCACTTTGTGAACACTTTGCTAAATCCTCAGCATGTTGCAAACATTCTTGCCGTGTCTTTCTCTAATATTACAAGACTAATACACATTTCATGAATTATTGCTGTTACTTATTTTGCAGTTCTATTTCTGGTGAAATATGCCTTTTCACATTGCAAAGATTCATAAAAAATTAATGTCAAAGGAGACTTTTTCCTACCTCCCCTGAAACCCATAAGATCTTACTTTTAAATGATTCTGTCTTGAAGCATATTTTATGAGACCGAGCCTTTTTTGTTTGGTGTTGTATTTGTTTCAAGCAAAAAAATGCATTATTCAAAAATGAGAGGAACTTAGACACAGATATTTTGGTCAACAATAGGAGGCTCTTTAAAAAAAAAAAAATTAGGACAGCAGGATTGGGCGCATTAACAATTCTTTAGGATCTCCTGAAATGTGACTTGCACAGACAGACCTTAACACTTGAGCAGAACCCCACTGAATCCAGGATGCGTTAAAGCATCAAGGTCACAGTCACTAACTTTGTTTCAAAAGTTAGTAAATGGGATCACATTTCTCTACCTATTTTATTTTCCTGAGGCTCTGTACACTACATCCTTAAAACATCTAGCAGCCTAAAAATAGCCCCTCACTGTAAAATTCCATACATACAGTGACTCCAAGAGCCTAAGTAAAGCATAATTAGAAGGCTAAAAAAGATATTTTGACACACACTGCTTGGAGCAATTTTATTGTTGAATGTTTGTTTATACACCAAAGATTTGTGTATGTAAAATTAAAAATTAATTACTAAATAATTACCAGATAATAAAGAAGGGAGATGATTTAATTTAAAAGTGAGGAAATGTATTTTAAATACCAGTCTCTTCTTTGACTCATATTTGAGGCATTTTCAAATAATGTACCTTCACATAGCCAGTGTGCTTAGTTACATGCCAGAGAGCAGTATTTTAGGTTCATTGTGATACTGTGGTCTCTAATTTTCTGTCTGTGACACACAAGTTTATCTCACTAGAGGTAAAATGCTTTAGTCTAATTAAAATCTTTGGACTTAATATATGGCTGTCTTGGTGAAATGTGAAGTACAGGAGGACAGAACTTTCTGGCATTACCTCTGTGAAATAGGGCAGAGGTGTTGCGATGATGAGGCTAGTCTCTGATTATGCTGCTATTGAGAGAGTTTTTACCCAGGATTCTGTCAGAATTCATTCGTATATTTTCATTTTGTGATGTTTTTGATGGTGGCTCTAACTCTTCCGAACTCACTTTTCACATATCATTTCTGACACCTGAACAGCGTGTGTCCATAACTAATGGGAGATGCTTAGGATCTGACATTTAGATTGTCCACTGGTGAGAATACAGATACCCAAAGGGAGAGATTTATGCTACATTGTTGTCAGTGGAAAGGAAAGTGGGGAGACCATTTCCCAGTGTTTGCATGTCTTTAGCAGAAGACCTCTGGATCTCTTCTCTGTGCCAGAACGCACTCCGTTTTTTCCCTAGAGCCTGCAGTAGTATTAAAACCTCTGTATTCTTGTATGGGACGTGTAACAAAATTTGCAGGTAGGGAGCTAAGGTAAGGGAAATATGCGCAGTTATAGTTACTTGGAATGAATTTCTCAGTGTGAACATGAGAACTACTGATATCTAATGCTCAAGAGACACATTCTGTTCCCATTCAGCGTTTGACTTTGTATGTGTTGCACTTCAAAATATGTCCTTGAAAAGTGTGTCTTTCAGCGTTCAAAATCACGGATGATACCTGAGATACTAGTGTTACCACTGTGCAGTAGCTGGCTTTCTGACACTTCTACAGAGTTTAGAACTGCTCAGGCAGTGGTATGTTCTTTGGGGGAAATACTACGTTCAAAGTAGTGAAAGTTGTGGCTGCAGTTTTGATGTAGTCTCGTCTAAGCACAATTTTATGTGGCTTTTTTTGAAATTCAGTCATTGACTGTTTTTCCTGTTCTCTATGGACTGATTTAAGATAGATGACAATGCAACTCCTGAACATCTCTTGTGGTCCACAGAGTCTGCAACATAAGACCAGAGCCTTATCTATTGAATCTTTAGCTTTCTACTGTGATATCTTTAAATAAAGTAGATTCCACTTTTTTCACATCACTTTCTCTAGGATATCAAAGGAAGCTATTGGTTTTGATATTGAATCATATGTGACAACAGTGGGCCAAGACTGAATTACTATGTAAATAACTCCTAGTGGTGTCATACATAATTAACAATGTAAGCTCTGTGGTTATTGAGGCAATTATTTTGGAGTTGTTGGTGTGCTGAAAAATATTTGTATACCTGTTGTGTAGTAATAAATGATGAGTCCTAACATATGCAGTAGATGAAAATAAACTATGGTACAACTGACATAGGGGAGAGAAAATATTACTATGCTTTGACATGAAGAGACGTCTTTGACATAGAAGAAGCAATGCAGCGTGCCTTGGTGTATGGCAAAAATGATTTCAGTGCTACTGATGTACTAGGAGGAACATTAAAATGCTCCTAATGTAAGGGAAGAAAGATTGAGTTGCACCTCTGAGAAGAAAGATTGCAGTATGAGGAAAAAAATGGTTGACACACAATTTCTAGTACTCAGAGGGCAATAGTGCTCAACAATAATTATGTTATTATAATCATAATTACCCTAAAAGCAACTGAAGGCTGAAACTCTCTAATCTGGAACTCTCTGCTCTGACACTAGCTGTGGTCTGGCATGCTTTTAGTTAGATCAGTGTCCACTTATCACGGGTATGGTCAAGTTTCCCATGGTCCCATAAAGTTTGTTTACACGTACCAGTCCTGGCTTTCAGTGCTCTGTGCTGTTACTTAGCTCTAATTTACCCCTAAATGTCATCGAAGAGCCCAGGAGGCAGAAAAAGTGTAGGTAAGGTGGATAGACAATATTGACCTCCTGTGGTTCAGCAAATTCTCTAGTTTGGCACCAGTCAGGTCCTCATGGTGCCAGACTAGAGAGTGTCAACCTGTATCATGTTTTAAAATGCTTTACTGTAGCTTATTTCTGGTCCACAGCCTGGGGAAAGAGGGTATCACAAACTGTTGTTAGAAGCTTGAACTATATTAATAAATGAGTGAGATCATGGTTGCAGGAATAGAAAGGTCTGCTATGGAAAATGTTGAAAGCCAATTTTATACATGGGGGAAAGGGGAGAGAAATATCAGTAAAACAACACTCAATAACAACTAACAACAATAACATGGCTTCTTTAAAATGGACACATACAATTTGTTTCACTACTGCATTATTCCAGTTGTGTGCCAGTGTACAAGGGCATCCATCCTAAAGTGTGCAGTGCCAAACTGGGTCCATAGAGAGAATATGACTAAAACTTAAGACAGGACTGACGCTGATAAAGGAGACATTGCATATTTCTTAACAAATCATGCCCTGCATGGGCCAGATTCTCTGTAGCTGTTGGCTGGAGTAGCTCCACTGACATCAGCAAAGCTACTCCAATTTACACCAGCTGAGGATTTGACCCTTATGTTCAAATTTCATACAACTTCAGCAGAAAAAGGACATCATGCTTCTCCCATAAGCCAAACGTAATACAGTGTTAATATGATTTATTATGTTGCATAAACTTCAAATAAAAAACCTTAGATGTCTGCACTATATTGCTGCCAAATATGCACCTTCTGCTTTGCACCTGTTCTTGCAGGGAGAGCTGTGAAGGGAACAACTGCTTCTTTGTACAGATAGAGCCATGGACGGTGGGAGTTCTGTCTTTGGCTGTGCTGCATAACTTTACGTAAGCTGAACTGGTTAATGCTGGCATGCTGAACCCACTTCAGGAACAAACACTATTATACAATCTTTGCTGTAACATGTAACCACTGCAGCTCTGTAGTGTGTATCATCCCTAGTACACTGTATCCGAGCTCTATGGAGAAGGGGTAGTTCCTGTGTAGCCCCTTTGCATTGTCCAACTTCCCTGTGCTCAGACACAAGTTCCCCACCTACAAGTTCCTTTCCCCTGGTTCTGTTAAGGACAATTTTTCAAGGAGCCTATAATTTCACCACCACTTTTCCTGTACTGCTTACAATTAATTGAGCTGACTTCTCTGTAAATTGCCTGTTGTTGTTCTCTTTCCTCCAGCCTGTGCATGTCTGTTAATGTGACTGCTACCACAAAAAAAGTCATGAAATAGACATTACCTCTTACTATTTATTCACAAACCCTACATAAATCTGTTTTTCTATAGCAGTCATTTTAATGTCAGCAAACTGGTGTCAAGTTAGTTCCTTTTAATAATAATGAATTTTTACCAGCAATGAGGTAACAAACTTCCTCCTACTCTGTGCATATGTAGCCTCTTAATTCCCTGTCCTACATTTCCTTGTTTCTCCCGCAGCAAGAAGCATGTGCTAGGACGGGTGTGCAAAGTGGGGGGCAGGCCCTTCAGGGCATGTGAAATTTCATAAGCAGGATGCAGCATGGTCGACTGCTGGTTTTCAGGCTCATGCATTTCATTGAAAAGGTTGAAATATACTGCTATTTTTAATGTCTGTTCACATTTATATACCAATTAATAAAGTTTTTTTTTTTTTTTTACATTTTACATACTTATGTTCTTACATGTACCAATTTTCTTTTTATATAAACAACTGAAATTTCCATCCGTTTGGATTACATTAGACAGGTTGGTAGTGAGGTGGGGCACCTGCTAATTGCAGAGATGAAAAGTTGGTTTGTGAGTGGTTCCCACCAGTGGCAGGGTAGTCTAGTGGCTAGGCCCCCTTGTCAGGACCTCGGGTGTGGGTCTTCAGCTCCACCCAAAAGTCTATTGGATAAGTTTGGGGCATGAACCTGAGAACCTAGCTTCCTCTCAGGTGGGGAGAGGGGTTCTCTTGGAGGGGCATCCCCCCACTTTGTGCCTGGGGGACGATCCTGAGACTCTGCCTTCCGGCAGCTGACAGGGTGGCAGTTCTGGCTTGGGCCTTGCTGCCTCAGTGCCAGCTCCTACCCGTTGGCTAGTGAGCCCCAAACTGGGCTGATTTCCCTCCGTTTGTACTTCTCCAGGCCTGACAGTGGCTGCAGGTGAACTGGGGTGGGGATGATTGGGCCAATAGGCCCTGTTTAACCCCTGCCCTGCCTGGCCTTGCTCTCACACTCTCTTGCAGGCCCAACATAAAATGTTTGCTCACCCTAGTGCTTGGAAACCAAAGATCCACCCTAGAGAATTCAGAAGGTGTGGCATCAGTACTTTTCTTGGATTGCTGTCTGTACAGCACAGTTGCTGACACAGGATTAGGGGCACAAATGATGAACTGAAGTAGAACTTCACTAAACGTTGCTAAATGCTGCTGTAAGGCTTTAGAATCTGGATGATAGATTTACAAGGGCACTAGTAGGTGTGGGTCTCCTGTAATGCATCTTATCCAAAAAAGCAATTTAGTTGTATCGAGATGTGATACCTAGAAAAATAGCCATATTAGTGACAGATTGGAAATAAAGATAGAGACAGCTCAGGCAATCACTTGGAGGATAAATAGGCCTGCACAGTATCTGACATCACATTATCTCTGCAATGTGGTTTGGGTGATTTTTACATGCCAGTCATGAGCTATGCATAGCATGATAGGTCAGAATGTGGGGGAAAGGATTGTCTGTTGGTTACAAATGAGGCTGTAGTCTTTCCAGAGTGACATGTTGTCTGACTAGGGAAATGATTAACAGGTGTAAGAGTGTTTTGGGTTGTGAAGACCTGGAAGGGGTTAATAAGGGATTGAGGAGCCAATTAACATACCTAACCGTGCTTGCAAGTGAAAGTCAGGCTTAAATGATCAGGAAGCCCAGTTGGGGTAGGAGCTGGATATAAAGTTAGGTAGTTTGTAACAGGAAGAGGCAGCACAAAGAGAACCCACAGCTATGCTAACAGCAATGGAAGAGAGAAGATATGGTCCAGGGAGGCACTAAGCAGTCTGAGGGTGTGCCTACACAGCGAAGTTGTTTCAGAATAATAGCCACTATTCTGTAATAACTTTACGAGCATCTACACAGCAAAGCTGCTATCTCAAAATAATTTCTGAGTAGTGGATGGCTTGTTTTGAATTCTATAAACCTCATTTTATAAGGAATAGTGACCATTCCAAAATAGATAATTCAGAATTGGGGCTATATCGACAGGCAATAGGGACTTTTTCAAAATAAGCTATAGTTCTTCCAGGGGCTGTAATCTGAAATAATCTGTATTGTATGTGGCCACTACTTTGAAATAGCTGAGCACTCTATTTTGAAATAAACTATTCAGGAAAATCGCTTCTGAAGTAGCTTATTCCAAAATAATGCTGTGTAGACTGAGCGAATGGCTGACGGCTGCAGAATAGCTGGAGTGGATCCCAGAGCATAGGGACTGTGGGTTGTGACTTCCTTACCTAGCCACCAAGAAAGGTGGAGTGAAACACACTTGATGTAAGGGTCGTACACACCAGAAAGCCCACAGACAGACAGAATGCCTATTCTAGTATTAGTGGACTTTAGCTTGATTGGATTCTCTGACCCCAGAAGGCATGAACTACGGTGTGACTTGGCCAAAGGGCCAACCTGTGGGAAGACCATGACTGCAGTGACAGAACAAGTGTTATCAGTGAGTGCCAGAGTGAAAGATGACTGCTACATTGCATGTGGCTGCACAGAGGTACTCTTGTGGTGAGTGAAACCTTATGTCTACGCTAGAGAATTTTGTTGACAAAACTGGAGTTTTGTCATCAAAACCTACAGAGTCCACATTCCAAAGGCATTCTGTCAACAGTAAATTGACAAAATGTGGCACTTGTGTCAACAGCAGTCTGCCACTCCCTCATGAGGCAGAATACCTCTGTCAACAGAAAGCCGGTCTGGACGTTCTGGGGGGCCTTCTGTTAATAGACAAGGCTTCTGGGACACCAGGAAGCCCCATCTGCTGTGCTTCTGGTTGGCTATTTTGTCGGTAGAGTGGCTGGGCTGTCTGGCTGCTCTCTGTCGACAGAGTGGATCACTCTTTCGATCTGCTTGCAGTCTGGCTGCAGTCTGTTGACTGAAGTTTTGTCAGAAGATATCTTCCGACAGTAACTTGTGTTGACAGATCGTTCTAGTGTAGACATCTTGTATGAATGGTAACAGTAACTTTACCAAATTTCAATCAAAAACGTTTGCAGGCCTATAGTGGGCCTTATCTTTTATCAGTGTGCAGAGAACAAATCAGTCATACTTCAGAGAAAAATTATGCAAGAATTAATATACTTTTTTTTTCTTTTCAGTTACATTTTATTTTATATAATAGTTACAACATAATGTGTTCCAGGAGGGGAGATTTTAACCCTTGCTTAAGAGGTATGTTTTGATTAGAGTTAGGTACATTGCATTAAATTCTTGGTTGATAATATATAAGCAAGACAATATGATTTCACTCCTAAACTAGCAAACAGACTTTAGCATGCAGTATATTTATAATACCTTTATAAAAGATGGTTAATACTGTAGTAAATTACAAAACATGTATTTGTCGCTTAGTGACAAAAAAAGCTTGAGCTATCAATTCTTGTTCAGTTGCAGTATTCAAATTAACTGTTTTAGGGCCTGATCTACCATAGAACTGCTACCCCCAATCTCTCATTTAATTCAAAGCAACTTAAGGGTGCCCAAAGACTGGGTCCTTAGGCTAGTACTCTGCACATTTTATGAGTACCTTCATCAATTAATAAATAAGAAAATGAAAGAATGGCCAGTCCTCTGAAAGTCAAGGCCATGTGTAGATGGAGAGAGTGCCATAATACAATAAGCTCCTTGATGTTAATGGGGATTTCTCAGAGAATTCAGTCAGCCACTCACTATTTTCAATTCACCAACAAGTTTTCTGCTTTTTGCTGTAGCTGAAGGATGTGCCACTGTAAGACAGTGGTGAGATAGGCTGGTAGGGGAAGAAGGAGCCCAGAACTGTAGTTCTGTTTGAACCTCTTCCCTCCTGCCTGACTTTATTAACAAACAGAAGACCTTAAAAAATGAGAACAACAACTTGGAGTATGCGGTCTCAGCCACCACAAACTTTCCTATCTTCAGCAAGTTGGGAGAAGAGATACATCCTTCCACCTAGTTAGCCTCCATTGCAGTAGCTTACCTCTTGTTTTTCTAGTTCCACTCCGGATCATCCATATTACTGTCGGGAAACCCAAGGTTTCCTTGTAAGCCCATTCATGCCAGAGTGCTCAAAGAACGCCTTTATGATTTGTTCCAGTCCCCTATAGACCGCAAAAGAGTGAAAGTTAATCCAGCCAAAAAAAATATTAAATACCAGTAACCAACTTTATTTCATTTTCAATCAGTGCAACAGACTTTATAAACTGTTTGTTTTTGTAACTTATTTTTAAAGAGAAAAATATTGTTGTTACAAGCTTTAATATGTACACTTCAGATCAGAGCTCTGGGATTTTGTTTCACAAATCCAATTAATGCCAGTAGAAGTTTTGGGGATAAGTGACTGTGTGTACTGCTCTTAAAATTCAGAAACTCATAAGTTAAGCCTTCCACATGAGTGTGACTGGAGCATATATGTATGAAACCAGAGCAGGCAGAGGAAGATTTCCAGCATGACACATCAAAGTTAATGGGAGTCATGTAGCTAAATCTCCCTACACATTAAAATTTCTCCTTGATGTCCTCAATTGGAAATAGAATATACAATAATTGTGTCTATAGGAACCACACAGGGATAGGAAATTGGGGAGGTTTGGGGATATTTTTGCCTTCTAAATCAGGTTTAGGCTGTCAGCATCACTTAAACTATTGAAGCCTGCAAACCTTGTTTTTCTCACATATACGTATAAAACACAATTTGTGAAAGGAAGATCGCCACCATTTTTCTGTATAGAATGGGCACAGAGATGCAATATTGCAAAGCCTATAGAAACTTTCATTTTAGTTTCTTCTTGGAAATATATTTCCTCTGTGTATAGAATTAAATAAGGCTGCTGAGTAGGTGACACATTCCTAACCATAAGGAGAATGAATTTGCATTGGTACATTCTCAAAATGATATCAGTGTCAGTCAATGATTAAACACTTCTTTGACTCGGATGGATCTCGCAGTGTATGAGTGGTAAAACATCCATGGAAACAAACTGTCCATGGATATTTAAATTTGAATTATCCATTTTCATGAATATTTGATCTGCTTATTACCTGCAAAATATTCCAGATTGGATGCCTGTAATTTGAGTTTATTAAAGTGCTTGAGGCAAGGTTTTGCATGACAGATATAGTGGTGGTTCTGGTAAAATACAAGGATTGTTTAGTGTATCAAATTTTACAGGGTAGACAGAGTACAGGACTGTAGATGTTCTCAGATATTTTATTATGATAATATTTTCATTAATGTGACAGACATATCTAATTGCCCTGTTGATTTGCCACACATTTGATCATGTTCGTATCACTTCAGGGTTGCTACAATGAGTAGATAATAATCATCTATTTTATTATCTTTCTCTATGAAAATTTAAATCTTAAAAAAAAATAAAAATCCTCAGTGATCAGATATAACCTTCGGAGGAAAGGGTGAGCAACGGGAGGCTAGCTGAGTAGAAGCTTAGAGACACCAAACCCAGAGAAACAATAGCAAAGCATTGGTATCTGGTGATTGAGGTGAGGCCCCCTGGACAATGATACCAGCTGGTCATCCACTTTGTACATTCCCTTTTGAGCTGTGTAAGATTTAGCTATGAAATTGGAGGATAACAACTTTGCCTTGAATTTTCAACTGTTTCTGTGGCTATCTCTTTTCCTTCTTAAATGGTTATGATACATATCCCGAGAAAGAGGGATAGAGTAATTCTTCAGCTATATTAGTGGTTGAGCTATAAAGTCTTACTTTAACAACAGGAGCTACAATTATCACAAGGATCAATTCCAAGTTTCTGAAAATCAATTGGACTCTAAAGGCAAAAATGAGCTAGAACATGCTACTGAAAATGATACTGTAGTAAGGTATCTTTACTAATGTGAGAAGTCTGTTCTGCTAAGAAAATATTAAGCACATATTCTACTCAAAACTTACTTATTTCAGCAGTATCAAAGTGGCTGAAACTCCCTTTTGAACCTTTTGCTTAATCTTTTTATCTGTAATCATTAAGGTGCGTCTAATAAGTTACTTAAGTAGGGTCTGTCTGTGACCTATAAATATGAATTAGTTGTTTTAATAGCTAAATCTAGCTGTTGTGCCATTTTACACCCCCACCTTAACGTCTCTCTAAGAAGAATATATTCTTCCATTGATTATTGTAATTCTCAAAAGGAGTACATAAGTTTTAAAAGCTTGAAGATTTAATACATCAGTTAGCCTAGTAAAAGCTTTATCTTTGCTAAATAATCAACAAGTAACTAAAGAATATGAAGTCTTATCAGTTTAATACATTTTCTTAAACAAGTGTCATACATGGTATAATGCCAGCTAGGAACAAAGCAAAAATTTCAAACATCATAAAATATTTGGTGTGTGTAATCTGATAATGCAATACATAACTAGAAAACCAAATAAGGTACGTTTAGACATCATTTTAAAGGTCATAAATGTATTCATTTCTTGTACAACAGCACAGACTAGTGGCTATGCTGCTGTATTTAGTATCTGGTTTGTTACATTTGCTGTATTGAAAGATTAGAAGAAACTTAGCTATCATATTGAAAAGCTAGAGAAATTTTAACTAAAACATCTTTAGGGCTACAGCTACATGGTAGCCTTAACTCAATAACTTACAAAACTGTGTTGCGCAGATTGTGTAATTTATTTCGAGCAAACATATTTTGAACTTGGAACCATCCACATGGTACCAAAGTTTGAAATAAGTGGCTATTTCCAAGTTTCCACTGCCTCTTGTACGATGAGGGGTACTGAAACTGGAATACTGCACTAGAAATAACACTGCTATTTCAAGCGCAGTGTTTAGCTTTGGAATTGCTATTTCGGCATACCTTTGTGTGCCAAAATTACAACTACAGTGTAGAAGAACCTTGGAGTGTAAACTGAGTATGGTGAGGAGTGTTTTTTTTCCCCCCCCAGAGGAAAATAAATTATGCTGCAAAGTATTGTTCATTTACAAGGTTTTTTAAGAAATATTTAAATATTTTCCTATAGTGGCTATGTGTATGATATGTGGATTTTTTACATAAAAGTTAGTCATTTGCCTAGGCTCTAAAAGGAAAATTGCACATAACATAATATGTTGACTTTCTTGTTAACAATCATGATGTTTAATCACTGTTATAAATTTATTTATATAATACTTCTCACAAGCATGAACACCTTGCGGAGGAGTCTGGACATAACTGTCAGCATCCGGTGGTTTCTCCCTGCTTGATGACCGAGATAGTGCAGGCGAGCCGGGCGCCAGGACCCACGGTTCCCGGGGGGGATCCAACCAACCCACCAGGCAGGAGAAGAGTGCAGCTGTAGGGGGGACAATGCAATCGCACCTGAGGTTTACCTGGTGTTCCCCTAGCAGGCAGTGGCCAGGTCAGAGAGTGAGGCTTTGGCACAGATTAAAAGGTAAAACTGATAAGTGATTTATTAATAAAAAACAATAGGAAACAAGCATGAACCAATCTATATAAACTACTGCTATCTTAACTGCACTTAACTTACAATGATTATGTTACTCTCCATGAAGACCACCTGTATGGTTAACTTTATTTATCCGCAAGGTAAAAAGTTAGATTAATAAATTGGAGGGAAGGGGAGAAGGTAAAGGGGATCTGGGCCGGGGCGCTACTCCTAGCCCAAGTGGCTGGCATTGCAGGCTGCCAGGGATTCCACCTGTAGCCAACCTCCTTAAACCCCAGCCCTTTCCCGGGGATCTTCGACCCGCACCAGGATAAATATGGGGAAAGGAATAAAAGGGGAAAGGAGATAAGGTGGCTTTATTCACACCTTACAACACTGAGTTAAATTCTTTACTGCAGCAGTTCTATTTAACTAATAGTTCTAATAACTTTATTTAACTAATATTCTTAATAAACCTATTAGACTAATAACACTAAACTACAACTAATTATAATTAATGTTAAAACAAGTGTGCCCCTAGTTGGGGATTTACGGGCTCTTTAGGCCCGGCCCTGAGGGGTCGAGCCCCCGGGCTCTGCCCTCCCCCTGCCGAGAGACGGCACGACAAATGGCGCGACCCTCTGTCCCCCTATTAGGGATCCCGTAAGCCCACTATAACAAATGTCTTTTTAAGTAAGTGTGAGGGTCAAATCCAGTGTGTGAGACTTTGGGCTCTGCCACGGATCATGTAAATAAAGGTTATGTGTCTCGATGCCAGGTAGTTGTCCAATCCGGTTTGTTGTCCAGTCCAGGTAAGTAGTCGTCTCAATGTGGAAGTGGCGCGCAGGCGTGGAAGGGCGGGAGGAGCAACGGTGTTGTGGCAGCATTGGTGGGCTTCTGGTTTCCCTGCTGGTTACGCAGTACCTGTGGCTGAAGCCACGGGCCAGTTTGCCACCCAGCGGGTACGCCGAGAAACCCACTTGTTGCTCCTCAATGCAAGCACGCTGCTTGTGAGCGGTGAGGCGTTGGAGCGCTGACGCCTCTTCTCAGCTGACAGACCCTGAGGCGGGCTGCAGCTGTGGTGATTCTCAGCTCTGGGCTGGTGCTGCCTAAGGGGCAGGCGCCGCTGTGATCTCAGCTCCTTCGCCCAGGTGGGCTAGCCTAAGGATCAGCAGACGCCGCCTCTGCAGCCAACGCTCTCCTATGCTGGGTCACAGGATCCTTGCCTGTGTCCCCAGGAGCTGCAGAATGAGCTGACAGTCCTGAATTTATAGAGCGATCTCATGATTATTCATTAGCTACTTACCATATCCAAGATTCTATACACCTGTTTTCACTCAGGTCCTCTGAGGCTCCGAAGGTACTAGAGAAGGTTACCTTGGGCCAATCAGAGGCCTGGAATTTAAACCCGTGATCATGAATACTTCATGAGTTCAGGTTACCAGGGAAACCAACTGACTCAGAGTGACCGTTGCGGGGCGGGGCTGGTAAATGGCAGCCTATGAGACTTTACATTTTCCATGTACCTGCATTGATTTTTACACTGACAGAGGCTTGTTTCCCCTGACACATGGGGGCGATAATGCCCCAGGGATAAAAATCCCTGACAATAAATGCAAATGAATTATGTTATAGTGCAGTATAGAATTACATATTATTTAAGCAATAAGAAGTTGGATTTGCCCTGTGGCATTTATTTCACATACATAGAAGTGGAACGATGTTTTGACTCACAAACAGTTCTGAGAGAGTATCAGGGCTCCTTTAAAATTAAATCTGATTCTCTATGTTGCATAAAATACATCAAAATATATATTTTACAGTATAGCTTCATGTCAGTAAATTAGCACAACAGTCAGACATCATAGATATGAGAATAGATTAAATGTCCTTAATCTTTTCTGAAATATACATAAATTGCGATATTATTTAGAATCTTCTAGGTAAATAGGAATATATGTCAAAATGTGGGTAAATATTCTTTGAGGGGTAGCCATGTTAGTTTGTAGCTTCAAAAAAAAAAGGAGGAGTTCTGTAGCACCTTAAAGACTAACAAATTTATATATTAGGTAACGCGGTTATGTGGTTAAAAATCTGAAGAACTGCGTCTTACCCCAAAAGCTTATTACCTAATAAATAAATTGTTATAGATGCTGTGGGATGAAGATGAACATAATTAAACGTGATCGGAGATGTTACAAACCTGAATGTCAGAGATGGGTGCTTCTGTGGCCAAGAACAAGTGTCTTAGGCTGCATCTACACTATGAGATAAATTCAAATTTATTTATATTGAATTTGACCATCCTCACTTCCCACATGCTCCCCACAAAGTTGAGTCATTGCTGCCACACACACAAATTGGCTAACATCAACTGTTGCAGTAGAGCATTGTGGGAAGCTATCCCACAGTTCCCTCGTCCCTGTAGCATTCTGGGTATGCTCACTGGTCTTGATGTCATCTTCCCACATTGCATTTTCCCATTCCCCTCCTTATCCCTGAAAATATGCCGATCCCTGGAAATAAGGCAGAGACACTCAAAGTTAGAAGAAAGAGGATAGAAAAGTCTAAGAAAACAGAATTTTTGGTTTCCCCACATATAACATTGGCAACACGGCTGCAGCAACTGTATTCTCAACTGGCCATCCACTTGTCCCACTTCCCATCATTGCAAGCATGTGATCCCTGAAAATAATGCAGGGGCCAGGACTGTTTTAAAAACGAGAAGAAAGAGCATAGAACAGTGCAGGAAAAAAAGAATTTTTGGCTTTCCCCCACATTACATTGCCAACATGAGTGCAGCGACTGTGTTCTCAACTGGCAGGTGTCCCACCTCCCATCATTGCGCTCATGTGATCCCTGAAAATAATGCAGGGACCCAGATGGTATTTGAAAGTGTAGGAAGAAAGAATTTTAGTTTCCCTGTTCATTATGTTGGTATTGGAACGGGTCTTTGGCTTTCCCGTGCATTATAAGGCTTCCCTGAAATGAGCATTGTCAACTGGTCGTCCCCTTGTCCCATGTCCCATCAATGCATGCGCGTGATCCCTGAAAATAATGCAGGGGCCTGGACTATTTTTTAAAGTGAGAAGAAAGAGGATAGGAAAGTGTATGAAAAAAGAATTTTTGGTTTCCTGACGCAGGTGCAACAACTGTGTTCTCAAGTGTCCATCCACTGAGCGTACCACCTCCCATCATTGCATACATGTGTTCCCTGAAAATACTACAGGGGCCCGGACTGTATTTGAAAGTGAGAAGAAAGAGGGTAGAAAAGTGTAGGAAGAAAGAATTTTTGGTTTCCGTAGTCATTATACAAATATTGGCAACACGAGTAAGACTGTCTCAACTGGCCATCCACTGAGTATCCCACTTCCCATCATTGCATGTGTGTGATCCCTGAAATAATGCATGGTGCTAGACTGTTTTTTTTTTTAAATGAGAAGAAAGAGGGTAGAAAAGCGTCCCTGGTGACAGCAAGCCCCGGTATGGGCAAAGGGTGGGCATGTAGGGGGGAGCCAGTTGAAGTGGTCTTTCCCCATGGCAGCAGCCAAACCCCAAATTTCTTAGCCATCAGGGGAGACTTTTCCCTGGTGGCAGTAAGCCCTGGTATGGGCCAAGAGAGGGAGGGTTCAGTGGAGGGAGGGCCAGTTAAGGTGGTCCTTGCCCGGCAGTAGCAAGCCCTTTAGCTGCAGGAGAGACCTTTTCCCCATTGGCAGCAAGCCCTTTAGCCACTGGGTGGGACTTTTCCCTGACAGCAGCAAGCCTCCGTATGGGCCAAGGAGGGCATGGTTCAGAGGTGGTCCTTCCCCGGTGGCAGCAAGCCCCATAGCAATGAGGGGAGACTTCCCCATGGCAGCAGCAAAGCCCCCAGTATCTTAACTGCTGGGAGAGACTTCCTCATGGCAGTAGCAAAGCCCATAATATGTTTCCTGGCCTTGGAGCCCTAAATCCATGACTGTCAGCATTGTCAGCACTGAATGGCAGGCACATCCTTTTATTGGGTTGGATTGGGGGCTACCCACATTACGTGGCTGAGTGTGGAAAAGACAAAGGGTGTATGGTGCCTGTGGGGGAGGGAAGGGGATTTGCATGCAAATATAAACCACTGAGAAGAAGTTTCTTGGCATATTATGTAAGCATGACCCCCAGCATGGCCTTGTTGCCTTGTGTTGTGGCGGGGCATAGGCAATGCAGGAAAAAAATAGCAGTGTACAGACAGAGCCATGAACTCCCTGCAGGAGTTATTTGAATGGGTAGATGCACTCACAGCGCTAATAGCGTCGAAAGAAAAAGAGACAATTCTCAGGATCTCATACTAACATGAGCCCACAGCTAAAGGCTCATGGCTCCTGCTTGGAAATTCACGGTCTTCCTGTCACTGGAGAGCACCAGCCAGAGTGGAGCACTGAGAGGGGCATTACGGGTTACTTTCAGGATACCTCTGGAGGCTAAAAAATTCACTTTTAAGACATGGCTCTTGAACACTTGCCTTTAATCAAACTTCTGAATTCGAGCTTGATGCAAAACCCATCAGGTAACAGTGATTTTGTAATCTCAAGATTAGCGTACCCAAAATCAAGCTAATGGTCTTTAGAGTAAAAAACAGCAAGAAGTTCTGTGGCACCTTATAGACTAACAGATATTTTGGATCATAAGCTTTCATGGGCAAACATCTGCTTTGTTAGATGCATGAGTGGGAGGGGGTTTCAGAGGAGGGTTTTAAGAGGGAGTCTCAGTCAAGGGGAGGGACAGAGTTGACAAGGTCTGTTCAGTCACAGAGGATGTGAAGACAATGATGGTAAAATCAAGCTAACTGAATTAAATTTGAATTTATCTTGTAGTGTAGATGCAGCCTTTTTGCAGAGAGGGCAACCTGAGAGGAAGTTTACAAAGCAAAACCTCCGTCTTCACAGGAAACTTCTAGTACAGGCTGTGGGATGTCATCCCTGTGTAACAATTAGTAACTGGGAGAAGTCGGTGTATCTTATGATTGCTGTTGGCAAAAATTTGACTCCTTACTCAACCATAGCTTTTCTGAGGTAGATTTCACAGCAATTGGCAATTACAGACTGTATTGCTTAACTCATAGCAGCCACTGTTGAAAGTTATGCTTTAAAAATAAATAAAAAACCTACATAGTCCCACCACTCCATTCCTCAAGGAGACTTAATGCTCACCATCCACCCTCTCTCTGTTCCTTCCAGTGACTTATCTCCTTTGCTCTCAACCCTCAGTCACTGTGCTTCTGAGACTAAGGGTACATCTACATTACAGAGAAGATGGACCCTGCTGTGGTTAATCTTCTAGAGTTCAATTTAGTGAGCCTAGTGGGGTTGCACTAAATTGAATTTACAGGTTGCCCCATTGACCAAGCTACTCTGAGCTCCCGTTGGGAGTAAGGGAAGTCAACAGGAGTGTAGGCTCTCATCAACTTCCATTAGTTGATGATGACATGGAAACCTGAATTAAGGTATGTTGACTTTAGCTACATAATTAATGTAGCTGAAATTGTATACCTAAATTCGACCTTCTCCTGTAGTGTAGACCTGTCCTAAGTCCTTCATTTCACGCAGTTAGGCTATGTCTATACTATATAGAATTTTGTAGACAAACTGGGTGCTTTGTAAACAAAACTTACAAAGTGTCTACACACAAAGGCTCTGGTTATGCTACAACTATCTGTCAACAGAAGAAACTCTAGGGAGTGTTTTCTTGACAAAACCTCTTTCGACAGATCGCATATACACACAACAGCAAATCGAAGAGCACGCCGCTCTGTTGAGAGAGCAGTCGGACTACCTGCCTGCTCTGTCAACAAAACAGGCACAGCAGACAGGGCTGCCCCATCATTGTGGCTGCCTTTTCTGTTGAGAGAGGCCTGCAGGGGCATTTACACAGCTGCTTTGTTGTCAGAAATCTGTCAACAGCAGCATTGTGCCTCAAAGTTTTGAGGCAGAATGCTGCCAGTGAGAGTGCTGGGTTTTGTGGACACAGTGTTCTCAAAACCCATTTTGTATATAAATGCTCCATGAGTTTTGTTAACAAAACCCCTTTCTGTTGGCAAAACTCTAGTGTAATCATACACAAAATGTGTTTTGTCAACAGAAATGTTGACAAAAAAGCTGCATAGATGCACTCAGGAGCGGGGGCCTTTTGTCGACAGAGTCGATCAAAAGATCAATCTGCTTTTATGCGTAGGTGAGATCTGTTGCCAGAAGTTTTGTCCAGACATTTCTTCCGACAGTAACTTCTGAAGACAGATACTTCTAGTGTAGACATAGCCTTAATGCTTACATTGTACTTATTTTAAAAGCTGAAACTTGGAAGTTAATCCCTCCACCAGATGGCAGTGGGCCTCCACCTACCCCAATAGTAATGATTGAAGATTTCAAACAAAAGGGGGAACTCCTATTAATAAGGCTTCTTACAGAAGACATGCTGCTTCTACTGTAGACTAGCCCTAAGTATCTCACTGACCTTATTCTTCTACAGATCAGACAAAAAGGGTCAGAAAACCAATCTGTCTGGGCAAACCAAGACTCACCAGATTCAGTCAAAACTGACACCACTAGAATCATTAAACTGTTACTTCATAACTCATTTTCGTTATTGAAGATTCCCTTAAAGAGAAGGGGTAAAGTTGTAATTATGCCTTTTTTGTGGCGTTAGTTTAGCTTTGCTGCAGCTGTAACTACGATAGCTAGCCTACCTTTTACCCAGCCTCTGCATAAGAAGTACGCTTCAACTTTATCTCTGGCTATATTGCACACTTCACACACACATAGGCTATGTCTGCACTGGAAGCATCTGTCTACAGAAGTTACTGTTGGAAGAGATGTTCTGACAAAACTTCCCTCCACAGATGGTGCGTACACATAAAAGTGGATCGATCTTTGGATCTGCTCTATCAACAAAAGGGCTGCTCCCCAGAGCATCTTCACAGCTTTTTTGTCAACAGTTTCTGTCAACAAAATGCATTTTGTATGCAGCTGCTCTGTGAGTTTTGTCTACAAAAGCCCAGTTTTGTCTACAAAACTCTGTAGTGTAGATGTAGCCCCAGTGTTTCTAAATGCACAAACTAAACTAAACAATAAAATGTAGCTATTCCCCACACTCATTTTTGTTCAGTTGTAATCATCTTGATATTAAATATGCATTTTATTCAAATGTAAGATTTATTTATTTTAAATCAACACATTCCTTTATAAGAAGTAAATTTGGGGTATGACAATCAGTGGCATTTAGGTCACACCAGCGTGAGGATGCATGGGGTCAGACCCAGGTTTTGAACTTGGCAGAGTTCAGCTGTCTTGGTGGGACTGTGTCAGTTTCTATAACTAATGTTTGGCCCATTGCTGGAAGTAGGGGTAGGGGCAGGGGCATAGAGGATGTTTTGGTTTTGTTTATTTGTATGTTTGTTTTGGATTGTATGGGTTTTTGTTTTGTTTTGCATTCATAAAATGTATGAAGTGTTACTATTTATATTGCAAACACCCAACTTTAAAGCAGACGCTCTGTTTATGGGAATGAGAAAAGTGAGTGCCTGCTGTCTCTTCCTGTCCCCCCAACCCTAAAAGTGCCCCCCAACCCTGAAAGATTCCCCTGCACTCTGTGACTGTAGCTCTGGCTGCTCACAGATGTTTCTAGTTGTCACAGCTCCTGCAGAGCATATGCTGCCCATTGGCTATTCACTAGACTGCTGTTTGAGTGTGTGGCCTTTGCATTCCCAAGTGTGTTAAACTCTGAAGTCTGAAAAGAACTGTTGGAGCAAAGTCTGGACACCATGTATGAAGCAAGCACGAGGGTTTATTACACACAGCGCTGGTGGAGTGCTACTTTGCCAATCAGGACTCAGTGAAGCACTGCCAGACAGTAGATTACAATTAGTTATATAGATTATTGATGGGCGGGGGGAAACTACGACATGGGCGTCACCCACACCCGGATAGGTTCTCGCAGCAAGACGAAATGAGCACAGTAAGCCAATAATCCAAAAAGGTTACAGAGTATCCCTGCCCATAGCTTATAGAACATCTTATCTCTAGCACAGGTGGTTTCCTCCACATGTTAAACAAAACAGATAACACAATGACCGGTTCATGTCAGGATAGGCAAGGGGATGTGGTGATGCCTCCACACTGGTGCATCCAGGGGGGTTGTCTAGAAGATTTAAAGCACAAATCATTAACAGCACCAACAATTGGTTTCCACATGCAGGGCCTCTCCTTGGAATGTAGTTGCTGAGGCAGCTATTCCTCCCTTCAGACTTCAAGGCCCTTCCTGCCTGAGCTGGAATGTCCTTCTCTGGGTATTATGAGGGAGATAAGAGAGAAGGGGGCCTAGCGAGGTATCTTTCCACTCATGCTAGCTGGGTTTCTATATTATAGGCCTACTCCAGACTTTAAGAATCAAATAGGGGGTCCTTAGCACAAACCATGACCTGCCTGAGGAATTTTCACCCTACAGAACCATGGCTCTGTTCTTACATTGAGATGCAAATCCTCAGTCTGGCATCCCTTCCTGAGATCTGTGACCATGCAGCCTCTGGAACCTGTGATAAGTGTTCAGATTCCCCTTCTCCTCTAGTTTAAACATACCAGCTGCGCCTATGCTAGCAAGTTCTTTTGAAAGATATTTCCAAAGCTGGGGCTTTTTTGAAAGCACCCACAGTGCATCTACACACAAAATACATTCTTCTGAAAGTAAATCGAAAGAACATAATGCTTCTTTTGGAGGCACTTTTTAGATGTGCTTTCTGAGTCCCAGATCAGGAAGAGCACCTTCTTTCAAAAGAAAGTGTGTGTAGGTGTTCTGAGGGCTGCTCCTTCGAAAATGGTCTCCTCCTTCTAACCCTAACCCTAATGCTATGGCACCAGCCAGCTGATGCATGGAAATGCTCTGGCCAGCACCAGCAGAGCTCTGTGCTCCCTGCATCCAATGGTGTTTAAAAATATAGAGACCCAGAAATCCCATGGCAGGAAGCTGAATGCATGGTGGCAGCAAAGGCATGAGCCTCCTGCTGCACACCCTCACGGCTACCCCCTGCAACTGCAAAGACAGCTGTGGCCACCAGCCAGCCCCTACACAAGCCCCATGCCCCCACACCAAGCACTTGGAGGGCGAGCAGCAGTTCACCCAGGGCACCAAAAATATGCCTTTTCCTAGACTGAACCAAAGCTTTGGGAACTCCCTGACCTGTGGTGGGTCAAGGAGATCTTCCAGGAGATGGCTCGGAAGCAGCACAGTTCATTGGCCTTTGCCTGGCTGGCTGCCAGCTTGGTTCTCCAAGGATGCTGCGCCCACACTAGCATAAAGTGCAGTCAAAAGTAAAGGCATTCAGGCAGGGGTATGCCCAGGCCTGGGACACTGCTGGTCAGCCAGGGACAGGACCTGCCATCTGCCCCTTCTTCCAGGAGCTATAGAACCTCCTCGGGCCCCACAACACCTCCCCACCACGCACAGTCCTGGACACTGCACCAGACAAGCCACACACAGCGGCAGAAATGGAGGCAAAACTGAGACCTCATAGCCACACTATCCTGCTGGGCACCAAGCCAGAGCTGCCCTCCAAGGATTCCAGTGACAGGGACCTTGTCCAGGCAGGTGACAGCCAGCAGGGCATTGCTGGACCTCATCAGGGCATGCCCCAGGGCAAAGGAAGGTGACACGTACACCTCCCAGCATGCTGAAATGGCTGCTGGTGACACTCAGCACCTGCTCCTGCAGACAGCATCACAAACCCCTCATGGGGGGAGGGGATGTGCAGGGCCCCGCCACAACCAGTACATGCCCCATATATGCAGGGACCCTCTCAGTGCCTGGGATCCCCCAGACTGCCATGCCACTGGACAGGGAGATGGGGGGCCACTACCCCCAAGTAGGTGGGGGAGCATGGCCCTTGGGGCAGTGGTGCAGGACTGATGTGCAGTCCATCTATTCCCTTCCAACCATACAGCTTCAGCATCCAAAGGCCAAGCAAGCCCTATCCCATCCCTGGGCCTGGATGCCTCACCGGAGGAGGCCAAGGGGGCTGCAGCAACCCCTCACCAGCACCACGGTGGGCTCAGGTCCAGAGGGCCCAGAGGCAAGCAGCAGATGATGCCATCTACGCTGCCACCATCAGAGTTGAAGGTGTTAGAGTGGAGGCTCTGGGTCGGGGAGGTCTGGCCAGAACTAATGGGGAACCATCCTGTGAGAGTACCTGGCCTGGTTTCCCATCCCTTTTAAGTTTATGTACTGGCCTGCACTGTGGTACAGGGTACAGATGGGGATATGGGTTCCATCCAGGGTGCTGAAGCAGTTTAGGAATCTGACAGAGGTGAATCTTGTGACAGGCACATCCAGATCCCCCAGAACGGGTGACTCTGCAGAGCAGCATGGTGTTGATGGCCCTGATGACCTGCATGAGATGGAGAACACATGTATTCATGAGGGCATGATGAGGTGTACCTAGTCCCCTCCTCTCATGTCTCCTCTCCCATGTCCCCTCCTGGACCTCTCTCCCCAGCCTCTGGCTGCTGAGGGTCCCCCTTGCCTGGGAGCCCCCTCCCTCCTCCCTGGGGTGGATGTCTGACCCAAGCATGGTTTACCTCCATGAGGACAGCACTGACAGTGGCCTTGCCCACCCTGAACTGGTGTCCCATGGACAGGTAGCTGTCCAGGGTAGCCAGTTGCCACAATGTGATGACAACCTGTTTTTTGATGGGGAGAGCAGGTTGCTTAAGGGGGTCCTGGTGTCTGAGGGTGGGCGCAAGCTAATTGCAGAGCTCCAGGAGGGTCCACAAGGTGGTTCTATTGGTACGAGCTGCTGGGATGACTCTGGAGACAGGGTACTAGAGGAGAAGTGCTCCACAGCCCTGGCAGGGTGAGGGGAAGGGCTCACCCACCAGAGGAGGTGGAGGGAGCCATGATCACCATGGCCAGCAGGCAGACCATGGAGTTCACAATGTCCAGCAGGGTGCTGCTGGGCAACCAGGTGACTGTGGAATGGATTCCTGGTACCTGCACAAGCTCAACTCTGCTGTGAACAGCTCAGCAGCCTCAGAAGTATGTGCAGGGAGGGGGCGTTTGGGAGAGACACTTTAAGTGAGCGGCTGGCTAGGCCCGCAGAAGGGCTTGGCAGCCATGTGACCCTGTCCATGGCATTTTCTGGTCTATTCTTTCAAAACATTGTTCTGCTTTTGTGTGTGGATGTGCTCTTTCAGATGACAATCTTCCAGAGGATATCTTATGGAAGATCTTCTTTCCGAAGAGCACTGTGGTGTAGACATAGCTACCACTCCCAGAACAGGAGATGATAATAGTGTAACACACAGACTTTGCACAGGATTCCAAAAATATTGTTTTTCTTCTAATCACCTCAGAAATACCCAATTTTATACAAAATAATAAAGCCATATGCATTTCCTTGCCACTATTTCCTCACCACTCCAGAGGGCATTCTTGAAGCTCCAGTCGGATTCCTCTTGGGACATTGAGGTCCTTTTTTGCGGTGCATTATTTGTGTTATGAAACAGAACCCTATCTCTCCAGCTCATCTTCTCCAACAGGTGGTTCCCTCCTTTTGTCCTATCTGGTCCGAAGACTTCCTATATGGCTGTCTCAGTGTCCTCCTCTTTCCCCATGAGTGTTTTATAAATCCTCTTTTGTCACCTGTGTCTCTGTCATACTTGGGAATTTTGGAAACAGACAGATTCTCCAACATCATCACATCATTATGTTATGCCTGATCTTTTGCAGGCATAAGAGGCTGCCGCCAAAGGGGATCGTTTTGCTGGCAGACCCACATTTACACAGCTAGGTTTGTGCCAGAAGCAGTGTCTGCTGGTGAGCAGATATGCAAATGAGCAGCCATTTCCATCTTTGAGACCATCCATTTGCATACTGCTGCCGGTGGTTCAGGTCAGTGTAACCATAGCCTATGAGTGGCAGTGAGGTCCAAGGATGATTGATGTTAACTGCACTTTTCCTCCAGGGCTGAATTTTTAATCCTAAAGCTAAATTTCTTCCTACTGAGGTTGAAACTTAGTTCCCAGAGAGGGAGAACTTTTCCTCCCTGTGCTAACATTGTGTGTGGTGTCAACCTTGATACCTTTCCTAGGGTCTGGGTACCTAACCCACTCTTTGTATGTTGTGTATTTGTTTATGCCAGTGCAAAGTAGGCATAAATAATTACTAAATGAGAACAGTTACATTTTATACCCATTTGGTTCTGGTGCATATGACTACAGAAAGTGCATGATACATCAGGTGTGAATTTTACTTCAATACAAATGTGCATAAAGTAGCCTTTCAAATATCCGCCATTCTTGCTTCCAGGTTGCTTTAAGGAGTACCCTGCTGACACTGCACTAAGAGCAAAGGTGGGGAGGGCAAGATTTAAATTAGTCTGTGTCCTTAGTGAATTTTTCACTTTGAAGGTAATGCCTTATACAAAGGAATCATGTATTGTATCATCTGCCCCGTATCTGCTAATATATTCTCCTAAGAAGTAGGAGTACCTTGAGCACTTGTATAGCTTGGATCTGATGCAAACCAGGAACTGAAATAGGCACGCCTTGTAACCTGCAAAGTAAAATGTCTCTGATGCCATTCTAGCAGGTGAAGGGAGGCTAAGCACAGTTTCTCTTTATCTGCCCACAGGGGCTTGTTTGCAACAGGTCAAATCTCAAACAATACACTGAAAACCCCTGAATTTTGCTTCCTATGCTACTACAATCCCAGGGGGGCATGCCTTGGTCCTGCATATTATCCTTTGCTATGCCGCCTCTAAATAGTAATACTTCTGAGACTGACATTACCTCATTGAAAACACTGATTTACTTGAGCTTTAAAGTCATACCCAGAAAGGATGCCTGCTTGGGGCATACCTAGTGAGAGATGTTTCACTACAATCTGTTGGGGAAATAATATTGCATCCATCCCTTTGCAAGCAGAAGTTATTTCCATAACACTAACTATAATTAAAATTTCATCTACTTTATAGATGAATGGATTGATATTCAATTATCTTAGTTTCAGTCAGCTTATTGTGGAGCCATAAAATATGCCCATATTAGTATATTTAATAATGAACTTATTGCAAAAAACTTGGTATTGCATTCATTACATTATTTTGTAACCCCAGGAAATGGTAGCTTGTGTGATGGATTTCTGCCCTTTGTTTTAAATCCATTGTTGTTAGATGTTTGTTTTCTTTTGAAAAAATCCTGGCTGCTTGTTAAGTAATTTATAATTCCCTGTTTCTTCACAACAAACTGCCTGGTAATGCAACCTGCAGAACAATTTAAAAATGGTGAATGGGTGGACTTAACGATTTCATAGATTTTTCCAGTGTCAATCATCAGTGATGCTAAAATCCTAGATTCAAAGTTACTCTGGTATCATTAATGTTGCTGAGGTGAAATGTGAGTCTTTTTTTAACCATGAGGACATGAAAAAGGCCTGGTTAGGAATAGGGGGAAAGAGAGACCAAAGAATGTGGGGAGGATAGCTAAGTGGTCTGAGCATTGGCTTGCTAAACTCAGGGGTTTGAGCTCAACTCTTAAGAAGGCCATTTAGGGATCTGGGGCATAAAGATTAAAAAAATCTGGTAGGGATGCTGATAGGTCCTGTTGTGAGTGCAGGGGATGGACTTGATGACCTCTGAAGGTCCCTTCCAGCTCTATGAGGATAGGTACATGAAGTGAGGAAGTCAGCATCTTAAAGACAGATACCTACAAGAAGTACATGAAGAAGATGGTTCCCTAAATATAGAGATTAGAACTGTGCAGATAACTAATTCTTCAATTTGCTGGCAGAGCTGAAGTGGTTATTTTTTATTATTTTGGATCCAACACTAAAGTTCTTTTACAAAATATTGAAACCAAGCTTTGTTTTTTTTAAAAAAAATTCAAATCAAAACAATTGGCAAATTCAACGTAAATTTATGAAAACATTCAGTCAGTCCAAATCTTTATTTCATTGGGAATAGAAGGTTTTTGCTGGAAAAAAAAGCCTTTTCTTCGGATCTTACGGATATCTTTTGAAAACTCTTACCGAGGATTTTCTCTCTTCTTATTCCTACTTTCTAATGGTTTATTCTTTCTTGATTTTCTCTTGCTCTGTGGTAAGCCTGGCCACTGAATAACCACCACAAATATCTTAAGATGTGATTCCTGAAGGTTTATTACTCCTAGTTTATTTAACAGGTGCACACTTATCTAGCTAGGCCCACTGCTGTGGCCAGGCTGCAAGCCCCTCCTTAGTCATTGACAATATGTGTCATCATCTGTGTTGTTCTGCAGCTGCACAAAGGGAGACTATTACAAAGGCCCCAGCTGTTGGCACAGAGACTTTGCCCTGTCCAGAACCTGTTCAACAGGGAACATTGGTGATGGGACAGATCAAAACCCAGCTGGCAGATTGTTTAGGCGGCAACAAAAGATGTTTGGGGATTATAATAGGTAATGGAATCCTCTCACCAGAGTGTTTCTGCCCTAATATCCTGGCATGGTGGTTGAGATAACCATGGGTGATGTGACAAACATGCAGCTGATGATTAAAAAGCAGCAGGCTTGGGCTGGCATGTACTTTCTCTAGTAACTTGCTGCTGGCAACCTCTTATCTGACATGAGGCAATGTTGCTCAGAACCATAAGCTGTGGGAGGGAATCGACTGTCGGGTGACAGAAGATGCACGTGGTGGCACATAACCACATATGCACCAGCTTGGTGTGCAATGATTTGTGCTATACTAGTGTGCAGTACTCCATCACCAAATATGAGGTGGCAAGAGCTAAGATCTTGGGGTTTGGGGCATGAGCATCCCATCACAAACATTCCAGTTTTCTAAGAAGATATTTGCATGTCTTATCTTCAGCTGCTGTCTTCTTCTGGTAGGCATGGTAACTCCGTGTGTGGTCTAAGGACACACATCGATAGGCCAGTTCTACTTGACCTGACCATTCAGATAAACTTGGTTCTTGGTTTGCACTGATGTGATGACACTGTTGGGTTGGAAAAATTAGTGTGAATACTGCGAGGAAAGAATCGCACAAGCCAAAGGTAAGCACAGGGGGCAAGTATTTTGCAGGAATTCTGGAGGTGTGTTGTCATAGCCTGCAGCAAATCCACTCATAGTGCTACCCAGTATCTCTTCCCATTTTGTTCTGGTAATGGTTCTGGGAAGCTTCTGCTCTACTTTCCAGGTTTAAACAGATGTAATTACTCTCAGTGTGACACAGTGATAGATGAACATATTTTGCAGTACTCCGGTTTTGTTGGCTTTAATTTTTTTTGGACAGTAGGGAGTTCAGTGTTGGTCAGTGGAACAAACCATGTCTGCACTAGAGAGCTTAGAGTGGCAAAGATATGCCAGTGTGTCTGCACAGCTGTAAGAATTCTCAGGTGGCCATAGTGTGTCAGCAGGAGTGAGCCACTGTCATATCACACAGGGGTGTGGGTTTTTTCACATCCTTGATCAATATAAGTTAACCCATTGCTAGTATAGAGAAGAGAGAATAAATTATGCTGCCCATGTGGAAAACTTCTTGAAAGATCAGAAGTGGTAAAAGGCCTTTCGTTAAAACTGAATTTACAAAAAAAAACCAAAACAAAATAAAAACCCCATCACCCAGAGCTTACAGTGTACACGTAGAATGCTGTGTTAATAACAGAAGGGGCTGATTGATCACCTGGGATTCTTCCATACGTAGTAGCTGTGATTTGTATTCACTGTTATTAAAAACAAAACCAAACAAACAAAAAAACTTTTTTCTGCTTTTGTGTGGAAGAATGTGTGGCACATCCTTAATGTGTCACCCTGTCTGATTTCAGCTGATCCTGGATAACTAGTGGTGCTCAGTTAAGCAGGTCTAGTCACAATAAATCAACTGATGCCAATATGTGCAAAAACGAGCATGATTGCTGATGTATTGCAACAGCCTAATGTAGCTTTCTGATAGAAGTGAGATGTCTGAAATTGGAGGGAAACTGGTGTTTAAGTCTACTTGAATACAGCCATTAAACTTCCAGTGGTGACAGCATGGAACTTACAGGGTATGCTGATTATTTAGTTGCTCCTATTCATTCTGTTTCAGATGTGACTGTGTAAAGTGCAGTGGATACTCAAATGCTGCTGATTGCAGAATGATTGGCTCAAGCCATTGTCACACATAACACTGTTCCACAGGACCCCAGGGAATCGCAGGATCATGCAAAATAAACACTCCAAACCAACTGATATGCTTTCCTTGAAGTTTATACTGCTTTACAATTCTCCAATTGTAACATGAGTGAATTACATTTCTGCGAACTCAAAAACCAATTCTGAACAATGGGTTCCTCCTCACATCAGAGACCTCAGTGCAGGGAGTAAGCACTCTTGAAATGCTTGCCGTGTTTTAGGATTCTGGCTGTTATTTTTGTGATCAAGTTTAGTTTTCTGACTTTTTAAGGTCTCTAGTAGCATGGATGTTGGAGTTTTTTTTGGGGAGTCAGGAGTGGGGAAAACTAGTAACAGGAAGAGAACAATAAATGGGAAGACTTATAAAATTGCCATATCTGAAGTTGTCCATTTTCACCTTCTATTTCCATGACTTTTGGGGGGCAGTGCAGTGTTACAACACCCCAGAGGAGAGAGAATCATGTCTTTTCTGGCTCAAAATGGATTCAGAGGACCGCACTGTTAGCCCATAACCTGCCACTATTCAAACTTAGACTGATAATGTTCTGATACAAATAAGCAAAACTCTCTTAAGATAGTCGAGGCCAAACTCTGAAAGACATCGCATCGTACCATAGCCTTTCATTATTCATATTTCAATACTTGTTTTCCTTTCGGAAGAAAGGAGGAGCACTTGTCTTATTATAGACCATATTCTAATTCTTGAAAAGAGAATACAGAAATAATCTGTGTTCCTTTCACCTTTATTACCAAGGGGACCAAGCCCTTCAAAGATAGGAGTCTTTTGTAATGGCCAGCAAACAGTATTTTCTGTAAAAGCTCTTATAGGAGAAAACTCTTACTGTAAGGGATATGTGGAGCAGGGGAAAATTCATCAAATGATTTGGCTGAAATGTTTAAAAAATCAAGATGCTGGTCTATGAACATGCCTCCTCACTAAGAATGATATTGTTTTTCTGTGTTAATAATTATGATTTATAGCAGGCACTTGAAAAGGTGGGGGTTAAATACAGATCCTTAGTGATATGAAGCCCTTCATTGGAAAGGGATTATTTTTTTCTGCAAGGGACGGGGTAGAAAAGATGCAGTCACTGTAGATGGTCCTTTCCACAGCGGTATAGTGCCTCAGTTTCCCTTCAGGTTCTTGGAAATGATTGACACACAAAAAATGCTGGCAGGCTTTTACACAGGTTCACCCTCTCTAATGTGTTACACACAGATTAGCTCACATGGCCTCTTCCAGTCTTAAAATGCCATCACCCCGGGTTGAAAATGGGGCCAGTTTTATCCAGGATTTTCATATCTTGAATGAATAAATTCCTTCACATAGATAATGTATTGTGTGTGTGTCTATTGAGAAAGGACTATTGCCTGTGAGATCTTTTGATAACAGCTGAAGACCTGGATTCCATTTCTAGGCCTAACTCCTTTTATCAGAGCTCGTTATGTTCTTCTGGATGGAGCTCAACTTATTTGGCCCTGTGCTGTCACCTTTATCATGAAGAATTCCACCAGTTGCCTAAGAAGTGATGCTAACAGCCTTTGGAGGAGCTCTCATTCAGTATTCATTTTAACCAGAAAATTTCTGGATGGTATACCGGAACTTCATATGTGGTGTATGTTGGGCAAGGTAGAATGTCAACATCTATAGGGTATTGATGGTCTTGTGGGAAATGAGGTGTTTGCTTAGCAAAAACTGGAGAAGAATATGCTGCTATTCAAAAGCTATGTGTGATACAATCCAACATTGTGAATAAGTGCTGACCCAACTGCATTTGATGCAAACCTCTGATAAACTACTTCCAAAAGATATATTTGAACAGTATAGTTTTCAGACCTATTTAAAAACGGAGCCAAAATGTAAACTTTTGGCTGTGAATGAAGTTTCTGGTTCTCGATATTTCATTCCAGGCTAAATTTTATCTCATTATCTTGCATGTGAAGTTGATTTGCAGTCACAGCTTCTTGGGCTTTTTCAGGGCCAATGGTTATTTGTTGTTCACCTATACTACCGCGGGGACAGTAGACACTTGCTATGGTTTTAATTAGGCTGCAATTTAATTATTGGGTGCCTGGGAGATAAAAGGTTGCAGAGAAGGTAGTCCCTGTCTTCATTCAATAACTCCCAGAGGGCTTCTTCCAGCCGTCGCTATTTTTCCATCCAACTCCCTCAGCCAACCTACTGTTTGAACCTTACAATTAATTCATTGTAGGAGCGATAAGATAGGATATAAAAAGGGGAGGTTTACTTCCTGCTGTAGCATTAATAGGAATCTCAGACTCTTCTACCCTGTTCCATTCTTTTAATGGACACCTCATTTTTACAGTCCTTTCCAAGCTATTTGTCTGGTCGCTGTACACCTTTCCCTGGAATGCCTGCACTGGTCGTGTGCCCCACACTACATAATGAGTTGTGAGCCATTTCACTACAACAAAGCCTTCCCTGAACCCACTGTTGGGATGGTAGAAAATAGCTCCACTCCACCGTTGTCACTGTCACCACATTGACCCATTTCCTCCTTTTTGCAACAGCTTCTGACCTCCCACTGTAAAGTACTGTTCCCTTTTTGATTGGCCAACTGGACATTTCCCCTGCCACCACACTCCACATAAAACTGTGGTGCAGTCAGTCATTAGACTTAAATCTGGCTCATTCCCATGTCCAGTTACTTGAGGCCATCCTCTCTAGGCAGTGTGAATACTGCCTCTCTCAAGCTCATCCATCTGTTGTCAGGTAAAGCCTACCTTTCTTACTCTGAGGCTGTATAGGAGGATTCTGAAAATCATTTATGTGCTTTGCTTATATTTGTGCACATGGAATGCTAAAAGTGAGGAGTCTGCTCTGATACAGTTTGGCTCATCTGGTCTCATTGTAAAAAGTCTTCCCTTTACCTCATTAATCATTTCTGGGCCGTTGTCTGTAACATTTGTATCTACTGCATAATGTGAAGGAAGAATTAATATTGAGGCTGAAATGTTACATCATGCTGTGCCTTTGTAAGGTCTCCTCCAATGCACAGATAAGCACTGTTATCTTTGGTTTCTGTGTATTAACCCTGTAGTCTGACCCTGTACCGGTAAAAACATAAATCCTTCAAAGACCACTAGATACAGAACAGCCAGACAAGAGGAGTGAGGGGGGGGGAAGTGAAGGCTTTTAGGAGTATAAAGACTAAACAGATTGAGGTCTTAATTTTGATACAGCAAGTGGACATAATCTTATGTCCTAGCGCTAGGCTGAATCCCATCCTGCTTCATGGTGGCTGTTAAAAACTGAGACATGCTAGAGTCTCCATAGGAAAGATAAGGAACTACTGGTAATGCATTCAGACATGTGCTTTTGTCATTTATATCTTGTGTGTTTTTATCTTTAGGTGAACATATGCTGCTGTGGAAGTGTTGTTTTATTTCTGGTAAATCACTGTCATTATCCTAGGAGAGAGAGAGAGCAGAAACTGAATATTAGTCATTCTGGATAGGGATAATGACAGGGAAATGGCAAGGGGCTGCACATCAAAACACCTGGTGAAGAGCAAGTGGGATGTTCATCTGCTGAAAGAGCAGTGATGGCAAGATACCTGAGATCAGGGACACCATTTCTCAAACAGATTACAAGGAGAAGTTAAAGTGCAGTTACCCTGAAACTATGACAGATAACACAGCTGGTGTCTCTCAGAAGTCCGTTTTGGGACAATGGCTTTAAACGCCAGCTAGCATTCCCCATGAGCACCGCTTTTCAGAGAGAGCCCTGGGAGATGTGATGACAATGATGCAACAGACTAGGAGTTCTCTGTGTGTGTGCGCATACATTTTTCTGTAATGCAGGTACTTGTCTAGTACATATGGAACTCAAGTTACTAAATCATTTCCCATACATCCCCAAAGAGCCACTGGAAAAATTACTCTTGGCCACTAGCAACTAGAGTGTAAAACATTTATGAACCACTTCTTATGATGGTGTACATTAGTATAATTTCCCTGACTCTTTTGCAGGTTTATTAATTTACACCAGCTGGAGAATGTAGCCCAATCAGAATACCATGAGTTAGATAGAGGATATAATTCTATAGTGTTGTTGTGTTCTATATCCACTGGCAGATTAGGGGATTAGTTGGCTTCAGCTAACTGGGGGGAAAATGCTGTGCCCCAGCTCCCTGGCAGCGTAGTGGAAGCCCCCATGTCACAACTCTGATCTCTAGCAGTAGCACTGGTCAGGTGAGTAGAATGGAGGTAAACCTCTTTCTCGTAGCCCCTGACAGAGCTGTCCTTGGCAGAAGACACAGGATGGGCAAACCACCTCTCCCAGGGGCCCACATTTCCAGTGGAAGCTGTGGGGCAGCAGGGGAAGCTCCTGTGTCCCTTGAATTTCCCTGGCAGCAGCTTCAGGGCACCAGATGCAGCCCCAGTGCTCAACCCCATTGTCCAGAACAAGAATCAGAAGGGGCAGGGGCAGCCTCAGTGTCCAGACCCTGCTCCCCTAGAGAAGAGCATGGGAGGTGAAAGAAACTCAAGCACTTGGGCTCCTGCTGGGACCTGGGACTAGAGGAGCTCTCACTCCCCACTGCACCCAGGGACTGTGGTAGAGGGACAGAGCCTCTCTGAACTTGGGGCTGCAATGCAGGGGGCAGAAAGAAGCACAAAATATTTGCAGGGCTGCCACAGGGGGTAGGGAGTGAAACAGGCATGGCCACAGGCGGGGGCAGAAAGTGGTGGGGCTGTGGGGAGGGCCAGAGGCAGAAGTGGCGGAACAGGCACAGGGCCATAGAGAGAAGTGATGGGTAGGGCCCTCCACTTGTTCTGGCCCAGGGTCCCAGGTTCATCTTCTTCTGTGTATTTCCCCTGCTGTCTTCCAATAAGGTTGTGTTATTTTGGCATATAGAATTTCTAGACTAAGTGGGTGGAAGAGATTGTTTTAAAAAGCACCGCCTCTGTAATGTGTATCCTAAATTATGGTAAGAACAAACTGAAAATATTGGATATGTTTCAAATACATTGTGGAAAAGAGGATCCCACTGCCTCCTGCGCACCTCCTTGCAGCAGAGTTTGGCTCTGTTGTCGCCCAGTCAAGGAGAAGTCAAAACACATGACAGTAGCATATCTCCCATTAATTAAACTTTCTGAAAAGAGCACATGAACAATGGTTTAAAGGTTTTCACTTCAGAGTCCAGAAAAAAATTTAAAAAGTCACAAAACAAAGGGGAGGCTCCTTCTGGCTGTACCAAGTCCTGGGGAGCTGGCTCCCCCTCCCCCAGCCCCAGCCAAGCAGCAGCCACTAGTGCTCCCCACCTGGAGCCCTGGGAAAGTGTCAACTGTGGGCGCTCCTGCACCCCATCCCCAGCCCCTGAGGGCCTCAATATGGGACAACTTGTCCTTTTTAAAAAATAAGTCAGGACGTCTTTTTGGCATCCCAAGTACAGGACCGTTCCACCTAATACGGGATGGATGGTCACCCTGTTAATATTATACCTTGAAGTGACAGCACAAATGGAATTATTTATCCCTGAGTGATACCGGTGGAAGGCGCACACATCTGTAGCTGGAATGTCTGGAATGTGACCACTGTTAAATAGAAATAGAAGTTTCCAAATAGGTGTTATTCCTTGTGTAATGAAGGTTACTGGAACTGGAATAACGAACCCTCTGTTTTGATTTTATTTTAAAATAGCACATGCATCATTTCAATACTGCCAAAGTTATTTCAAAATACCTGTTATTTCCAGATAATGTTGCCATATAGACACAGCTGTAGAGACCCCAGGCAGTATTTGCCTTCCTCTGCAGCACAGGGCACAAGATTTAAACTAGAGTTAATGCCACATTTTCTGTAAGTTGAAGTCTTAAATATGAACAGAGAGGAAGCTGTGCTAGTCTATACACTATCAAAACAAAAAGCAGTCAAGTAGCACTTTAAAGACTAGCAAAATAGTTTATTAGGTGAGCTCACCTAATAAAGTATTTTGCTAGTCTTTAAAGTGCTACTTGACTGCTTTTTCTTTAAATATGGTTTGAGAACTTTGATAGGTTTAAGGATTCATCAGAAGAGTGAGTGGAGGAGTGAGTGGGGCCTGCCATCTGCAGAATATCTGACCAGATGATCATTATGATCCCTTTTGGCCTTAAAGTTTACAGTTCTATAAGGATCACAGGTAATATTTTCAGTTATAGGCCAATGTAATTAATTATTTTTGCCAGCAATGTTTTATCTATTATTCACATAAATAAACTAGCATATATTTATAAACCAGAACTACATATAGCACCCGCATTTACTTTAACTTGCATATAATAATATAATATTAGGTATGCATGTAGTGTTCAGAGTTAATTGATAATTAAGGTTTTTAAAGAGTAATATGTGAAAGCCACCCTACTCCCCTGCCCACTTGGTATCCAAGAATCTCAAATCATCATTTGGGTCACTGTTACTAAGACACTGCGTGAAGATTGTACATAATTCTTGTTCCCATGCTATTTTCTAACAGACAAGCTGTATATTTTTACCTCTGACAACCTTGCCATTTTGAATTCCCAGACCTTCTAGGTCTGAAATAAGTATAACAGACAAAACTGACAGTCATTAAACCCACTCCACTCCCCTTTTCACACTGCATATATTCCATGCATAAGAAGTATTAGACATTTCAGGCACAGAAACTCATTTACTAGGTTCCATGACAAGAGCCAGGATTTACTGAACCTGTCATTAATACATGCATGCTGTCAACTGGTTTCCCCACTGCCCAGCTGGATCACATCCACCCTGACATCTGAGACACCCAAATGCCAGCCTATTGACAATAGCCTGAATGCTGCCCATCTTGCTTAATTCATTGATTCTTTTGGCTGATAACATCAGATAAATAGAAATGCCCCATCTTTCCCTTGATCTGCACAATCATTTATCGACATTTAACCATTACCCAAGAGATAACATAGTCACTCTGAAATGTGATCTAACCACTTGGATGTCAAGTTGTAATCCGGGACAAGATACTCGTTTGCTTCCAAAATTGTACAAGGCAATATAAACTACTCGTGAAGTGCCACCTGAAATGTGCATTCTCACTTTATCAGCTCATAATTACCACTACAATTAATTATGTGTTTCACCCTAGTGATTGATTAGCCCTTCTGTTTTTCACATTGGGCTCTTCCTGATCATTTCGTATTCATTATATTTTGCAGCAATTGATTTCTATGACAATTCAGACATAAGATGCATGCTTACTTAGACCAACTTCCTCTCACAAGTGTGTGTGTGTGTGTGTGTGTGTAGGGTAGGGAGAGTAGAACATTCAGAGATTCTTTAGCATAAGATACAGCATCACCTGGACATCACTACCTGCCTCTGGGTGTTATAGCGAATAAGGTACCAGTAACCTCTGATCAGTAAGAAAAACCAGTACTTTTTTGCCTGCAGAAACATTCTCTTACCATTTAAACCATCAGTGCAACTGCAAGGCAGAACACATTGTGTTGTGTCACTAGTTCATGGTGCTCACATTCCAGACCTTCCAGCTACAGACTTGTGTGTGTGTCTTCCATTGGTAACACTTAGCGATAAATAATTCTATTTGTGCTGCCACTTGAAGGTGCAATACTAAACTAGGTTTAATTTATCTACAGCATCATTGACTGAGGTAACTTTCAAAACGTACACTGATGCCTGCAAAAATGTTATATGCACCACCGATAGAAACACATGCTGCCCATTGTGAGTAGCTGTGGCCATTTTGCTGTATGGCATCTGAATCTCTCCTGGACGGCCGCCCAAGTGTTCAGCTTACAGGGAACACTGCATTTTTGCGTATGAAGGCATGATTTGACCTTGAGCATTAAACACTTTTATGATTAGAGGTAAATTCTTTGGGCCAAATTCTGATCTCTGTGACAAAGGTACAATTCCCATTGACTTCACTGCAACTGGCCCTGTGGAACCAAGAGTAGAATTTATCCTAATAAGTTTAGACAGTTGCTCATTTCATGCCAGTTTTGTATGAATGTTATCAGGCCAAAAACTAAAAACAAAAAGTAGCCCTTTCAGTAAAGGTCTGTACCAGTTATAGATATCACATAGGGTGCATCTGGAAGTACTAGTATAAGTATCCCAAGTATCCAGTCTTTTAAATCCAAAGACAAAAGTTACTTTCTTCCAGGGATTACCATTTCATGTTAGTTTCATTCTCTGAAATTTTCACCGTGTCCTCAAAAATGTGAGAGACTGATATTATTAAATAACTTATTTAGCATGATACTTCAACCTCACTTAAAAGGTGCTTGCAGCATGCTGTCATTTTTCAGCAAACAGCTTTAAACTTTAGGTGGTCCTGGGAAGGAGGGGTAGGGACACCCTGAATACAATGGAAATTGCAAGTTAATATGATGATTAATCTGTCATTTTTCGTATCAGAAACAGTTATTTTAATTTTAAGATAAGATATCCCTTAATACAAGTTTATAAATGATAGAACATTTACATTATGGAAGATACTGAATTCAACAAATTATTGGAGATGACTTTATTTCTTAAAGCACACCTGTGGGTTATGAACTGCAAAGAAATGAAAGGTGAAAATGAAAGTTTCCAACTCTGTAAGATTATAAACAGAAAAATAGTTCTCTTTAAGTTAAACAACAAGGAGTCCTATGGTACCTTAAGGACTTACAGATTGTCTTCAAGATGCCACACGACCCATTGTTTGCAGATGGAGAATAATGTGGCTTCCCCTTTGAGCCTTGTATTTTTAAGCAGTTCACCATTTTGGTAGAAAAGGAGAACTTTGTGATAGAACATCCTTCTCAAGGATACATATAAACAGTTAAAATAATTTAGCGTTGGCTGGCAGCTGACATACGAAATGAATGCTTGCCAGAAGGTTCATCAGAGCAATTTATGCCACAAAAACAGATGGAGGAGGTTGTAAATTGAAAGAATTGGGAAAAGGAGAAAGACACTAAAAAGAAGTTAGATTATAAAGCAATATTTTTGAGTGATACAATTATTTTTCTCCAGCTACAAATAATATGGAATCAGTGCTGTGTGAAATGGATCTGGAAAATAATTAAATACATCTTGAAATAAATTATAAAGATGTGCACAAAAAGTAAAGGTGTTTTTAATTGCACCTACTTCATTTTTGTATGTTCAGACGTATATTGGAAAACCCAATTCTTCTCATATGATGTATCCCAAGTTCTAGTCAACTCCAGTGAGTTTGGCATGTGCAGAAAATGCAGAATTAGCCCCATATATAGCTGGAATATTCTGCTAAACCACTGCTTTTCCTATCAAAGTGGATAGCTGAGATAACATAAATCCTATAGTGTAGTGAGTGACATTGGGTATCAGTAAGTGGGACTGACAAATGTCAATTTTACAAATATCAAAGCTACAATTATCTTTTCAGAAATCATTAGGCTAATTTACCAGGCTTATTTAACATCATACCTGTGTAAGAACTATTTGTATTGGTAATAACTCAGGGACATTTAACAAGCTAATAATGTACCTGCAGTTCTGATACCAGAAGTTTTTCATTCAATAACAGTATATTAAAACAAAATTTGTTTTTTAGTAGATTACCATGACTAGAAGGATATTTTAAATGGGTATTGTAGTTAATTACACAATTGATGTAGCATGAATATTATGATGAGTGAATATCTTATGACTCATATAATTTAGTACAGCTGACCTTTATTTGGTACTTTGTATACTATGGTATGAATGCCATTTTATTGTGCTGATATGCAGTGGTGGTAATTTATCGATGCTGTCTAGCTACACCTACAACAGGGGTGGGCAATAATCAGACCATAGACTGAACATGGTTTCCCAGGATTAGCCCATAGTGGGCCTCCACAAGCTGTATTTATCTGCATTTCCACAGGTAAGGTTGGTTTCTGCAGCTCCCATTGGCTGTGGTTTGCTGTTTCCAGCCAGTGGGAGGTGCAGGAAGTGGCTCAAGTTGGGCTACTGCTTCCCACAGTTCCCATTGGTTTGGACAGGTAAATATCAACCAATGGGATCTGTGAATGGCTGTACTTGTGGGTGTGCAGTTAAATATGCTGTCGTCTTGGCAGGAGTTAACTTTGCAAACTGTGTCTGGCCCAAAGGCCACTCATTGCTTACTCCTGACCTACAATATACAGCTTTTACAATTTGTATTTTTATGGCATCAAGATAATATATATATTAAAATTTAAGATTAATATTTTTAAAAAGGAAATATTTTTAATTATTTTGTGTATATCTTACAGGGAAAGCTTGAGGTGTCTTACACTTTTAATCCTCCAGTCAGTGATTGTCTTGGGACCACATTGCGGTGAATTGGTAAGTTTGTGACAATTTGTTTATTACCTTGTTTGATTGAAATGATATGGATTTTGGAATGGGAGTCGATAACTTATTCTACCTGTGAATTTGGTGCTTCTACAATTGCTGCTGAACTATTATGTCTAGTTCTGAGTCCCACAATGCAAGAAGGGTATTTAAAAATGGGAAGAGGGTTCAGAGGGAACACATGAGAATGAGGAATGGATTAGACATCATGCTGTATAGTGATACTCAAAGAGCTCATTCTCTTTAGTGTAACACAGAAAAGATTAAGCGGAACGATGATGGAATGGGTGACAAATATCTCTGTATAGGGAACAAACACTGCTCTCTTTAATTGAACAGAAGAAGGTATAACATTATCCAGAGCCTGAAAGCTGCAGCTAGACAAATTTGAACAAGAAATAAAGCATATGCCTTTGGTATAGAGTAATTAGTACAATTTACCAAGGGTCCTGTTGGATTCTGAATCACTGAACATTTTAAAATCAAGATTGAATGTTTGCCTAACAGATCTGCCCTAGGAATTACTTTGTAAAAGTTCTTATGTCCTGTGTTATACATGGTATCAGACTAGATGAGCACAATGGTTACTCCTGGGTTTGGAATCTACGAAATAATCAGCTACAGTGCTGGGGATTCAGCATGGTCAGCTCCATAATTCTCAGGGATGTGCTTGAATTGCTCTGCCAAAGAGCTGGTTGAGTGTATTATTATTCATTTCAAATTCTAGGAAAAGCCTTTGCCAAAAATATCCCAGTATTTCCTATGTCCTGCCTCTTTTCTACTAGCTGTGCTCAATGGGAATCTCACTGGTTACAGGAGAAGTCTGAGGGATAGCTGCATCCTGTTCAATCAATCCTCGGCTGACAGCTGGTTTCCACATAGTTGCGATGACAAAGGGAATTAGGTTAAGAGAAACTACTGAGGTTCCACAGGGAATCTGGCAAATCCCTTCCTCTTTGTAATAAACTCACTGTCTAAATTAGGATCTTTTTTTTCCAGAAAGGAAGCACAATGTTCTAATAAAAATCCTTTTTGCTGACTTTGTCCCTCAGCTCAGAGAACAACAGTGACATTCACATATCCCTAAACTCCCAAAACTATTTTGAGAAATGCTGTGGTCCAGTGAATAGATCGTTGCCCAGTGACTGGGTCAGGAGCCTTTGTTTCAATTTCTTTCTCTCTTATTGATTTACTGAGGCTACATCTACACTAGTCCGAAACTTCGAAATGGCCATGCAAAAGGCCTTTTCGAAGTTTACTAATGAAGCACTAAAATACATATTCAACGCCTCATTAGCATGCCAGCAGCCATAGCACTTCAAAATTGCTACAGTTCATCCAGACAGGGCTCCTTTTTGAAAGGACCCCGGGAACTTCGAAATCCCCTTATTCCTATCTGCCATTAAGAGTAAGGGGATTTCAAAGTTGCCGGGGTCCTTTCAAAAAGGAGCCCCATCTGGATGAGCCGTGGGGTGGCGAGCCACAGCAATTTCAAAGTGCTGCAGCTGCCAGCATGCTAATGAGACTCTGAATATGTATTTCAGCACTTCATTAATAAACTTTGAAATGGCCATTTGCATGGGTATTTTGAAGTTTTGGGCTAGTGTAGACACACCCTGAATGACCTAAAGCAAGTAATTTAACTGTTCTGTGCTTTGGATTCCCCTTCATTCGGTGTAGTGAGGAGTTACGAACTGACTGTTCATGTGTGGGCGGGTTTTTATTTTTATTTTTATTTTTATTTTATTGTATTTTATTGCAATAAAGTGGAAGTAATAGTAGCACTGGAACCCAGGAAACTCATGAACAAGTTACATGGCTGTTACTAGACCATTTAATTTTTCTGGGACCCAGTTATTCCATCTGTAAAACCATGATAATATAAGATCACCATTTATGCAAACCTCCTTATTGTTTGGAACAAGAGTATGCCCTGTCCAACACTTCATAAATTCCCTTGAATTCATTCAGTTTTCCCCATGATGACAAGGGGAATTTGTGGTCAATTGGTAAACGACAGATACATTGTCCATCTTGATAAAAGTGAGAAAGGAGAATCCAGGAAACTGCAGACTGGTTAGCCTCACCTCAGTCCCTAGAAAAATCATGGAGCAGGTCCTCAAGGAATCCATTCTGAAACAATTGAAGGTGAGGAGGGTGATCAGGAGCAATCAATGTGGATTCACCAAGGGGAAGTCATTCCTACCCAGTTTAATTGTCTTCTATGATGAGATAACGGTCTCTGTGGCTATGGGTAGAGCAGTGACTGTGACATGCCTTGTCTTTAGTAAAGGTTTTGATATAGTCTCTGAGTATTCTTACCAGCAAATTAAAGTAGTATGGTTTGGATGAATGGCCTATACTGTGGATAGAAAGCTCCAGGATTGTCAGGAACAATGTGTAGTGGTCAGTGGCTCAATGTTTAGTTAGCAGCTGGTATCAAGCAGGATGCCCCAGGAGACAGTTCTTGGGCTTGTTTTGTTAAGCATTTTTGTTAATGATCTCGATGATGGGATTGATTGCACCCTCAGCAAGTTCGTGGCTGACATTAAGCTAAGGGAAGAGAGCGATATGCTGGAGGGTAGAGATGCGTCCAGAGTTACTTTGACTAATTGGAGGCTTGGGACAAAATAAATCTGATGAGGTTCAGAAGGGACAAATGCAGAGTACTGCACTTAGGGCAGAAAAATCCCATCTACTCCTAAAGGCTGGAGACTGACTCACAAAATGGCAGTTCTGGAGAAAAGGATCTGGGGATTACAGTGGACAAGAAGCTGAATGTGAATCAACTCTGTGCCCTTGTTTCCAAGAAAGCTAACAGCATTTTGGGTGGCATTGCAGAGGTGGCAGCTTTTCCAGCAGATGGAGGGAAATGATTATTCCCTCTATTCAGTACTCGTAAGGCTGCAACTAGAGTATTGTGTCCAGTTTTAGAGCCCCCACTACAAAAGGGATGTAGACAAATTGATGAGTCCAGCAGAGGAAAACAAAAATGACTAGGGAGCTGGGGTGCATGACTTATGAGGAGAGGCTAAGGAAACTGGGCTTATGCAGTTTGTAGAAGAGAAGAACAAGGGGGATTTGATAGCAGCTTTCAACTACACGAAGATGGGTTACAAAATGGATAGAACTAGACTGTTCACAGTGGTGGCAGATGACCAAACAAGAAACAGTGGTATCAAGTTATAGTGTGGGAGGCCTATGTTGGAGATAGGAAAAGATCTGTTTCATTAGGAGGGTGGTGAAGCACTGGAAGGGGTTGTTTTCAAGGCCAGGCTTGATAAAGCCCTGGCTGGAATGATTTAGTTGGGGTTAGCCCTACTTTCAGCAGGGGGCTGGACTAAATGAGCTCTTGAGGTCTCTTCCAAACCTAATCTTCTAAAATTCGATAATATTTATACAATTAAAGTTGTATGATACTCCAGATGAGTGTTGCAAACACAATCCAGCTAATTTTAACAAAGACAGGTTTCACTTGTGCAAAATCCTCTATTCAGGAAGCAGTAAATGAAGTAAGTTGAAGTTTGATGTATGATGGGTTTGTGTGGTCATGCTCATGAAACACTGTGTAACTCCTTGCTTTTACTTTCATGATTTACTTGGATATACTTGTTGAATGTTGGCTGTGTAGCGAGGACCAATGGCCATGTGATATCCTACCGTCAGCTAAGTTTTTCATCCTAATGCAAGGAGAGTTTATTAACTAAATATATTGTTTCATTTATAAAAGAATCACATGTTTCAGAGCCCACACATGGATGCAGCAGACATCTTGCTGGGTCATCACTGTGATGTGAAGAGTGACCCTCTGAATTAAGCTGCCATACCACTGAATAACAGTACCAGTTACTCCAACACAGTCAGCGTCTGATATTTCAGAGGCAGATGAGAATAACCCAATCACTTTTTCAAACTGTACCTGAAGGAACAATTTCTTCCTGATCCTTGCTGGTGAATAGCAACTTAATGTGTGCCCTTAACCATGGGATTTAATCACTCTTACAATTATTTTAGCTAGTATAATTGCAAATATTATTAAAAGTAATAAAATTATCCAGTCCATTTTGTGCTGCTCTTAGTGTAAATGTATGCCCAGTGGTTCCATTCAGTGATGTGTTTTGTCCAAGAAGAATAAGAGTGATCCCAGAACCAAATATGTGCCTTTTAGCAGAGTTATGTACGCTCTAACTTTTCAAAGAAAAAAAAAACTTCTATAGCAGTATGTAGCCACTGATTTTAAAGGAAATTAATTAAATAAATATGACAGGCAGACGCACACACTTATTTTACATAAAAAAACCCTATTCATAAACCTGAATTAACCACCAGGAGCTGATTTGTCCACCTTGATTACTGTTTTTGGTTCCCTGTGCCTTAAATATTGAGTCTGTTCTGGTATGGCTATGTTCTGAAGAAGTGGGTCTGTCCCATGAAAGCTCACCTAAGAAATTATTTTGTTAGTCTTTAAAGTGCTACTTGACTGCCTTTTTGTTTTGATAGTCTATGGACTAGCACAGCTCCCTCTCTGTTACTGATCCATGTGTTTGTCTTATTTTTTCTTGGCTCTGAGTAATACCTTCCCCTGCATATTGATTATTTTATTACTCACACTTAGAGCTATGGAATGATGAAGAATGCCTCTAATCATGTGTGCTGAATATTCAAAAATAAATTTCTTTGGAGCAATCATTGGCTATTAAAAGCCTAGGGTAGTGGCGAGAGAAAAAAGTTTAATATAGATATTTGTGTGCTTATATTTTAACTAAACCTAAGATTAGATATTGCCTGTTATATTCTATAAGTTGTATGTCATGCTTTAACGTTCTATGGTTTTCACACAGTTTCTTTTGGAGATGGTTTCGCTGCCATTTGAAGTGATCCTGGGAGTGAAACAATTTCTACAATTTCTGGAAACTTTATAAACCAACTTATTTACCTAATTGAAAAACTGTTAGAAAATAAAACTAGGATATAGCTTCTGCTGTAAAGTATCAAAATCAGAAAGACAACAGATGACTTTGATGGGAAATTAAAAAAAAAAAAAGTAATATGTATTTGTCAGCCTGAAAGTCTGTTTCAACCATAGAGATGTATTTGGGATTCCGACCTCTTTGTCCTTTAAAGGAGGAACAAACAGGACATGTCTACATGAGCACTTACTGTGCAGAAAAGATTATGGTGCAAACTTACAGCAGTCCAGCTGTGTGTTAAGTGTCCAAGTGGATATTGCTTCTATGCACTGCAAGTTCATAGGCACACTGAGACAGGGATGTCTGGGGAAAAAGAAAAAAAAAGCATGTCATAGTGTAACCCACGCACCTATGTGTGGTTTACTGTCTCATGTTGTGGTACGCAGACCACTTCACAGAGAATGAATAAGTGTCCTCTACAGTCTAAGCTGAAAGCCAGCTAGCCTTTAACTACAGCTGTAGAGGTGCCTGTAGTAAGCTCTAGAAATTGTAGGTTCAAGCCTGCCTGTAGGCAGTTACAAAAGTACACTAGGAATCTTCTAGGCTGTGTCTGCACATGCCCCTTCCTTTGGAAGGAGCATGCTAATGAGGATGTAAATTTCCCACACCTCATTAGCATACGGCCACATGATTTGGAGTGTAGAAGAAGTTCTTCCAAACTCCAAAACAGCTGTGTAGACACGCAGTCTGTGGGGATCTTCCAGAAGGAAATCCTCCTTCTGGAAGCACCCTCTTCCTCAAAATTGATTTAATTCAGGCTGAGTCTGGATTTCCCAGAACTGTCAGCAAAAGATACACAAGTTGCCCTATGCATTTGCATAGCTCATGCCAATATTTCTGTTGGGAGAGGCTTGACTGGCATTTGTCCCATTCACACGGGGGCCAAATGTTGGGAAAACCACCTCTGTCAAGACATCCCTTCTTCCTCGCAGAGCAAAGAAGACAGGGATATCAGCAGAATGCTCCTGACATGGCAGACTTCTGTTCTGCAGTTTAGACGTGGCCTTAGTGTTTAGCAAAGCCACACTTTCCTTCTTTTACTGTAGCTACAGTTATTAGTGATTAGATTAGCTTTTTTTGTTGTTCTGCTTCCAAGCCTCCAGAGCCAGGTAAAACTTTACAGTAAGTATTCTCTTCTGGCAAGACTATTACAATTTAAGAACGCAGTGAATAAGTTTCCTTTTGATAGCTCAAGTGAATAAGAACAGATAGAGAAAGGTTCTTGCTTGTATTGGATGTACCAGTCCAATCCTCTCAAAGAATATTTTATTACTGCATCCTATGTGCTGGCAATTTGCTTGGTAGCCTATCAATAATTGGAAACTGCAGCTGAAATTGGTTATAGATATTTCCGTGATCACCTGAAACACATTGTCTCCCCTCTTTTGGAGATGTTGCAATGCAATATTCCCTCATGCTTTTTCCATACCGTACCAGTGAGAAAATTGTCTCTTGCTTTGCTAACAAAACCACAGCTTGTCTGTATTAAAGGCACATTCACTGTAGCCTCCTGGAGCAAGGACAGGCTCACTATAATGTCAGAGATAAACATGTGCACCATAGGTTAATGCTTTCTTACATGACCTTTGTTATCACAAATATATATACTTTTGAAATAGATCTTAAATACAGGTTAGGCTTAATATTTATCACATTTGCAGTTGGCAATATCCTCTGCATTGCGAGCATACCTTCTGATGACCTATTTCCATGCAGGCACATGCACGCAACCTGAGTGAATTTTCCTCGGTCTTCTGCATCAGTTGATGTAATATAGACTATTTAATAAGGCCAGTATGACTTTCTAGAGCCACTATTGTTTAAAAATTATTCGTTTAAGTGAAAAGCACTGAATTATTCTCAATCAACCTCTTTGCAATTGGATCATGCCAATCTACTTTGTGCATATAGCTGGGCAGAAATTTTCTGATTGAATGGTTTTCCATTGCAAAGTGCTGATTTGATGGTCAAAACATTTAATGGAAATGTATTGATTTCATTTAAAAATCAATAAACATTATTGAACTGCTTCTTAATTTTGACGAAGTTAAATCTTCTTTGTTTTGACTTTATTTTAAGTTATGATTTTTATATTTGAAAATCTAAGACTTCGATTAATAGTATAATCTTTTTTTTTCTGGTGGTGGGGCTGAACTAGTGGATATTATATGGGATTGGTAACGGGTAATCCACAGCTTTTTAAATCTAGATAATGTTACTAAAGTCCATTCCAGTTTAAGGGAGTTTTAATGTTACTGAATGTTGCACAATTGACCTATATGTCTCACTAAAGAAGGGGGTTCCAATAAACTGGGCCTGATAAATAGCCCTGTTATCTGAATGTGCATCCTACCTTTTTGGTATGGAAAAAAAGTGAGGATTAACTACCTCTTAACTATTACTCCTAGTAGCATGTTCGGAGACCTACAGGGTTCCCCATTCATGGGGAAAGACAATAAAGGAAGGTGGGATTGACAGCCTCCAGGAAGGAGTAGAAAGTTATCCCTGTTAAGTCTCTCAGAGGATCTGCTTGGTGACCTGTTATTTAAACTCAAATAATTTCATGACCTCTTTTACATTTTTATTATACAACTTTTATAGTAATTGTGTCAATGATAATAACCCTATGCAATTTATTTATGGGAGGTTGTTGGTTTTGAGGGTCTTTGGTTTTGTTTCTGAGAAAGAGGGGTAGGCAGAGAAAAACTGCCCCAAATCCTGTCTTTCCTGGCATTTGTGCTACAGCTTTGGAGACTATTTACATATCCTCACATGAGACCCAGACCTTCTGTGGAATTCACATTTATTTGAATAACTCACATTTAAAGTTGATGCAGGGTCAGGCCTCCTGATTCCAAAGATATATTTTCTTTCCTTTTCATTAGGGGCTTTCATTTTGAAGTTTGAAGCATTATTGTTAACCCAGACATTAACATGTTAAGTCAAGGTACTATAGAGATACAGGTTGCACCTCCCTTGTCTGGCATGGTCAGAATCTGATAAGTCCCAAATTTACCGGATCAAGGAAGGTCCAGGGCTTCTGCCTCCAGACAGCCCTGTTTGCCCAAGGCTGCTGTGGCCCCAATCTCCAGCCTCTCTCCTCTGGAACTCCATCCCCAGTCCAGACTGCCACAAGACTCCTGTCTCTGCCCCCGCCCCCCACCTGGCTGCCCCATGGCTGATGGGGACTCTGGCCAGCCCCATGCCCCTGGGGGAGCAGGCTGGGGAGGTTGCTCTTCCCCAGCTGCCACAGGGCAGCCAGGGGCTGCAGCTATAGCCCAGTACACTCTCACCTTGGAACATCCATGGTCCTACCAGACTATGGATGTTGCTGGGCAAGAAAGTACTGGATCTGAGAGGTGTAGCCCATAGTGTGATGCTTGCTGTCTTCTAAAGCAGTGTGGAGTTTTTCAAAGGCAAAGTGTATCTTAAAGCACCAATCAACCTAATTAAAAACAAATAAAGTAATGATGGTGCTACTCTATATAAATAAATTATATCAAATGAGAAACAATGGCAAAAAGGACTTCAAAGTGGAAACTTCCATTTCTGGGTTGTTTAGAGTGTGTTCCTGTGATTGAAATATCAGTTTGTAAGTACAAAGCTTTGATTTTTTGCTTAATCTTTATAATAAATCAATTCAATGAGTTTCCTCAAGGATAAATGCTAATAAATTTGTATATCTCACCTTTTGGGTGCATAAATTAAGATCTTCAGCTTTTCTTATCCCATGTGCTCAATATTTCTCCTAAGTTAAATGACTTACGTTATGCAGTTGAATAGTAGCAGAGAGGTAGCCATGTTAGTCCGTCCTCCAACAAAACAAAACAGCAGAAATGTAGCACTTTAAAGACTAACAAAATGATTCAGTGATGAGTTTTCATGGGACAGACCCACTTCTTCAGATCAATCTCATTTCCAATACAGACTGACGTTTATAACTACAGATGATCAAAAAAAAAAGGGGGGGGCAATAAAAACTGACACGGGGGAAGAGGGGCAGGGGGGATGCTAATTGTCCTACCTGAGATAATTATGAACATCAAAGGAAGGGAAGCAGTTTGTGTAATGCATGAGGTAATGGATGTCTCTGTTCATACGATGTGTTATTGTGTCGAATCTGGATTCCAACTCAAAAAATATCTCACTTTAATCTGTTTTTAAATTCTTTTTGCTCCAGGACACAAATTCTCAGGTCTTTATTAGAATGGCCCACTCCACTGATGTGTTCACTGGTGGGCTTATGTGTACTGAGTTTCTCGACATATGCTCTGTTTCCATTCATTCTCTGGCGAAGGTTTTGCCCAGTCTGTCCGATGTACATAGTGGTAGGGCATTGTTGGGATATATGGGCTTATATAATGCTGCTGGAAGTGCATGAGAATGTACCTTTGATCTTGTAACTAACATGGTTAGGTCCGGTGATAGTATCCCCAGAATAAATATATAGACAAAGTTGGTAGGAGGGTTGGTGCAAGGAAAAGTTCCAGGATTAGTATTGCAGTGGTGCAGCCTGTGATTGCTGGTAAGAATCTATAGGAAAGTATAGGCCTGTCACTTAGGGCCTTCTGGAGTGTAGCATCATGATCCAGAATAGACTGTAGGTTTTTAATGATGCATTGCAGGAATTTGAGTTGAGGGCTGCAGGTGATGACAAGAGATGTTCTATTATTGATTGTCTAGGGCCTATCTTGAAGTAGAAGGTTTCTGGATATTCATCTGGCCCAGTCAATTTGTTATTTTACTTCTCCCAGTGGGTAATTAAGTTTTATAAATGCTTGGTAGAGGTCTTGTAGTTTTCAGTCTCTGTCAGTAGGATCAGAGAAGATGTGATTGTATCTAAGGGCTTGACAATGGATCATGTAGTGTGTGCAGGATGGAAGCTGGAGGCATGTAGGTAAGTGTAGCACTCTGGGGGTTTCCAGCAGAGAGTGGTGTCAGTGTGGCCATCAGTGATTTGTACTGCGGTGTCCAACAAATGTATTTCTCGAGTGAAATAGTCAAGGCTGAGATTGATGGTAGGATGCAGAGTTTTAAAATCTCTGTGGAATTCTTCCAGAGTCTCTTTACCGTGGATCCAAATGATAAAAGTGTCATTGATGTAATGTAAGCAAAGGAAGGGTAACAGGGGCAAGAGCTAAGGAACTGTTGTTCTAAGTCAGCCATAAAAGTGTTAGCATACTGTGGGGCCATGCAGATATCCACAGCAGTGCTGCTAATCTGGAGGTATAAGTTGTCCCAAGAGTGGAAATAATAGTGGGTGAGAACAAAGTTATATAGATCAGCCACCAGATTTGCTGTGGTAACATCAGGTATGGTATTTCTGATAGCTTGTAGTCCATCTTCATGTGGAATATTGGTAAAGAGAGCCTCGACATCCATGGTGTCAAGGATGGAATTGTCAGGAAGATTTCCAATGTTTTGTAATTTCCTCAGGAAGTCAGTGGTATCTCGGAGATAGCTAGGAGTGCTGGTGGCATAGGGTTTGAGGAGGGAGTCTACGTAGCTGGACAGTGTGGTAGTAAGGCTGCCAGTACCAGAAATGATAGGGTGTCCTATATTCCAGGCTCGTGGATTTTATGCAGTAAATAGAATAATCCAGGTTGGGGCTCAGACTGTGTGTTTGAATGAATTTGGTCTCAAGTTGAGGCAGGGAGTTCTTTAAGTAGATGGTGTAGTTTCTTTTGGAATTCTGAAGTTAGATCTGAGGAAAGAGATCTGTAAAATGTGGTGTTGGATAGTTTTCTAGCTGCCTCCGGGTCATAGTCTGATTTATTTATGATGATGATAGCACCCTCTTTGTCAGCCAGCTTGATTATAATGTCCAAGTTATTTTTGAGACTCTGGACCGCATAGCGTTCAGCACAGTTGAGGTTGTATTCCATTTTGTGGTGTTTGTGTATAATTTCAGTCTGTGAATGGTTGCAGAAGCATTGTATATAGAAATCTAGACTGTCTCTACTCCTGCCAGGGGAATCCACATAGAATTTTTCTTCTTTTGGTGTTGGTGGTTGGGGGGATCTAGCAAGCCAGACTGATGCTCATTGGTGTGTTGGAAGTATTCTCTTCGATGGAGACAATGAAAGAAGGCCTCGAGAGCACCACAAAATTTTATTAGGTTCATGGAAATGTTCATGGGGCAAAAAGAAAGACCCCGGGGTAAGAGAGACGCTTCAGCTGGGTTGAGTTTGTAGCTTGAATGGTTAACAATATTATCCAGTGTGTTGTAGCTGTTGTAATGGAAGTATCCTGAGGTATGAGGTGATTTAGATAATTTATTGTCATTTTTCTTTTGTAGGGAGTGGAAGTGTGTATTATAGATTTCTTGTCTAGTAAAGGAAAAGTCTCTCTATGTGGGGTCTGGTGTGGAAGCTTGATAATTGAAGAGACTTTCAAGGTCAGAGAGGTGATTCTTGATCGTTTCCTGCTTACTGCACAGGATAGTGATCAAGTGGTTCTTCAGTTTCTGAGAGAGTGTATGGCATAGCTTCTCACTATAATCAGTGTAGTACATTGATTGTAATGGGTTTTTCACTGTCAAGCCCTTGGATACGATATCAGTTGAGTAAATTAAAGTACATACAACTGATGCTCTAGAGGTGAAATATGTCTAGGGAGGCTAAGTCTCCCCAATCCCAGGCCACCCCACGGCTCAGCGCAGCTGAACCAGCATTTGTCCAACAGTGCTATTAGCTCAGGGCTCCACTGGGTGAGGGAGAGAGTGGAAGTAGCAGATTAGGGGCAGGGCCTCAGTCAGAAGGCACGGGACAGGGGGTTGGCCCCCCTGAAGCCAGGGTATGGAGTCTGTTAAATGGAGGTAGATATATGAAAAGAGGACCAATTTGCCCATAATATCAAGTCATTTGAATTTTTGTCCTTGAAAGTAAACCATGTGTGTCAGAAGTGCAGTTTTAGAACTGATTCGGAGCAGCTTTGAATGTCATATTCTGACCATAGAACCTATCTTTGTCATTGGACCATGAGGCTATGTGCCTGATTCTCTTCTCTCCCTGGTGTAAAGGAGAAGCAGTTCCACTGAAGTCAATGAGAATCATAGGAATGAGGTCCTATGAATATCCATGAGCAATTAAACAATCCTAGCAATCAGTGATAAAGAAAATATTCTGACTTTAACTGCACCAACTATATGGAAGTTCTTACTCAGGCAACACCTCCATTCAAGTGAATGGAGTTTTTTAAGTGGAAGTTAAGGAATATTGAATTGAGTCTTATGTAAAGTATGTAGTTTATTGCAGTTCTGTCAAACAACTTACAATAGTCATTACCACTATAGTCACTTTGTAACAGTTTTCTGAGTCTTTATCTGAGGTAGATAAAGACTGGAAGTCAGAAGAAGAGGAGTTAGAAAACTGATGCAATCAAGGCAATTGTGATAATGATGATTCAAGCCAATCTATTAAAGTCTACTTACAAATTTCTGCTGTGCCTATTTGATGTAAAATGTCAGTTGTAATGCATGCCCCTTCACAAGGTACAATATGTTTTCACCTAAATACCTGTTTTATGTGGCCGCATGTCATGCTTCACAAATAATACCTCTTGGGTGATTCTGGAAAGATGCAGGGGAAATCAAGATACACTCATAAAGGCATTAAACTGTTAATAGTGATTTAAAATGGTGATTTCAGTAAGTGTATTTTATAAACATTGGGCATAATTCTCATATACAGTTCAATTACTGGGCACCTCTCTGGCAGCACAAAGAGCTGGAGATTCTCCAGCACTCACTGGAATAAGGGAAATCCCCAAAGCTGAAGAGCTACTGGACCTTTCTAGGCCATGGCATATGGAGCATTCCTGGAAGCAAGGGGCTTCTCTGTGCACACAGCTGCCATTCATATTGGTGTAGGAGATGGGAAATGCAATTGACGTTCAACAGAACAGTAAAACTAACTAGACAGAATAGGTTGCCAAACGCACAAAACACACTGAAAAAAATGGATAATTTAAATGTTTCTTTTATTAATCTTTGTTCCTTACTGCTAAATCAATGGATATGTTTTCGGGGGGAAATTTGATTCTTAAAGTGTGTCCTCCTAACCTGTTTGCTGATGACTGTTATTGGATTACAGTTTTCATATTTTGAAGGTTTCCTGTTCTGCTTGAAATTTTTAGTGGATCAGTTGTTCAGTTTCCTGCTGATAATTTTCTTTCATGTATATTCCTATCTGTAACCTATATGTATAACTTTCTATATTAGCAAACCAGAGGTTCAATATTCATTCTGACAGAAAAAGAACAGCTAAATACCAACCTTACATGAATCTTGTACCTGTCTTGAATGAGCCTAAAGAACTTCACAAGTTATTGCAGGGCTCTGAGTTATCTATATAGGAGCCCCTTTATCTGCTCTGCTTCTTAGTAAGAGCAAAGTGAGTCATTTGTGATGATCTCCCTAGGGAGAGCAAATCTGTGATTACTTTTGCTAAATCACTTAGTAGATGAAAACTGAATTTGTTCAGAAGTGATTTTAATTATTCTATATATCTCCAATATCATTGTTGTTCTTTTGTCTGTTTCATCTGAAATGTGTAAGAAAAGTAAGATAAGCAAAAGCACAGGATCACAGTTTATATTGTGTGCTTTGGAGTCAAGTAAATTCTCCAATTAGTTCCCTGATCCTGCATTGTGTTGCACATGGAGGAGACTTCTGCATCCATGTGAGCCTAAGAGATTGAAATGTAACTCTGAGTAGGGGCAAGAGATTATTTATCAGAAATCCAAATCACAAATCTCATATCTAACTTGGTCATGGCAGTCTAAAAAGGGCCATAACATATGCTTTGCTCACTACTCTACAGCACCTGGTTTAAAAGAGGAAAGGCATTTACTTTTCTTACCACTTCTATATTAAATGACAAATGTGTGTGAAAATTGGTTGTTTGTGCCTTTCTGACAGAAGACCTCCTAATATGATTGAGAAGGTCTTCTGTTTGGGAGTGTTGACTTGTTACTGTCAGTGACTGTGCCACTCACACTGTTTGTGATGCTTAAATATTTACCTAAAGTAATCATAATTATAAAATGTAAGTCAGCAGCTCTTAGCGCACACATCTTCGTTGCTGACAAATTCAATTAAAGGTATTGCTAGCTAAACCAATCAAATTGCAGGTAGCTTAGAAAAGGTCAACTCTGAATTATTGTTTCCCATAATAATTTCCCAAGCCATTAAGTTTGTAAAATCCATTTGAAATTGAAAGCTATAAAAGTAAATTACAAGGTACAAAAGTGCCCTGATTGTTTATGGGCATTCTAAAGCGTAAAGCTCTATCCCACACAAATGACTTGCTAATTCTGTCCATGTTGTGGCATAACCAGAGTTAGGATTCTGACAGTATGTGCATTATAAATATCTCCTTCTAGGAAGCTATGATTCAAATCCAAAAATGTCAATTTGAGTCTGAAAGTACTATGCAGATCTATGTATGACAATTGAAATAGTCATGTCTTAGCAATGAGTAGAGTGAATTCATGGTAACTTCTGTAACAATCTAATTCACCTAACTGAACTACGTTTTGTTGCTTGAGGGCAGGGAAATGGGCCTGGGCCCTACCAAAATGTTACAGTTGTCAGCTACACTTTAGATAATCCAGGGCCAAGCTGGGTTTCTGCTTCAAGGCTTGTGTCAATTTCAATAGTGTGTTGAGCTTGTATAGGAGCTGCAATGGGACAGGAAAGACTTGTCTGTATGCAGGTGAATTATAATCTGATAGAAGTGGCCACACACTGTCCCATTCACAAGATCTGGCATAGTGAGAAAGCATGGAACCCATCAGGCCCCCAACGGAACTGGGTAGGGGGGAAGTTGCCACTGGGCCTGGCCACGTTCCCCTGAAGGAGAAGTGGGACTTCTACTTAATGGGGAAGGAGCACTGATAGCTGATGGCTTTTACAAGGCTTATCAGTTTAATGTCTCTTTTGCTTCAGTCTTTACTGAAAAGGTTAATGGTGAATAGATAACATAATTAATATTTACAATGAGATGGAAGGAACACAAGCCAAAATAGTGAAAGATGAGGTGAAAGAGAATCTAGATACATTAGTTGTATTGACATTGGAAGGACCTGATGATATTCATTGTGGGATACTTAAGGAACTAACTGAAAAAATCTTGTAACATTGATCTTGGAGAACTCATGGAGCATAGCTGAGTACCAGAGAACTGGAGAAGGGCAGACATAGTACCTATCTTTAAAAAAAGGGACCAGAGAAGTCCTGGGAAATTTCAGACCAGGAAGCCTTACTTTGATGCCTGGAAAAATACTGGAACAAATTTTTAAACAATGAACTTGTAAATACTGAAGGAGTAATAGAATTATAAGAAATAGCAGCATGTATCTGTAAAAAAATAAATGTTACCAAACCGCCTTGGTTTCGTTCTTTGACAGGGTTACATGCTTAGTGGATAGGGAGAAGGCATTAAATATGATACATCTTTATTTTTTGGTGCAGTCGAATATAACATGCTCATAAGCAATTTCTAGATGAAATTACTATAAAGATGGGTGCAGAACTGTTTGAAAGGTTGAACACAAAAAGTATTTATCAATGGCTTGCTGTCAAAATAGGAGAGTGTCCCTGGCTGGGCTCAGTACATGAAGTCCCTGGTCAGCAGCTATTTCATTGATGACTTGGATAAAGGAGTGGTGAGAATACTCATAAAATTTTCAGATGACACCAAATTTGCAGGGTTTGTAAGCACATTGGAATATGGGATTAGAATTCAAAAGGGCGTTGAAAAATTGGAGAATTGATCTGAAATCAACAAGATAAAAGTCAATAAACATAAGCACAAATTATTTCTCTTAGGAAGGAAACAGATGCACAGCAACAAAATGGGGAATAACCAGGTAGATGGTAGCAGAGCTATAAAGTAATTGTGGGTTACAGTAGGTCACAAATTGAGCCAACAATATGATGGAATTTTGAAAAAGGCTGATATCATTATGAGGTCTATTAACCAGAGTGTACTAAGACAGACATAGGAGGTAAATGTGATCAGTAGACTGACGCTGGCAAGGCCTCAGCTGCAGTAGTGTCTAATTCTGGATGCCGCACTTACGAAAGATTTGAAACATTTCAAAATTGGAGACACTCTCCAGAGGAGAGGAATAAAAGTTATAAAAATGTTTAGAAAACCTAACCTGTGAGGAAAAGTTAAAGAAGTTCTGGCATGTTGAGTCTTGAGAAAAGAAACCTGAACAAGGATTTGATAATAGTCTTGTAATGCCAGGGTCTGGTAAGGAAGAGGACAGCACTCAGTTGTTCTCCGTGTCTACTGTAGACAAGAGAAGAAGTAAAGGATTTTATCTGCAGCAAGGGCTAATTATGTTAGGTCTTAGGAAAAAAAATATAACTATAAATTAAGCTGTGGAATAGGATTACAAGTGAGGCTACACAATCACCATAATTGGAGATTTTAAGAGTAAGCTGAACAAACATCTCTCAGGAATGGTATAGATTTTCTTCATAAAAGATAATTGAAAGAAGTTCTCTAAATATATTAGTAGCAGGAGAAGGATATAGGAAGTACAAACAGTGGAAGTTCCCTAAAAATGAGTGCAGCTCAAGTACCTGAGCCATAGCCATAACCATGCTTTCCCACCAAGTTTATATTCCTGTGCTGCCCCTTTCCCTGAGGACCTACATTTTCTACCACCTATCTCCCCAAGGATCCCCCCTCCCCACTTGCTTCTCTCCACTCCCTTCCCCTGGTTTACTTCATCCTTCATTTACTCCTCTCCACTCCCTTTCAATGATTTACTTCATCCTGGCTCGGTGCAGGTGGCTGGAGTTGATAACCTCTGAGAGTCTCTTCCAGTCCTATGTTGCTGTGATTCTGTGAATCGTAGTTGTTACATAGCACAGAAGTGCTATTTGGCTCAGTCATCTCATCCTCACTTCCCTCAGACTGAATATTTCTTTTGCCTGGATGCACTTCTAAATAAGAAAAGGGAAAATGTGGCATAGGCTATGCTCCCAAATATCCCTATTGTTACATACTATGGTATTTCTACTCCTTGGCTCCTCTTATATGTGGGCTACATTGAGAATATGGAACCTTTAGAAAATAAGAGATTTGCCAACAACAGAGTATTCATGAATGTTTTGAAACATCACTGATAAGTTGCAAGGAGATTTTCCTTGAAATTATAGGGAGGTCAGGATTTGCAGGGCCATTAAATATTCTACTGACCCTGTTTTGAATGTATCTGTCTCTAATCCTTTCATTTCCTGCTTAATGTGAATGATCATTCTACATATATTTCAGAGGTATATCTTTGCTAAATACTTTTTTATCCTATTAAGCTAGGGTGGACTAGGTCATGAGGGTCCCTGCTGGAGGCCTTGTAGTCCTGCTACACTCCAACCCAGAAAAGGCCGGTAGAGAGGTCCTCCAAAAGATCTAGGGCAGCTGTTTGGATAGCTGCCAATCAGGGTCCAGCAAGATGGCGTAAGCAGAGAGTTCAGTTCTTTGCTGGAGCTTGAGTGAGCAGATGGTGCTCTGGGCTGATTGCTGGGACTCTAATGGGACAGTGTCCTGAGGTAAGAATGAAGAAAGTACTGGTGTCATAGGGAAGTGGCTCAGGGAACTGGGGCCACAATACAGTTATTTTAAGAGATATTTGCAGACAGCTCCTATTTATAGGGTCCCTGGGCTCCCTACAATCTTCTTTCAGGCACTGATGTGGAGAGATGGCCTGGACAGTGAGTGTCCCTATGGTGGGGACCTGATCTATAGTGACCCAGCTGAAGGGCTGTGGCCAGGAAGACCCTGAAAGGGCAATGACGTTGATTCCAGGGAAGGAGATCTGAGGCATGGCTCTATTCTAGAGCAGGAACAAAGAGAGACATTACTTGTAGGCACTGAAAGAGGCTTCTGTTTGACTTACATGACAGAAGGAGTTCACCTTATTTCAAGTACAGCTTCTGTGTGATTTGAGCAGGGGGCTAAGCCAATGAAGAGTCACCAGGAGTGTGACAGAGTGTAGGCACCCACACTCAGCCAGGGGCTCTAACAAGGGGTGAGTACCCCCATTAAACGTATGTAAAATGATTCCAGTCAGGTAAACTGCTATGGCCAAAGGTCACTATCACCTTTATTACCTGCAACAGGTGACTACTTTCACTCCTAGGGACAAGAAAATTGAAAACAAGGTAACTATTCAACTCAAGCAAGCAATCTTTGCAATTACATGCCTCTATGGTGATGTGAGCTCCTGCCTTCAGGATGTGAAATCAAAGCTAACAGCTTGAAACACTGCCACTGATCAGCCACGCTACTCTTTCAAAATAAACAAGCAAAAATAATCAAATCTGTATTGTTTCCTCTAAAATGGTATTAATTGAGTTTCTGGCAGCATTTATTTTTGATCTACTTAATTGGACAGCTTGTATTCAAACAATATAGCATTCCAACTCTACTACCCCATAGTGTGTAAATATTTATAAACATCCACATACAACAAGTAATACCTACCCTATTTCATCACCTTAGCATATATTTTAACTATCTTTGTGGGGAAGGGCCTACATTTTTTTTAGAGAGTTAAAAGTAACAAAGTGAGGTCATTTATGTCGACAAGTAGACTGCTTTGCTCTGGCTGTAGCCCCTGCCCTGTGGATGCAGCCTCACTCCCGGGACTCTCTGGTCCTGCAACATCTGTGATCCTGCTGGATGTTGCCAGATGAGAGAGTATCAGATTTAGGAGGTTTAATCTTTAGTTCTATAGTAAGGACACAACAATGAAAAAAAATAGGCAAAATGAAGTGTATGAATCTAAGAATTCGAATAGCAGGCTAATTTAGTACATAATGTGGTATTGATAACTAAAAGCACTCCAGAAATTCCAAAAAAAAATCATAGGCTTGTTGATGCTGATAAGTGGCTTTTATTTTGCTATGCTTAAAAACACTTTACAGAAATAGTCTCATGTGGTAGCCATATCAGATAACAGATGTCCTGTAGCACCTTAAAGACTAACACGTTTTTTAGGTCATGAACTTTCATAAGTAAGACCCACTTTCTTACCCACAAAAGCTCATGACCTAAAAAAATTGTTAGTATTTACAGAAATAGTTTAGCTACTTTCTTTATTTTTAGCTTTCAAATTGAGTTTCTATTGCAGAACAAGTATTTTTGAAACCAATTGACATCTCAAAGAATAAAAGGCTTATAAAAAGGTGAGAAGAGTATGAAAAGTAATTTTTTCTAATATATACGCAAGGTAATTTAATAAAGGACGAGGCACAGTTTTCCTGAAATAATGAGCTATTTGCAATTCTGCTGTAGGTTGCCACCCAACCAATAAATGGTATTGTCCAAAACCTCTATTTCCTCTGTTACATATAGGAAGACAAGTGGAGACAAAGAGCAAGGGAATGAGATGACCAAACATTCTGATTCTTGAATAATATCAATGCTGCTTTGATGGTCTCACCATTCAAAAGATGAAAAATAAAATATAGACTTGATGGAGCTCAAAATCTTTGGAGGCTTCTGGCCTATAGAATCTGCCGTCCATATGAAATATAAATAAATGGGATGGAATGTAAATGGGAACTTTGTTTTAGGTTTCATCGAGATCATATTACATTATTTTCCCAAACAGGCCTGCTGATGGGAAGGGGCATAGTTAGCAGGGAGCAATTGTCCTTGGGCCCAGCATTTTATAGGGACTCAGAGTTCTCTCTGCTGCGGCCAAATAGCAGCGGTGGCATGTGGAGCTCTGGGCCCCTTTGAAGTGCTGCTTCACCACTGCCCATGGCTGTGAGCAAGTTGATGGGTGAGGGAGCAGCTGGCGGTCTGGGTGGCGCTGACAGCTGAATGTCCTCGGCCTGCCCCTTCCACTCTAGGCCCCAACCCTCCTGAGGCATGGAGCCAGGCCCCTCTCCCACATTGCCTCAGTTCCTGTGGTGGCTATCAGCCTTGCTGTTCCTAAACAACCCAGGTTTATTACAAGATTCTTAAATAATCTGGTTCGCCACAGGGCTGACCATGTCAAGTTGATGCTATGTTAAACCCAGCAGCCTCCATCTACACCTAGTAATGAATCAGGTTTAAAATTGTGTTATTTACCTTGACCTATCCAAGTTGCATTCTAACATAACCTTACGTCCTGGGGGAAAAAATGCCCTCGAGAGAGGGCAAACCTGTGCAAAGTAAAATGCTAAATTTGCATCACCTTCTGATGTAGAATGGCCTCAGATTATGAAGACATTCTAGGCACATTATCCTCCCAGGTCACAGACTTGATAACAAGGCTTTGAGAATAAATGTGTGGGATGAAATAGGAAATATCTACCTTTATTGTGTTTTAGGCCCTACATCTTCTGAGTAGCAGGGAAATCTGTGATCCAGTTAAACCCAGCAAATCATTCAACAAGCTCTAATTTGTCCACCAAAAACTGTCCCCTCTTTCTGTTCATCAGTTTCTAACAAACATGACATGATTTTATTATTTACAATTGCTGGAATACTTTCTTAGATCAAGTTTGAGCCTGTGATTGGTCTCATACTGTTTGCTGTGATTATTCAGTCACTATTCAGAAATCATTTTTCAAGCTGTGTGGTTTGTCAGTCAATCAAATGATGTATTTTTCTGTTGTAACTTTTTATAGTTACAGTTGTTCTAATATTTGGAACATTCTGGACAGGCTGACTTTTTAAAAAGATAGCTGGAAGCTTTGCAGTTGTACTTGGCTTTTTAAGAATGGCCAATTAAGTTTGTGAACATATATCTTTGTCATATGGAATAATTGCTGTAGTGTCAGAGCTTTGAATATTATTTGGGTAGCTTTTATTTGAAGTTTGCCCTTTTATATACAAACAAATGCACTGATTGAATTTCTCATTGTATCATTTTCTATCTCTGTTAACATTGCATAACTTATTGACCATGGTAGACCAAAATGTTAAATTTTGATGTTGAAAATTAAGCATATAAATAAGTTGTCTTTGCTGCCATAACTCCCACTGAAGTTAGTGTTCTGTGAAAAACATCTACATAGGCCTGGTGTAAAAGATTAAAGCCTTTTCTAAACTACTGGGCTAAGTCAACCTAAGTTACTATACTAACTATATGAATAACATTACTGGAATCAACATAGCATATGTCAAATCATTATAGTATATTTACTGCACTGCATTGATGGGAGATGCTCTCCTGTTGACTTACCTTACTCTTTTTGAGGGCTAGAGCATCAGAGTTGACTACAAAGCACTCTGCCATTGATTTAGTGCATGTTTACTAGACCCACTAAATCAACACTGCTGAGCTGACTGCAGCAGCATTGGTCGTCTCCATAGTTATGAAAAGTCCTGAGTAGTATAAATGTGTTTACAAACAATTTGCAACCTTGCAGCCAAGAAAACATCTAGAATTTGATAGGGGCAAGGTCTTGTTGAAAGATGTCTATCTTTAGGTGATTTTTTTTTTTGGCAATACACAGTATCTATTACAAGGGATTGAGTGGACCATAGGAATATTTTCATTGGAATATTTGTACTAGGATTTGTATGAATGAAACACGAGTGCATAACAAATTTGGTGGAAAAAATCCCTAAACAGGTGTAAACATGGACAAAAGTAAATTTGGTTTATAATTTAGAAAAATGTTTATGAATAGTTTTCACATTTATTTACCCAGCTCTATTTTTAACCATATGAGATCATTTCTAAAATCTTAATGGCTATGTTTAGATTAGCCCCCAACTTTGAAGGCAGCATGGTATTTAGGGTGTTGGGAGATTACTAATGAAGTGCTGTGCTGCATATTCAGCACTTTATTAACCTAAATCTCCCCCGTGGCAACTCCAAAGTGTGAAACTTCGAAGCGCCAGCTTGCACATAGCCACAGGTCAGCCACGGGTTCTTCAAAGTGACCACCCTCTTTCAAAGTCCCTTTACTCCTTTACTCCTGACCCGTGGCTACATGCAAGCCGGCATTTCAAAGTTTCATACTTCGAAGTTGCCACGGGGGAGATTTAGCCTAATGAAGTGCTGCATATGCACCGCAGGACTTCATTAGTAATTTCCCAACACCCTAATGATCATGCTCCCTTCAAAGTTGGGGGCTAGTCTAGACACAGCCAATGTGTTTTAAATATCTAACATAGTAAGTGACTTCAGATGAGTCTCATGGATTTATGCCATGCAACAAAACATATTTAGACAATTCTAATATGGGATGGAAAAGGACTGAGTGCAATGTATCTTGATGCAAAATGACTCTGCATACCTTACCTTTCAGACTAAAAGTTGTCAGTAACTGAGTTTATTTGCCATTCTGGATTTCATACATGATTACCAGCAGGTATCTATTTTCTGAGTAAAGTTCTGAATGACAAACAGGAAGGAAAAAAAGTCTCATTTATGTGTTGCTGAAATATAAGTAGTAATTTTTTAAAATCCAGATGATAAATTTCAGTGGAGATGAGCCTAAAAAAAATCAGATATAAACACCAAATAACCTTTGGGAAAGCTTGGGTCCAGGATGATCCAAATGGAAAGCCAGAGTTCTTCTGTAGTCATAATAGGCATGAGAGAATCAGTACAGGAAAAATAAAATCTGCCTTTAACCATCTATTAAAAACAGGAATTGTTGTTTCTTAACACATTTCAAAAGCTTGGTTATTGTGTTCACCTTTGCACTTCTTGAAACTTGCAGTACCAGAATCTTTCAAAAGTTGGAACACTAAATATTGCTAATGTTTCTTAGTGGGAACAGCTGTCTTAGGTGGACATGTACATATTTTTCATAATAAATGATGTCTGGAAGAACTGTAAGAAACATGGATAACAATTGTATTTATCACAAAGTTTCAGACACTAGAAATGGTTTTTAAACCTTATCACTACACACATAAACATATGTAGTAGCACTACACAATATAAATATTTGTTTAATACAGCTTTTGAACTTGGTATTTTCAGCTAAGTGAAGCCTGGAACTCTTCATACAAATGAGAAGAAAGTAGGTTGCATAAGGTAACATGACTAGCTCTTCAAATTATATCAGAAAAAATGAGATCATCTAACACTTGGAGCCAATTTATGTACAAGGTAGTTAAATATTTAGGATAACATTATTTTAAAAATGTGAAGCACTTTTATACAGTTGCTAGACCTCATCATGGGAGAACAGCAGAACAGGAAAGCTGACCTACTTTTCAACAAGATCTAAACTTTATTCAGACAGGAAACAATTGTTTAATGCCTGGCAGTTTCACAAAATAGTGTTATAGGAAAGTAAGCTTATTATAAAGTTCAAGATTTTTAAATATCATCAATGCTAGTTTCTTTTTGGATCTATAAAAATAATATGCTTGTGGCATCACAAGATCAATTGAACCTGCATTCCGCTCTGTGCTAAATTAAACACCAATTATCAAGCAGCATATGGATCTTCGCAGATTGCACAAGCCTCTGGTCTTTCTGCTCTACTCTGATGAAGCCTCAACTCGAGCATTACATCCATTTCTGGTGTCACATGTCAGCTAAGATGTGGACCAGCTGGAGAAAGACCAGTGAAGAGCAACAAAAGTGATTAATAGTCAAGAAAACATGACCTGTGAGGGAAGGTTGAAAATATTTGGTTTGTTTCTTCTGGAGAACAGAACATTAGGATGGGCCATGATGACAATTTTCAAGAACAGTTTGAACATCCCTTGTCCAGCACCTTTGGGACCTAGCTAGTCTTGAACTAGGGAATTTGCCAAACCTGGGCAGTAGGGCCGTGGCATCCTCGGGCCTGGAAGCAGAGCTTCGGTGCCCTTGGGAAGGGTAAGGGCCACCATCCCAGAGATCAGCGCTCTGGCTACTTACAAAAGAATAAGGCAAAAATATATATCCCAAAAATCATATGAATTTTATTTTGATAGAGAAGCAACATGCCTGTTAGCCAATGACCGGGTAATGAGTGGTCTGTGAGCCTAATTACATCCGAGTCTTTAACTGCTAGGACAGGCAGTACCTTTGCAGCGGTCAGCCAGTGTGGATGACGGGTGCCCCAAATGTTGGTGCAGAGAGCTTATTCCACCCGAGTCTTTAACTGCTAGGACAGACTGTCCCTTCACAGTGGGCAGCCAGGGAGGTCGATGGGTACCCCAGGAGTCTGTCCCGTGGAGGCGACACGACTCAGTGCTCAGCTTTTAGTACACCTTACCACTGACCACGCTGATATAGCCAAACGGCTGAGGTTCTTTGTTTTGTGTTCAGCCGAGTGACAGTAACTGGAGGGAGTCAGGCTGAAAGCTGAAATGGTTACTATTTATTAAAAGACAGAAATCAAATCTTAATGGTTACAAGGTTATTGCTCTATCTTCTTAACTACTAGTAGGATGATACATATGACATGTTGATTAGATTACAATTGAAAAGTTACCCATTTGAGGACCAGATGCCTCAGCCTAAAAGCTCTTACTATTCAATGTGCACAAAAGTACATTGAGGTATAATTCTCATCCCTGTATCCTTTGACTCCTGGCGTAGCCAACGTCGTTCACTGAATCCCTCGGGAAGAACTGTACAAGGAAGGCGTCCCCTGGGTCCTCGGGAGGCAAAGACCTTACCCAACTGGCAGGTATAGGTAATTCGAGCTCAGTTAGAGTGGTCTGCTGGACCCTTTTTTAATACCCCTTGGGCCACGTACACTCTTCCTTATCTAAAGGTACCAATTGTACTGGTTCATCTTTATGACGCCAGTTCTTACAAGGGAGTTGCAACTTAATTTACACTTATAAGGTAGACATAACTAAATCATTAAGACAGGACATTCTTTTCATATGGGCAGGAAATTCCTTTTCTGGGACGATGTGTAGGCGTGTCAATATCAGTACCAGCCAAGGGCAGTTTAAGGCCCTGTGGTCATCCGCTGGCCTTTTAGCCCTCTGATCTGTATTCTTTTGTCCAGGGTCATGATGAGGCAGCCCATCTGTGTTTTTGAAGCATCAAAGACTGTGCTTGAGATAAGCGCATCTGTGCTTTCAGACATTCTAAGACTGTGCTGTTTCCTTTGTGCTTTGTGCTCTGAGCTACCTAAGAGGGGCAAGATGGAGTAGAGCAGGGGGATTCTGTCTGGCTACAATGCCATATTTAAAGAGAATTATACTCATTGTATGTTTTGTTGAAACCTACATATGATTAAATTAGTTTGTAGTGTGCTATGGGCATGAATCAGCGTCCAATAAAGTCAATGAGAGTCTTTTTAGACTTCAGTGTATGTTGTATCAGAAGCAAAGAGTACATCAATGACCACTGACATAAATGGTAATATATGTAGTGGTATTTGCGTATCTACACAAAACATTTAAAAATGTATCTAACTTCAAAAACTGCACTGAAGGGGAAGAAAATGGGGGGGGGCGGGGGATAACTATGGGCTCTCAATATTTCGGTCCTTGCAAAATTGAAGCCCGTATGAGCTTTAAAATAATACTTGAACAATGTATATAAGCTTTTCTTGCGATATTTAATCTAGAAACTCGACCTTTGGCGACAAGAAGCCATGACTTTTTCAAATTTCTGCATTAATTTCACTTTCTCATTTTAGTTAATAAGTGCAAGAGATTAAAGAAACCCAAGTACGCAAACAGATTACAAAAAATAAGTCAAATAAAGGCATGGGGTCATGTGGCTTCCAAAAGTATAGTGGTTACACTAGTGATGGATGAGGAATGTGTCTGCACTGCTTTCTGTCTTAATTAACTCATGTTTCAGGGACACAGGGTAATATTTTGAATTTTTAAGCGCGCTACAGATGTGACCATTTATAAGCATCACAATTAATATTTGTTAGCAATGCTTTAGCACAGCACATTTTAAAGGACTCATAAATTTAATAAATATTTTAATTGCCATGCTAGAATTACTCATAATATTAATAAATGTATAGCATATACCATTTCCCAATTTCTGTTGATTGCCACTGGACACTTCATGCAAACTCAGTGTTCTATCATTACAATCTGTTTGCAAATAAGATTTGGTTCAAAACGTTTGGAGCTCAAATGCCCGCAGGAAATGGTCCAGTCATTCTTGCATAGCATTAAGTCCTCTTAAAAATCAGCATTTGCTTGAGTTTATACAGTATTTTGGACTGAATATGATCATTATGAAGTTTTAGCGCTCATGACAGATCAGAAACCAAGCTGGGTAATGTTCTGTCATCTACCCAAATGAATAAAAGAACACTTTCATGATCTATCTAGAGGTCATATGAATTGATTAACATAATCTAGAATCACATGTGTAAGAACACACATCTAAAGAATTATTTTATAACTTAAGCTAAAATTATTTGGAATTTTGGGATTTTTTATATGTTTCGGGTTGAAGAAGATGTATTCATTGAGCCGTATCTTGTACTAATTGCTGTGAATAGTTTCTACTGACCTGACTTGTACAAGGTCTAGTAATGCTAATTTATTTGTGTTAACTTGTATTCTGGGAGGTAGGCAGGCAGCATAGGTAAAAATCAGATTGGAACTCAGTAATATGAATGGTGAAGTGCTATGTGACAATAACATCATTTTAGTGATTCTTTTTTTAAAATCATGAATTCATAAAACAGTCTTTGTTAGTCACCATTAATATGAAATGTCACTGTGCCATCCCCCTCCATAATGTGATTCCTGCTGTTATTTGTGTAAGTTCCTCACTGAAATCCAGGTAGATTAAATCTACTGCACTTCCTTTTCCTAAAACACCAGTTATTTTCTCAAAGGTTGATCCAGTCTGGCAGGATTTACGTTTTGTAAAACAATGTTGTATTTTATCCCAATTACTCTTTACCTCTACATCCTTAACTACCTTCTCTTTCAAAAATTGAGGTAAAGCAGCCCTGTAATTCACTGGATTACCTTTTTCTCCCCTGCCTCCATGGAAATGTGCCTCTTCTGGGGCATGGCAGGCAACACCAACCCTCCTAAGTCTAGGAGTCAACTGGTTCTGAGCAGGCAGTGGTCTGTATGGGGCCCAGTTCCCCTTTAAGATGGAGTGGCAGTCAAAACAGGGGCCCAGTATGTAAGCCCGGGCCCTGGGGTAGGGCAGGGTGGCAGTCACGGTAAGGCTCAGCTCTGGATAGCAAGGCTGAGCAATTAATCAACAGTATGTGAGCCCTAGTCCTGGGGCAGGGTGGGGCAGCAGTCAAAGTAAGGGTCAGCTCTGTGTAGTGAGTGAGCAATTGATCAACAGTATATGAGCTCTAACCCTGGAGCACAGCTGGGCAGCAGTCACTAAGGCTCAGCACTTTGTTAGAAGGGCTGAGCAGTCCACCAATGGCAGTAGTGTGCCCTGGACCAGGGCAGAATAGCAGGGACACCATCGAGGCAGTGTGTGTTGGGAGATGTGAGGGGCTAACTCTCCAGGCAGAAGGGTAGGATGGTGCAGGCCCACCCGCTCCACCGCACCCCAGCCCAGGGCCCTCACAGAAGCTTACACCAGTAGCTGGTCAGTGGGGTCAGCCAGTCAGTGGGGACCCAGGCTGATACACACTGAGATGGGTTCTGGGGGAGCATTCCCTGGGCTGCTTCCTACCACCACCTCCATCAGCGTGGAGTCCCACTCCAGGTTGTCTGGGAGGTTGGGCAACTCTACGTCTTCCAGGTAAGTAGCTGCGGGCAGATTGGGAAACTTGGGCATGTCCATGTCATTGGAGGAGTGGACTGTAGGCTTAGGCAGGCTCAGGACCTCCTGGTAGCAGGCAGCCAGCAGATACACAGGCTCAGGCAGGTCTGGGACTTTCAGGTAGCTGCCAGATGGTAGGTTTGTAGCATCTGGCAGGTCAGATACTTCCCATGGGGGGATGCAGCAGGGCAGAGGGCCCAGGTATGTTGGGGACCTCTGGATAGTGGGCTAGAGGCAGGTTTGGGTGCACCTCTGGGGTCCTGTCAGGACCATTGGTGGGCCTGTCTGGCCAATCAGTTGAGCTGGTGTGGGGCCTTTGGGTCCTGCTCCCAGGAGCCTGGCCAGGCCCCTTTGCTCTGCTCTGCTCAGAGGCAGTCCTTTTAATGAGCCCTGGGCCCCAACCTGGGCACTTCCTGCCTCCCGTGTCATTCTCTTGGGGTGGGAGGCCACAAGTGCTCTAGACCTGCCCAGCAAGGACTCCAGAAGGCTTCCCCTGTTTCGGGGTGGGGCATGGCCACACAACCTCATACACTGAGGTTTCCATAACATCATTTCTATTAGCCACCTTTCCACTACTCCTAAACACATTATTCTTATTAATAATAGAGAGAAAATATTTGTTTAGGTTTTGGGCCATGTTTTGATTATCTTTCATCTCCACCCCAGAATCAGAATCACTTCTTCCTGTGTTGGTTATTTGTTTGTTTGTTTGTATGTTTGTTTTAGTTTATATGTCTATAGAACCATATATTTGCTACATATTTTAATTTCCTTTGTATGGCCCAACTTTACTTGGCTTTTTGGTAGGTCTTACTTTTCTTCTTTCATTACCAATCTATTCTATTTCTCATAATCTTTCTGCTTTCTTTTGATCTGTTTTGAGAGATTTACTCATTTAGATATGATGATCTCCTCATCCTCCACTAGCTAATAAAAGTAGACAGGGCCATAACTTGAATGAAAACATTGCCATGAGAAACTGAAGGTGCTGACAAAAAGGTGTTTGTAATCATCTGGGAGGAATTTTCTGAATGTCTGCATCTATTTCTCTGCTTGGGACCCACTCTTGTTTGAAAAGAGAGCACTGGCTCTTTGTGATAGTTTTGCAAGAGCAGACATCTTAGCCCAAGCTTTCTGGTCAAATCTCAGTAAGCTAATTAAATTTTATCTAGCCAGGTCAAGTTGTTGTCTTCACTACCTGTTTTTCAATGGTGTGTAATATTCATCTGCATTAGTAAACATTTAGCTGTGCTTCACGCAACTGGTGGCTGTATTTCAGTGGTAGGTGAAATGGATCCTGGATATGATGATTTATAAATTACATTGTTTCACATTTGCCTCGTGCTAATTATGGCAGTCTCTCAGAGTGTAATCTCATGCTTATCTCTCCTCTGTGTGTTTTCCTGCTTGACGGGGTGCATGGGCACAGCAAGGGCATATATAAATATTATAATAATCACATTAGCAACTTATTTCAGTTTTTTTCCCATAGGCATAAAGATGTAGTAAGGTCAAACTTTTGAAAGCTGAATATCCTGAAATATCTTTTTATGTATTTTTCTATGTGCTTATGTATCAGGAAACTACTTTTCCTTTTGTATTTTATTTGAAAAAGCTGAAACTGTTTATAAGGGCACATAGTTTTATATTTATGACTGGCAGGCTCAGAAATAGCTCTAACTGTTATAAATATGTTTTGCATTGCCATATAATGTACTGCTGAAAATGCAGGCGATTATCTAACATAATTGAAATTTTATCATCTGTTCTCTGGACTGCAGCTTGACCTTTATCTTTGAAGGGTCAGTGATTCTGAACTTACCAATTTAGCAAAGATTATTCAGTTTAAATATATAATTGTGACACTTACCTAGGCTACTTCTCTGACCTAGTTGGATGCAGGGAAATGACACTTATTTGCATTAAAAGATTTTAGAGGTAGATTGGTGTCAAAGTTGTTTCATATTACTTCTTTATGTACTGTTATCTGATCTACAATTCATTCTGCAAATTTACACTTGCATGTTGTTTTAAATGTGCAAACTCTAAACCATTTTTATTCTGGAAAGATCTTCTGAATGTTAAACATCATTTGAGAAATATCTATTCAATGTTATGGATATGAATATTTTATACAGTAAATGTAAAAAGTAAAAGAGGAGATACTTTCAGATTTCCACATGAAGCTGGTGAAAGCATGTGATTGTTTTGACTTATTTGACAACTATGGTAAGAAACAAGCGTTGGCACTCCTGGAATGAAAATGCTGTTACTGCAAATCTGTCAGTTTAATGTTACCCTAGAGCTGCCTTGTAAGATTGCATTAGCTATTACAATAAATAACATTTCTTCTGATAAAATATGAAAAATGAATTTCAGTAGACCAGTTATCTTCTCCCAGTTAGCAATCAGTACACTCATCCTTTGGTTAACAAGTACTTTACTAATGACTACTCGCTAAAACAAGGAACATATATACCTAGCTTTATTCACTATGTAAGTGAACTTCCCTTGCTTATATAAGCAGGGTCCCAGGCCGGGGTGGGGGGGGCAGGGATACCCACAGCTGAAGCAGAGCCAATCGTGGGGTCCCTGGCTGGGAGGCTGGGACACCCACAGCCGTGCAGCTGGCTCTGCTTCAGCTGTGGGGCTCCTGGCCAGGGGTGGGCAGACCTGCAGCACCAGGGCTGGAGCCTTCTCCCTCCCTTCGCTCACACATGCAGCTGTCTGACAGCCCTGTGGCTGAGGGAAGAGAGGGAGAAGGCTCTTAGCCTGGTTCCCTCCCCTGCAATAGCAGAAACATGAGCTGATCAGTTTCCTGGCCCCTCAAGCCATGGGGAGACTAGATCCAGCCTGCCCCTGGCTCTCAGCTCCTGTCACTCTGGGAGCCAGGAAACTGACCAGCCCTGGTGGTTCCTGGCTCCCCTCCCCTTGCAGGAAAATCCAAGTTTTGCAGGGTTTACAGGAGCAACCCCTGGGTAACACCAGGGTTCACTGTATTCACACCCGCCCCACCCCCGCCACGCAGACCTCACCCTCGGCCAGGTTTTAACACCCCCTCAAGGTCCCAAACTGTCCCCAGCCTAAAACCCCCACCCCCCCAGCAGCCTCAAACTGCCCCCAGCTTTACAACCCCCCATCAGCCCAAACCATCCCTAGCCTTACAACCCCCGGTACCCCCAAACTTCTCCCTGCCTTAGACCCCGCCCCCCGCATTCCTCAACAGCCCCAGCCTTAGACACTCCTCCTCCTCCCGCAGCCTCTTCACCAGGGCTGCTAGGCTGGGTGGATCCCCCAGTCCTCCTGCTCCCAGCAATTAACGTGAGTGTTAAGGTTTCAGTACCAAGACATAAGGTAATCACTGTCCCTAGCGATACAGATAGCTGCCATCTCCAGCAGCTCTCTCTATTGATAGATATCTGCCTGAGACAGCAGCGTTAAGAAACTGCAAGTGGCATCTTTTAACAGCCACATGCAGCTGGGAACTGCCCAGGTAGTGACCTTTAACAAATCTAATGGGACCCATAGGTTGGGAATCCCTGCTCTACATACATACACTGCATCCTATTTCTGGTGCCAAACTATTCAAATATATTAGAAAAGTACCCAAACTCAACTGGTTCATGTCAAGTTACAAGCACTTGGAACAAACTGCAGACTTTTACGTGTATTTTAATGGGAATTTATTGTCACTGTTATGAGTTTTCACCTACGAGTAGAAATTTGGGAACTGCTTGTGCTCGTATAGCTAGGGATGAGTGTATATTAAAGAAAAAAATGACGTAGATAGACAATATATATTTCATGGATTAGAGTACTGCTGGATAAGCCATGTGCAAAAACTTAAAAAGGCTTGAAAAAGGAAATGGAACCAAAAGTCAGCTAAATTCTATATACAAAGTGGATGGTAAAAGCAATGAAAAATAAACTGCTAAAGCTAAAACCACTTAATATTAAAAATAAAGATTTTCCTGCATGTAACTATTTAGGTGAACAGGTAGGGGCTCAGACTCAGTCTTTACTTCAACAAAACTTTACATGTATTGGGTGTGGCCCAGCATATATCTCAGGATTACAGTGAGGATATGTCATATGTTCAAATTATTACCTACAAAGGGAGCCAGAGGACACCACACAGAATTTCCAGTCCTAACATTATTAACAGCAAAACAGGAAAGAACCACCTAAGAGATATACATACAGCGAGGACCGTAAATGGGAGAGATAGTACAGAGAGAATTATCAGAGAGGTAGCCATGTTGGTCTGTAGCTTCGAGAACAGATATTTTGGAACATAAGCTTTCATGGGCAAATACCTGCTTCATCGATGCATGAGTGAGGGGGTGGTTTCAGAGGGGTATTTAAAGAGTGGGGGTCAAAGCAAGAGAGGGCCAGAGCTGACAAGGTCTATTCAGCAAGGTGGACATGCCCCAGTATCAACAGTACTTATCAAAAGAAGGAAAAACAAGTCAGATGTGAGCCTTTGTCAGAGTCTAATGGGGAGACATTAGAACCCATAGCAGAGAAACTGCCTTTGTAAGCTGCGAGCCACTCCCAGTCTCTGTTTAATCCATGGTTAATGGAGTCCAATTTGAAAATAAATTGTCGCTCAGAGATTTCTCTCTCCATTTGATTTTTTTGTTTCAGGACTGTCACCCTTAAATCTGCCACTGACTGTCCAGGGAGATTGAAGTATTCTCCCACAGTATTCCTGATGTCTGATTTATGTCCATATATTCTTTTACGGAGAGACTGTCCAGTTTGGCCGATGTAAATTGCAGTGGGGCATTGCTGGCACATGATGGCATATATTATATTAGTAGTTGTGCAGGTAAAGGATCCCCTGATGGTATAGTTGGTGTTAGGTCCTGTGATGATGTCACTGGTGTAGGTATATGAGCAGAGCTGGCCTCGAGGACTGTTGCAAGGGCTGGTTCCAGGCCTAGAGTCATTGGTTTGTGGTTTGTAGTGGCTGGTGAGGATTTCTTTAAGGTTGGCAGGCTGTGTATAGGCGAGGACAGTCCTGCCTCCCAAGGTGTGTGAGTGAAAGATCATTGTTCAGGATGGGTTGCAGATCACTGACGATGCGCTGGAGAGGCCTTAGGTGGGGGCTGTATGTGATGGTCAGTGTTGTTCTCTTGTTTTCCTTGTAAGGCTTGTCTTGTAGCAGGTGGCTTCTGGGTACCCATCTGGCTCTATCAGTCTGTTTCCTCACTTCCTTAGGTGGGTATTGTAGTTTGAGGAAAGCTTGGTAAAGGTTTTATATATGTTTGTCTCTGTCTGATGCATCAGAGCAAATATGGTTGTACCTTAGTGCCTGGCTGTAAACAATGAATCATGTAGTGTGCCCTGGGTGGAAGCTGGAGGCATGTAGATAAGTATAGCCGTCCATGGGTTTTCGGTATAGGGTTGTATTTATGTGACCGTCCCTTATCTGCACAGTAGTGTCCGGGAAGTGAATTTCTTGTTGTTAGAGAGAGAATGGCAACACTCACACAGGATAATACACCAAATAGTCAATCTTAAGGCTATGGACACACACGGGCTTAGTTCTATAAATCACAATTGAGTTTACTCATAAACTTACAAATACTGGACAGGAGGGTGTGGCCTCATTGTTTCCCCACACACTTTGAGGTGCCCACAATGCATCTACCAGAATGAATGGCTGCAAAGAACAAGGTATGTGGGTATACCTTCCATAGTCCCTCCTAATGATCAGCCTTCCTATACCTATAGTTATACTTGACTTGGTCATTGTAAAAATGAACACAAATAAATACATAAATGCTTACATATGGTATATAAAAAAAATCCAAGCAAGCTCATTTTTGGAGTACACCTTGCCACTCAGCAAACATTGCAAAACTATATGCCTGGTCAACACTTTTATGGTTATGTCTGCTTTTTACCTATCGTTAAAAATAAGTACCAGTCCAGTCCCGAAGCGCTAAGCGTTATCATATAGGGCTATGCTGAATATACATGATTGTGCAACAACATCCCTGCCTCAGAGCCCCAAGACTTACCTGCATGCCTATGTTGCATCAGGCATAAAACAGGCCTGAGCTTTGCTGTGTTAGTCTATGTCTACACAGCAGCCTAAACTCGAAATGAGATATGCAATTTGCATATCTTATTTTGAGTTGACTGGGTATAGGCTATTTCAGCATTTTGAGGCATCCCTTAGTCCTCCTGCAATGACGAGTACAAGGATGCTGAAATGGCATGACCATTATTTTGAAAAAGAAGAGGAGTATTTCAAAGATGTGGAGTAACTATTTCAGGATATTGAGGTATGCTGACATAGCTCTGCTGTGTAGACATAGGCTTAGAGAGCTGTACTTTGGTCAAGGCAGGGCCAGTCAAAACAGATAATGATTATTTTGGTCAAGGCAAGGCTATGTGGACTCCTCAGGGCATTATTTAAATCTCACTTTATTCTGTGGTTTTGGTCTATTGTTCTAGGAGCCATATAAAGATTCCTTGACTCCATTCTCAAAGAACCTAAAAACAATTCAGAAGCCAAAAAAAATGCTGACAGTGTTCCCATAGTTATCAAGCTCAGCGTTTTGGCAAGACTCCCTGCCTAACAAAAAGCTTAGAAGCCTTGCTTTCTCACATGCTGTGATCTGGAAGCCCACCCAGAGAATTCTGTGTACATGGAGGAACACCACAAACCAGCATAGTCCTCTTTGGGGCACTGCTGAAAAGGGAAACATGCATACTAAAATTTCTTCCTCCTTTGTTCTGTGCTTCTTCTACTTCTGCTTGCAAGCTGATTAATACGAAGGCAAATAGAATTTTAATTTGGCAACATTTTGCAATCACATTGTTTTAAATTTTATACCTTGCCCCCCAGCAAATCCTCCTTCCTCTATCTATTGTACTGTTTCTTGCTAGGAATTTGTATTATGTTGCTCTGGCTCCTCTGCTAAACTGGAACGAAGCTCCAGCCTTCCCATAATGTCACCAAGCATGCAAGGACCAACACAGGAACAGTAGATTCTGCAACTAGAAGAGAGTGGCAGGTTTTTTTAGCAAAACATTTTTGCATCTGAAAACACTGATTTTTGTAAAAACCAAAACAGTTCATGGGAAAGTTTTGATGAATTTATCTTTTTAAAAAAATGGAAAAAATACTTTTGAAATATCTCATTTTGGCACTTTAAAATTAAAAAATCATTTTTTCAGATCACAGTCATCTTTTATTTAGAAATATAAACTCTTTAGTAAAATATATAAATGAAAATGTCAAAAATGTAAACAAAACATTTTGAAAATATAGAGTCAAAAACTTTATTTTGTTATAAACTTTTTTTCTTTTTTTCTGATGTTTGATTTAAAAAGAAGATTAGTTGGGTTTTGTTTGTATTCCAATTCAAGGGAAAATTGAACTCTCATTTTTTATGCAGGGATGGGAAAACCATTTGCTCTGTAGCTCTGTCTAGAAAACTGTCATATTAGTTAAGGTAGAGTCCAATTTTTAATTTTATGTTTGATAACTATCTTGGACTTGTTTCTTAGAAGTGTGGACGTGTTCATTCAGGAAATCAGTTTTGATTACAAAAGTCTATGCACTATTACAAAATCACAAGTTCAATCTAAATAGGAGACACATAAAGTTTTAAAAATTATTCTGTCCTTGCTCATTCCTGTAATCTATCTGTTTACATTCTGTCCAAATGAGTAGCAGAATGCACAGAAATATGTTAAAGGGAAGACTGTCCATGAATCAGGTGAACTTGAGGCCATTCTACCACAGCTAGCATCATTTCCAAGGTTTTTTTCTTGTAGATTTCCCAAAACTATTATCTCCAAGCCTATTATGTGGTCAGTTCATCACATTGTTGGACTGCAGTGCTCTCCTTCTATTATGCTGTCTGGATTTGCTCTCAAATTTAAGTGCCAACCTCAGGATAGACTGTCAAGTAATAGGGAACAAATCCCCAGACTGCTTGTGTGTTTTATACTCTGATTTCACCAGCCAGATAACAAATATGAACTCCTAGAGTGCTGTATTTGCCTTAATGTGGAGTCACAGTCAGCTCCCTTTGCTCTGGTCTATCTCATCACCTATGCAAGCCAGCCATTTGGGATAGATAAATGAAAAAATCAAACTAATATTCAGTTTACTACCAGTCCCAAATAACCATTTTACTCTGATCTCCAACCAAAGACAATGTTTGTAGCCAATCCTAAAAATACTAACTAAAATTATTAACCAAGAAAGAGAGATGAGAATTATTGGATGGTGAAAGCAGGTAACTATGCACACACTAATGAGAGCCTTCGATCTGAAAAGGTAATAGTACTTGCTATAATATGAAAACATGATAAGCTCTTCAGGGCTTATGAAAGCCAAATACCTTTAGGACCTTTCTTTATGCTTAGACATGTTGCCTTCTCTGAATTCCAAGGAGGATAGTAGTAATGTTTCTTTGCAAGGAATTTTACCCTCTTCATCTAGAGTTTAAGATTATAGGGTTTGTGCTCCACGTCATGGGTATGGGAAGAGCAATCAATGAAGCTATGTCTACGCATAAGCACCTTTTCAAAAGGCCAAAAATCAAATGAAGGCATTTGAAAGCATGGCTTTAGAAAGATAGTGACCACACATAAAAATTGGATCAAACCATTGATCCGCCCTTTCGAAAGACCGCTGAATTCTTTTGAAGGGAAGCATCCACATGGGTCCAGGCATTCTTTTGAAAGAAGGGAGCCAGAAATGCCACGAACAGGGTCACATGGCCAACAAGCCCTTCTGGGGCTGCAGCCAGCCGTTCCCTTAAAGGGCCCCTCCCCAACACCCCTAGCTTGCACAAGCTGAGCGCTGCCCACCGGCCCCCAGCCAAGCTGAGCTCAGTGTGCATTGGCATGGAGTCCCAGCTGCTGCTCTTGGCTGAAGACACATTGCTCTTGGAGACTGTGCTGGCACTGCTGTTCACAGTCATTGCATCTGGCTCCCATCTACTCGGGTGGCTGAGTAGCCCCCCTGGGGCTGTGAAGTCCCCTTGGCCAGGATCCTACTGTTCCCCGCCCCTCGGATGCCCCAGCAGCACCAACTGGTGGGAGGGCCTGGTGCTGGGGGAGTGGGATGATGCCTGATGGAGCCAGAACTTCCACATGAGCAGCAGACCTTTCACAAACCCTGCCACTGGCTCGCTCCCACATTCAGGCTCCAGGACACCTGCATGCAGCCTGCTCTCTCCCTCGAGAAGTGGGTTCCCATAGCCATCTGGAAGCTGGATACCCCAGACTCCTACCACTCCTTGGGACACCAGTTTGGGTGGACAAGGCCACCGTTGGGGCTGTACTCATGAAGGTAAGCCGTGCCTGAGTCGCACACCCTCTGCGGAGAGTAGAGAGGTGCTCCAGGGCAAGAGAGATCCTTGATGGTAGTGGTTTGGGGAGAGAGCCAGGGTATGGGAGGGGGCAGGGAGGAGAGAGAGGGCAGGGGGCTGGGAACACTCTGCCACATCTTCATGAGAGCGCATATCCTCCCTCGTGTGCGGGTCGTCGGGGCCATCAATGCCATGCTGCTCCACAGGGTCGTCCACCTGGGAGATCCAGATGCTACTGTCATGGGGTTCACTGCACTTGGCTTCCCAAACAGTTTCAGTACCCTGGATGGGACCCACATCCCCATTCATGCCCTGGCACACAACGCCAGCCAGTACATGAACTGAATGGGCTACCATTCGGTGGTGCTGCGGGCCCAGGTGGAATCCAGAGGCTGATTCATGGATGTCAATGTGGGCTGGGCCGGCCAGACACATGATGCCCTTGTGTTCTGGAATGCTGGGCTCTGCTGGCTGATGGAGGCCAACACCTTTGTCCCCCAGTGGGAGATTCCAGTCAGGGATGGCACCATGCTGCTCTGGCCATTGTTCTTTTTTTTTTTTTTTTATTTTGAAGGGTGGGTGAGAGGGCGAGCAGCAGTCAGCTTGTGGCTGTGCTGCTAGCATGCTCTCAGCTTCCTGCCACTGGGTTTCTGGATCTGTATTGCTTTAAGGGTGGCTGGAAACAGAGATCACAGAGTCCAGCTGCTGTGGGCTACAGCATCCCTGCACTCCAGCTGGCCGGTGCCATGGCGGGCTCCTCTTTCAAAAAAGCAGGCCGTGGAGCATCTACACATGTAATGTTTTGAGACAAGATGCTCTTTCTGATACAGGATCAGGGTTGAGATTTTGAAGTCCTTTTGAATTAAAGTGGTTCACTTGTAGCTGCTCCGCACATTCTTTCGAAAGAGGGCCGGATATTTCGAAGTTTCTTGCACATGTTGACCCAGCTTAAGTCTTTTGTACACTAATGTTTCACAATGACTTGTCTGATGTCTGTGAGCCTGCTTTGTTTGGGAGAACATGACACCTTTTGTGGTAAGCTAGCACTTCACATTTGGTAATGCTTGTCTGCTGACTGTGAGGTTTTACAGGTTTAGCAAACGCTTCTCTAGTTACAGAGAATAACACTTAGCATAGTACAGTTTTAAGTAACATTAGTACTTTTACATTCTACAAGCATTTCATAAAGTCTATACAGAAAATACATTTTTGTAACCCTGACATATGTTTTAACAGTCCTAACATACAGGTAAACAGTATTGGTTTCCAGCTGTGCATTTGTTAGTGTTCAGCGTGGCCCCAGTGTGTTCAACATCACACCTCCCCCTTCAGTTCCATGCTTCATGCTCAACAGGATTATATCCATGTAGGTATTGTCTCCTATGTTCATAATCCCAACTTTTTATTTGTAATCATTGACTTCCTCTACCTTCTGCACCCTCTGCTCTCAACCAGACAGTATCTCAACAATACTTTCAAGACTCGCTATGATATCTCTTCCTCACCTTTGATACTCCCTCATCATCACCTCTTCCTTCCTACTGTTCATCAGCTGAGGTTTCTCAACAGCCTCAGCCTGTACCCATGATTCTATTTCTTCCTTCCTCCTGACTTTTCATCCCTCCATCTCCATGTCTCCTTTGCTTGTCCCTTTGTAGCTGCATGTTTTTCATTCCCCCATTTTAAACTCACCTACCCATAGTTACAATTCCATCTCCTTTCTTCCTTCAGTTTCTCAAATACTATTTATAGTCATGCCATAACTGCCTCTTCTCCATTTCAGTCTTAGTTCCCTTCGTTTGGCTTTTGCCCCTTCACTCCATTGAAATTGTTCACACCAGCCCTCAAACAATCTTATCTGGGAAAATATCAGCACTTCTTCTCTAGCATTGTCTCATTGGAGTCATTGCAGTTTTTGACTTTGCCATTTAATTCCCCTTTCAACATGTTATTTTTGCTGAGTTTTCATGATTCCATCCTCTTCAGGATCCTTTGTCAGCTCTCCTGCTAGGACCTCCTCCTTTACTTCTGCTCCCTACTGGAATATCAAAATGCTCTTTTACTGACCAACACCTCTTCCTTTATAACTTTTACAAATGTTCTCATTGGTTTGCCCAACTTCTGGATACAATCAACAGAATCTAGAGGTAGATGTCATTTAGGCAATAATAAGGTCCAGTGATTGCAGAACAGAAATTGGAATCAGGTAACATTAGTTCTGTTAATGGCTCTGCTATGGGCTTGCTGTGTGACTGTAGACAAATGAAAGCCTTTCTTCATCACTCCATTCCCTTATCTGTAATAAATCTTGTGTTGGGTTGAACTGCAGATTTGTCAAGTAGAGCCAAATTCTCTGATAGAATGCTTGCCTTCCACGAGGTCTGAATTTCACAGGCCTTTTTCACAACCTTTGAACAGTAAGATTAATCCCCAAAACTAATGCTTCTCTGTGGTACAAACCAACACTTTGACCTGGACAAAGGCAAATTCACAATTAGCTAAAGGGGCTTTTTGGTGCCTCTATGAGTAGAGACCCATGTTTTTCACAAATATAAAACACAAAATAAAACAAAAGGACCAAAAAAAGCATCCAAATAACCACTTGGCTGCAGTATGGTAGTCCTAAAGAGGGTACTGCCCCCTCCTACTTACTATTGTTTCAGATCCTTGAGCATAGTGTGAATTTAGTGTGGTTAATCCGTACCTCTGCTGTACTGACTGGTGTCCATCGCTTAGGTCATTGTGTTGGTCAGGTCTCCTCAACTAGCTACTGTTTTGCTTTTCTAAGGGTGAATGACCACTGCCTTTTCCTCCAACAACAGATTCAGGGCATTTCTGGGATTGCTTTCTCCAGCATCAGTTGCAATGTGGGCTTTGCTTTGAGCTGCATTTTGTCTTTTTTCTGACCTATCCCTGTGCCAGATAATTAGCCCGAAACAGGTCAGATGGTCCCAGTCAAGCAGGGAATTGGTATGAAACATGGTCTTATGTACATCACACAAGGAAAACTATTAATCTCTTTGAGTCAGTGAGATATGTTGTCCTGTAAATAAAACTTGTTTGCAGACAGTCGTTCAGATCCTGACCAGAATTACAGATATGGTTGGTGCAGTTTATATGTGGATAGGGGAAAGATGGCATTTGGGCAGAGTTTACAGGGTTTTAAAAATTAGAACTACTGACATGATTTTTATTCTTTAAAAAATCATTTGTGTCACTTTTACATGCAGCTGCAGACCATTGTTTCAATAATACAATCTTTCCTTAAGCAAGGTTTACTTATGCACAGTTAGACTTCTAAAACCAAATCCAGATTTATCACTCATTACATTCTTCATTACCAGTGCATCAGCTTTTTCCTCAGAACTAGGCTTAATGAAACATGTTCAAATGAATGGAAAACTAGGAGACGCCTGAAATGCTTGGCCCAATTGGATAAGCACATTTTTTGTGAACATGCTTTTTGCACTGAGGAGAAAGATAAAGAGTCTATATAGTTTTGAAGAGCATGAACATAGTGAGGCTGGTGGGTGTTGAGTGGTTTTGAGCAACTGTTTTTTTATGAGATGGTCCTGATATTAAAAACTCCCTTCTAAGTTCATGGGGGGAAAAATTGCTGAGGTTTGCAAAAGTTTCTCACAGCTTCATGTTTCAGCCTTTTTCTCAAGAAAAAAACAAAAACAAAAATAAAACAAAAAACAAACAGCCTTTTTAGTCTCTCTACTATATTCTTTGAGTTCCTGTAGAGTAGTCAGAGGGGAAAAAATCCTTTATATATAGTGCAAGAAGTCATCTGCTTTTTATTTAAGGTGGAAGACAATGCCACACTTGAGGTTATCTGTTAAAGTCAAGTCTTGTGAAGCATTATTGGAAGCCATATTCATCCAATCACTATCATCTCTTCTATTCAAACGGAAAGGACTTTCTCACAATGGTTTCCCTAATATACTGGGTGTAATGGGCTGTTTTCAAATGCCTCATTCTACCTTCAGTGGGGAATGAGCCAACATACAATAACAAACTATGTACATTTTATGGAAATAAGTTGTTGCAAAGATAATGCATTAGATACATATCCAGAGCCAACAGATTGCTTGTACTTATTTAAATAGTTTTTACCTCAGTGTTTTCTTTTTGTTGTTGTTGTTCTCATCATCATCAACAACCATGGGCTTATCACTCAATGGTATCTGATGCCTCTCTCATTATTCCTTCCATCTTTCCCTGTCCAGTGTGGAGTGGCTTAGTTTCTGTAGACTAGCTCCACACCAACCTGCAAAATCATTTACCCATTCTCTGTGGGGTCTGCCTCTCCGATTCAAACAGTCCATTATGCCAAATAGAAGAGTCTTGATTTTTCGTTCATCATTCATTCTGCAAATGAGCCCGAATAGCTATGACTTGCATTGCATAAGCTTCTGCAGTAGGTTCTCTTTCAGTTGTATCTCCCCATATAATTTCTTGTTGGTGAACTTCTGCATCCATCCTATGCTAAGGATCTTTCTATAACAACTCCTCTCAAATGCCAATATTCTTCTCTTTGAATATTTCCTTATCACCCATTTCTCATGATCTGTACAACATGCTCCTGCATACACATATTTTCAAGACACTGTTAGCTGATGGTCGGGTGAGATACCACTTATGTCCTTATTTTCATTTGAGTCTTTAACAGCTAGGACGGGAAAAGTCCCTTCACAGCAGGCAGCCAGGACAGGCTGATGGGTGTCCCAATGGTTGCACTGAGAGCATCCCACACCTGAGTCTTAGCTGCTAGGACAAGAAAGTCCCTTTGCAGCGGGCAGCCAGGGTGGCTGACGGGTGCCCCAGAGAGTCTGCTCCGTGGAGGCAGCACGACTCAGCACTCAGCTCTCAGCATGCTCTTACCGATGACCAGGCTTAATGCAGCTGAAAAGCATCTGGGTTCTTTGTTTTGTGTTCGGCTTGCACAGTAACAGGGAGAGTTGGGTTACAACTTAACCAGTTACTTATTTATTGACTAAGGAGACTTAACTCTTATGGTTACAAGATTACAAGATATACTTTGTTGCAAGCTTACAAGATTTGTACTTTGTTACAAAGATTACTAGGTTTACACTTTGTTATTTAGTTGCCAATAGCTAGCATGTAACAATTCATAGATCTATTATTGAATGGGCACAAAGAAAACAAAAGGAAAACAATACACTTAATAGGTCTTATTCTCACCCCTGCATTACCAACATGGCGTGGCCAGTGTTTTCACTCAATCCCTCGGGCAGAAGCAATAATAATGAGGAACGGGTGTCCCCTAGGACCTCGGGAGGCAAAGACCCTCCTGACCAGCAGGTAGAGGTAATTGGAGCTCAGTTAGAGGGGCTGAAGGACCCTTACTTTATACCCATTGGGTCACATACGCTCTTCCTTATCTCAAAAGATGCCAATTGAATTAACTCATCTTGAGACACTAGTTCTCATAAGGCTGGTTCACACCTCTGGGGTGGAGATAATTTTAGGGCATTCTTTCTTTATAGGCCGGAGATTTTTCCTCCATCTAGGAAGTTTGTGTAGGCGAATCAACTGATGGTTTTCACCTAGTGAGGAGGGCTTTAAACTAGGTTTGTTGGGGGAAGGTGACACAAGCCCGGAGAGAAGTGGGGAAGGAGGAGGGAACAGTCAAGTGGGTTTCCTGGGTGAAGAGGAGAAAGTGGGCCAATCGGCCCCTTCTGTAAGATGCTTGTACACTAATGCCAGAAGCCTGGGGAACAAACAGGAAGAATTAGAGGCCCTGGCACAGTCACACAAGTATGAGGTGGTTGGAATAACGGAGACTTGGTGGGACAATTCGCATAACTGGAGCACGGTCATGGAAGGTTATAAATTGTTTAGGAAGGACAGATGGGAGAAAAGGAGGAGGAGTTGTGCCCTATGTGAGGGAGCAGAATGATTGCTCAGAGCTCCAGTATGAGGAAGGAGAAAATCCAGTCGGGTGTCTTTGGGTTAAGCTTAGCGGTGGAAGTAACAGAGATGCTGTTGTAGTTGGTGTCTGTTATAGGCCGCCAGATCAGGGAGAGGAGATAGATAAGGCTTTCTTCAGGCAGCTTAATGAAGCTTCCAAATCACAGGCCCTGGTTCTCATGGGAGACTTTAATCATCCGGACATTTGTTGGGAGACCAATACATCAGCACACAGACAATCCAGGAAGTTTTTGGAGAATGTTGGGGATAACTTCTTGGTACAAGTGCTGAAGGAACCGACCAGGGCCGTGTGCAACTTGACCTGTTGCTCACAAACAGGGAAGAACTAGTAGAAGAAATAGAAGTGGGAGGGAACCTGGGCTGCAGTGACCATGAGATCGTAGATTTCAGGATCCGGACGAAAGGAAGAAGGGCGAGCAGTAACCTACAGACCCTTGATTTCAGAAGAGCAGACTTTGACTCCCTAAGAGACCGGATGAGCAGGATCCCTTGGGAAACAAAGATGAAGAGGAAAAGAGTTGAAGAGAACTGGGAGTATTTTAAAGAAGTCTTACTGAAGGCACAGGAACAAACAATCCCGCTGCGTGGTAAGAAATGCAAACATGGTAGGCAACCAGCTTGGCTTAACAGGGAAATCCTTAGTCAGCTTAAATTCAAAAAGGATGCATACAAGAACTGGAAATGAGGACAGTTGACTAAGGAGGAGTATAAACATACGGTTGGAGAATGCCGGGCAGTAATCAGGAAAGCAAAAGCACAATTGGAACTGCAGCTGGCAAGGGATGTGAAGAGTAACAAGAAGGGTTTCTACAGGCATGTGGACAATAAACAGGTTATCAGAGAAGGTGCGGGGCCATTACTGGATGAGGGAGGTAACCTAGTGACAGATGATGCAGGAAAAGCTGAAGTACTCAATGCTTTTTTTTCCTCAGTCTTCACGGACAAAGTCAACTTCCCCAGGATGGTCCTAGATGATGCAGTATGGGAAGGGCAGCCATCTGTGGGGAAGGAAAAAGTTCTGAGCTATCTAGAAAAACTAGATGTGCACAAGTCCATGGGTCTGGATTTACTGCACCCCAGGGTACTGAGGGAATTGGCAGAGGTCATTGCTGAACCTTTGGCCATTATCCTTGAAGACTCTTGGAGATCGGGGGGGTTACTGGATGACGGGAAGAAGGCAAACGTAGTGCCCATCTTTAAAAAAGGAAAGAAGGACAATCCAGGGAACCATAGACCCATCAGCCTTACCTCAATCCCTGGGAAAATAATGGAGGGAATCCTCAAGGAATCCATTTTGAAGCACTTGGAAGAGGGGAAACTGATCAAAAGTAGCCAACATGGATTCACCAGGGGCAGGGCCTGCCTGACCAATCTGATTAGCTTCTATGACGAGGTAACAAGCTCTGTGGACATGAGGAAGTCAGTGAATGTGATATACCTTGACTTCAGCAAGGGTTTTGATATGGTCTCCCACAACATTCTTGTCATAAGTTAAGGAAATATGGATTGGATCCTTGGACTGTAAGATGGATAGAAAGCTGGCTTGATGGTCGGGCCCAACGGGTAGTGGTCAATGGCTCAGTATCTGGATGGTGGTCTGTTTCAAGTGGAGTGCTGCAAGGCTCAGTTGTGGGGCTGGTGTTATTCAACATCTTTATTAATGACCTGGATGAGGGACTGGGTTGCACCCTCAGCAAGTTTGCGGATGACACAAAACTAGGGGGAGAGGTAGATATGTTGGAGGGTAGAGAGAGAATCCAGAGGGACCTGGATAAATTGGAGGACTGGGCCAAAAGAAATCTGATGCGGTTCAATAAGGAGAAGTGTAGAGTCCTGCACCTGGGGCAGAAGAATCCCAAACATTGTTACAGGTTGGGGACCGACTGGCTCAGCAGCAGTACCATGGAAAGGGGCCGAGGGGTTATGGTAGATGAAAGGCTGGATATGAGTAAACAGTGTGCCCTTCTAGCCAAGAAAGCTAACAGCATACTCGGGTGCATGAAGAGGAGCATTTCGAGCAGATCTAGAGAATTAGTTATTCCTCTTCATTCGGCACTGGTGAGGCCACATCTGGAATATTGTGTCCAGTTTTGCCCCCCCCCCAGTATAAAAAGGATGTTGATTTGCTAGAGCAGGTTCAGTAAAGGGCAACAAAAATGATTAAGGGTCTGGAGCACAAGACCTATGAGGATAGGCTGAGGGATTTGGGCTTGTTTAGTTTTCAGAAGAGAAGACTTAGAGTGATTTAATAGCAGCCTTCAACTTCCTGAAGGGGAGCTCTAAAGGGGAGGGTGAGAAACTGTTCTCAGTGGTGTCAGATGGCAGAACAAGGAGTAATGGTCAGAAGTTGAAGAGGGAAAGGTGTAGGTTAGATATTCGGAAAAACTTCTTCACCAGGTGGGTGGTGAAGCATTGGAATGCGTTGCCTAGAGAGGTGGTGGATTCTCCATCCCTTGAGGTCCCTCAAAAATGTCCTTCTGACACGCAGCTATCATAGTGCTGACTACGATACAGATCACTCGTTAGTTTGCTCCAAACTCAAGGTGATTCCCAAGAAGATGCACCGCTCTAAACCAGCTGGAAGGCCCCACATCAATGCCAGAAAGACGGCTAACTCAGAGAGGGCTGAAAAGTTAGAGCGACCCTGGAGGAGAATGTGCGCAGCAACCCTGGGGGTGCCAATGTGACATCCAGATGGCAGCATCTGAGGGATACAATGTACAACACATGCTTGTCCGTGTTTGGAAGAAGAGTTAGAAACACAAATGACTGGTTCAAAGCTAACTCCAATGAGATGATTCCAGCCATCGAAAAAAAGCGCGCTGTGCTCCTGCAGTACAAACGTTCACCAAGCCAGAATACCCTGCAAGCGCTCAGAGCAGCCAGAAGAACAGTACAGCAGATGGCCAGGCGCTGTGCCAACAACTACTGGCTCAAGCTATGCAGCAGCATCCAGACCAGTGCTGACTTTGGTAACCTCAGGGGAATGTACGAGAGCATCAAGAAGGCATTAGGACCCACCCAGAACAAGATGGCACATCTGAAATCCAAATCTGGTGAAGTCATCACTGACAAAGCCAAACAGATGGAGTGCTGGGTCGAGCACTACTCCGAGCTGTACTCACGCGAGAACATTGTGGTCGACTCAGCCCTCGATGCCATCAAACTCCTACCAGTAATGGACGAACTGGACCAGGAACCAACTGTGGATGAACTGAAGAAAGCGATCGACAGCATTGCAGTAGGAAAGGCCCCAGGCCAGGATGGTATAACACCAGAGGTAATCAAGAGCACCACGGACACTCTCCTGGAACCCCTACATGAGCTACTGTGCCTGTGCTGGAAAGAGGGAGACATTCCACAGGACATGCGCGATGCTAACATCATAACCTTGCATAAGAACAAAGGAGACATAAGTGACTACAACAATTACCATGGAATCTCCCTCCTAAGCATCACTGGTAAACTGTTAGCTCGCGTCATCCTCTGCAGACTCCAGAAGATTGCTGAGAGGGTGTATCCTGAATCACAGTGCGGATTCTGTGCAGAGAGATCTACCGTCGACATGGTCTTCTCTCTGAAGCAGCTGCAGGAGAAATGCAGGGAGCAGAGGAACCCACTCTATATTGCCTTCATCGACCTAACCAAGGCCTTCGACTTGGTCAGCAGGGAAGGACTGTTCAAGCTGCTCCACAAGATAGGATGTCCACCACAGTTACTCAAGAAGATCCAGTCTTTCCACGAAGACATGAGAGGAACTGTCCAATACGATGGCACATTATCGGATGCTTTCAGCATCAGGAGCGGCGTCAAACAAGGATGCATCCTTGCTCCGACACTGTTCGGGATCTTCTGCGCACTCCTCCTTAAACACGCCTTTGCATCTTCAACAGAGGGCATCTTTTTGCACACAAGATCTGATGGGAAACTGTTTAATCTTGCAAGGCTGAAAGCTAAATCTAAGGTGTGGGAAGTCCTCATCAGAGAGATGCTGTTCGCAGATGACGCTGCTGTCGTGCCACACGCACAAGACCAGCTTCAGAAGCTGCTGGATAGGTTCTCCAAAGCATGCAAGGACTTTGGGCTCTCCATCAGCCTAAAGAAGACAAATGTACTTGCACAGGACGTTGCTGTTTCTCCATCAATCAGCATTGACAACTATACGTTCGAGGTCATCCATGAGTTCATTTACCTCGGGTCCACCATCACTGACACCCTGTCTTTGGAGACTGAGCTAAATAGGAGGATCGGTAAAGCAGCCACAACTCTGTCCAGACTCAGCGAGAGAGTGTGGAATAACAACAAGCTGTACACTCACACCAAAATGCAAGTCTACAGAGCCTGCATCCTCAGCACCCTCCTTTACAGCAGCAAGACTTGGACCCTGTACGCCCACCAGGAAAAGAGGCTGAACGTCTTCCACTTACGTTGCCTCAGGCGCATCCTTGGAATATCGTGGAAGAACAGAGTGTCCAACACTACCGTCCTTGAGCGAGCTGGAATCCCAACTATGCACACCCTCCTCAGGCAGTGGCGGCTCTGCTGGCTTGGGCATGTCCACAGGATGAATGGTGGAAGGATCCCAAAAGACATCCTGTATGGCGAGCTAGCCTCTGGCAAAAGACCTCCCGGACACCCCCAGCTGTGCTACAAGGATGTTTGCAAGAGAGACCTCAGGGAAGTAGACATCAAGCCAGACAGCTGGGAGGAGCTGGCAGACAATCGCAGCAGATGGAGGCAGGAACTATACAAGGGCCTTCAGAAGGGTTAGTTGAGGATCACACAGCTAGCAAAGGAGAAGCGAGCCCACAGAAAGCACAGCAAGGACCTGCCAGACACCCATTACATATTGAACAGATGCAGCAAGGACTGTCACTCTCGTGTGGGTCTTCACAGTCACAGCCGATGCTGCAAATGAGGATGCCAAACAGAACTACAAAGGGCGCGATCCATAGTCTACGTAGACTGAAGGATGCTACATTGAGGTTTTTAAGTCCTGGCTGGACAAGGTCCTGGCCGGGATGACTTAGTAGGGGTTGATCCTGCTTGAAGCAGGGGGCTGGACTAGATGACCTTCTGAGGTCCCTTCCAGCCGTATGATTCTATGATTCTGTGATGATACTTAGCCAAGGGCAGTCCAAGGCCCAGCTGTTTATTAGCCCATTGTCTTTGCTCCGGAGCATCAAAAAGACTGTGCCTGAGGTAAACACATCTGTGCTCTCGGGCATTCCAGGGCTGAGCTGTTTCTTTTAACCCTTTGGTGCTCTGAAGCACCTAGGAGAGACAAGATGGAGTAGAGAAAAGCGGGGGTTCTGTCTGGCTACAGACACTCAACTTCATTCCTAAGCTAATTACTTTGCATTTCCAGATCTTATTCTGCATTATCTCAATTTGAAAGTGTTTTAAAAGAGCATTTGATATCTTGATAACCTTCATCTTGTCTGAATCCCAACATCAAAGTTCAGTATAGATATTCCAAGGCTGCTAAATATGTGTTATTAATTTAGCAACTCTGAAAACTAACGTGATTTTTAAACAATATCAATATAGGCCAGGGATGGGAATCCACAAAGAGTGGGTGGCTTCATAAATGGCCCTCCTTCACCTGAGTTCCACCCAGGTCACCACCCATCCCCGCCGCTAGTTCATCCCTGCTGCCAAAACATGTGCCTTTCACACATTCGGGAACCAAAGCCCCACATTTACGTGCTCATCCCCCTCCTCCCAAGTAGTTCCAGAGCATGCCAATTGCCTGATTTGTGCTGCATCCCCCCTCCTCCCAAGTAGTTCCAGAGCATGCCAATTGCCTGATTTGTGCTGCATCCCCACTCCTCCCACTTCCTCCCAGAGCTGGAATGCAGTGAACAGCTGGCATGCAGTGTTCCATCTCTGAGAGGGAGGGAGATGGAGAGCAAATCAGGCAATTCACAGCTCCTCCAAAAGTGCTGTAATGGAGGAGGGAGGCATAAGAAGTGTGGGCTCCAATGCATGAGAGGCACGTGTGGGAGGAGGCCAGTCAGGGGACCCATTGGCTACCAGTGTAGTCCCAGTGGGCCATCTGAGACCTGCAGTTTTGCACCAGTGATATAGTCGTATGGTGGGAATCCATGTTACTCTAAGCTTCTGTAATTTCTTGGCTACATATGAGTTATAGAAGTTACATCTGGAAGAAAATTAGACCTTCCATGTAATCTTCCTAGAAATTTGGAATCATTCAATCAGCTACCCTTCTTTATGTATTTACAAGCCTGATGTTAACAATCTGAAGTGATAGGGCATCTATTGCTTTCCATAGAAGACTGTGCCACAGTCAAAGAAGTGTCAAGGAGCAGACATTTTTTCTTAATATTCACCCTTTCTTATGTGTCTGGAATTCATTCTGCTGTGAATAAATATCAATAGAGTCAGAGAAACATAGATAAAGAGGGATGACTCTTGAGCCCTCTTACTTTTATCTGTCATCAAGCTCCAATATTTGTGAATCTTTTGCACCATTAGTTTCATTCCATTTTAAAAGGTAAAGTTTAACATCCCTATCATGCCTACGTAGAGCTAGTACCACTAGCTAGCATAAAACTTACCATTCATATCATGAAGGGGATCTTTCTATTTTTGGAATACAAAGTTGCATGGTATCTTCATCCTTGCTTAGTATCCAAGGTTGAGATTTTAACGATACCTTATAGTATCTCCTTTGCTAGCCACTGCCCTTCACCATGAACTCCTATTTAACTTCTGAGTCTGGGTCTGCTGCATAGGACTCTCTGCACATGGGTGCACATCAGAAGCAGTCAAGAAGCTTCATTAGTTTGACTAAGAAACCAGAGAGCAGACAGCAGTTAAACTTTTAATGAAATGGAGAGAGTCTGGCTATTGCTATTGTAAAAATAAAAGGCATGGGGGAATGACAAATGCCTTCCTTCTACCAGAGATTTGTGGCCAAGGAGTTTGGCATGCTTCTGTGGTCAATATTTAGAAAAGGGGAGAACACATATTGCCATGGTAGGAAGTGACCTAAGAAAGATACGTGATTACTTTAACTACAGTGCTCTCTCATTTCCTTAATATATGGGACAGTGATGGAAAGCTTCTAATGAAAAGGGTCTAGTCTGCAACAAGACATTTGGTTTAAATTTTTGGGGGGCTTTGAGTTTTCATGAATTTACTTAGATTTAGTTATATTAGTTGTACATGCAGTGCCAGATTAACTCTCCTGAGTGTCCAGAGTTAGTAGATTTGCGGGAGCCCTCCTAAGCTCTGGGGTACAGCCAAAATGAAGGGTTCAGTGTGCAGGAGGGGGCTGCCAAGGATCAGGCTGTGGGTGGAGAGGTTCGGTTCGGTAAGATGGTAGGGTTCAGGAGTGGGCTAAGATTGGATGTATGGGGTCTGGGTGGGAGACAAGCTGGAGGGGCCAGAGTCTTGGGGTTCTTATTTGGTGTAGCCTCCATTTGATGGGGGGATAGGTGGTTCTATGTCACCATGCGCTTGAAGGCACCACCCCGCCCAACTCCTATTGACCACAATTTTCAGCCAACGGGAGCAGCAGAGGAAAAGCTTGCAGGTGAGTGCAGGAACAGAGAACTTCCCTGAATTCATAGCATTGTGGCTCCAGTCCATGGCAGGAGGGGGAAGCCGCCTCCCACATTGCAAGTGGGTAGAGCCAGCCAGGAATTCAGTATCATCCTGGGAACCTGGGCTAAAAGATGCAGTCCTTGAAGCCCCTTTCATGATCTGACTCTGGGTACGTGCATTTAAATACACTTGTTTTGGATTAAATGTAAGTCTTAAGAGTGTTCTTTAGATGATCTCAGTTATCTCTTGGATGATGACGTGTTATCTCTCATACTCATCATATGCTTTACCTTGGAGTTCCCTTTATCGCTGCATTTGAACCATCAGGAAAAAAAATTACATAAAACATTAACAAAGTAAGAGGCTGTAACAGATACTATTCAAGCAGCCTGCATTTTGACTTGCTCAGCTTCTTTAGAGTATATTAATAAAACTCTGAAGATAATTAAAGGAGGGCTATAATACTGAGGCAGGGCACATCCTATGATCCATGCAGCAGATAAGTATTCTTATAACAAATTTGGTCATTTACCTTCCCCCCAAAAATTCAGAACATCAGGATAAAACCCAAAATGTGGAAGTCAGAACGTCTCAAATCGTCTTAGTTGCTGCCTATATATTACAGATTTTTTCTGTTTATGTAATCACAAAACAAATAAGTGGAGTGTTATGACTGACCTCAGATTTTCAAGAAAGGAACTGCATTCTGTTACAGTAAATTAAATCTTAGAATGTACATTTGCCTCTGGGCTTAAGCACTATATGTAAATCCTGTGTCTTACAAAATATAAAACCCAATCTTTTGTGTTGACATTACATTCTTAAAATGTTTTACTTCTGAACAAATTAAATTAGAAGTAATAAAGATATCAAAACTGATTTTTCCTAAAGCAATTTATATGCAATTCTGCCTGTTAAGTATAGTTCAAATCTGCTTCACTACATAAAACTCAGGAATCAAATATTCCTTGGGGTCTTAGTCTCAAATCACAGTATACTCAACAAATAAAGAATTTGCTCATTTTTTTTCATCATAAACCAAATTAGCATACAATTGTCCTCCTTTCCTTGTTATCAAACTATTGTAGGAACCCTACTATACACCTTCAGGGTTGTATAATTGACATAAAACCAGAGTTAGCTGGGAAAGAGGCTTCTAAACCTTATTATTTTACTTGTGCTTTCAGAATTGAATCTGAAAACTGTTAAAAATGCAGGCATGTTGTATAAATAATTTAGGGGCAGGAATACAATTTCCATTATACTCTTAAGTGTTATTTCAACTTCATTCATCAGGTTAGATTTTCTGTCAATGAAAATGCATTTCATTTTTTTTCTGTCTAGAGTATGTAATCACCCATGTAACCAAATGCTGTATTTCACCTAGTGTCTCCCCATCATGTTCCCAATTCTAATTTCATCAGATGAGCTCGCTGAAATCAAGTACCTAATTTTTATTTACAAGCCAGGCAACTGCACACACAGCTGGGTCTAGTAAGGACAGTTTTAGAACCTGTGTAAGGATATAAAGATATGAACAATGCAATGAACATTGCATTGATATAAACAGAGAGACCGGTCAAACTCCATGAACATAGAATCAGACCTACAGAGTTTTACAATTGCTTATGAGGTTAAGAAGTATAAAAGCATACTTGAAAGAAACTTAAAAAGAAGGTGAATGTGTGTATGTAACCCAAACGTAAACTTGCTTGGTTCACTGTCCCATGTAGCAGCATCTGTACCACTTACACAGGGAGAGAATTAATCTTCTCTACAGACTTAGCCAGTGCTTTGTTTCTAGGAAAAAAGGGTGCTGGAACTCAACCACCCCCCACTACTGCCCTCAGCTGGCTTAACCCCTGGCAGCCCCAAACTGCCCCCCACTTCTGCCCCCAGACTTAACCTCCCCACAGATTTAAACCATCCTGCCCTTTCCCAGGCTTAAATCCTCCACACAGCCTCAAATGGCTCCCCTGCCCCCCAGGCTTAACCGTGCCTCACAACCTCAAACTGTACCCCCACCCCCCAGGCTGAACACCACCCCCCCACAGCCTCAAACCACCCTCATGCCCCAGGCTTACTCCTACCCACAGACACAGCCTCAATCTGCTCCCAGGCTTAACCCACCTTCAGCCTCAAACTGCCCCCTCCTATTTCACACAGGAACAGCTGGTGGCTTCTCTGCTCTACCACCCACAGTGGCTCCTGGCACAGCTATCATTTTTGGAAAATCATGGGAGACAGGAGAGATTCCAGAAGACTGGAAAAGGGCAAATATAGTGCCCATCTATAAAAAGGTGAATAAGAATAATCCAGGAAACTACAGGCCAGTCAGCTTAACTTCTGTGCCAGGAAAGATAATGGAGCAGGTAATTAAAGAAATCATCTGCAAGCACGTGGAAGGTAGTAAGGTGATATGGAACAGCCAGCGTGGATTTGTAAAGAGCAAATCATGTCAAACCAATCTGATAGCTGTCTTTGATAGGAGAACAAGCCTTGTGGATAGGGGAGAAGTGGTGGATGTGGTGTACCTAGACTTTAGTAGAGCATTTAATACGGTCTTGCATGATATTCTTATCAATAAACTAGGCAAATGCAACTTAGATGAGGCTACAATAAGGTGGGTGCATAGCTGGCTGGATAACCGTACTCAGAGAGTAGTTCTTAATGGTTCTCAATCCTACTGGAAAAGTATAACAAGTGGGGTTTCGCAGGGGTCTGTGTTAGGACCGGTTCTGTTCAATATCTTCATCAATTATTTAGATATTGGCATAGAAAGTACGCTTATTAAGTTTGCAGATGATACCAAGCTGGGAGGGGTTGCAACTGCTTTGGAAGACAGGGTCATAATTCAAAATGATCTGGATAAATTGGAGAAATGATCTGAGGTAAACAGGATGGAGTTGAATAAGGCAAATGCAAAGTGCTCCACTTGGGAAGGAACAATCAGTTTCACACATACAGAATGGGGAGAGACTGTCTAAGAATGGCTACAGCAGAAAGGGATCTCGGGGTTATAGTGGACCACAAGCTAAATATGAGTCAACAGTGTGATGCTGTTGCAAAAAAGCTAACATGATTTTGGGGTGTATTAACAGGTGTGTTGTGAACAAGACACGAGAAGTCATTCTTCCACTCTACTCTGTGCTGGTTAGGCCTCAGCTGGAATGTCATGTCCATTTCTGGGCACCGCAGTTCAAGAAAGGTGTGGAGAAATTAGAAAGGGTCTAGAAAAGAGCAACAAGAATGATTAAAGGTCTAGAGAATGTGACCTATGAAGAAAGGCTGAAAGAATTCGGCTTGTTTAGTTTGGAAAAGAGAAGATTGAGGGGAGACATGATAGCGGTTTTCAGTTATCTAAAAGGGTGTCATAAGGAGGAGGGAGAAAACTTGTTCTTCTTGGCCTTTGAGGATAGAACAAGAGGCAAAGGACTTAAACTGCAGCAAGGGAGATTTAGGTTGGACATTAGGAAAAAGTTCTTAACTGTCAGGGTGGTCAAACAGTGGAATAAATTGCCAAGGGCGGCTGTGGAATCTCCATCTCTGGAGATATTTAAGAACAGGTTAGATAGATGTCTATCAGGGATGGTTTAGACAGTATTTGGTCCTGCCATTAGGGCAGGGGTCTGGACTTGATGGCCTCTCGAGGTCCCTTCCAGTCCTTGTATTCTATGATTCTGTGCACAAGTCACCCAGTATGGCTCCCAGCATGGCACAGCCTGGCCATGCGTGAGCCGCCCAGAACAGCTTCTGGTGTGGTGCAGCCATGCATGAGCCACCCAAAGCGGCTCCCGACATGGCCCAGCCTGGCCATGCACAAACCACCCAGAGCAGCTCCTGGTGTGTCCTGACCATGCACGAGCTACCCAGAGCAGCTCCCTGCCCCAGCCAGGGAAAAAAGGTGTGAGAATGCCATTCCTTGGTATTCCAGGAGAAAAAAAAAAGCCATAGCCTTTGCTGAGAGCCGGCTGGCTTTTCCCTCAAACTTTATTGGTTCCCACACTCTGGTTTCAGAACTTCCAGGATCAACTCTGCCTGTAGGCAGTTACGTATACATCTCAAAACCTGAAGAAATAGGATTGTGTGAGGTATAATGCAAGCAGTCTTCATGGGTGACAAACATATTTGTATGTTTTGCCATTTCTCTGAGAGGTTGTAATAAGACTATACAAGAGGCTCTACCCCACAATATTTTTTAGGTGTAGGGTTAAATACATGGGCACAACAGCTTCAATTTGGAGCAGTACTTCTTTAGAGAGTATGCTATCTCTCAGGAAGGGCCTTGGTGTCTCAGGAATTAGATGAGGTTTTGGAGAGAGCCATATGCTTGAGGAATATTAAAACTATTAACTGATTAAACCTAGGTCATGCCAGCCCTGCCATGGCTGGGGCTGCTCCAGCCTGGCATAGCTAGCTGCTGCCACACTTAACTGGCAAGAGCTGGTAACTGGCAAAATGTTAAGCATACTGGTAAGCCTCATGATTACCAGTTAGCCAGTTAAAACCCTAATTTTTTTAAGAGCCCTTAAGAACAAGCTTGTCTCATTGGCAATGTGAACAGATTTGTCTGTAAGAATGGCGAGGTAGGCAGGGAGGTGTTCCAGTGCTGTAAGTGGAGTCTTGTGTTGGGGTTGATATGGAAGATTTATTTCCCTTTCTCAGGGGTTTCCTTCCAGGTCCCATACATCTCAAAAGATCCAAGTTAAAAAAAGAAATATTTGGAATGCTACAGCTCTATGAAACAGGAGAAGAGAGTGGCTTGCTGCAGCCAGTCCCAGTGAAAAGTCCCTAGCCGTGTTCCATGAGTATTTAAACCTGCTGAAACTAAAAAAGATGTCCCTGGAGAGGCTCAGTTAACTTGCAAAATACTAATCCCTCCTTCTCCAAGACTCCCTTGCTCTTTGAAAGCTCAAATCTTCATGCAGCAGAACCTGCAGTTAGGGCCACCTGGTCTTTGTTCCTGAATTAATCCCTTATCTGCCTGCAAGGGTCTACATAGCACAGCTCCTGTGGTTTGCAATAAACGATAGTCTCACTTGCATCTGAAATGCAAAAAAATTCCCAGGATACCATCTCTCATTTTGTGCTTCAGTATTGCATCATATAAAGTCATAGCAAGAGTCACTTAAATCAATCATTTCAGCTAAATACCTATTACCTCTGTTCCCCGTGATCACACACTCATCCATTATATCCTTTCATGCACAAAGACTACTTTAAAAAAAAAGTCTTGCAATATTACACAAAGTTCTAATTAAATATATGCTTAGCATTGTGTGGAAACTATTCATGCTGCTATAATTTTCTTTAATTGTCCTGCTCTGTTTCTAAGGATTTAGTGTATTCTTGGCTGTCTCACCTCCTATATCCTTGACAGTTGCTTACAAACTGTGAAGTTGGCGCTGCTGTTTGTTGGATTTGCTTTTATACTTCTTATCCTCATAAGCAATTATGAGCAATTTGTTCACTGTTATGACTGAAATAAAAAGATTGTGTGCCTTTCCAAGGTAAAGTAAAATTATATTTAATTGTAGTAGTAGTTGTCTGAGCAGTTTTCAGAGTCTTTAATGATTTCCTTGTTGTATGCATTATCTTCTGTATGTTTCCATGTTTAAAACTAAAGTAATTTACTTTAGGGATGACTGTGGAGCCAATCTGCAATTTACATGAGTATTGGATTTTTCTCTTAAGTTTGAGTTCCAGGAGACAACTGTGGGGGTTTTTTTCCCCACCCTCTGTTTTTTATGGAAGTGGTCAGTGACATATTTATTCTGAACCTAGAATAAACTTCCAAAATATTCTGTATGGGTTTAATCTACTCTTCCTATTCATGAATATTTTTCCATATTTTTAGACGTTAGGATATCCAATGAGTGGACAGGTGAGAAAACTGCCTCATAAAATTGTCAGATGTGCATGTGACAATTAACCATAATTAGTTAGGCTAAGATTGCAAGGTTCCAATTCTATTATGAACTTCATGCAGATGGAGCACTGAGCCTAGACAAGAGTACGTTATAGGAATCACACCTAGCTCATTATTTCTTCTGAAACTGCAGTTCATCAAGCTTTGAATTTTCTCAAAGGAAAAGGACAGTACTAGATTATGTATCTGAATATCCAAAAATACTCTCATTTAAACATTTTAAGTGATAATGCAGAATCCACAGACATTAAATGGGGGTTCTCCCATTGTTCTCAGTGGGCTTTGCCTCAGACTTGAAATCAATGCAGGGGATCGAGAAGAGGGACAGAATACAAACATAAACAGCTATAAAGGTATAGAACACATCTTGTATTTCTTTTGAATTCACCACGGGATATTAATAAGTTGCTAAATTGCTTGGACTTTACAAAAAATAAATGTGTCACTGAGAACTATTTTACTGCATTTTCTTAATTCAGGTTTCAGTAGGGAATACCTTGAATAAAGCCAAGTGCCAGAGGATCATTTCTGAGCCAAGGGGTGGGTGAGGTAAAATCTGTTGTTTAACCAACTTCTACTGGTGTGAGAGAGAGATGTTTCCAAGCTTACTCAGCATTCTTCTTCAGGTCTTGGGACAGGTACTGTGCCTGGAGTCCCCAGGGAGTTGTTTGAGGTTACACTCATCCCTCGTTTAATGAGTACTTTACTTAAAAGTACTTGCTAAACCGAGGGACACATACTTACCACTGTTCACTATGCAAGTGAACTTCCCCCGCTCATACGAGTGCGCCGCCGGGTCCCTGGCTGGGGTGTGGGGAGACCCACAGCCCTGCAGCTGGAGCTGAGCTGGCCACGGGGTTCCTGGCTGGGGTGCAGGGAGATCCACAGCCCCGCAACTGGAAATGAGCCACCCGCGGGGTCCCTGGCCAGGGTGTGGGGAGACCTGCAGCCCCGGGGCTGGTGCTGAGCTGGCCATGGGGTCCCTGGCTGGGGCGCAGAGAGATCTGCAGCCCCGCCTAGCCCGATCCCAAGACTTCCCCCTGTGGCAACTCCCCGTCCCTCCCAGTCCCAACATTCCCCCAGCCCACAGCTACCCGTGTGACCTCCCTGCCAGCCTGCCCCAACACCCACCTCATCCCCTTCCAAACCCCCCAGCCCGCTGCACCCCTCCCCCCAGGTACCTCTGCTGCAGCTTGGAGGAGCAAGCCACCACATCCTCCACAGGAGCTGCCTGCAGGTTTTAAATCTCCCTCCCACTCATGGCCCCAAACTGCCCCCAGCCTTTAACCCTCTCCAACCTTGCCACAACCCAAGGTTTCCTTACCTTTCCAAAGCAGCACCACATGCTGCCACTCCTTCCCAGAGTTTGGAGCCTTAGAAACCAATCAGACACTTTCACATGTATTTTAATGGTAATTTAATGTCCCACTTATGAGTTTTTGCCTACGAGCAGAAAGTTGGGAACCAATTGTGCTTGTACAGCAAGGGCTGAGTGTACTCAATTACGGTGAACTGCGAAGAATGAGGCAACCACTCCCCAAACCTGGTGGCTACTCCAATACCCACATTTACCAAGATAAAACTAAACAGCCTCTACGATACCTTCCTGGTTACCTAGAAGCCAACAACACAATTCCCTTAAAGCAACCAAACCTTAGCCTTGTATTTAAACACCAAAGTCAAATAAAGTTTACCAGTCCCCAAATCAGACACACTATCTCCCAAAGTCAATGAATAGATCAGATTTCCTCCCAAATAAACACTTATATGGACTATTCTTACTAATTACACTGTCTTTAAAATAAAATAAATTGAATATTGGTAAAAATAAAAACCCAGAGTTCACAGATACATAAGCATGGAGACCCTTGCCATCTAGGGTCAGGATCACCTGCTGGCCACCTGCTGCTCCTGCCATCTTCATTGGATGCTTGCCCACTGCTCTTTGCTACCTGCCTGGGCTGACCACTTGTCAGCTGCTCTCTGCCAGCCTTCCCTGCTGGCTGCTTGTTTGCTTCCCTGTGCAAACCACCCTTTGCCAGCTGCTCATCTGCTTCTTCCACCAGCTGCCCCTTGCTGGCTGCTTGACTGCTGTTTTGTGGGTTTTGCTCTAGGCTAAAGGTGTCTAATAGGATTCAAAGATCACTACACTTGTGGTTGTCATCCTTCCATATTCATCATACCCACCCCCAAATAAATGTCCTCCCCTTCCTCCATAGCCAAGAAACACCCTGAACCTCTTCCTGTTTCCATGTAAGTGATCTGTAAAGAACACATTCCTCAAATTCCTGCTTCCACATTCCTTACACCTGCACACCTTCAACTTGCACTGAAGTCTGAAATGAGGAAAGGAAAAGGGGTTTTAAGGGAGAATGGCTTGATGAAAACCTGATGAAATTTAGTTTCAAGTAGACATAGAAGTTGCAGAGGTCTCACATCTCTTTGAATTCGGATGTCACTTCCCAAACTATCATATCAATTCACTATGTGTCAGAACAATTTGGCCCTTCAGGTATATTGGGATGGAAACATGATTTTCAGTTGTTGGAAATTGTTAATTTTCTAAGATTTTTTTAAAATGTCTGGTATTTTCAGGAACCCACTGATCAGCAGGCTGGACAGGAAAAAGGGAAATTTCAATTTCATTTTCATGTTCCTTGCAGAGCACTTTGTTTTTGCATGTATAGATTGCAAATTCATCTTAATTCTAAGAATTGTGTTCAAATTCATGTCCCAACATGCTCTGGATTTCTAATCACAAGATTGTCCCCCTTAAAATGTACCTGAGTTCATCTGATGGAACAAATTTTGATCTTGTGATTTTTTTCTCTTAAAGGTAGATGATGTCATAGTTGTATTAGGTATCAATTTCTTTTTTCTGTCATCAGTAAAGGCCATGAATTATGGAGGATCCAGTTTTGGCTGCCTAGTTAAGGTTGAATTAAATTTTGTACATAAAATTGACTCAAGCTCTTGGTGATACATAAAAAAAAATAGTTTGAATAGTATCCCTAATGTTATAATACTTATCTTGAATGTAGATTGAATTGGATGAGAATTTATACTATGAAAGAAAAGAGAGAGACAAATTTAATGTGTCTAAAAATCAGTTTAATATGGAACCAAAAACACTAACATACCTTAATTGTAATCATATGGTTATTGCACAGTTACTACAGAGGACAATTGAGGTTGTTTTGGTACTCTAACTGAATTTCCATACTTTGTCATCTTTGGCTTAACTTTACATATAAATTTAACATTGAATTACCTGGTTTAAGATGTTTGGGTTTCAGATAATCACAGCAATACTGCAGTGTATTTTGCCTTAAATTATTGATATCTACTGACATCCTTAACTCCACTTTCAAAATGTATTTTTTCTGGAGTTAAATTAGTGGTTCATTCTTTATAAAAATACTATTAGAATGTAACGTAGCAATGGAATTCTCTCAGTGAGTTCCACAGTATCTGGAGCTCACAGCCTTGTCAGACATGTAGTGACCCTTTATTAACTGTGCACCCTAGAAACAGAACACTAATGGATAAACTTGAGTGTTTTTAAGGTGTCTGTGATTTTTCTGAACCTTGCCTACATGTTCTTATAAGTATCATAGCATACAATTATGTTATAAAGCTGTTCCCCCTACACCCCCAAGATAGTGAGTTTGTGAGAGATGCATTCTGATATTAATAGAATTGGGACCTACTATGTGATAGAATGGTGGGATGGTACAGTTTTGTTTCTGATTTAATCCAGAGAGATATCTTCTAGCAGATAGCATATAATGAAATCTATATGAATTGTTATATTTACCATATTTAAATCGGGGGAAGACGGAGGTATATATTTTTTCAAACTTTTATCTTTTCCTTCCTTCCCTCCCTTCCTCGTCATTCACTGTGATGTGAAAAACCTGTTGTTATCTGCTTATTATATCAAAATAGATTTTCAAAATGAAAAAGTAATATTCTCTGCACTGTTTTACATTTCTCCTTGTATTATATTTATATTTATTTAGAAACATATTGTGGCATCTGGGTTTTTTATGTCAGCAAAACCCAGGAACAAACAAATATTTTCTTTTCAGTTTTACAGATGATCAATAAATCTGTTTTAAATAATTCTGCAGATTCAGTATTTTCTACTAGTTAGTAGTAAGATGGGAAAACAATGATCAATAGTGTGAAACCTAATGCAAATACAACTTTAAACTCACTTTTGTACTACAATGGAACCCTGTTCTAGTTTAAAGTGGTCTAAAATATATTTTATTTTCTACTCTTGTATGTTCTAATTTGGTAAATTCGAATGATATGGTTTTTTTTTAGAAATGTCCACCTTAAAAGAATATATCCCTTAATTAATTGAACTGTTATTAATGAATATAAGACTTAATATATTTCAGTAGAGACTCATCCAATAAAATAAAGTATAGATGGCCACATTTCCTTAGACTGATGATGTATTAAAAATCTAGGACCAACTCACAAAGTTGAATAGTTTATGCTTCAGTCCTTTGTCTGAGTGTTCTGATGAACCTTCAGTGCAACAGACAAATATAACATAATGAATTCTAATTAAACTTAAAAGAATAAGGGCAAAAAAATGACTGATGCCTTTTTTTTTTTCAGGTGGAGGAAAAAGAAAGGAACTGCTTTCCTGGCCTTTGGTAATCTAATTAAGTGTTTGACAGACAGAATGTTGGTGCCAGCATTGGAAGAATTGATCAGCCTCAGCTCCAGGTTGGTAAAGTCTTACAAATTTAGAGGTCTGTGTAAGACTTAATTTACAAAGTTTACAGACTCACAATAACAAAACAGAATTAAAAGTGTAGTTCATGATGCAGTGCTAGAAAATGCCTGTATCTGTCTGGTAATTCTGACTGTTTTTGTTTTTAAGCTGCATAAGGCTATATTTGAAACAAAGTGTTTCTTGCTCTATTCTATGAATTTCTTTTCAGAAAATTAGCAACACCGCCTTCTGATAGTTAATCATAAGTACTTAGCAATTGCCAATTATTTAAAAAGAAAGTATGAAAACATTTAAACATAGACATTATGGATAGTAGGGTATCTTCTAGTGCAATATGAACATATCATAGGCATGTAATAGAATCTGTCTGTGAAAAACATAAATATAGATATAAAAATTACTTTCCACTGTTTGTTCTTAAAGGAACCCACATCATTTTGGAGTTTAATATCAATCTAATTTGAAAATCCTGAGACTTATTTAGAAATAGATTTTAGAAGACATTTTTATCATTGATTGAAGGTCACAGCTTGAGAAAAAATTAAGGGGAAATGAACCAGTGCTAGCATTTTGAAGTGCCAAGACTAAGAAACATTGCTATCAAATAATACAGAATTTGCCTAGTCTGAAATCTGCAATGGGGTTCATTTTAACCATATTACTCCTTAATGTGAGATGGTCTCAAAATTAATGTGGATCAGTAGCACCTGTTTTTTCCCAAATGTAGGAAAGGAAGAGACAGCAATAAAGAGGGAGTTAGAGTAGAAGGGAAATGCTGAGACAACTGAGGCCTCTAATGATTTCCTATATGGGATCTCCATAAATTAGCCTTATCAGAAATGTGCACATTGTTATGAATATTCCTAGCAAAGTTAGTGCATTTGAGGTGGGGGAAAACTAGAAAAAAGGATCAAATTTATGGAAGATATGCTAAACAGAAATTGCCCAATAAAAGTATTACCATATAAACTAATGGTACAGAGTAACAACAACATTTAGGCTTCTAACTTACTGTAAAAAATGGAGGATGAAAGGTGGGGGGAAACACCAGAACCTTTCCTTTACTATATTAAAACAGTTGGTGGACATGTAGATAAACATGCTTCCTTTGGAAAAAGTCAACATGGTTTCTGTAAAAGGAAGCATGCCTTACTAATCTTCTAGAGTTCATTGAGGGGTTCAACAAGCATGTGGACAAAGGGAACCAAGTGGATATAGAGTATTTAGATTATCCAGAAAGCCTTTTGACAAGATCTCTCACCAAAGGGTCTTAAATAAAGTTAGGCTGTGTCTATATTCAGCTGGAAGGTTGATGGCTGATTTGCAATTTTAGGTACTTCTGTGCCTGTCTTCATGGCAGAAGGTTAATGTGATCACTCCTTCCATCAACCTTCCTTAATCCTCAGGGCTTTCAAGGAGTTCCGGGGTCAACATTGACTCTGGAACAAGCCATTTCATGCAGGAGCAAAACCCAAGTGGTCGATCTTCCATAGTCAGTGTAGATGTAGCTTTAGTTTTCATGGGATCAGAGGGAAGGTCCCCCCATGGACTGATAACTGGTTAAAAGACTGTAAAAAAGGGTAGGGGTAGGGGTAAATGGTAAATTTTCAGAATGGAGAATGGAGATTAGTGGTGTACCCCAAGGGTCCATATTGGGACAAATCCTATTCAACCCGGTTATGTCCATGCTAGAAGCCTCTGTCGACAGAAGTGTCTGCACTGCACTGTTGTCGACAGTACTCTGTCCAGAGATTGTAATGCCTCAAATTTTTGAGGGACAATACTGTTGAGGAAAATGCAGAGTTCTGTCGAGACTTTGTTGACAGAATGCTTCAAGTGTGTAGATGCTCCCTGAGTTAGTTAAGGCCCCTTCTGTTGACAAAACTTTCTAGTGTAGACCCAGCCCCTATGTATAAATTGTCCTGAGGAAGAGGCGAACTGTGAGGTGACAAAATTTGCTGATGATACTAAACTGCTCAAGATAGTGAATAACAATGCAGAGAAGAGCTTCAAGATGAGCTCACAAAACTAGGTGCTTGGATAACAAAAGGGCAAATGAACTTGAATATTGATAAATGCAAAGGAATGCACATTGGAAAAAATAATCCCAACTATACATACAAAATGAAGGAAACTGATTTAGCTGTAACCCCTCAAGGGAGAGAGAGATGTTGGAATCATTGTGAAAAGTTCTTTGAAAACATCCAGTCAGTGTGCAGTGACAGTCGAAAAAGCAAACAATGTTAGGAAGCATTAGTAAAATAAACAGAGAATATCTTATTGCCTCTGTATAAGTCCATGGTACCTCATATATTGAATAATTCATACAGATGTGATCACCTTATCTCAAAAAAGATATATTGGCATTAGAATACGTTTAAAAAGCAACAAAATGATTAGGGATTTGGAATGGATGCCATATGAAAAAAGATTAAAAATACAGTGATTTTCATCTTAGAAAAAAGGAGACTGAGGGAGGATGTGATGGTGGTATATAAAATCATGACAGATATGGAAAAAGTGAATAAGGGAAATTTATTTATTTGTTCCCATAATATAAGAACTAGGAGTCACCAAAGGAAATTAATAAGTAGAGATTTAAAACAAACAAAGGAAGGTTTTCTTCACACAGCACACAGTCAACCTGTGGAACTCCTTGCTAGAGGATGTCGTGAAGACCAGGACATTAACGGGATTCAGAACTACATACATTCATGGAGGTTAATATGAATAGTTATTAGCTAGGATGGTAGAAATGGTTTCCCTCATCTCTCTTTGTCAGAGGCTCTCAATCAATGACAGAAGAGGGATCATTCAGTGTTTATCTTTTCAGTTTGCTCCCTCTGGGGCATCTCACATTGGCCACTATCAGAAGACAGGATACTGGGCTAGATGATTCTTGGTTCTGACCCAGTTTGGCCAATCTTATATTTCTCCTATTCTTAACTCTCCCTCTAAAACCTCAGGACAATACAATTCAACTGAATAATTAAAGGTTGCTGAAAGAGCTATTAAAATGCTGAAGGGTACTGATGGCTAAATTCACCAACTAAATAAAATTTCAGAAGTTATTCGGGTACCATAGTAAAGGCTGAAGTGAGAAAATATGGATAGTATAATTGAATATGAGCACTGAAGATACTGCTAAACCTACTCAAAGCTCAGCATGTTTTAATCCTTAACTGTTCAGAGGCTCTTGAAAACATATCTTGTCAGAAGTGCTTTCAGATAATCAGTCTGCTGGAGGGAAATTACAATCCTTGGTTGTTTTTAATTCTGGATTTCCCGTAACTTGGCAATGTTTCACCTAAATATTAAGCATGGCAATAGAGTTGAACCGGTATGCTGTATTTTTTGCTCCACAACTGGCCAAGGGAAACTGACCTTAACTAATAATTATGGATGTGGTGTAACAAATAAAAAACAATTAATCTTTGAAGTATTTCAAAGGCATGGAATGAAATGTGTTTTTCTGCTCTGAGCTTTCTTTGGTGATGCGTAAAGAAGAAAGTAACTTAATGCAATTTGTTCTTTCCTGAAATGGAGAGTAAGGTTGTTTGGGGGAGGAGGTATTCTTGTTTGTTTGTTTAAAGCTGTATCCTACTTTGCTATGTTAGATATTCTAGGTCCCCATGCGGTTTTTGACACCATTTGAGTTTTAAAGTTCCTGTAAGAGCCTTCGAAGGGTCCTGTGGCACCTTATAGACTAACAGAAAAGTTTAGAGCATGAGCTTTCGTGAGTTAACTCACTTCTTCAGATGCTGGTCCAGCATCTGAAGAAGTGAGTTAACTCACGAAAGCTCATGCTCTAAACTTTTCTGTTAGTCTATAAGGTGCCACAGGACCCTTCGTTGCTCTACAGATCCAGACTAACACGGCTACCCCTCTGATACTTGTAAGAGCCTTCGTGGTCCAGTGTGTGATGGCTGATATGTGAATAGGGAAGGTTATGCTTGCTATGATACTGAGTTCATGCACCCCAACTCTCTGTTATGAAAAAGATCAAGAGGTTTTATGTGGTATTATACTTTAAGCAGTTTTCTAACTGCCTATTCTCTAACAATATTGATAGATTTTGTATTTTATTAGGTTGATGTCATTAGGTCAGCTGCAGATATGAGGACTAAGAGGTTCTGGTTGTTCTTATGATGCTTTTTGTTGGAAGTGATATGTTTTATGTATTATTGGTATCCACTCTGATGCTTGATCATTTCCCTTAACTAGTTGCTCCTTATAATTGGAGTCTTACTGGTGTTCCTGGTTATCAGATATTTCAAAGGATGTTTTCCCTATTCTGATTGCATATTTAAATTACATGCTCTGCAAAGTCACCTACAGTTTCTATTGAAGTGTTACAACCCTAACTTGGTCTTTAAAATTGTATGCATACTTGCAACCTAAAGAGTTAGGGCTACAGTACAGGTCACATGATCTTCTGCAGTTTTGGAAACCAAAAGGCACACCACACACACTTGTACTATAGTCAAGAGACCTCCCAAGCACTAGGATATACTTCCCTAATAACGTCTGAGGATGGCCTAATTCAGGAATATAAGCATGTAGTAATTAAGAGATACTAGTGAGAGTTCAGGAAGAGCAATGGTAAATTGTTTAGATGTGCTTACCCAACAGAAATACAAGATCCCATTTCATATTTGGTGAGACCTTGAACCTTCTTGAGGAGTGTGAATTAATTCAATTTAAAGAGAACTGAAAGTTAAAATTAAAACCTGAGAGATCTAGAGAGAATAGAATGTTTGTTATCAATCCTGTAACCTACTCAGATAAGCCAGGTGCACCTCTTTACTGGTACTTCATGGCAGGGATGAGGGCCATGACAGGACTGGTAGAAAATGTTCCCTACCCCCTCCCCTTACATTTAAATGGTTTTTACAACTCCTACATCTGTCTTGAAGAGGTAATCACAACAAAACTGGAAAGAAGTTATTTATTTTTCTTGTTCATATGTCCCAATGGATATAAAGTCTCTATTATACTGAACAACTGTTCAATCACATGGTAAGAGATGGTTCAATCAGCTTTGAAAGATTGTGCATCATCCGCTGAAGGTTTGGGGGCATAGATTGGGTCTTCCAGTACAACATGCTGTCAGTGCATTTTATCTGAGACACTAAGATATTTAGACAAGCACTTACAATTTCTTTCCGATGAATTACTATGAATTATTGAAGACATAATTTATTAAATAAAGATACAATTAATCATTTCTAATGAAAATTTTACTTGCAGATGTACTGATTCTAGCTAGCAGATGTACTTGTATTTGCTAATTAGAGGCAACTTCAGGAGGAAGGAAAAAAAGAAGCATCGTATCTTTAAGACTAAAAGAGATAAACTACTCCCGTGAATACAGCAAGAAGCTCAGATTATAGACTTGTTAATTTTTAGGTCAGATAAAAGGTAAGATGCTTAAAGAGCTGCCTCATAGGTTTTATTCCAAACTACTCAGATCACCTTGGTTCTGGCACAAAGAGGATTTTGTTTATTTCAGCATATTTCTATGGAAACTTTAAAGCTAATTTAAAAACAAATAGAGAAGTAGAGGAAAAAGGATTTTTGATTAAATATGTGCCACTAATATTGGATAAATAGGAATTCAAGAAATCAAGATGGGAAAATATATACAAACTTCAAATGCTTGAATTTGATGACAGTTTCATACTTTACTACACTTGTGTTTTTTTGAAATTTTAGGTTGATAAAAGAATTTCAGAAGCGAATGTAAATATTATCTTTAAAAACAACAGATGAGATGTAAAATACTATAAAACTTTTCTGAATTAGTCAGTGTTTCTGCTTGTATTAGTGCACATTAATATTTTAAATGGCATTTGTGTGGGTGTTTTTATGATACACAAAAATGACAGTGCGGGCAGAATCGCGGGCGATAAACCCTCCGCTGACCCCGCACCAGCAGTCCGTCCGGATCCCCACAGGGCCTCAGGCGAGGGCAAAGAGGAGTCGGCAGAAAGCCCGCCAAAGGGCCGCTCCGCTCCTCCGCAGGCCAACCCCACCCACCTCCGGCAGGGGGCCTAGAGCGCAGTGCTTGTGTGAGAGGAGAGACTGGGGGGGGAGCTGATTACTGGTAGAGCAGGAGCTGGCTTGTTTGTTGAGGGCAAGGGTGAGACACGGAGAGGAAGGTTGAATTAAACAACGATTATATTTATTAGCACGAACGGTAATAACCAAACTAACAACACAATAATTCAACTATAACACTATATACTAACTTATCTATAATTTAAAAACTTACAACAAATATCATTAAGGATCCCATTGATGAAGTCAATATGAGACTTTCCTTGCTAAACACAAGGATAAAAGATTTGGTGAGCTCTTTCTGTTTTCTCCGAGTTATAAGGGGTAAGTTTTAGTTTGCCCCCCCTTATACACCCTGGGCAACTGGTTAGGCCACCCTATTGGATCCCTTGAGGACCAGCCTGGCAAGGTTCCTTTCCCACTGATTTTTCAGTGGGGATTGGAGAAGATGGGAAAAGGGAGAAACAGGGAAAAAAAGGGGTTATAAAGAGAGAGAGAGAGAGAGAGCGTATAACAATAGAGATCTAATTAACAAACTTTCAACTACGGGCTTGTTAAACAGGTGTGCAGCCCCGAATAATGATTTCTAGTTAGCTTTGAGCTATGTTGTGGTAAATATCCCACGTGGCCCGGCTTAAACTATAAAGTTAGTATTCTGGGGCGTGGGGATTTTTTACGTGTCTGTTTGGTCCGTCCTGTAGTTCAGTCCACTGAAGTGGTTGCGTCCAGCGAAAGCAAAAACTGAGGCGTTGGCAGCGAGAGCGGTGGTGCTGCAATGGTTGCAGACCCTGAGCCTCAATTGGAGTGGGCGCAGTACCCCACCCTAGAGATGGGGCCAGTTCGACCCACTCCACATCCGCTCTCGGTCCGGTTGTCGGCGGCGAGATCGGGGGTGCCGCAGTGATTTTTGGCAGGCTCTGGGTGCTAAGGGGTGAGGGCGCAGTACCCCACCCTAAGGGTGAGGCCAGTTCGTCCCTCACCCAATTTACCTCAGAGCGGAGACTGCCTTAGCTCTTTTAGTGTGAGTGATTTCTGGCTTGCCTCAGCACAGCGGACTCTGCTGGGCGGATGTGGAATTGCAGGTGGAGTCTTCAAGGGACAGGAGCACTTCGCAAAGTCTGGAGCTCTTCGCAAAGTCTTCTCCTGCTGGCCACTGACAAGCGACTGACCGACTGGACCCCGAGCGCTGCGGGGCGCCGCCTTATATCCCCTGTACTCATGCATTATTCATGAGTTCATTATCATATGAGCATTCTGAGGGGCCTGTTCTCAACCAGGTCCCTCTCCAGGAGCTGCCTCACCTTTGACCAATGAGGGACCTGGATTTTGAAGTTCATAATTTGAAATGTCTGTGAGTTCAGGTTACCGGTAAAACCAACCGACACAGAGTGACCGTTACTGGGGCTGCTAACTGGCAGCCTATGTACCTTTTAGAGTCTACCCGCCCCTGTGATGATATTAATGGCCCAAGGCTTGTTTCCCCTGGCCCACGGGGACGATTATGCCCAAGGGATGAAAAATCCCTGACAAAAAACTACGTAAAAACTTTAAGGTTTCATACTCAAGAACTCAAAGGTTAGTTATGGCGCATTTGTGTGCATGCATTATGATACAGTCTTGAAAACCATGACCACAACCACATACTATTTTTTCCACAAAAACCTTTCCTTACGCAGTTCATAGGACAATGCTCACTTAATGAACACCTATTCAGTATTTTGTTTTTCCTTCATTGGTCAGTGTGTGGCCTTAGATTTGTTTACACCACACTATTCTGTAGACAGAAATATTAATTTCCTCAAATTTTCTATGCATCTCATTACTACAGTCTCCCTGGTGCCTCATAAACATTATGGTCTTCCTGAAAGCTCTCTGTGAGGTGATAAGACAATACTATCCCCATTTTGCAGGTGGCAACTGAGGCAGATAATGACTGAAGTTTATAGTAACCATTTTGATGCCTAGTTTGAGACAACTACAGCATGATTCTTTAGAATATTTTGTAACATTCAGTACTTTTAAAGAGCATTTTCTTTTACTTCAGTTGCAGCTTGAGGGCTTAGTGATTCTGGAAATCAAATCTAAGGGTCTTACATGAGGCACCTAGAAAATTAGGAATGCAACCAATGGACTAACTGTGAAATGTTAGTTTAAGTGCCTTGCCTAACATCACATAGGAACCCTCTAACAGAAAAACTGAGTGCTAACAGTGTGACCACATTTTTTCCCTTGCAGTTCCATACCTCCTTCATTACATACCTTTTAACTTGTGCATCAAATGAGGCAGGTGTCCGACATATTACAGCCCTTTTTGCAATGCTACCATGATTCATTTTCGGAGCACTGGAAGTTGCAGGATCAGGCTTTAATGTTCTCTTAGTTAAAACATTTGGAAATTTCTTGCATCATGTTTATGGAATATGTGTGGAATGACATTCAGCATTTTTATGTTCATTTCAATAGAAACATCTTTTCAAAGTGTGTCTATGTTTGTATTGTACATAGTTGCGTATATGATAAATAAAATATTTGCCTGCCATATTACTAGAGTTTAGCCCTTTGTGAAGAAGGATGACCCAGTGGTCAGAACACTGGCTTAGGACAGCCCAAACCAACTTTTGTATCTTTTCTAATAACTGAACCATATCAGAAGAGATGTCATTAATGAGAAAGTTTTCTTTCTACAACCTAGTCAGGTAAGACCAATACCAAACTTTAAAAGACACCTATGATGAGGTACAGTCACAGAAAATCTCTTGGGGTGTTCCTCCATCTGATCTGTCTACATGCCTGCCCCCGGCTTTGAATTAGACAGTTTTGCAAATCTTGCGTGGAAAGTAGCCACAGTCTGGGGTGTAGTCCCCTTGGCTACTTGCTGATCATTTTACTTTTAACAATGTGCATTCGATCTTTAAGTGATCTTCTACTATACAAAACTTCAGAAAACACCATGTGAAACTGGGAGATGGAACTACACATGCCGCTGCTATTACATACAACAATGCTTCAACAGGAAAGACAGGTGAGGTGGGTGACAGAAGTTCAAATCCATGGTATACACCAGACAGAAGGGAAGTGAAAAATTAAGCCTGCATCTCCCACATCCTGGGTGAATACCTTAAATATTGGGTTTAAGGTGATAGGGGAGTGGGAGAATCACCATTATCTCCTGCTTTTGGTGTTTGAGAACGTTATCAAGTTACCTTGTAAATGTAGTACCCTAACCCTGTGTCTACACGAGCCCCTTCCTTTCAAAAGGGGCACGTTACTTAGCAGGTTTGAAAGATGCTAATGAGGCGCTGCAATGAATATGCAGTACCTCATTAGCATAATGGCGGCTGCGGCGATTCGAAAGTGCGGCTTTTTGAATCACACGCTGCCCATGGAGATGGGCCGTCCGAAAGGACCCCCCCCCCAGTTTTTGAAGCCCTTCTTCCTGTCTGTATAGACAGAAGCACCTAAAAGATGTTGCAACTGTGATTCTACCTAATCACCAGTCAGTAGATCCAGGTTCAATTCCAATATTTATGCAAAGTGTAAGACTTCAAGGGGCTAACCTGAGAGAAAAGTCACCCCAGAATACCTCACAGCTCAGTGGTTAAAGCCTTCTCTTGGTAGTTGGAAGTGCTGAGTTCAGATCTTTTCTACAAATCTGTCAGAGGAAGGAATTGAACCTGTTTCTCACATATCTTGGATGACTGTCCTAGTCACTGGGCTAAAACTATGATGGGGAAGGGAAACTTCACCGATTTGTGCTTTTTGTGTTTGTTTTTCAATGTTCAGATTTGCTGGTGATGGAATGGGGAGGAGTCTACTGAGACACAAAAGTTGGTTTTTCTTCCTGTGGAGAAGTGCAACTAAGCCATAGTAGGTAGAGAGGATGACTTAAGAAATATGAGACTCCCATAGAGTCCCATGGACTCCCATGGAATTTGAATGGGATAGATAGGATACCACCTTCAGGGAAATCTTAGGTGCTATAGATTAGTATTATTGAAAATATGGAATTGTAGAACATAAGGGGATTTTAAGGGCGTGATTGAAGGGAATTATTCTTTTGTCTCAGAGGTAAGTAGAACATTCATATGGATAGGAAAAAGTGATGGTAAAGAATACATTGACCTGTTGAAAGCGGCATGCATAATTCTGGGATATGTCATTATTGGGAGGAGGTTCAAGTTCAAGTCCTTGCTCTAATGAAAATATTATTTATTTAAGTGGAAGAATTTCAACAGGAGAGACAGAGATCTGGCCCAGAATACCCTGTGGTTAGGGCATGTTCTTGTAAGGTGGGACATTCAAGTTCAAGTATCAATATTCAATAAAATGAGTATGTGTTAATGATTCAACCCAGCTGAGGAGAAAATCTATTTTTGTGTGTAACTAATTGAATGCTAGATGTAATTTAAAAGAGCATTTGAAATTAATATGGGGAAGAACAGGACTTAGTCAGCTACCTGCTTAGGAAAGCATAAGTGCATATCATGTGCTGATATATTCAAAATAATGCATATTAGAAAACATAATCTCAACTGTAAATGCCACAGTATGTGGTCTAAATTAGTTGGTACTTCATGTATAATTCTCTGGAAATATATATTCATTTTGCAGTGGCAGTAAAAATGGTTAACTGTATTTTAATAACCAGTAAGAAAGGGATAGATAATAAGAGAGAAAATACCATAATTCTATTATATCAAGCCCTGGCCTACACCTTGAATACTCCATGCAGTTCTAGTTGTCCCAGCTCAAAAAACATGTATTAGAATTGGAAGAAGTACAGACAAGGGTGACAAAATTATTAGGGTGAAGGAGCAGCTTCAGTATGAGTGAAGATTAAGGAGACTGGAACTGTTCAGCTTGTAAAGGGGGAAAAATGAGGTAGAATATGACAGAGATCTATAAAATATTGAATGGTACAGAGAAACTGAAGAAGGTGTTATATTCCCCTTTATGTAATCCGTGAACCAAGGGTCATCCAATGACTTTAATAGGCAGCAACCAGCAACGGCAACCTGGGGCCCACTGGGGAACCATTTGTGGCCTGCAGAGCTCCAAATGCACTCGTCCCCCATGTGCTTATCATGCACCAGGGCAGTGGGGCCCCACGTTTCCTATGTCAGATGCATAAGATTAGAGAACACATCCGTGCACCATATCTTTTCATTTATTTATATTGCTAGAGACTCCAGTCAAATAGTCATGCATCTCCCATATGCAACCCCTAGAAGGGTCTGTGACTCAGAAGCACTCCTCTGGATGCAGTTGTTTTCCGGTTACCCCTGGTTCTCGACTGGTAGTAATTTGCTGCTGTGATGCTTTTGTCAGGGCAGCCTGGAACAATAAGCCACTCTGTTTCCTTGCTGCCTTAGCAAGAGTGAGTTTTGCTAGGGATTAGACTCCCTGCCACACCAGTCTGTAGGCCTCAAAAATCAAGTCCTTGAAATTCTGCCACTCTACCTTGCCATGCAGGCAACAATGAATAAATTCTTGTTCTCAAGTCCCCAAGTGCTCTCTCTCATAGGGTACGTCTACACATGCCCCAAACTTCGAAATGGCCATGCAAATGGCCATTTCGAAGTTTACTAATGAAGCGCTGAAATGCATATTCAGCGCTTCATTAGCATGCGGGCGGCAGCGGCGCTTCGAAATTGACGCGCCTTGCCGCCACGTGGCGCGTCCAGACGGGGCTCCTTTTCGAAGGGCCCCGCCTACTTCGAAGTCCCCTTATTCCCATGAGCTCATGGCCATTTCGAAGTTTGGGGCACGCGTAGACACGGCCATAATGTCAGATCCTTCTCACTGACCACACTCAGGAATTATTAAATGTCTTGTCTCCAAGGAAATAGTGTAAAGGCCAGTCATTTGGTTTAACTGAGGGCTCATGGTTAATTCAATATAATAGCACTGAAATGGTTTATAATAAACTTTAAAATACATTTGCTAACCGTGAACAGAAATGTAAGTGAAACTAAGCTGAACGAAAAAAAAATGATTATAAAGAAAACAAGCACACCTAGTGACTGAATCTTAATTTTATCAGGTTACAATCTTTGCCCGAGAGTTTTGTCTCACTTATAACAAGATAGCAGCATCTCCAATCCTCCTAGTCAGGGCATTCAACTTCATACAATTAGAAGATGCTGTGCCCAGTGCTCTTTAAGTGATGGATAACTAGAATACCCTTTTTTCTTCCCATGCGTTTCCCAAGTCCATTGTCTCACTCTCAAGAGCCAAGCAGACTCTTTCCCCTGGTGAGCTCACTAAGCTGTTTGCTTACTGCTTGTTAGCTTAATTTCTTTGTTTGCCTTATACAGGAATGTACATTCATTGTCCTGGGCTTGTAATCAAGCAAGACCGAGAAAACCACATTACTTTGTTTTAGAACAGACTTAATTTATGCACTGCACCTAAAATCCTTCTTTGGAACATATTTCCCGCACAAGCACACAATTCTTATATACAACTTTTACATATATTTCACAATGATATCCCTGACCAGTGTGGCACCAGAATACTGTATATGAGAAACCCCAAGATGCCTTTTGGATATATACCATGGCAGCCATGTGTTGCAAGAGGTAGTATGTCCAACCTGACGTGAGTTATTGTGCAGTGTGCATTCTGTTAGTGGACAATGAGGGACTCTTAGGCCATGTCTACATTAGCCCTCTTCTTCAAAGCGCATTATGGAAACGACATGGACCAGGGAATATCAATGAGGTGCTGCCGTGCATACTTTTGCATAATGGCAGCTGCGTGAATGTCAAAGCTAACTTCGAAGTGCTGACAGGAAGTCTAGCCATAGGCACTTCGAAATACATGCCCAACTTTAAAATTCCCTTACTCCCAATTCCCCAGTCTATGTCATTTCCATGCCCCCTTCGAAGAAGGGGGCTAGTGTAGGCATGGCATTAGCATCATATTCACAACACTGACTGGATTGGTTGTCATGTTCAAGTACATCAGAGCCAAAACTCAGCCCATTTCTTTTCCCTTTCTATCCATGATGGAGCACTAAGCAAGCATGTGATGCCTAGTTACTGCTCTGAAACTAGACATAAGGCCCAGTTAGACTGTTAGAGATGTAAGCGAGGTTCTGCTCACCTGTAGATGTGTAGGCCAAGTCACCATCAACAATCAGGGGGCCGTTTGTTCTAGGAAATGCGAAGATACAGTCTTTGTGATGAGGTGATAGATAAATGCCTTTTGAACTTGGTAGCAGACCTACAGAGGAGCAGTCACCCTGCTCCAGTGAAATAAGGGTTAAAGCCAGTGCTGCGTGAAGGCTGGCACCACCTGCCAATCTGATGAGGGTCCTGGCTGAAGCAATATAAACAAGGGCTGCTAAGCCCAGGGAAACACTCTTGCTTCAGCTGTGGAGCTGGAAGGGCCTTGCAGCCTGGGAAGCTAGGGAGGGTTCCTGAGGCAGAGCAGCACTGGGAACTAGGGAGCTGAGAACTAGGGAGGCAGGGAGGCATCAAGGGCAGGAGAAAGCAGCAGGTCCACACCCCCTTGCAACTGGTGAATGGCCATTTCAGACTGCCATTTGCCTCTGAGGCAGGAGCTAAATGACAACTAGCAGTGGGTTACTGAGGCAAGGTGCATATAGGGAGCTGGGGCTTCTTGGGAGGGGAGGAGCCTAGAGTGTGGGGGCACTGCTGCAGAGTGGTACTGCAAGGGATGGGGCACTGTGGGCCAGGAGGGACACGGGGCCTGAAGTGTAGAGGAAGGTGAGTAATTAAGGATGAGATGCCAGCCAACATGGGGTGCTCCAGGTCCAGAAGAGCTAATTCCCCTATAGACCATAAGGAGGTGCCGTGCCAGTGAATGCTTGAACCCTTACAATCCCATATGTATCCTATGATACTTCTATCTTTCATTGGCAACAAATTCCCTGGCTCCTGAATGATTTAGTATCAGGTTATGCTACTCTTACTCACCCCAAGCAATACAGAATCACAGAATCATAGGTCTGGAAGGGACCTCAGGAATTCATCTAGTCCAGCCCCCTGCTTCAAGCAGGATCAACCCCTACTAAGTCATCCCAGACAGGACCTTGTCAAGCTGGGACTTAAAAACCTCAAGGGATGGAGAATCCACCACCTCTCTAGGCAACACATTCCAATGCTTCATCACCCTCCTGGTGAAGTAGGTTTTCCTAATGTCTAACCTTCATCTCTCCCTCTTCAACTTCAGACTGTTACTCCTTGTTCTGCCATCTGACACCACTGAGAACAGTTTCTCACCCTCCTCTTTAGAACTCCCCTTCAGGAAGTTGAAGGCTGCTATTAAATCACCCCTAAGTCTTCTCTTCTGTAAACTAAACAAGCCCAAATCCCTCAGCCTATCTTCATAGGTCTTGTGCTCCATCCCCTTAATACCTTTTTCTCTGGATGCTTCTGTAGGTACTGACTTCACCTGTATCTGGGGCATGTTCCACTTTTCCCTGCCCCCATTCAACCCATTCCCCCCAAAACTACCAACCTGACCCACCTCTTCCTAGACCCTTCTTGGTGTGCACCCTATCCCATTCCCACTCCCTCCCACAATCTCTGAATTATAGAGCCATCCCAGACCCCATGGTTTTGTGGGACCCACAGCAGCCACTCCAACCATCCTAGGGATGGGATGGATAAGGATTTATGTGGGACTGAGGACCAGGCATGGCAGAGGTAGGAGGGGTCAGCTCCCCACCCTCCCACCCTCCCCATGCAGGTGGCAGGAGAGGCAGCCTGTTCCACTCTGCTGTGCTGCACTGCCCTCCCTGTACTTTTTACCTCGCTTATCTACAGGCAGTGAAAATCAGTCCTGCTGCTAGTGAGAAGTAAGGCGCAGCAGGCCAGGAGGGCAGTGAAGCATGGTGCAGTAGGGCAGAACAGGCTACCAATCCCACTGCCTGCATGAGAATGAGGGAGGAAGCGGAGGTGACCCTCTTGCCTCTGCCATGCCTGGCCCTCGGTCCCAAGTAGTCCCTCAGCCCTGTTGCCTGAGGGTTCGGGTTTAGGTGACAGGACAGGAGCAAGGGTAGGACAGGGCTTGCAGTGCAAGGGAGGTTGTTTTGGGCTCAATGCCTGAGGTATTGGGAGTGGTCGCAAGCCACTGGATAGCCGTGGAGTTTGGCTGCTTGTAGGCGCTGAGCACTTGCTAATTTTTGCCCCTGGGGCCTTCAGCTCTGGAGTACCTCCAGATTCGGGACCTAAAAGAATTTCTGCTGATGTCAGCAGCACTCTTCTAAAAAGTCAGTTTGTAGACAGGGGAAGTGGGGATGTTTGCTGGAACACCACCAGGTTTTGCCCCCGTCTTTCCAAGGGCCAGTTCCTCTGCTGACCCTGTCACCAGCTCTGCCAGTCCTGTGTCCCAGCATCTGGGTTGCCCCTCTGGGGTTCTGCCACCCTCCATCCCCATGGGCTATGATCACTGGGGTCCAGGCCACCAGCCCTGGAAGCTGTGCTCATCCTTAGGTTCCCTCTGCCAGACCAAGGCCCTGCTCCTGGCTATGGCCTAGGGCTCTGCACCTGCTTTCAACTGTGGGTAGGTTGCCAGCTGTCCCAGGCTGGATGTATGAGACTCTGTTTGTGGCAATGGCATCTGGTCCAGAGGAAGATGGGAAACCTAGGTGTGCCCCAACCTGGGGTGGTAGAGGGTGTATGTGTGCGCGGTGCAGGGGGCCCAGCTAAGCACCCCCTTCCTAAAAATAGTTCCAGTGCCACTGAGTAAGGTACTCCTCAACATGAGTAAAAGTGGCAGACTTAAGCCTTTAACATTTAGAGACCATAATATTGATTTAACAATCATTGCCCAAGGGAGGTGGAACAAAGCAGCTACCCATTATGCAACAAGGAAAAATCCTTTGTTTTAAGCATTTCAAGCACTGTAAAAACCTTGCTAACGAAAGATTTTAGAATTGCTAGCTTAATTTTTTCCTCCTCATTATACCATTTAGTGGTCTCTCTTCACATATTAACAAAATCGTTAGTAATTAGATAAGCCCCTCTGAACACAAGAACACGCTTTTTGTGCCTTTATTCTCTGTATAAAAGATGAAAGTTTACTCTGGAAAGCACCAAAATTAATTTCCGATGAGATATTGGAACAATATTACTCAAAGATCAAATGTTTTGTTTTATTTATTTATTTATTTATTTAGTGGATGAATTAAGGTGTGTGAAAATAGCAATAGTCCATAAACTACTAATTCATTGATTACTGATATTTTGAAATGTTGCTACAATTTGTGCTGACACTTATGAGTAATGTGATTTAGGGACAACACTTTCCCATTTAATAATATAATATATAACTTTATTAAATCATATTGCAATGTAAAACCTATTAAACAGGCAGCCGAATCCCTATCTCCAATGCCCAGATATTTATGTTATAGAAATTCAGAGTTATTTAAATATTTATAAAATGAGAGTAGACAGCAGCACTTTTGAAAAGCAGTTAATAATGAACAGACATCAAGGGAGCCATCATTATAACAGCAAAGTACTTTGCAATGCCAATATCTTCACTGGTGTAGAAGCAGGCCATCAAATTTAATTAAAAGCGGTCAAAAATAAACTGAAAAATTGAACTGTAAAAGCCCATCCTTTGCCAGCAGCCAAAGGCAAAGAGAAAGCGAGAAGGGAGAGCCTTGAACGTAGTAATGAATTGATAAGCCTTAGAGCCTGCAACTTGTAATTCACTCTGTCAGATTTTAGTCTCAGTTAAACTAGATTAATAGAGAATCAGGGATTACTCTATCTTAAATCCTTCTATGCATTCCCTCTATTATGGGCTCCCAGGATAAATGGAAGCCCGAGTGGGTCAAAATTTCAATTCATTTCCTTTGCTCATTCACTTGATTTAAATAATTGTGCCATCTACGTTTCTTAGACACAAGAAAAGTCTTCGAGACCGTTTAAAACAGAAATAAACCTTATTATTGACTAATTTGGTATGCTTATAGGGAAGTTTAATAACTTTTTATTTACCAAAGGTAGGAAGCTCACAAAATGCAAGTTATTGACATCTACATCTGCCACTAGAGGCTCCCATGGTGAAATGAATGAGGAGTCTCATTTGTAATGTATTGTTGCTTTATGTGCTCAGATTAATGTGGATCTGTGGAAACTGTACCACAAGGACAAAAACAATTTACCTTAGATCATTTTATTTTTATAATAATGTTCTTTAATGAAGCTAAAGACTCCCTGCTGTGTCCTTATTGTGTTTTTCAACATCAGCGGGAAATGGGTTACGTCAAATTGTAACTGAGCTCGTGAAACAGCAGGAATTTTAAAGCAGATCAATTATTATTTTTAATAGAGAGTGTAGAAATAGGAGAGCTACAGTGAAGTCTGTTTAGATTTCTGGGGAATAAAATAGCTAGTTTAAAACAATGCAGAAATTATGCAAGACAACCAAAAAGTTAAATATGTTTGTTTCATGTTAATCATCATGAGTACTCTACATAGGGAATCAACATGAGATCTTTACACAGTTTAGTTCTGATATTAGAAGCCATAACTTTGGTACAGAAGAAAAAGTAGATGTGTTAATGAAGATTTTTAATTTACTGATATTTATGTTATATATTAAAATGATATCAAGAGTAAATCAACATTGAAAAGTGAACTAAAATTTATAAAAACCTGAATGACTGGCACATCATTTTACAACAGTTAAATAGTAATTGTGAATCAAAACAGAGAGTCTCAGGCAAGTACTTCCTACTTTTCAAATGTAAGCTTTTATTTTCCTTCCTTTTTGTTCCCCATCCCTTATCAAAAACTGAAAAACAAATTGCATGGACTTTGAGTTAACAAAGAAAACCAAATATTCCCTCCACTCTGCTATCTTAACCTTCATCTTAACCTTCAGCAACAATTGTGGAGGCAGTTCCCTTAAAGGCAAATACAAAGGACACATTTAAGAAATATATGCACAGAATTTTCTAGGTCCCAGAAGAGGAACCCTAAAGAGCTTGAGGTCTAATGCGAACACTGCCCCATTCTGTCTAAAAATTCCAGTGTCTCCTAGTTAAAACTGTCTTACTTTCAACACCATAATCATTTTCCCATGCTGCTCCTAGAGTTTAAAAATATGTACTCAAAATAAACATTAATGGCTAGATTCTGCTATTCTTGTTTGTCAAAAAATCATAGACTACTAGAATTGAAAGAGACCTTGAGAGGTCAAGTCCAGTCACCTGCAATCACAGCAGGACTAAGCACCATCTAGATCATCCCTGACAGATGTTTGCCTAACCTGCCCAATGATGGAGAGTTCACAGCCTTTTCAGGCGATTTATTCCAGTGCTTAACCACCTTGACAGTTAGGAAGCTTGTGCTAAAATCCAGCCAAAACCTCCTCATTGCTTCTTGTGCTATCATCAGAGGTTAAGAAGAATAATTTTCTCCCTCCTCCTTGCAACACCCTTTTGAAAGCTGCAATCATGTCTTCTCTTAGCCTTCTCTTTTCAAACTAAACAATCCCAGTTCTTTCAGTCTTCTCTCACAGGTCATGTTTTCTAGACCTTTAATCATTTTTTGTTGCTCTTCTATGGACCTTCTCCAATTTATCCCACATTTTTCCTGAAATGTGATGCCCAGAACTGGATACAGTACTCCAGCTGAAGCCTAATCAATTCAGAGTAGAATGGAAGAATTACTTCATGTGTCTTGCTTACAACACTCCTGTAAATGCAGCTCAGAATATTTTTGTAACAGTGTTAAATTGTTGACTTCCTTTTAGTATCTTACCCTGAGAGCAGTGAAACAAGGTATTTCTCATAATTAATATTAAGATTTTGTCACAATTATTTTAATAAAGTCACTTAAAAACTTGTTGCCGATAGTAAACAAAAAATCACAGACCTCTCTGTAACTTTTAATGAGAACAATGAGGATCGGGGCTGATGATGAACCCAATGTGATTGGGGAGCTGAGCCCTGGTGTCTTTGTGTGGGCCAGCATCCATTGCAGCTGACAATTCTGAGTTCTCCACCATAGCCCCAGTGTCTCAAAGCTCCAGGGTCCCCATATTGGTTGACATCTCCTGCAGCACCATGGAGATCCACAGTTGTCCTCCCCTGCCACCCACAGTGCCTGAGAGCACCAAGGCCTCTCCCAGTGCCCAGAGCACCTTGGACCTCTGGGTCCCCCCTTGCCACATCTTCCTGGGGCTTGTGACAAGGTAAGGCTGGGAGGGGGTGAGAACAAGAGGGAAAATCAGGGCTGGCAAACAAGCAGAGTGTGAACAGCTGGGGAGGAAGCTGCCCTGGGCCAAGTGGGGCCAGCTGGTCCCACTTAAGCCTGCTTTTAAAAGAATTCTTTGCCCAGTAGGACAGGGGGAGAGGAGAGTGACAGGAGAGAGGCTAGAGAGTGACAGGAGAGAAGCAAAAGGAATTTGTCTAGAAGCACCAGAGGAGGAGAGGAGTGCTCAGCCACCAGGGGCTAAGGACCCTGCCCAGGAGGCCCTCTGATTAGGTGTAAGGCCAAGTGGACTGGCCACACAGGAGGAGCTAATCCCGGAGGGAGAACATGCTGGTGCTGCCTCTGCCACTACCTGGAGGAGGTACGGGGGATGGGGGGAGAAGGAATGGTCTGGGGAAGTGGCCCAGGGAAAAGCTGCGGTGTTCACAAGGAGGGGAGTCCTTCCCCACCACTAGGAGCCACAGAGGGTCACTGGGCTGGAACCTGGAATGAGTGGGTGGGGCCTGGGTTCCCCCCAGACCACCATCAACCCCCCCCAATCATCTCAAGAAGGGCAATGGTATTCTGGCTGTGGGGTTAGTGGACTAAACAGAGGCCCAGAGCCCAGGAGCGAGGCCAGCCTTGTCACAGGCTCTAGTGTCTCCACCAAATGATAGCTCTGTTCTACCATTCTGGGGCTGAAAAGGAAAAGTGTCACAGAGGTTGCTGACAATCACATAGTACACTCATATCCTTACCCATAAGGAATAATGGGAGAATATGTAGCCCTGATGAAAAACTTTCCATATTGATGGCCCTTCACTAGGCTCTCTCTACCTCTTCAATCCTGCGTTTGCAAATTTGCAGCTTGGGACAAAGGATGGGTGATCTCTGAGCTTGTGCTGAACAGTGCACTGCATAGGATGAACACTGATGCAAGCCCAAAACAGTGGAAGTGGGGAATGGGTGGAAGTGTTGGCTGCAACTTCAGATTATAGATTAAAGCAACATCTGGGGTTTTACTTCAACTTTGCAACTGATTTACACATTCCTGTAATCAGATAACAGGAGAAATATTAGTTCCACAGGTGACTAGAGTTTCTGACATTTTTTCTCACACTGAGAGCATTTGTGTTAATAGAACTACACTGAAAGCCTGAATTAGATACTACTCATTGTGACTAGTACCTATCACAATCAATCCTTATGTAAATATAGGACCAATCCCTCTTACATTTGTGTGTTTTCCACTCCCACTGCACCAAGTCCCAAGAGAACAAAAGATCTCTTACATCCCCAGGGAGGAGCTTTAAGATTGTTTCATGACAATTCGGTGAGGAGTGTGGAGTGCAGAGTGGCCGCTTCCTAGTCATTGCTAGAAAACTAAAGTAACCACTATTTTATATGGATGTATAAACACTTTGGAGAAAAAAAACCTTAAGGATATGTCTACACTGCAGTTAGACACCCATTGTGAGCTGACTTAGGCTCATGGGTCTTGGGCTAAGCGGCTGTTCAGCTGCAGCGTAGACACACCATTTGTGCAGTGTTCCCTATAAACTGTGTGCTTTTGTGGCCACTCAGAAGAGATTCAGATGTCACCCAGATAGTTAGCAGAGCACCCACAGCTAGGTTTTTTGTATCTACTGATGGTGCACATTCACACATGCACACATGTGCACATAAGAAAATTCATTCTGCACATGGATGGAAATGATTAGAGAGAACGTTGGTCTGGAGCCCAAGGTCTGAGATGCCACATGCGGGGTTTAATCACACTACTAGTACCATGTTGGTGTACTTTGTCTTATTTTTAGTGAAGAATTTTAGTTATGAGTGTCCTTCCTCTTTATGCTTCATTGTTTCAAAGTTATCAACAACCATGTAAAACTGAGAATAACATTTAGTGAATAGCATGGAGCTCTGCTTCCTGCTCCCAGTTCCCAGGAAAGATTATTCTATAAATTGAAAGTACTGTGTGAATCTGTGTCCATGACTGCATGCAAAAAAAAAAAAAAAAGCAAATGTACTGAAAGTAATAAAGTCCAAGCTCGTGCAGTTGTATATTTCCTTGGATCTTTTGCTTAATTAAGGGAACTCCAGTATTTTACTTCAAAGTTAACTAAGTTTTGGATCTACTCATTGAATGATTCAATTAAAAGATATGTCTCTGACTATGATTTATCATTTTAATGGGATTTTTTCTTTGACTTTTCCCATTCAAATGTTATATTACATTAATATAATGAACTATTTTAAGCAGTATCTCAGACATCTCCAAATATATTTTCAACTTGTTGGGTCAGATACTGTCCTATTTTAACTGTATATGTATATATTGCCTAGCACAGGAGTACCTCTTCCCTAGTTTGGGACTCAAAGCGCTACTGTAATCCAAATAAAAAGAAACAATAAAAAGAAGAAAAGCAGGCTATTAAGTGGCCAAAACCCAAGGTACTATTAGAAATATTCTCTATTTCCATCTGTGGCCATGTTCAGGGTGTGTGTTTGGGTGAGGGGCGGGGGAAGGGAGTGGATGGGGACAATGTTAATGAATTGACTGGGTGGCTGTATTTAGCAAGACTGAATCAGCCTGGGCTTGCCCATGAACAAATATTTCCTAAAGAAAAAACTGCAAAGTGAATAGTTGCTCTTGTTTGTGTAGCATTGGCTTAAACGATGCCCACACCATCTTCTGCCATGGACCATTCTCTTTCACTTGATGTGTAATGTTAGTCTAATGTTTGTTCTGTTACTCTGGACTAGATTATGTTTAACTTACTGTAAGTGTCTTAAATTACAGTAGAACAGATATGCTCACCATATTTTACCTGTTGGAACTATATGATCACATTTAGTTATTGAAAACTACAAACGAAGCTTTCATATATCCAGCATAGGTTGCTGACTTCTACAAAATTAGCACCTCACGTAAAATTTGGAAAAATATAAAAATTCTGAAGCTGTTTCTGAATATTTTTTCCTAAATAGAAAAAAGCCCCTATATTTAAATTTTTGATAAACAGAATTGGTCTAGAAGAGTGCCTGTAAATGCAAGGCTTACAATTCTAAATATATTTCATACAATGACATTAACCAAGTATGAATTCACGTCTCTGCCAGGATTTTAAAGTCATTAGTTGGTGCACTGAATAAAATAATATTGGCCATATTGATGGGGAATCATAGTCACTCTCTTTTTCACATTCAGATATTTAACATTAAACCAAATATTCAGCCACAGATATCCAGAGTATTTCAGATAATGTCACTGAATGGTCAAATACTTCACCCCCCATGTGCCTACTGCTGGTCATTCCTCTCCCTGGGGTTTGGGATCTTCTCTCCCTTCCCAATATCAGAGAGAGGTAGCAGGTCTGGGATCCCAGCACTAAAATCTTCACTAGTTCTCGCTTGAACCTGCTTTGGGTCAGAGAGTTATGAATTATAACTCAGTGGCCATTGCAAACATGAATAAGAATGGAAGGCATAAAGGTGTTATACAATATCAAAAGAAGCAGCATGCCAATGCAGAAGTTTAAAGACTAGACAACATATGAACAGAAAATCATAGGGTGAAAAACACTGGGAAAAGAATCAGCTTTAACATCATCCTCTTCCTGACAAGGACTCAGTAGAATAAGCTAGAAAGTATGTGTTTTACAGAGACTTTCTTCTTTCTGTCTACTCCCTGAACCTCCAGTGTGCTGTTAACCAAGATAGAGGAAGTTGTATCAAGAGTTTGTTTTCCTGGGAGCTCAAGATATGCATTTGTGTTCTAAATTTCTAAATATCCTTTTAAAGACATGATACTTATTGCAATTTACCCAAACTCAGCTACATTCTAGAATTACATTTTCTCTTTTTCTGTTCATATGTTGTCTAGTCTTCCAAACTTCTGCATTGGCATGCTGCTTCTTTTGATATTGTATAACGCCTTTATGCCTTCCATTCTTATTCATGTTTGCAAGGGCCACTGAGTTATAATTCATGCTAGTGGACTTACAGCCCCCATCTCCACTGGAGACCACATGCTTCATGTTCCAAGAGTTGTCAGTGTCCCAAAGACTTTAAAAGCTTCTTAGTGGAATTGTTTGTGTATTTGAAAACAATATACACTGTGCAGAGAATTAAACCAAGATTTGATCTCTAGAACTCCAAGAACTGAGTTAATAAAGAATAAATCCCGGGGCCATAATCTTTGTATACATACCATAATAGGTACATGCACATCATAATGTTTATCATCCTACAAAGATTGATCTGTAATTCACCATAATGAAGATAAGTCTGAAGCTAGCACTGTAACTATCTTAATTTGGAAAGAAAACTTAAGGGTCATAGGGTGCATATGCTCAGACAATTTCCCAAAGTTGTCCAATCACCCCCATTTAGTCCTGATTTGTGACCCCAGAATTCAGCTCCAGAGTGGCTGAATTTAAACCCTGACCATAAATAGGAATGCCTTTAACTTACTATCTGTAATAATGCTGCACCTAAAAGATTCAAAGAGAAGAATATTAACATTCAAGAAGAATTGTTCTAGAAAGATCGTGATAATAGGATGGATGCAGAAGGTTACTAACAAGGAATTAGATAGGAAGATACAGCTGAAAGAGAACCTACTGCAGAAGGTAATACAATGGAAGTTAGTTCTCTGCAGAAGGTTATACAATAGAAGTTACAGCTATTCGGGCATACTTGCAGAATGAATGATGAACAAAAAAACAAGACACTCGTATTCGTCATTAAGGACAGTTCAGATAGAAGAGGCAGACCCCCACAGAGATGGGTAGGTGATATAGTAGATTGGTGCAGAGCTAATCTGCAGAAACTAAGCCACTGTGCACTGGACTGGGAAAGATGGACAGAAATAGTGAAGGAGGCCTCAGGCACCAACAGGTGCTGAGCCCATGGTTTTTGAAGATTATGATGATGATTTTAAAATTCTAAAGAAATTCATCTGCCCAAAGATTGTCTTCCTGCTGGCAGGATACTGTTCTGATTTTGTAGGACCCCTTTGTTGATCTCTCTTTCTGCAAAAAAAGCAGCATATTCACCTGTTCTGTCAAAAAAAAGACTCCTCACAAATCCTGATCAGAGAGAGACAATAATCAGAACACAGACAAATATTAAGATTATATGAATCCAACAGATTCCTCGACCACCTTTCTCTCCTCAGCACAGTGTTCTGTATGTACTTCTTCAGTATCCTTTGCACATATTTAGCCTTGGAATGATGGAAGATCTCTCTAGTGCCATCAGGACAGCCTTCTTTGAGCTGTGGCTTAAATTAGTTATTTTAAACATCTTCCCTACAAACAGTGTCTTGTCCTTGCCTCTCTCCCATACAGCTTATTCACCCAAGCTAATATGAACCTTACAATAACTCTCCTCACATGTTAAGTAATGTGCTAATATAATGTTATGGGGGAGAATAAAATGCTGGAACTGGAAGAACATTTCTGTTCTATTTTTATGAGAAATGTTGCCCATAAGAAATGTGTTATGTACATGTAGAGTGTCACAGGTATGATTCACTCTTAATGCAAAAAAATCCTGCTGTCACTTTGTTATGAAGGGTCAGGTCTTAATAGAATTGGCCTGGTCAGGGCTGACCAATGGGGGAGGGGGCAAAGGTGACAGTTAGTCCAGTGCCCAGCAATTTAAAAGGGCCCAAAGACTCCTGGGCACTACAGAGGCAGTGGATGCGACCAGAGCCTTGAGACTTTACATTGCCAGCAGAGATCAGCATTGTCTGGAAGGTGTGTAACGCTTGCTAGAGGACACTAACACCTAGTCCTGCCCCTTCTGGGGGCTCTCAGAGCCAAATCTGCCCTTGCCCCAGTTGCCCAAGGTCTGTTGAAGCCTGTCACCAGCTCTACACCTGATGGTATTGAATTACCCAAGAGCAATATCACAGGTTATGGGCTTCATTTGTAATTTGAAAACAAAATATAGCATGACTGATTTACCCTGGGATAGTCTTGTGTAAGTTTTGTTCACCACACATTATATACATTGAAAATATATTAGTGTAGTCACAAAGCATTAACTGATCATTTATTTTGCCCCTTACATCTGTTTTTCCTTGCCCCTTTCTTCTGTACTCAGTGAAAGTAAACTCCTTAAAAGGCATTACATTATTTTATTTTATATTCTGTAAATTTCAGATGCACGCCAGCTCAGTAAATGAGTTGCTGTATTATAGTTATATAAATATATAGTTTCTTTGGCCTGGAGGTATTCCAAATTCCTGTCAAAATGATCTAATAAGTTAATTTTGTCCCTCAAATAGGGTTTTATTTGACAATAACTCTTTGCAAAATGACAAAAATCAGAGTGTTTATGGAGTATTATTTAAAATTTTCACATACTGCCTAAAAAAGCTTTCCTGCTCTCCCCTGCTCCAAAAAAAAAAAAAAAAGTGGTGGTGAGGGGGGAGGAATCAAATGTTACAGCTGTGCCTGTCACATTCTTGTTTGAATGAGTTAAGATGGCCTCATTTTCAGATTACTTAGTAAATATAGCATGATACAGGAATATTGTTGGGTAATATCTTCCATTAAAATATATTACAAATAAAATAAAACTTTAAATTATTAAAATGAACTAATATGTTTTCAAAAATAAACTTATGCCATTTCACATCTTGGACAATGGCAGCAGTAGTTAATTTCATTGTATTTTTCCCATGTTCATTAGCACAATGGTGAAATGCTTAGGTTGCAGACATCAGAAGGAAAAGTTTTATTTTAACCATCTCATTTTATTTTTGAAGGGGCAACTTCTGTTGTCTAGGTCCTGTAACATGTATTACAAAAATATAAATCTCGAGCCAAACTGGATCAACTGTTGTCCCTTTAAAAAAAAGAGGTGTGGTGCTGTCATATAAAAGGTTAATAGATACTAATTATGAATTTCTTTCTTCTACTGATAAAGCAAATGTAAAGGGTGATTCCGTAGTCCTATCTAGGTCAATTGGACTCAGAGGGGTAGCTGTATTAGTCTGTACCTTCGCAAACAAGCTGCAGTCCTGTAGCACCTAAAAGACTAACTAAAAAATGTATTTATTTATTTACTACCTAACCAGCTTACATGGGTAAGACCCACTTCTTCATCTTTGGAGTAGACCATTAGAACCTGTGTTTTTATAGCGGCAGGAGTAGATGCGGGAAAGGCCACTGGGGTCAGCTGCTGGCTGTTGCCAGCAGCTGTCATGCGGTGCCATGTGCCAAGCCAAGCCGGGAAGCGTCTGGCGCGTGTCCCCTACTCCATGGACTGGGGGATCATACCCCGCTGTGCACATACCCAACAGTCCCTTGACAACGTCCTGGGATGACCAGCTCCCAGTCGCCCAGCTGGATGAGTGGGAGCAGATGTAGACCAGATTGTTGTCAGGGATTTTTAACATCCCTTGGGCATAATCGTTCCCGTGGGCCAGGGGATAAAAGCCTTTGGCTATATAACATCAGTGCAGGCACATGAGAAATCTAACGTATCATAGGCTGCCATTTAGTTGCAGCAGCAATGGTCACTTTGGGTCAGTTGGTTTCCCCGGTGACATGAAATCATGAATAATTCATGATCAAGGATTTAAAATCCAGGCTTCTGATTGGGTGGAGGTGGGAGTTTCTAGCAACTTCCACGGCCCGGAGGACCTGGTTGAGAACTGCAGGTAGAATCATGAATATTTAAATTGCCTACTGAATAATGCATGAGAACAGAGAATAAAAGCAGGCGCAGCACAGTGCTCTGCGGCCCTTGGGGACAGACAGGACTCTGTCACCCTGTACAGGGAGGTGTCGGCCACTTGTGGCGTCCACCAGCCCTCAGGCCAGCCGCTCAGGCGAAGGCTTTGCGAAGATTCGTCAGAGAAGAGCTGATCTCACCTGGGCAGAGCTGAAATCACACTGCGCCGCTCTGTCACCGCGGTGCCATCGCACGCTAGCAGCGTTTCCCTTCACCACTGCCAGGAGTAGCAAGTGGCCTCACGCCACTGCTCTGGGTCTGTTCTGAGGGCGTGCTGTGGGAGCATGTGCTGGGGTTGCTCCTAGCATGCTCTCAGCTTCCTGTCATAGGGTTCCTGCATCTGTGTTGCTTTAAGGGCAGCTGAACACAGGGATCGTAGATCCCTGCTGCTGCCAGCTAGGGTGGCCCTGCACTCCAGCTGGCCAGCGCCATGACAGACTCCTCTTTTGAAAGAGAGGACCATGGAGCATCTACACTTATACTCTTTCAAAACAGTGTTTCAAAAAGGGATACTCTTCCTGATACAGGACTGGGTTTCAGATTTCAAAGTCTGCACGATTTTCTTCGATTTTGTTTCGAAAGACTGGGTTACACAGTTCTTTCTTTCCCATTCTTCCAAAAGATGGATGGATGGTTTGTAGTTCTTTGCATGTGTATACACAGCTTTGGATTAACTGTTCTGTTCATTTCCTCTGAAGCACCTGGCATTAGCTTCTGTTGGTAGAAAGCATACTGGGCTAGATGGAATATTGTTCTGACCCACGTTCTTATGTAAGTTTTGCTCATGTTAGGACTAAATCACTGGGCTCAAAGCTAGTAAAGAATTAACATTGTTTTTCGTTACTCTTTTTTTTCTGTCTGATCTAATACAAACACTTGTTTCACTAACCTTGTAAAGTGCTTGAATAATTATACCATTTGATAATATGTCCAAATAATGATTTAGTATAAATAAATCTCCATGCAGAATTATTTAATGCACAAAAGAAACTGGCAGTTTTAGACTGTGGTTTTTAGATTGTGTCTGAGGTAATGACATATGGTTATATTTGTATACATAATGTATTAAAAGCTAGTGCATTTTGAGAGAGTGAGTGATGAAATATATTTAATTTAATGCTAGACTACTTTCCGTAGATATTGTCAGTTACTAACATACCACCTCTAAATAAGTATGCATATATTTGGGGAGGAGGCTATCTTCACAATTTTGTGTTGTTAAATTAGAAAGAATATTTTTCCTTGAAAACTGCATACTCGTCATTAAAATCCATTAATCAGCATGTTAGCCATCCATAACAGAATTTTATGAAAAACACCATGCTAACCACACATTTGACAGACATGCCTCCTCAGGTAGAAGTCTGCCTTCCTTATCTAATTTATGATGAGCAATGCATGTGCATCAGCAATCAAAACCTATTAAAGTCTGCAAAACCAGAAACTGAACTTTGCATTTTGGTGCTTCTGTTTAGGAAAAGAAAATAGAGGATATGAGCTAATTGTTCAAGAGGGTAGAAAATTACCCACCAAAATAAGGCATCTCATGTCTTTATCGGTATGTTGATGTGGCAGATATGAGTTTGTAAAATGTATACACAAAAATTTATAAATATAATTTATATACAGATAATCCTCCTTATTGGATGTATTGTATAAAATTTACCGATTGGAAGTATAATATATATTTTATTGTTGTAAGTTTAGGATATTTTATTTTATTATGTCTAGAGCACCATATTTGCACTATATAAACCAAATTCTAGAATCCCATACAGTCCTTACTGAGGAAGTCAATTTAAATTCTGACTGAATATGGTCAGCACAATATTGTTTTGTATGTATGTGCATTAGTGATTGGTGATTCTGTTAAAGTTTGTGAATATACACAAGAAGGTTAGATGCTTATTCAAAATGAATCCATGCTTCTCTGTGTCCTGTCCCTTCCTGGGACATTTTCAGTCTTGGGACTGTTGCATAAAACACAAGTTAGTTTGTTCATATTTAAGCACTGCTGCTTTAAGTCCCAAGAAAAAGCAGAAACGTTGGGTAGCTGCCAATATACATGTTCTTCTCTAATCAGTACATCTCAAGATTCTTTGAAGGTTTGCATCAGGGTTTCCCCCTCCCCACCATGTCTGAGTAAGCTTGTCCACGCTTGAGACAAAATTCTACTTTTTAATATATACATGAGGTTCCCATTTAAGGCAGTGGAAGCCATTTTGTGTAACAAAAGGCAGAATGTGGTCATATATTAATTTGCTGTGCTAATTAAATTTGCACATAGTCTAATTTTGTTGTAGCTTGGTTACACTCATGTATGACTGAGAACTATACAACTGCCAGTGATTAAAGCTATAGGTTAGATCCTGCAAATACTGCCAAGCATAATACTTAAAGTGAACACAATTACTCACTATACTAGGTATTAAGAGTTTGAAGGTCTGGGACCTATAATCGCAGAAATATGTCAATGCTTTATTTAGACATGGTCCTGCAGTCCTTTAGCAAGCAAGAAAGTTTGTGGGTTTAAATGAGAATTATGTTAATGAAATTAGTTAAGATTTGAGTAGGCCCCTGCTACCTTACTCCCACCTGAACTCCTGCTGGCCTTCATGATGGGCTTTGCTCAGTGGCAGATGGCCATGGTGGGGCACCACCATGCCAGTCCCCACCACCACCTGCTGAGTTCATTGTGCATCTTGACATCTAGGCAGAAGGAGACACCTGAACCAAGCCTTCAGGCAGCTGAAGGCACACTCCATGGGTAGCCTGCCTGGTTGAAGTGGCCCCTGAACATGTCCTTCATGGGGTCTGGGTGGCCTGTATATGGCCACATGAGCCAGGGCTGCAGGGGATAGGTTGCATCCCCCACAATGCACAAAGGCATGGTGACATCCCTGACCATGTGCTCCCACTGGGGGATGTAGGTCCCCACCTACATGCTCCAGCAGAGGCTGGAACTGTGGAAGACCCATGCATCACGAGCCCAGCCTGACCAGGCCACCTAGATGTCCATGAAACATCCCCTATGGTCCACCAGGTCCTGCAGCATGACCGAGTGATAGCCCTTGTGGTTGATATAGCAGGCTGCACTGTGATCTGGGGCATGGATGGCAATGTGGGTGCCATTGATGATGCCAACGCAGAGGAGGAATATTTATATTATACTGAACTGAAATTGCATCAGTCTGTCAAAGTGCAGAATCTTGTACTTTACCATTCTGAGTCATTACAGTTTCCTGGTTCTCCAAAAGTGCAAATCAATATGCAAATTCATCCACTCTGATTGCTACTAACCTAAATACTTACCTATAAGAAACAATGCCATATCTTTTTCTCATTACCTCCCAAACAGTTCCATGTGCTATTAAAAACACAAAATAAACTTTAGACTATAACACCATCCCCCACCCCACATCCTGCCCATACGCACCTCAAACATCTGCCTTGCTGCTAAGGGTAGCCCCCTTTACCCCGGCTCTCTCAAACTCCACCATTTATAAAGGATTATCTTCTACCCCTTACTTTTATTAAACTGCATTTGTTAAAAAGCTGGAACTGGAACAACAAGGTATTAGTATTGAAGCAGTTATAGTGGTGTTAATTAGCAAGAGAGGGGGTGTTGCCCGAGAGGTGCCGGTTAAAGCCAATGCTGGGAGATGTATTCTGGTAGGTAGTGTGGCAAGATACCCCCATGTCTTGCCATGGTCTCACACCTCTTCCTTTGGCTGGAGGGTTTAGGTTCTGCCCACCTCCGTGTCTGGGCCAATTGGTCATTCTTTTCCCCCTTAGCCACTGTCAGGGCTTTCAGTGTCACTGGGGGAGGGGAGCCTAAGCACTCTTCCCTCAGAGCTACTTCCTTCTCCCACACCGCCCCTTTCTTTTACAAATACTGCTGGTCTCCTTGTCTTTTCTTGTCTTATCTCACTCTCCAACGTCCCCTCCCTCATCCACCTTCTCTCCTGGCTGCTTTCCTGCCTGGAAAGCCTTTTAAAAGCACTGCCACCATGCTCACTATGCGATCAACTGGCCCTAATTCCTTTTTTGTAATCCCTCTCTGTGGCTTTTACCTGTATGCTTAATCAGGTCTTTCCCTTTTTCCCCTAGTTGGGGCTGTATCCTGTGCTGCCTTTTCTGTTTCTTACCATGGTCTGCTGGCCAGACCCTGTTACAGTAGTTATTTTAAAAATATCCCTTTTCCTTTCTGACCCACCTGAAAACACAACTCCACAGTCCTTGGGAATGATCCACAACGTGTAGCCTAGACATGACCCCCTCTTCTGATCTCATGGTAGAAGAGTTGAACTGAGATCCCACACAATTTTGAATTTAGCTTTTAATGCACATGCTTTTATTTCATAGGGCCCCTTCATTTTTATAGCAAAGCCTGGAAAGCAGAAAAGAAGAGAAGACGTGAGATTTTCCAGAGACACACATATCCCCACTTATTCCACTAGGCTCAGGGACAGACAACAAATCCTGTAGGCTCCCCCAGCATCCTGGCCTAAATGGGGTCTTTGTGCTCCTGGCAGCTTCCACTGCCACACACGCTTGCACACATTCCCTGGCAGTGTTCACTGGAGTCATGATAGTATCCTTTACCCAGTGGTGGCTGTACTTGAATCCCCCTGAAAAGGAAGATTCCCACTGGGTATAGCTGAAGGCTTTAATTTTTTTCCCGAAGAATATCTCCAGAGCTAGTGGACAGAGTGATGGTTTTCCCCCTGACCAAAGTCTGGCCTATGTTCATTTTTTTCCCTCTTTACCTGCAGTGCAGTACTCTCATTAGGTTTGAGGGAGAAAGAGAAGGCTGTTTTGCGGGCAACTTGGTGCAGTGAGGAGCTTTTCATGTACAGTCTGGTGCCCAGAAAGTAAGCCTCCTTGAGGAGCACTCTCTGTGCAATTGCATGCCATGTTCTGATTGTCTTATTAACAATGTGAACATGGGTCTTAGTGTTTTGTTTTTAATCTGAGATATATATTGTGGTGACATTTCAGAATAGCAAAATAGTCATAGAAAAAAAGGAAAGTGTACTTATTTTGAAATAAATGGGTGCTGGTTTCTCTACTGCTACCTTCTGATCTGGTTTCAGTCCATGAATATATCTTTGAGTGGGAAAGTTCCCTCCATTTTCAATGAACTTGTGAACAGAATATGTTTATCATGAAACACTGAAAATGTGTGATTAAGGTGCAGTATGAGTAGAACAGCTTTGGTAGTCTGAAGAAATGTAGACACTGTCCCTTCAGTACAGTTTGGTCTGAATGCTCATTACACTGTATGATTTGTTTGTTGTATTGGTGGTAAAGAGTGAGGGAAATATATTTGGTCTTGAACTTTTTTAATTTTTTTTAGTTTTATTAAACAAAAAGTAGTTTTGATCAATGAAATTCAAATCTGGATCACTATGGCTACATCTACACTGCAGAGATCTTTCAAAAGAAGCCCTCCTGGAAGAACTTCTTTCGAAAGATTGTGGCCACACACAAAAAAGCAGATCAAAACAGTGATCTGCTCTTTTGAAAGAGCGTCCACTCAGCTCTGCTTTTTCGAAAGAACAGGCCAGGGATAAAAAAAAATCAGGTGCCAGGAGGACTGCTCTTTCAAAAGAAGGGCCCTGCAGAGTGTCTACACTTGTTTTCTTTCGAAAGAAGCTTTCAAAAGAAGGTGTTCTTCCTGAAACAGGAGTGGAAAAGTGATTTTGAAAGGAGCGCCACATTCTTTTGATTTACTTTCAAAAGAACACTTTTTGTGTGTAGACACTTCATGGCATCTTTTGAAAGAGCTCCCTTCTTTTGAAAATCTTTTGACAGAACTTGGTAGTGAAGAAGCAGCTGACAGGTCTCCTGACAGAATTTCCCAGGATACCATCCGAAAATCTGAGGTTAACCTAGTTTTTTTTAGAAAAAAAGAAAAAAAAAAGTGCCTATGGTCACTTTGCAAATTGAGCAATTATCCCATGACTCTTGCCTCTTCCTGAAGATCATAGTATACTTTATATATTAACTTTTTGGAGGATCTGTTTGCTGCTATGAGGTGTTCTATAACATTGTACTGGGTAGCTTCCCAGGTCTTTCACAATATAATTTCTATCAACTTGCGCTCTCTCTCTCTCTCGCTCTCTCTCTCTCTCCCTCCTTTTTTTTCCCTAAAGCAGAATAGTAATTAAGAGCCTAAGGATAATTCTAAGGATAATGTTGTTTTCATCCACACTGAGAGTGCCACAAACAGTAACATATACATAAACTATTGGATGTAAATTTTGCTTCCATATCTGCATATTCCAAACCATCATCCCACTTGTGTAAAGAGTTTTTGATTCACAATTTTACCCCCACGCAGATCTAAATTACCTGTTGTAATTTGTTTTTCAGCTGAACTGTGGAAATTTAACTTTAACAATTTACTGATTCAAATTGAAGATCTCAGACTCTCAATACCGGATGCCAATTTAACACCCCATTTCCTTATTCTGAATGTATAATAATAATAAATGATAAAGGCATAGCAAGAGTCATTTATTTGGAAGTGTTTGTGTTGCTTTATTTTGTTTTCTCAATTACTTGTATGCAAAAAAAAATTCAAAAGGTCCTTTTTCTATTATTATGGAGTTATAAATTTAAAATATTTTGATCGAACTATCTGGCCTATATAAAATTTAATATGTGATGGCAATTCAGTAATGTGGTTATTCTCCTTTATTTTAAAAGATGAAAAATGAAGCTGCATTACAATTTTCATTTGAAAAACCGCTGAGCCTCTTCCCTAATTCTGATCTTTTAAGCCAAAAAGCCAGTCTAATCAAAATCTAATCCAATGTCCTCTTCTGATTTTACATATATAAAATATTGTACTGTATAGCAGTAATTTAATAGCTGTTATGTATGACCTTCAAAATATTTTATTTCATTGTTTAACAGAAATAAAACAATCAAGTATCAAAATAATGAATCTATGATGAAATTTTCTGATTTATACTGGTACTGCTTCAGAGTTTATTCATGAGGAATTACAAAAAGCATTAGTGTAATATCTGTGGTGTACATTCATTGAAAATCAGTAACTGTATCTGAAGGTAATAGATTCCTTAAAATTATTAAAATCATGTTCACTAGTTCCTAAACAATATAAAGCTAATATTGGGTTTATAGTACTTTTTATCTGAAGATATCATCAAAATGGTGCAGTCTCAGACTTCAGTATTATAAAGTTCGTAATTTTGATCATATAGTTTTAAACTGTATTTTTGTTTTTTCTTATAATGGATCTCTATCAATGCAATCTGACATAATTTAAGTTTTAAGTCAAGCCTCACAAATCTGATTTTCCCTGTATTCTAAAATAATCTATTATAATGTGAATAGCCATATTTTCTTGAATTCCTTTCCCATTTTGCTAATTATTTCTAAGTACCTCTTTCACATTTTTGTCAGCACCATAAGGCAACTTTAAGCTTCATCACAGATGTTATGCTAGTTAAACTACAGACATTATCAAACTGTAAACACAAGGGGTCTGTGCCAGTTTGAAATTCTTGGAGTGTTGCCTCCGTTGAAGAATATATCACTGGAGGAATAATAAATGAAAAGCTAATTTGAGATGGTATCTTTTCATTCTACAGTAAATTCTCATCTTTTTTCTGCCATCTAAAATTTGTTTTTTTGAAAATGAAACATTTATTTTTCTTGGTTATGCAAAATGTCAAAGGATTCAATGTCAGCCATAACTTTAAGATATCACTACAATAGGGTTTAATTTAATTTACAAACCAACAACTGTGATTCAAAATTTAAAAAGAAATAAAACTTTGATGGAAAATGAATCTGTCTTTATATACAAATGACTGTGCCCAAAGCTTTTAAGGTATCTCGTTTGCAACAGATGAAGTGTGACAAATGGACCCTTTAAATTTGCCCCATTAATTTCAAGAGCAAGGTTCTGTTTGTATCTACTTGTCATGGAACCACATGAGAGACAGGCATTCCATTACAGAAGAAGCTACCCTATTCATCACTACTTTTGGTGAACTTTAATAATTTTTTAGTTATTTTTCATATGAGTGAAAAGATGTATATGGGATTTTGTGTACTTTCAGAGTGTAGTTTCCCCTCTGTCAAAGGTGGCAATGGATCAGGCAGTATATCCAAATTACTTCTGGTGCTACTTTCTTTACTTGTGTTGAAACAATGTTTTTGTTTCTGGTCACAGCTGCTGCCCTGTCAATGCACAGGTCCTGCACGCAGACTAGTTCAGACCTTTATCCATTGTGCATTTATCAAAGACCTTGAATCTTTTGTCACCAGTTTTTCAGCTAAGGAATTCTTTACAAACTAGAAGTTCTCAAAGTACTGTACCTTATCTGACAAACCTTACATAAAACAGAAGCTGATCCACATTGTGATGATTTCTGTGGATTTATCAAGCTACACTGCAAAATATTCACTCTTCGATTTAGTGTTCCGGACATTTTCTGCATAGTCAGTCATTTAGGATAGGAATGATTTTTATTATCATGAATGCTTGTTATGCAATCATAATTCTATGCTTCCATTAGCACTGGAAGTAAAAAGGTCTCACCAGTTGTGTGTGCCTGATGACATATTGCAATTTTCATTGCCAGAACTTAGGACATTACAAAGGCTTTTTGAGGAACAGTTGCTTCGTTTAGACGTGCCTTACCTCTGCTACTTTGATGAAATTTTCTTGTTTCTGAAGTGAAAAACACTGGCTCTTGTTTACTAGTTTTCTGTGTGTTTAGTTTTAAAATGTCACTGTTGTTTCCCTGGCCTCATACTTTTATTTTATTAACACTTATAAACAATGACACATTATTGCTATGGGCTTTCTACAGTAAAGGCACAAAAATCCAAACATAATGTAGCTATCATCATCCTGTCTACTTTTGTTTTCTATTTAACTTTATTATAATCATTTTCTTCAGCCAAACATTTGCTACATGTAGGTTTAGCACTTAATAAAAAAATCATTTCATTATAAAGATAAGATGCTTTGTCTCCTCCCTCAGCACCTTCCCCCCTTTCTGCTAGTGCTGGTACTAATGCTGTCAGATCATTGGGAGCTTCTCTGTGGCCTTTGCTCCAGCAGAGGGTTTTCACATGAGAGACTTCCTGCATGTTGCTTGCCCCAATAGGGATCTGTAATAATTTTCTACATAATTCAAAGCCATCCATGAGCCCAAGGAACATGGAATAAATCTCTGCTGAAAAACTCAGCCTTGTGTAGTATGCTGTAGTCTGGAACTTTCAAGGGGGAGAGAGAATGAGCTGTGTTTCTCTCCCTCCTCCATTCTGTAAAATGTCAACACCACATAGTCAATGTGGCAATGGAATTAGTATAGCTGCAAAATGGTAAATGGAGGAAAGGAACTAGGAAGGAAAGGTGTTTTCTATGAAGGCTGAAGCAGGAAAATGCCTGCTTCTGCCCAGTACCATGTTTTCTGGATGGCTGTTGTTCGCCATCTTGAATCTATGTCATCATCAGTAAACAGGCTAGGATTTTCTAATAAAAAACAAGGCTCCTAAGGACAACTGGTTGCTGGTGCCCCACCCTCTCTGCCCTGAAATCTAGCTGATGAGATCATTTACTCCCCATGTTGAACTTATTAATATATAGTAGTGACTAATACAATTATTTTTAGATTCATTATACATTATTTGTATTTGGTGATCCCTGTACATTATTTACACAAGAATTGCTGAACCAGAAAACCAAAGAATTGGAAATATTCATAGCACAGAAATTAATTTTGTATCATATTACTGCTTCTGCACAGCTAGCTCCTGATTCTCCTTTCAAACAAGTTTAACACCAAGTAACTGTTTTGTCTTTGTTGGGATTGCTACAAAAGACCTAGAGACATAGTCCCTTTATATTTAGTACTGCCTTTACGCTGTAAAGTGTCTCCGATTTGGACTTCAGCAGGGTGAAAGACAGAGTTGGGAGAGTAAAAATAGTGAACACTTTTACATTGCCTTCATACATGTCTTTCATCTTTCCCTTATTTCCCAGTACTCTCACTGTAGCTTTAAAACTTCATTTTTCTGCAACATAATGGACTGGAAATGAGGAATGAAAAAAATATGAAATGTGAAAATGAATGTGTTCAATTTTACTGTATTTTTTATAACTTCTTACATACAAATTGTATGTAAACCCTTGAGGCTTAGAGTACTGGACGTTAGCAGTGGGGAGGGGAAATGAAACTATATTTGAAGGGAAAAAGACACATTTTCATATGAGATTTAAAAAGAGGTAAGGCCTTACGCATCAAGAAATGCAGGAAAACGCTTCCAAACTCCAGAAACTGGCAAGGAGGTTTCCACAGTATCAGGTGAATTGTGTCAGAGGAGGCCATCAGTGGAGAAATGTAAGGAAACAAAGAAAGGCAAGTCTGTGGAGGGTTTCAAGACAGAGCATTCATAAACTAGAGACTTAAATAATTAGGGATCCCATGTCACTTGAGGAGAAGGGTGATGTACAGTCATTGTATCTGTGTTGGTATTTTAGAAGACATATCCTGGGCTCTAAAGACCTCAAATTTGCAGAGGCTATGTAAAAAGGAGCAATGATTTTTAAGGGCAGATTCATGATCATTTGGAAGAGAAAGTGAAATGCCTGGGCATTGTGAGGGAATGAGAAGCCCCTTGAGAAAAAACCAACCAACCAAAGAGATGATAGGAGAGTAAAGGGCAGTTCATGGAAAAGGATGACCTGCACACATGTACAGTGCAAGAGAAGAAGTTGAAATGTGAGTTAGAGCTTTCCATTCTATGTATCTTGGTTGTACTACTTGGAGGATACAGTTCTACTTTCAGCATCATGTTTGGTCAGTGAAAAAAGCATAAAAAGATCATGATAGATGATTGATGAAAAGGTTTTGAAAGCATTTTCACAAAGTAATTAGTTTCATTAATTGCTGTCATTTCCAACTCCTTTCCTGTTGCATGCCTACTTGTAGTTACACCCAACAGGCTGAATTTATGCAGGTAAGCCACTGCCCCGTGGCGGACAGGGTGTGGAAGCACACCAGTGTTGGTGAAGCTCTCAAAGATACTAGATCTCCAGGAGTATTGAGGAAGTAACAGAGGCTATTATGGTCCAACTAATGGATTAGATGCAACTTGCACTCCTAGGCTACATTTACACTGTAGGTGTTATTTTGTGATACAAAGGTATCCCAAAATAGCCATGCCACAGTTTTTCATGGCATTTGAAACACTTGAAACAGTGTTGCTGTTTTGGGTGTACTATTCCGGTTCTTCTACCCCACATCCTCTGAGGGGTAATGGAATGTTCGAAGTAGCCTCTTATTCTGAACGTTAGTCATCATTATTAATAACCGTGGGCTCAGCCCCTGTTGGTGTCTGATGCTTCTCTCACTATTTCCTTCCATATTTCCCTGTCGAGTGCGGAGTTGCTTATTTTCTGTAGACTGGCTCTGCACCAATCTACTATAGCTATCCATTCTCTGTGGGGTCTGCCTCTCCTATTCAAACTGTCCATTATGCCGAATACCAGGGTCTTGATTTTTCATTCGTTGTTCATTCTGCAAATATGCCCAAATTGTTGTAGCTTCCATTTTATAACCTTCTGTAGCAGGTTCTCTTTTGGCTGTATCTTTCCATATAAGTCCTCATTGGTGACCTTCTGCATCCATCCCGTTCTCAGAATCTTTCTATAGTAACTTCTTTTGAATGCCAATATTCTTCTTTTCAAATATTTCATTATCACCCACGTCTCACATCTATACAACATGCTGCTGAATACACACATTTTCAAGACACTCAGCTTCGTTCTTAAGCTAATTGCTTTGCTTTTCCAGGTCTTATCCATTGCTTTCAAACTCACTCTTGCTTCCACTATGCTAATCACTATTTCCTTCTCAGTCTAGATCATACATTATGTTGCTCCCCAGATAGGTGAACTTCTCTACATTTTCTAGTTCAATACCATCGACACTGATCTTCCTTCCTATTTCCTTATCTCCAAATACCATTGTTTTTGTTTTATTGATATTCATAATCAGTCCATACTGCTTCCCTCCTTTGTTTAACACCTGTACCATTTTCTCTAGCTTCTCCTCATCTTCCTCAAGGATAACTATATCATCCACGAACCTCAAGTTAATGCTTTTCCTGTGCACAGATACCACTTCTATCTCTTCCTTGATCTTGTTCATCGCTCTCTCCAGATGTGCGATGAAGATACTTGGTGATATTGGATCTCCGTGTCTTGTACCTCTACTTGTTTTAAACCAACTTCCTAATTCCCCACATGTTCTCACTGCTGCGTCTGCATAGTCATTGATATCCTTCAACAACCATATCAGTCTGCTATCCACTCCATATGACTCCAGCACTGCTCAAGTCACTTTCTGATTTATACTGTCGAATGCCTTTCGAAAATCAATGAAGCAAATGTGTACGTTCTTGTTCTTGCGTTTGGCAAATTATGCAAAGCGTTTTGAAACAAACGCACAGTGTAAATGTAGCTGTACTTTGCTAGTCCACTCTGATGAAAATGATCTCACACAGAGCCTTTCCTCCATCTGACTATTTGAGAATGATAGCCATATTCAGTTTTTATACTCAGAAAGTACATGGACTAGGATTCTGAGTAGCCTCTGTTCAGTGATTCAAGATCATTGCACTCCTTGGAGTTTAGGATGGTTGCATTGCTCAGGGGTTGTGAAGCCACAAGTAGAATATGTAGTTCATCTCAAAAGGCTACAGATTAAAATATTGTAATATAGTACATTGTCATGTATTTAATACTGATGTTTGCCATATATGTTACAGGAAAAACAAATATAGAATTGGTTAGAAAGTTAAAAATTTTATTCTCACTTCTTTAGTTATTCATCTCCTGTAAATCTAGGTTCTTTAGTTACCATACAGCCATCTGTTTGTGACTCAGAAGGAGCCATAATATCCTCTAAATTGAACAAAATGGTTCTTCTCTGCTTAAATTTATCTCATTTTAGAACTGTTACTCTGAATCTTTCCAAACATGTGAGCAAAAGATATGTGCACCATGAGCAAGTTGGAATCTTCTCTTTTTCAATGGGATAAAGCTCTTGTTTCTAGTCCTGTGAGCTCTTGGTGCTAAACAGAAAACCATGACATCAGTGCATGAATAATGTGTTACCAGAGCAGGACTGACATTGACTGTCCTAGCTCTTGCTAAAGTGTAAGGTAGTAATTTTATTTTACTTTTGTTAGTGAGAGTAGGAACTGAAGAGGTTTTAATATGCTGGAAGTGAAAAAAGAGAATAAAGAATAATTGCTATGTTGGATTTTTTTAATGCCTGATATTTGAAATTCCTCTAAGGAAAATCTAACAGTGAGAAGAGAAAGTGAAAGTGTATTAAAAACAATGACTGTTCAATTTATCACAAGGATATCTCGGCCACATATACGGTATGCATCTAGGTATGCTTGCACACTCGCAAAGATCAATAGGGAAGTAAAATCCTGATATGAAATCCTGCCTCAAATAAGTCAATAGAAGTTTTGCCATTGACTTCACTGAGGTGAAGATTCATGCCTGATGTTTTGGAATGACACACATCTTCTTTCCCAACTAAATATTCCCTCCCACCACACCTCTAAAATCATCCATACATTTTACAGATATCTCTATATATGATCAATGATTAGGGTTTCTGGCAAGCTATGGAAGTTTGTTTCCTGTTCTATTTTCTTGTGGCTTCTATTACTGGGAGAGAGAGAAAGAGCTCCCCACTCAGAGGAAAGTATAACACAGGTCCATAGAAAATAGACTTCTTAAAATATGGTATTATGGAAAAAATACATTTTACATTGGAAAGGTCTGCTTTCATTCTGGCTTTCTTTTTCAGCTACCTGGTATGATACATTAAAGTAATACAGATACATGTTAAAATGTGATAATATGCACATTATAGATAGCTGGAACAAAGACCAGTTACGAGAGCACAAAAAAAGAAAAATCTCAAATAGTATTTAAGTACATCCTACTTTTCAAATTGGCTTCTCTGGTACTAACTGAATTATTCTATTTAATGTTATCTGTGACATATCATTACACCTTAAGCAAAATTGCCTTCCTTTCAAACCAAATTTAATCTCTTTCCATTGAATATTCAGAACCTTGTACAGGAAGATGGAAAATGAAACAATCTGAAAAAAGTTAACCTTTTTGTCATGTTACCAGCATGCAACTAGGAGCCGAATCTATGCTTACAATGCACAATTTCCATATTAGGAGTACGTGAGATCTCAGCTTCTTAGAGCTGGAATGCAGAGGACAGTAGGGGCACAATTTTGCGTTCCTTGTATAACATCACTGATTTCAGGAGCAATTTTGAGCATTTATAGGGTCAGGACTTAATTTAACTTCTCTTATGATGTGATTAAATGCTGCAGTTGAATTCCCTGGATCAAGGCCTGTGTTAGCAGACTTGCTTTGGGGATTTGGGGACACTAATTTTCAGATCAGTTAAAACATGTAAATGATATACTCGCTGTTCTGCTTTCTATTGATATCAGCTAACTTCTGCAAGGTACACCTTTCAAAGTGTAATAATCATGAGCTGGTCATGCTGCATGTCTAGCCCCTTTTTGTTTTCTTAAAGACAAAGATGTGAAAGCCAAAATATGTAAAGTGAAAATCTGTGTTTTGTTATGTTTAAAATAATCTATATGTTATTAAATGTGCCTGTAAGGTCCTTCATCATTTTCCTACTAAAAATGCTACAGTATGGCTATGTCTACACTTGCCCCCAACTTCAAAGGGGGCATGGTAATCAGGGTGATGGGAGATTACTAATGAAGTGCTGCAATGAATATGCAGCACTTCATCAGGCTAATTTTCCCCTGAGGCAACTTCAAAGTGTCAAACTTTGAAGTGCTGGCAAGGCATGTGTTTATCCATGGGCACTTCAAAGTTCCCACACTACTTCGAAGTGCCTTTATTCCTCAAAATTTGAGGGCATAAAGACACTTTGAAGTAGCTTGGCTGCACGGCATGCCCGCACTTCAAAGTATGACACTTCAAAGTTGCTGTGGGGAAGAAATTGCCTAATGAAGTGCTGCATATTCATTGCAGCACTTTGTTAGTAATCTCCCATCACCCTGATTACCATGCCTCCTTTGAAGTTGGGGGCAAGCGTAGACATAGCCTATTTGTTGCTATAAAAACAGTGCAATAGAGCATGCTGCCATTGCTCAACCGTTACAATATACTGCCATGAAGGCAATTTTATGGAGTGTTTAGAATATTTTTTAAAGTGCGTAATAAATAAAAGGGAGCCAGTTCAATGTATAAGGTTGATGTGCTAAGCTTTAATTAGCACTAATGAAAATTATATGTACAAATCCCAGTAGACTGAGACGCAAATGTTCTATTCCAAAAATTCTGAATGTTGCTGTATGTGTTAGAGACCTTGACTGCACAACAGCAATAATTAAGGTGAAGTACCTCAGGTCAAGCTCAGCCAATTGTGCATTTCTAACAGCTCTGATTGTTGTCAAGAAAGCGGCTAGAACACTAGTTTGCCAAGCGACAGAGAAAAATGTTAGACACAGAGGTCAAAGGATCATCAGTACACTGAGCTGTGTGAGGCTAATCGATCAACAGAAACACTTACATGCATGGCAGACTTTAATAGCCATCTCAGCACTAAATAGCATCTGCTTAAAATGATATCCAACCTTAGAAATGGACTGCAGTAATAACCATTGTTCACTTGTGTATGAAATAGTTTCTGTCACAACAAGGCCCCAGAAGAGTTACATGCAAATAATAACTTCCTTTGGGGGTGAGTTTAGAAACAGCAGTTATTTTCTAATGCTTACTAATGTCACTTTCTTGATTATTTTGTGGCATATAACTGAAGTACAGATGGCCAAGAGAGAAGAGCCTATCCTAGTTACAGGAGCACTGCTCCTTGCAGTATATGTGTTTTTTCCTCCACTCTCCAGTTATTACTTCCTATTTTGCTTTTTGCATTCTGTCATCTGGGACCTCTGTAAGGTCAAGAGTATGTTAAAGAGTGTAGTCCAATAGAGACTAAATAATTTAATGTTTTTTAAGCAAGAGCATATTGGAGCCTTTGAGTGCACACCAGTGAGCTGTAAACAGTGCTGCTTTAAGTCTAGCTGTGAAGATTTTTTTCAGTTGGAAAAGGCTGCAGAAGAGGGGAAATTATTACAAGGTTATATTTACCTTTTTAGTTTAGCTTATTACTGTGAAAAATAGATAACCTGTTCATAAATATGTATGAAAATTCATGAATATATTATATGGCTTTCACATTTGTAAAAGCATTTAAAGATGATCACTCATATTCAGGGCTTGACAGTACTTGCCATGTGTTAGTGGGTGATCAGAGCGTTCTGTACTATTTTTAACATAATATCTGAGTTTCATGCTCTAGGAAATGTTCTCCACTGCTTGGTTTCATGATTGTTTGAGTGGATCTTTGTACTAAAGTTTGTTCATTAGGTTGGCTAAATGTGTTCTGTTGGATACATTTTTCCCCACCATCATTTGCTTAAGTGGAGAACAGAAAATGTAGTTCAGTGTGCAGAAGTGTCTTTTGCACTTCTGTATTTTTAACGGCACGAAAGCTGTTTGAAGAAATTTTCAGTCAAAAATATCCCTGTATTTGTTTACCTAGAGACATAGAGATAAAGTCTTTAAAATATTGCAAGAATTAACTGATTCAGCAACCTCAAAGTATCTCCAAAGCCACTAATAAATAAGATCTTTTCTTTCCAGTCTTGTTCCTTCAATCAATGTTTGTCCCAGGAAAAGCCTGAAAAGCTACAGTAAACACTTTGGCAGTTTGTGCACTAGTGAGGGGACATGTTAATTAGGGATTTCAAAATATGCTAATGAGGTGCTGCCATGAATATGCAGTGACTCATTAGCATGACAGTGGCTGCGTGAGATTCAAAAGTGCCACTTTCAAAACTCACGCCTCCTGTGTAGATGGGGGCTTTCAAAACAACCCCCTGATTTTGAAAACCCCTTCTTCCCATTTGATTTTGCTGAGCTTTCTTTTCTTTTGAGCAAGCACAAGGGCTGTGAGCTGGTCAGTGTTGTTCGCCAAGTAACTGAAAACTGGACTTGACCAGTGAGACTTCACAGTGAGGTGAATAACTATTTTAAGGGTCATACCTACACTCATGAGCATCCACACCCCAGCCACCTCTGCTGTGATGCCCACAGATCACTCCCATCTGGTGTTACAAGCCTAATTGATCAGCTGTTCCATTTGCTCTTGTGTTAAATGGTGTTCATTTTGCCATTACCACTTCCTATTAACCTGTTCTGTTTCTCCATATCCTTTCCCTCTTTCTGATATTTTCTTCATAAGCTCTTCAGGGGCACGGACTGACGTCTTTGTTATTTTGTGCCTTGCACAATATGACCCTGATTCTATTTCAGGTACTAAAGTAATATAGTAAAACCTTTATTATACGGCATCCCCCGGGAGCCGAGGATACTGGATAATAAAATGCCTGTTATTTGTGTCTCACTTTTTGAATATATTTATTGGCTTTGGTTGATGTCCCAGCCTTATCACTTCTTATATAAATCCACATGTTATTTTAATTATATGCATAATAATATATTTGTCAGAATATAACATTTATGTAAGGATTATTTATTAGCTACAGAAGTGTGAAAATGGTAAATGCATTTGTAAAACGAGGGAAGCAATTTTTGCTTAGAAAAACTAACAATACACATAAAAATACAATAGGTGTTGTAATAAGCTTTATGAATTCAATGATCTCATATTTATCCTATTGTTAAAGCTGTGTGGGTGGTTTAACATGTATTTCACATAAATCCTTATTAGATGTAGAGATTAGTTTCAAAAACTGTAAAAAGATTAAAATAGAATTGTAGTTGCCCTGTGGAGAGACTTGCAGCTCTCTTTAATTACAAGCTAAACCTAACAGACCTTAGTCACAAGTTTCCGTATTATTATTATTATTATTATTATTTTTACTGTAGTCTTGAAATTGTAGTCTGATGAGAATTTAAAAAGAACAAAAAAACAAAAAAAATCACCTCAGAGGTTAATCTGTTTCATTTAACGAACTATACCATACATAATAGAAAAATGTTAGCTATGCTTTATTTCTACAGAGCAAATGGGAACTTACTCTACATGATTAAGGCTCTAATATTGTTGGATAATTATGATAAAATGAGGAAATTGGTACACTTTGTATTACTGGGTGAGTGTACAAGTAGCAGTAGCTAAAAGTATGTAGTACAAAGATCTAAAAGAGTGCAAGAAAATACTGCCTTCTACCTGTTAGGAAAAGTCATAGAGGTAAAAGACATTGAGAATCTTTCCCTTTGTGATGTCTGAGAGAATGTACAGTGGAACTTGTGTTTTTTATGTAAGGTGCATATTTGATTAAGTAATCACAGAGTTGAAATCAGAAGATTAGGATGTTTCTAATGTGCAATTGTATAGCCCAGTTCTGTGGATTGTCTGGATGTGAAAATTAAAAATGCACAGAAGTCCATATTTTATATTGCATGTGCTTTTCACAGTGTTCCCCAGTGATGACTAATGTAGTGTATTTTTATCTTTTCAATGATCCAGGAGCATTTATCTTGTCCAGCAGAAAAAAAATTGCAACAGCATACTCTCAATAGGCGCTGCTGGGGAGCACTCATACTGCTTGGCATCAGTGGTGGGAACTGATATTTGTGCTGTTTTTTTAGGCAGTCGAGAAAATTTTAGTAGTTCTCCCACATTCACCCAACATGAGACTCTTCCCTAACACACTCATGTATTTTGAGTCAGAACGTGAAAGTAGTTGTAAAGAAATTTTAATTTGATAAACAAATGCAACTCACTATCTTCTGGCTATAATATAGAGTCCATGATATTTTTTTTTTTAAATGAGAAAATATGTAACCCATTAATAAGTGTGATGGAAATTCTGTGTACTAAAGGTAAAAAAGCTAGATAATGTGTGAGGATCAAAACTGTTCGAGATAAAAAGCAAAGCCATTACCTCGGGCCAGTAAAGAAACTGCAAGGTTGCTCTGTCAGTGGTTAGCTTTAATTATGACTTGAATCCAACATATTTTGTCCCCAATCAATGGATGTGTTAGACTAGAGAAGGACACAGAAACTGAAGTCTGGATGTGTGATCAAATATTTTTCATGACTGCATCCTGGGAATAGGCTCTATTAGAATTTTTCTCACTCTCCCCCAGGAAACTACATTCAGTGCCTGAAAATTGATCAACTCTTAAACTGCTCCTCTTCTCTCACCTCATTTAAGCAGGTTCAATAGCTGATGAAACAGCCATTTAATTATTATTTTATGAGCTCTTTGGGATGGAGATTGAACTTCTGTTTTTGTTTGGAAAGTGCTTAGCATATTGTTGATGCTACCAAAATATCAATAATAATTTTAAATTAATCCAGCTCTGAACTGGACAGGACGTCATGTAAAACCAGGCAAAGAATATTGCCAAATTTGAAAAGTTGGTGAGATATTCTGTTGTGGACTGCCGTTCAAAAAAAAGCAAAGGGACGTTTAAACGCATCAGAATATATGAAACAGATGATCAGTTTGAAAGACAATTTCAGTGTATTTACAGTTCTGGGAGCACTGATTTACTTTCACTATGACCACTCTCAACTTTTGACGATTTCATCAGTTCCTATGTGCAACTTAAGTTTTCTCTGAGTTGCAATCAATAAGAATGGAATAACACTGGCATTTTGCCAGCTGTAAACAATTTTGTTTGCCAGAGAGAGTTGTAGCTTTATCTGTGTACTATATTTACCAAGTGTGTCTGAATGAATACATGTATGAACTTTCCAGTGAAATACTCTGCCCTTCTCCCATAGTTGCTGCTCATATTGGAAAAACAAAACACAAAAGTCTGAATAAGTGCAACAGTTTATCTTTGGTCTTGCTAAGGTTATCTTGAAAATATCTAAGAAAAAAGCAGGATGCTGAAAAAGTCAGTGTTCATTTCCCTCCTTCATGCTTCATCCCCTTCCCGCTTTTTCAACATCATAGTTTTACCTCGTCTGACTAAGTTAAACACCACTAAAAACAGCTGGAAAGCACTACCACAGAAAATGCCTCGTAAAGCCAGAAAATGACATGGTTACCATTTTTATACTACTTTGATTTTCTAGCATCCCTGGATATTTTACTTCCTTACTGACTGCTAGGTTGCTATGAAATGACTAACGTAGTCTGTGATGTGACCTGGCAGTGGGCTCAAATGTAATCTTGCAAAGCCTGTTCTGACAGTGCCATAACAAAAGTGGTGGTCGCCCAAGCAAGTGGACTATAATGTGGTTCACGCTTCTGATAGAGGAGGAAACATTAAACAAAATGAAAATATTGGGTGAACTCTTGTGCTGCACTGAAGAAGTTCTTACCTGTGTTGGAGGTAGTCAAAGATTGTGCATTTCAAAATCACAATTGGTCATAAATTCAAAGAGCTACTGCCACTTTTAGGACTTAGTACTACTTGTCATTTGTATAGTCCTATACATACGTAAAACACTGAAATATTGTTTATTAATTAAAATGGGGCTAGATTACAGCCCTTTTTGGGATACTGGATGTTTCCCAGAAGAAGAATGCCAGATCTGAGAACACTTCTGAAAAAGTGGACACGTTCTGTCACCATCCCTGTGAACCTTGTTTTACGAGGAAGAAGGGATGGCCCGACAGAGGTTTTTTCCAAAATTTGGCACTGTGTAGAGAGGCCAAATTTCAGAAAAGTCCCTCCCGACAGAAGAGGGAAAAAAAACCCTCAAATTGTGGTGAGTAATTTGCATATCTTTTTCTGGCATGTCTCTGTAGTCTAGCCATAGTGTAAGAAAGAGCCAGAATTTTGACACGTCCATTATTACAGTCCCGAGGCACAAATACAATCTCTGTATTTCTGTTTAAGTGAATTGATTTCATGGGCAGTACCATGCTGTATTGAGAACACTTTCCTACAATTGTGTTAATATTTGTCATTTTTGGACAAGTTTCGTTTAATCTGTTATATGTCAGAAACTTGATGCACATTTCTGTATCTTAACATGAAGAAATATGTGCCCAGTTGTCCAAGAAGGGTATAATTTCCTGACCTGTTATGCAGGGCTGCACAGAGATTTTGCAGGACTCAGGAAAACAATTGAAACTGAGGCCCCTGACCCTCCGATATATTACCACTAAGTGGTGACTGTGGTGAGGAGGGGTTGCAGAAAGAATTCACCCCATATGAATGCCATCACAGCAACTCCTGTCCCACTGGTACTAACTCTAGGAATTACAACCTGGAGTATGAGGTCATAGTACCATTCAGGTTTGGCCCAGTCACCCATCCATGAAGGGCCATCAGGGCAAACCAGAGTGGCATTGTGTCGCTATGTGCCAGGTGACAGTGTCACTCAGTTTGGGGTGGGTACTCTCAAACATGGGCCTTCAGGAGAAATTCCTCTCCACCCCTCCCTTGTCCTGGGTCCTTCCACTGCTATGATAATCCCAGAGGGTAAATGGAGATATTTCAGTGATTCTTGGGCTCTATAGGAGGCATCATCAAAAAGCCCAAGGAGATTAAATCAGGAATTTGGCATTGAGCCATTTGTCCAAATAGCTTCTGTAAAAGTGAGATGTTTAACCTTTCTCCAACCAGTAACCCGCAATTACCCAGTCAGTTTAGGATGGGAAGGGCCACCAGATCTGGCCCATGGGCCGCTCAGGGCTTGGGGCAGCCAGTTGCTGCTTTAACCAGTGTCCTCCTCCCTGTAGCTCTCTGCTCTGGATTCTGGGAGGGAGAGGGAGGCTTTGCGCACTGCTCCCACTCCCTTGCAAAATATCTCTGCTCCCACTGGCAGGTTTACAGCTTCCAGAAATAGGAGCTCAGAGATTTTTCTGGGGGTGGGGACAACCCCCAGACCTTCCCTCCCATCTGGTATGTGGAGCAGAGAGCTACAGGGAGCAGGCAGCAGTTTTAGGTGGTCTGGGTTGCAGCAGGCAGAGAGCCTCCCATAGGGCTGCTAGCCAGGAGCCTTTCAGGTAAGTCTCCCCACCAGAGCCTGCCTCTGGCAACCCAGATCCTCCCTCTCCCACCCCTCAGTCTCTCCACCCCACAGAACCCTAACCTTCTGCTCCCCTGCATCACACTGCCCTTCCTCCTACACTCATGCCTTCTCAAAGACCATGCATTTCAATCTCCTTCTCCAGGTTTTAACCTCCCATCCTAGGTCACAACTCAAAGCCATGCACCCCCATTCCCTGTCCCAGGTCACAATCCCCTCCTGCCCCATAGGTCACAGCTCAAACCATTGCACCCCTCCTACATCCCAGACCTCTGTCCTCGGCCACAACTGCCTCCTTCACACAAACCTGCTCCCAGACACACCCCCCACTCACTCTATACCCTAATCCCTTACCCCAAGCTCCATTCTGCACTCAATCTCCATTCCAGATCCCACACCTCATCCATTAATATCTTGGAAGAGTGCAGCCCTTGACCACATTCCAAATTCTTGGAGTTACCCACCCCGCATCAAACCTGATTGCGCGCCCTGGCCTAGGAGATTTCTGTGTGTTTTAGGTCCTACAGGTGTTCCTGGTCCTACAAATTAATGAGTTAACTTTATCAACTATGTCATACTGCATTATTTGTACCATTCTGCAGAAAACTTAATGTAAATTGTATAAGTCTCCCTACAGCACTAAAAATGTGTATTACATGCTTGAAATACTGCAGATGGTGCTCAGGAAAGGAACGAAAAAATCAAATATACTGTATAATTTTTCAAATTAAGAAGAATGCATGTTGATGATGGTTGGCTGGCTGGCCTCTTTTTTTGCACATTTGGCATAACAGCAACAAATCCTGTGATAAGTGATCCTCTTTCTGTGTAATTCTTTTAAAATGTGATTTATAAACTGGGTATTGAAAAAGAAAATAAGGTTATGTACCATCTTTACAGTGAGAGTGAACATATTGCAGTTTTAAAGAAAAAAACAAGTATATATTCCAGTGTGTGTTTACAGTATAATTGGATTTTTATATCAAGGTACCGAAGTATACAGAAAACAATAGCACACATTTCTCTATAGCTGGCAAGGAACCAATTATCAAGTATTTTAGGATTAAATCTGTTTTCAAGAGTGAATTATATAATTACTGTAGCGTCTGCACTCCCATCCTGTTGTGTCACGTACTTTAGCAAACACATTCTATTTTTATTAGTAATATTATTGTTCTATTCTTGCTAGTTTCACACATCACAGCACTGTCACCACATCAGATTATATCTGCAGAATTCCCCCTTTCTTTCAGTATACAGAGTGTACTGTCTTCTTCAAGGATACTGATGATGCCACCCCTGTTAATCATCCAGAGGAGAACTCCCACTGGGATGGATTTAACATCCCACGAATCCTAGCAACAAATCACCTCTGTAGTACAGCTGGTCACCCTTGTACTAGTTGTTCTAGCATGTCAGCAGTCTACTGCTGTCTCAGGAGGCTCATGCTCAACTAGGACATTTATGTTTGTTTAGCAGTTTCTTATGGTTAAAAGAGATGCATTACTGCGATTCATGTAATTTTCATTGTCCCCTGACTCCCTTACATTTCCATATGTTTCCAGTTGCATGAGATTTGGCATACAACAATACTATATTTTTAATATTCGCATTTTATACACAAGCAATGTTAAAATACTTCATGATCTGCACACATGCGTGATGATAAGACGTTTTAAAAAGAGTGCAGGTTGAACCTCTTTCTTCTGGCACCCTTGGGACCTGACAGGTGCTAGAAGAAAGAATTTGCTGGATGACAGGAAGTCACTATTTTCTAGCACATTACCAACATTTCCACTGCTTATTGGGCTCTTAGAAGACATCTTGGGTGTGTCTACACTTGCATTCCTCTTTCGAAAGAGGTATGCAAATGAGGTAAATTGAAAATGCAAATGAGATATACATTTGCATAATTGGTACCTCACTTGCATATTCTAATTTCGAAAGAGCTTCTTTTGAAAGAAGAAAGCCAGTGTAGACACTGCTCTTTCAAAAGTAAACCCATCTTCGGAAGAATCTTTCTTCCCGTTAAATAAAGGGATGAAGGATTCTTTGGAAGATGGGTTTACTTTCGAAATAGCAGTGTCTACACTGGCTTTCTTCTTTCAAAAGATGCTCTTTTGAAATTAGAATATGCAAGTGAGGTACCAAATATGCAAATTTAAGCCATATTTGCATTTTTGATTTACCTCATTTGCATGCCTCTTTCAAAAGAGGAATGCAAGGGTAGACGCACCCTTTGGGTAAATTACAGATAAATAACAGCACAGAACACTAAGAGCCAGGACTGGTGGCTATAAATAAACTTAATAGGACCACAGGAAATTTGGCCATACCCATGATGATGTTATCCAGTGAAGTAAAATCATGACAGATTATGGAGTTTGCCAGATGAGAGTGTTCCAGATTAGAGAGGTTCAACCTGAATTTTAACTACTGTGAGAAAAATGAAACCTTACATTGGGCTGGAGGGATAGTATAGGGTCCAGGCAGTCCCAGCCCTCCAGCCCTGCAGAGCATGGTCCAATGGAAGATGTAGTTGAAAAGGGAGCAGTTCAGTTGAGAAAGAGAGATGCTGGGGAGGAGGGCAAACCTCAGAAGGTTCCTTACTAGGACACCAGAGAAGTGGGCTGAGGGACTCCGGCTGTGCTGAACTGATTGGAGCTGATGTTTTCATTGGCTATTCTTTTGCTTTTCACCTTATATTTGTATTGGCAGTTCAGGCAGAACAACAGCCATTAGGAAGTAATCCAAGCATGGTAAATTTGATACCTCAAGGCATGACCTTACTAGTATTCTATAACAGATCCTGAATTCCCTTACCGCTGCCCTTCCCTCTTCACCTCTGATTTAAAGAGGACTTGGACTGCAAGATCTGCCCATGGGGAGATAGCATGAGGTGTATCGATCAGTAGGCCACCTAACCCCACTGAGCACTCTATCACAACCATCAGAGAAAGATTCAGAAATAAGAATATCAGCAAATGCATTCTAGTTCTCACAAAGTCCCAGGATCTCACCCATACAATTCTAGTTTGTATTCAGATCAGAAAGGACCCTTTTATCTACTCTTGAGCTACTACTTTCTGAAGTTTGTGGGCAAAGTTTTTGAAAGACTCATGAGTACAGCTTGTCTCAGAAAGATTCTCACCATTCCAGGTAATGGAAAACCAATGAGATGAGCTGTCTCCAATTTTTACCTAAAAGTTCAGGAGAATATTTTGAAATTTCTTAGATATTAGATTAGACCTTGCAGGTTTCCCTGATTTTGCTTTGAAGCTTAATGCTTTTTTAAATCCCCACCTTAATATGAATCATGATCCAAAAGTAAATGCTGTGTTTTTGGCTCATCTTTATTACATACTAGGAAAAGCAGATTCCTACGCACACAATTCAGTTTGTCTGTTTAACTAAAAATACTATGTAAGGCCCATCCTTTGGAGGAGTTTTGTGATATTTTCTATAGTGCACTGTGATAGACGCTGGCCCGCAGCCAGCTACAGCACCCTTGTGGAGGGGGGATATGTTGGCAGCTGGATATGTGCTTTCGTGATCCCCAAGAACTAAGGTCCAGGAAGGATCAGCCTGCAGCAGCAGGGTAAACCAACACCTGTGGCTAATTAAGCATTTGTGGCCAATCAAGACCTGTGGAGCCCTTGACAAAAGGCTCCCCCCTCCTCTGCCCCCCCTCACTCCCCAGGCAAGGGAGGGAAAGGAGATAGAGGACGGACAGAGGGTGTGCAGAGAAGGGCTCACAAATTAAAAAAAAAAACTGTGGTTGTCTGAGGAAGGTACTGGGGAAAAGGGGGTCTGGTGGAAATGACCCAGGGAGGCTGTTTGTGGAACTGGAAGGGCCCAGGGAGGGAAGCCCCTCCTGCTGCAGCTGCCTAGGGTCCCTGGACCAGAACCTGAGATGTGTGGGAGGGGACCGGGTTCCCCCCAGACCACTCCACACATCAGGGCAGCCCTAGAGGGTAGGAAAAGGTTGGCCACCCCTAAGGGGCAGTGGATGAGGAGCGAGCCTCCTCCACAAAAAACTGTATTTGGACTAGCCAATGATGAAAATGGTCCAGTGATACTGTGATCCAAGCCCCTGCGAGTACAGGAGACAGAGCAAGAGACACAGCAGGCCTCCAAGACTGCTTTTAAACAGTCATTTAGTGCAGGAACACACAAGGACAAGCCTGGGGTTTTGTTACAGCACATAATCACTGGTCCTTGCATTGCCAGTCTCTGGGTAGAGATTCTAGTATACTTCTCTACCACAGTTAATCTACTCAGTTCCTTTCTCTGCCTTTAAGAGAAGAAGGATTTTTCCCAGGAAAAGCATCATCCTGATACACATGGATATGATGAAATAGTTTTAAGAGATTCAAAAGCAATCATCAAGTTGCATATACAAGGAAGTGTGATTAAATAATAACCACAGGAGGAAGAACATTGAAATAAACATTGAAAAAGAGCTATCCCTATATAGCAGTCACCATAAGGATTTTATATTGTAACACTCACACAGCTGTGGCCTATGTTGTAACACTAAAACAGGACATGCATAATAATTGCTCAGCACCGTACCGAACAGGGATGCTGACTCAGGCAATAAATATATGTAGATTTGGGAAAATTCAATATATTTTAAATGATTTTTACAGATCCATGTATATTTTCATTTGTTGTAGAGTTAATTTTGTTCACAATTGCACACAATTATTTGTTCTAAGCATGTTTTATACTTAAGAGTTTAAATTTTCATGGTTTTATGAGAAATTGTGGGGGACGTCAAACATTAGGGAGTTAGACTATTTTTTTTAATGACAGTAGCTATTGAGATTGAAAAGGGTAAAGATTTTTAACTATTAAAAAGAGATTGGCACATCACATGTCAAAAGAGTATCACTATTCTGAAATCAAACTCTGAGAAGTTCTCAAGCATCATTTTTTTCTTCCTGTCGGTATGCTTCTGTTATCATTGATTGAAATACATTTTGGCCATTTGTGTGTGTATGATGAAGTGATGTTAATCTACATTAATGGAAAAAATTTAATTTGTCCAAAGCTAAATATGTTTTTTTGTCTCCAAGTGTTTTTACCCATGTGTTCATCCTACCTTCTTTTTTGGGGGGGGAGAGGGGGAGGGAGGCCTCAGTTGAGTCACTTGCAAGAAACCATCTGTTGTTCTGTTGACATGCTAACAGATACTTCACTGAAAACCTTGGCTTATTGGGCAGGTCTTTCTGGAATTACTGTTCTAGTGTTAAAATTGGACATGGCGCTGATTCAATTGGTCTCTTCATCTATGTCTAGATTGGAGGAAGAGGGATCTGTTGGCAAAGGTGGTTTTCCTAGCATCTGGCCCTGTGTAGATGGGCCATATGTCAGGAAATCCTCTCCCAACAGAACTGTTGGCAAGAGATACACAAATGCTTTGCGCAATTTGTATATCTTTTGCCAAAAATTCTCTTCAATCTAGACATAGCCTTGTGTACTCATCACTGCCTGTTCGCTAAAGCTTTCTGCTCTTTAACTCTTCGTGTCTGTTCTACCTGGAGTAACACCCCACCCTACACCCACTTTTAAATTGTTATTCCAGCTTCAGTTACTGAACTTTGGGCTGCATGTGTCATAACCACGGTAGGTGTTGCATGCCTGTGCTAATGAGTGCTTTAATTAGGTGGAGAAAACAAGTATTATAGAAAGAGGTATCATTGTCTATCCCCAGATCCACTTTTTGTGTGCATTCTGAATAGTATCTGGTCAATATAGCTACAAAAATGTTTTTATTTTACTGGTTTTTGCTCTCCAGTTAGCCCTGCACAGTCACAATGTCCAGAGGGAAGAGAACTGTATGATTATAAAGGGAGCAAAATAGATAACTATTTTCTAATAACTAGCTTAATAACTAGCTTTTTTTTCTTTTCTTTTTTCTTGGCAATTTGTCGACACAAAAGGTTAATTTTCCTTGTTCTCTTTGGCAAGTTCTTCTCCTGGGGCCTTAGTAACCACTTCAGTTCCCAGCCTATCTGACTAAATGAGGGAAAAGTAAAAATCACATACCCATGATACTTCCAGTCTACTAAAACTTTTATGCAACTGACAGATTTCTTTCAGGGCTTAAGTCTTCTTTTCCAAGGCCCTTTTATAGTTATTTATTTTAGTGTAAAGAAGATTTGTACACTACAAGATAGGAAGGGTAGTATTTACATCTACTTTGTACTAGTGTAAATGTCTGCAAGTGTAAATTTTATGTACTGTAAATGTCATTGCACGAAGATGAAGAACCTGGTCACTAACACCATATTCTCATTTATAGGAGAGCATCGCTTTGGAATTTTAGAGGCATCTTAAAGTCAATATATAGATTATGTAATTAATGCGTAATTGAAGGCCCCTTTACACTTCTAGAGCAGTATCAAGGGACAGTGTAAGTGAGAATTTCAGTCAGAGACTCCGTTTAATGTAAGTTGGCATATTATACCACATCATATACAAACTGATTAAGATATCCCTGGAAAAGTCTGAACCAGTTAACTATATGTGAGCAGCTAACAAAATATCTTTTTACTTCAGAATTATTAAAAGGAATAGAAGTGTTGGTTCCTCAGGATAAAAGGAACAAAGCCCAGGATACAGAACACCTACTTTCTAAGCACCACTGTACTAATTGCTATTCTGAAGTAATGTTCATAAAGATTTGTGAATTACGTGTAACTAATAGAGTGGGTCTATGAAAAGTATGTTTCTTTTATTAATGCAAAATCACAAGCCATAATTACAGATAACATGAGGCCCTTCCCCCTACACATTTAAAATTACGTATTTTAAGAGAAAATTTACAAGCAAGCTTTGAATTTAACCCTCTGAATATATCACAAGACTTTGCATTAAACCCAGTGGAGAGAGTTGCATTTTACAGCACTCCCAGTTAAGCCTGTGGCTTTCTAAATCTTTCATAAAGTATATTATAAAAGCTTAATAGCCTGTAGAGAAACAGTGACTTGACTTATTTGGCATTGTGTTTACATTTACCGCATTTTATATATGGATAGGTTGAGGCCAAGTAAGTTACCAAAATTTGTTTTTATTGAGGGACATGTTTTATGTAATGACAACTCTTTCAATAAGTCTTTTTTTCTTAAAGCTCTTTAAAGGCTCTTTTAGCTTTTGCCTTCAAAGAAGTAACAATCATTTATTTTAATAAAAAATGTGATGATACTCTACCTTCTTGTCTGGTTTATTTTTTAAAGAAATCAAGATATATATTAAAATATTCTTCAATGAAGGGCTCATGTGAAAACTACAGAAGAAGGTTGAATAAATAATGTCATGTACTTGTTAAATGATATTCACTTTGCTATTTGTCAAGAATAATACTATGTGTGGTAAACATTTTTGGGTAAAGAAATAAATATTTAAACATATACATAAATCTTTGTGTATAATGCAGATTAATTTTGAGGATTTGTATTTACAGTACAGTAGATTGGCATTTATATTTGTGCAGTTGCAAACTATTTATTTGCTGATAGATATCATTGGAGTGTTTATGTGCAAGTCCAGACTGCAGATTAGCATTTAGTGTTTCTATTTCAGAGGAGCAATAGCCCAGAGTATATGTCCATTTGGCAGTATTAGCACCTTTTTGCAGAATATGTACTATTGCTACTGTTATGGCTGGGCTTACACAGGCCCTACAAAGGTGAACTAGAGAGCAGAGACAAAACAGCAGAAATGTAGCACTTTAAAGACTAACAAAATGATTTATTTGGTGATGAGCTTTCGTAGGACAGACCCATATCATCAGATCAATCTCACTTCCAATACAGACTGACATTTATAAAATTTATAAAAAATTTTTGTCAGTTTTTATTGCGGTTTATTTTTTTGGTCCTCTATACTTATAAGTGTCAGTCTGTGTTGGAAATGAGATTTCTCTGATGAAGTGAGTCTGTCCCACAAAAGCTCATCACCAAATAATTCATTTTGTTAGTCTTTAAAGTGCTGCATTTCTGCTGTTTTGTTTTGTTGGAGTACAGACATATACAGCTACCTCTCTGTTAGTAGAGAGTAGAGAGACAAGACCATGGAGCCCTGAACTCACATAAGGAGCAATCATAATATGGGTGAAGGGATGTGAGGCTGTAAGCACACCATGGCATAGGCCCCTTGGTTCTTCCCCTTGCCCCTTCCCCTTCTTTGGGTGGTTAAGCAGGACAGCAGCACTCTTCCCCTTCTCCCGCACTGAGTTCTCTGCTGGAATGGTATTGGATTCCCTTAGCAGCAGATCTTGCCATTCACATATCATATCTCATAGACCTGGAAGGGACCTCAGAGGTCATGGAGTCCAGTCCCCTACACTCATAGCAGGACTTATCATGATCCCTGACACACTTTTTTTTTTTAAACCTAACCTGCTCCAGAACCTTGAAAAGCCCCCCTTACAGATTGACCTCTCAACCCTGGGTTTACAAGGCCAGTGCTCTAACCACATGGAGGACAATGAGGCAGATTACCACAGTCAGAGCTAGTGTTTCCAACTGTTGATTCAAGCAGGCAGTGGTGCATCCATTCCAAATAGTCAGATTGTAGTAGAGGAGGGCCATTATTTTATTAGCTGTTTAGACATTCATGTCAGTCAGAGGATTCTGACAAATCTGATGTATACTGGGCATGTTCTCAGAAGTATTCAGTATCCAGTATCGTACAGACCAGGATGAACATACTTGCTTCAGCATAGTCAAGTCTGTTCTTCTGACACAAGCCTATGTTTTATGGTGTTGGGGCACAAATCAGGAACTAAATGAGAAAAACATACTGTTTTTACTTTCCCCAACACTAGAATCTCGGGGAGGAAAAAATATGGTGGTGGTTTAGGAATTAAGTTGTGTGAGACAACAGTTCTAGTGGTGATTGATTTGCAGCTTGTAATATATTACAGTAGACCCTACTAAGCACACTAGTTATTTACAAATCTACAAAATGCACAGGTTAGAACTCTGGGCCTGTGATATAGTACCATAACCAAAGATCGTTTGTTTGTTTGTTTGTTTAATTATGTTTTCACATGGATGTTGACTCAAAGGGCTCTGTAGACTTGAATAAGGGGTTAGACTTTTTTATGGAACATGAGAACATCCAGAGTTACATTAGTTAGGGGTTATAGAAAAGATGAAGGATTTAATCACTCATGCTTCAGGCCACAAACAGCCACTTAATTGTGAGGGGGCTTAAAAGTTGGGAACAGTTTAAATCTACAGCTATTCATTGGGGGATTTTTGCTTCTTCTTCATTAGCAACGGGTGCTGGCCAGGGCTGGAGACACAACACCAGATTGTTGAGAAAATGCCTGGCATTTTCTTTGAACCTTCATATAGAGATCACTCCCAACTCCCTTTCCTAATTTGGCAGTCATGAGAGGAGGCTCAGCAGAGATTTCAGACCTGAACTATAACTTTTGAAACATTTTATTTAGAAAAAACAATTTGTTTTCATAAACTTGCATTAGATGAAAATTTGGCACTTGCGTTTCGTGTGACTGATACATATAAGTTATGTCTACACTAGCCGGCTACTTCGAAGTAGCCAGCACAACGTCGAAATAGCACACGTTGCATCTACACGTACCATGTGCTATTTCAACGTTCAAATCGAAGTTAAGCAGCGAGGCGTTGAAATCGCTATTCCCATCAGAAGATGGGAATAGTGCCCTACTTGAACGTTCAACATCGAAGTAGGGTGTGTGTAGACAATCCGCGTCCCGCTACTTCGAAATAGCGGGGTCCTCCGTGTCGGCCATCAGCTGAGGGGTTGAGAGACACTCTGTCCAGCCCCTGTGGGGCTCTATGGTCACTGCGTGCAGCAGCCCTTAGCCCAGGGCTTCTGGCTGCTGCTGCTGCAGCTGGAGGTCCATGCTGCATGCATGGGGTCTGCAACTGGTTGTCAGCTCTGTGGATCTCGTGCTGTGCAGGGCAACTGTGTCTGGGAGGGGCCCTTTATGGGAGCAGCTTGGGGCTTTGCTGGCCCCTTATTTCGACGGGGGGCGCTTGTGTGTGTGGACGTTCCGCATTCCCTTGTGGGGCGGCTCCTTTCGATGTTCCTCGTCGCTACTTCAACATGGAACATTGACAGCACCAGCCCTGGAGGACGTGTAGACGACACACGTCGAAGTAGCCTATTTCAGCGTCCTTACTTCGAAATAGGCTACTTCGACATAGTGTGCTAGTGTAGATGTAGCCATAGTGAAACAGCTGTTTGAGGGACTGAGACAGATTGGTTCTCAAGATACTTGTATGAGCAGATACTTGAAGGAGTATATAAGGGAACTCTCCTAAGGATTCAGATAAACTCTCATTCACCTAGTTTCAGCAGGCATGGACCTGGTTGTAACTAATTTCAATTTGAGCATTTAAATCATTACAAAATAACCACTATTGTTTCTTTTTGTTACTGTTCACAAAACTTATATGGGAATCTTGAGTGCCAAAATATGCCAAATGTGAGGTGGAAAGAGTTTTCAAAAAGATAGACCTTAGCAGATCCTAGTGGCAACCCTGAGTTAGTTTTGTTTGAGGAGCTGACCAAGATTACATTTTAGAGCTTACAGTTTGGTAAGAGTGCAGACATAAATCACCAAGTAGGCTTTTATCTACCTAGGCTTCATGATAAAAAGTGCTCTTCGGTTTGACCTTCAGAAGGCGCACATGTTCTAACTGATTTTACAGAGTAAAAGTCACCTTTAAAGTAAGAAGGGGCCCAATCACTGCACAAGAATATATTTAATCTTGTGTTGTACAGAGAGATTACCCACCATGCTGTTACTTTTTTCTTACAACACTGTGCTTTGGATATGGATGTTTGTTTTCCAACTCTGTGGATGCAGAGCAAACTTTTTAAAAAATCTGATTTATTTCTGTGCCTTTTCCTCATTGCAGTTCATCTCAGAAGTCGCCTCCAGGCAAACACAGTGTTAGCTTGCCTAAAGGATGCTTATTTAATTTAAAAGTGATAATTTTTTGACAGCTGGTAATTTGCTTATTTACAGCTTCCTGATTAGAACTTTTAATGTTGAGGTTACATACTAACTATCTTCACTTAAAGAGTCCTTATTTCCCATTAATTGTCCCTCTTAAAGGGAAAACAAACTTTTTTGTAGTTTTCCAGGTATTAATTAGCACCTTGCAACACCCTCATCCCATTTGCTACCTTCCACATATGCTGGATAGGTACTAATAGATGTAGCGGACCTGGTTGTGATATCCTAAGTCACTCTAGGGAGCAATTATATACACAGTCCTCTTGCAAGTATCATACACTGGGTTGCTATTTTTTTTCAAAGATAAACCTTGCATATGTTATATATTTATATATTATGGAAGGAGCAGTTGATACTATGTGATCAGAATAATACAAGATTCTTTAAGATTACTTATCAGATTTAATTGGCTAAGATAAGAAATCCTGGAATGGAAGGGAAATTATTTTTTCTCTGTTCTGTTAGGTTTGTCCCTATGTAATCTAAGCTTGTTTCATTTAATTGTGCCTTTGATCAATTTCTGAATTAGAACAATGCCCTCTCTTTAGGATTATACTCAGAGAGTCATCTTCTGCATTGGCAGTTGTCTACTTTCCTATTGACATTTCACATGGAAAGTATTCAAACCCTGGGTTCTGAAGTCTGCAGTGGCTTCCAATTAATTCTGTGGTGTATTTCAAGTTGTTGTCTTTCACCTATTATGTTCTTAATGTTGTGAGTCCGGGCTACATTCAAGACCCTTCCTTGTGTTCTGTCAGGACATGCAACGTGGCTCATCTGTTTCACCAAGCTTTCACCTCGTGGATAGTGTGGAGTAAGGATTTATTTATTTATTTTTCTGAATCCTCAGGGAATGGATTCTGGCTGAGTCTATTAATTGATGTGGAAGCAACTGTTAATTTCTGTGTTGTCGTGTATCAATATTGTGAATATACTTAGAAATCTGAGTATTTCTAAGTAAAGCAAGAGAGGAGAGAGAATTTGGTTAAGGTTGCTGGTGAGAATTTGTTTAAGGTTGGCAGGCTGTCTGTACGCGAGGACAGGCCTGCCTCCCAAGGTCTGTGAGAGTGAAGAATCATTGTCCAGGATGGGTTGTAGATCACTGTTGATACGCTGAAGAGTTTTTACCTGGGGGTTGTATGTGATGACCAGTGGCGTTCTCTTGTTTTTCTTGTTGTCCCTGTGTTGTAGCAGATGGCTTCTGGGTACACATCTAGCTCTGTCAATATGTTTCTTCACTTCCTTAGGTGAGTATTGTAGTTTCAGGAGAGCTCGGTAAAGGTCTTGCAGATGTTTGTCTCTGTTTGAGGGATTGGAAAAATGCAGTTGTACTTTGCCTGGCTGCATATGATGGATCATGTAGTGTGCCCATGATGGAAGCTGGAGGTGTGTCATGGGCATAGCAGTCCGTGGGTTTCCAGTATAGGGTGGTATTTATGTGACCATCACTTATTTGCACACTACTGTCCAGGAAGTGAATCTCTTGTGAGGACTGGTCCAGGCTGAGGTTGTTGGTGGACTGGAAACTGTTCAAATCACAGTGGAACTCTTCAAGAGCCTCTTTCCCATGGGTCTAGATGATGAAGATGTCATCAATGTAGTGCAAGTAGAGGAGGGGCACTAGGGGACGAGAGCTGAGGAAGTGTTGTTCCAGGCCAGCTATATAAAGTTTTGGCATAAATGAAATGAAGTCCTCAATTGAAACTATAAAGGGCACGATCCATAGTCTATGCAGACTGAAGGATGCCTACTACTATGGGTCCGTGTCTTTGCCCATGAAAGCTTATGCTCCAAAATATCTGTTAGTCTATAAGGTGCCACAGGATTTCTTGTTGTTTTTGAAGATACAGACTAACTTGGCTACATCTCTGACACTAACTGTGTGTTATTTTTTGGATGGCTAAACTTGATATGGTCTGTCATTTGATGACTTACTTCTCCCAGATCAATGGGAGCTGAGTTTTGAACAAGTACAGTACTGTAAGATGTCATATACTCTGAAATAATCAGGCACTATGTGTATCGAATTGAGTGGCCAAGAATATTTGACGTTTTTGTCTTTAATCACTGTGCTTCAGTTCCCCATGTGTAAAATAGGAATAATTCCACCTCATCTCACATGGGTCTTTTGAAGATAAACTCATTAATGTCTGAAAATAAAAAAGATACTATGATCTCTGAACCATAGAAAACACCATGAGAAAATTAACAATACGATATTCAGGACAGGATTTTGATGGTGTTTTGTAAAGAATGCCTAGAGCGACACATTCAATGAACTGGACTGAAAAGAAAAAAAAGAAAAAAGCTTCTCCTTCAATAAGCACTTTTCATCATGTGCACTTAATAAGGTAGGGCCTATGGGAAAAGTAGTTTCTGATCATGCAAGTAAATACTATATCATAATTCATAATCTCAAAGTGGTCAAATTAAGTTCACCTAGAAAAACTTCATCCTGTCATTGCCTAACATTGAAGTGTTTGACATTGTAGCATTAGTGCTACTTTAGGAAAAACGAGAAGTCCTGTGGCATGTTATAGACTAACAGCTATATTGGAGCATAAGCTTTTGTGGGCAAAGACCCACTTCATCAGAGGTAAGTATTTTGGATGTAATATATTATAAATTTACATTATGGTTACTTCCAAAAGCCCCAGTTGTGATCAGGAGTTCCAGGGTGTTGGACTCTGTAACTGTACAAACAAAACAGGTATGCATGCATCTTCCGTGTAAATGGTAAATAACAGTAGCATATGGTTCCCAGGAGGCTGTCAGTTTCTCTTTTCCATTGTTTGTATTCTCTTTTGGTCAAGATCTCAGCTTCATCAAAACAATTACTGCTTTTTGTTTCTGTCATGGATATGTTTCAGAAAGATGTTCTTTAGCAAAGCTGCTTCATTAATGGAGACCCCTGCTAGTAATACTATACTAATCAGATATCCCACAAAGAGGAGAAATTCAACATAAATGCTTAAAGTGATTATCACTTGACTGGATCTCAACACAGGAAAAAAAAAGACTACAGTCAATTTATTCATCTTTTTTCCTTTTCTTGTTTAATGTGTATGGTTGTTCTATTTAGTATTAATCATGTTATGCAAAAAAAAAACCCATAATTTCAGCTCATGTTTTTGAAAGAAAGGGCAAAGATTGTTTACTGCTATTAAGGGAAATGAGGCTTACATTAGACATGTGTGCTAGGAAATGTATTCAGAGCCATTTGTGTTTTGGGACTTCATACTACACTTCTGCTGCATTGCCATTATTTGTTTAACAATCAGAGGGATAGATTGATTTGATCATGGATGCTTTTGGTACATATATATATATACTTCTAATTTCAGCAAGGTAAATATGAGGGAAAATAAATAAATAAACCCTTTTACTAATAAAATATTTTAAGCAAATATTGGAGGCAATCAAATTCAAATGAGTATTTGTAAAAATTCACATTAGAAACTAGACTCAAAGAATTAAAACTCATTCAAGTGAGGAACAAAAGCATTTAGCAGGATACTGAAGATCCAGTTCAAACAACTTAGTTTGACTGAGATGCAGTAAGTGCTCTCAAACAATAAGCAAATGAAGAATTATTCACTTATTTGTGTATTATTTCTATTACCATTGCAACTAGGAACCCCATCAAGGGTCAAAACTTCCTTGTCCTTGACACTGTGTTAGAGTTTCTACCTTTCTAATTGCTGTAACTGGACACCTGAGGTCCTGGCTTGTGCCCCACCTCTTCCCCCCATTAAGACCTAGCTTTTCTCTATCTCTTCCCCCAAGGTCCTGCCCCTTCACTCACTGTTTTCCCCTCCTACCATTGTCGTTCACGGGGTTGTCTTAAGGAACTTGCCTGCAAGCTGGAGGTGACTCCTGCTGAGCAGGGGCTGAAACAGGGTAATGATCTGGCACCTCCCTGTAGTAACCAGACCTTTGGTCCAGGTGCCATTTAGCATTTCTTGTTCCCTTTTTCAACTGGGTTTTCCAAGTGAAAACTGCACACTTGGCAATCCTAAATGGAACTCAAACACAGAACCCAAAAACCTGACTGTCTGCGTAAAACCTGGACAGGTGGCAACCCTACGACTGCACAAACATACAACCTTACATGGCACAAAGAGTCTTGCCTGCAAGTTTTGCTGCAAATATTTTTGCATTACAAGCAAAATTGAGAAAACTAATCTATGAAACTTGTCAAATTATGAATTTGTAATTCTGTAATGTTTCTTTTTATTTGATACTTGCTGCTGTTTTTAGTTTTCCACTCTTGTTCTTCCAGAAGGACTGTTGTTTGCTCATTCCCTAAACGTTATTGGCCAGAACCGAGTTCATAGGATTTGAAAAGCAAAATTAATATAGCCAAACTGTCCGCATCTACACAGCATTCTCCTTTCAGACGAGGAATGTGAATGAGGGAGATTGAAAATGCTAATGAAGTGCTGATTTACAAATCTTGCACTTCATTTGTGTAATTGTACATGGTTGTGCTTCTGGAAAAGCTTTTCCAAAAGCACAAACAGCTGTGTAGACTGGGTTCCTTTGGAAAAAGAGACACAAAGAGACCCATTTTTGAAAGAATTCTTATTCCTCATTTATTTCAGGAATAAGGGCTCTTTTGAAAACATTTTTTTTTCGTTTTTTCTGAAGGAAACCTCTCTACATGGATGTTTTTGGTTTTGGAAAGTCTCTTCTGGAAACATGATTGTGTGAGATTATGCAAATGAAGTGCAAGATTTCTTAATCTCTTCTTCATTTGCATTTTTATCTTCCTCATTTGCATGGTATGTGAACATTTATATGGCAACATTTTCTGGTTTTAGGGAAAACTTTTTTTTTTAAGTAAACATAAAACAATTAAACTAACTACAAAAAAGGCAGAATTTTCCTCCTTTGAAAGGGCAATGCTGTGTAGATGCCACCACTACGTTTACCGTTTTGTTCTTCTCAAGTGTTTGTGGATGATCTTATATGGGCTCTAATAATGGTTAATTCTAAATAAATTAACGTTCTTGTACTCAGTTTTGACTCTGGTGGATCTGATAGGCATGTTTAAAATCCTAAACGAGGGTGGCATTGGATAATCAAAGTGAATGTTTCCACTAACTGAGGAATCTGAATGCATGCACATCTATATCTTCTATTAGTGCTATTCCTGTGAGATAACCATTACTTTTGGCATTAGGTTTTATATGTGTACCAGAGGATTACTATGCATGTAGTCTGGGTTCTCACCTCGCACACGATAGGTATCCTCCACAATTTTCCATCTTAACTGAAGGAATGCTCATCTTAATTGAACTGAAAGGGACAGGGCACTGAAGTTTGTGATGGATCTGATCCCCACTTATCTTAAATTTATCATTCAGCCACACTCAGCTAACTGCACAAGAGTTAGGTGTGAGTGAAGGCACAAATGTTGATCAGAAACTGTAATGCAACCTGGTACTCTTGTAAAATATTATACAGGCCCTTTAATGTCCAGAGAGCACCTTGCTTTGAAAGGTTTCAATGGAAAGAGGTGCACTATGTTAACTGGCATGGACTCAGTTGCTTTTACTTTAACAGATAAGCAACTGATTTGGGCATGCCACAGCCTGTTTCCAGGGAATCCAGATAAACTATAACTTAAGGCTGGACCTACCACATAGTCTTTTGTTGATATGTAGAAACCTCTTGAGTTACACAGTTGAATATTAGCAACAAAGGGTCCTGTGGCACCTTATAAACTAACAGAAAAGTTTTGAGCATGAGCTTTCATGAAGTGAGCTTTCGTGGAAGTGAGTCTGTGCTCACAAAAGCTCATGCTCAAAACTTTTCTGTTAGTCTATAAGGTGCCACAGGACCCTTTGTTGCTGTTACAGATCCAGACTAACACGGCTACCCTTCCGACAGTTGAATATTGTGAGATAAAAACATCTTTTATACAGCTAATATCTCTATTGGCCAGAAGGTGGCAGTGTGGCAACTACTTTTAAACACAACCGAAAAGTGGGACGGTGATCATGGAAATCATGACAATATCATTCCTAAGTGTTTTTTTTTTTTTCGCTCGCTGTGCCACTCTCCCCCACCCCCAGTAGTATATGAACATTATGTGGCAACATTTTCTGTTTTTAGGGACACACTGTTTTTAAGCAAACATAAAACAATTGAAGTAACTACAAAAAAGGTACATTTTTTAAAATTAAAGTATTATTTACATACACCTGAGACTGTACAAGAGCATTTCTATTAAGATGTAGAGAAAATAGGTAAAGATGTTAAATATGCATTCCCCATCACCATTATTTAGAAGATGGATGATGCTTAAGTTGTGAATATAATGATAGAACATTTAGGGTGTTTCTGCATGAGGAACTAACTTCAAAGTTAACTTTGAAGTTAGGCACTACTTCGAAGTAGCCTGCAGAGAGTCTAAATACATTTTCTCTTAATTAGAAGTTAACTTCAAAGTAGGGAGCCCAACTTCAAAGTCCTTACTCCATTCCAGGGAATGGAGTAGTGCCCTGCTTCGAAGTTTAACTTCGAAGTATGGCGTGTGTAGACACTCAACTTTTAAGTCTGTTCGAAGTTGTACTTCAAAGTAAGCAACTTCAAAGTTATTTTTGTAGTATAGGCATGGCTTTAAATAGCACAAAACGGTCACCCTTTTGTAGAACATTAAGAAAATACAATTCTCTGAGAAACATTAGAAAGGACCCTGTGTGTGTGTGTGTGTGTGTGTGTGTCCTGTTGTTTTTAAGTTGTTGTCATTGTTATGTAGTGTGTATGAGTAATATCTTCAAAATAATAGGACCTTAACACAAAATCTCATATCTGTATTTTCAAATGTAGTTTGGTATCAAACACATCCACACACCTGATGTTATGAAGAAGAGATGCAGAAAAGTATGGATTCTTTACTGATTTATCATGCACGTTATTCCAGCAATGTCTGCAAAAATGGAATACATCTTCAAAATACAAAATGAGGCTATCACCCAGCCCAGCCTCCTCATTTTTTTTATCACTGTCTCTACTGAAATTTCTGGAGTGGATACCTGTCTGAAACACCAAACCACTATCTCTATATAATTCTGCAAATACAGATTGATAGCAAAGGTATGGTATAAATATCAAATGTGCGACTTTGTTACAGAATATGTGCCCCTGTGAAATCTCCATAGGGCTAATTACACTTCCAAATAATAAATATTTAATGTGAGGCTGTATCTTGCAAATGGCTGTGTGCCATGCCACAATGAACTCCTCTGGACTTCATCTGGAGCTGAGAACACTTAACTCCCTGTATGATTAGATTCTTAAGTAATAAACAAAAAGGGCGACAAATTTACTTTCAAAATTAAGAATATTATTTCCACTCTTATTAACAATAGCCAATCAGCATTCATTTTGCAATTTTTACGCTTTAAACGCAGTTGTAACATTTAAAATCTATAGCATTGGCACATTCAAAGTGGTTTTTTAAATTATTATTTTTGATTGCATGTTTCTTTTGTCCTACTGCTTTCCATGAGTTATCATCACAGAGTTGTGGAGGTGCGTGGGAGGGAGAGACGTGAAAGAAAAGAAAGGAAAAGTAGTAAATCTGGAATCCACTCTTCTAGTCATAGCAGTACCTATTTAGGCAGTTCACCAGGCATTTGTATTAACTCTGTAGACTAGTTTCTATATCTACATTGCTGATGAATTAGTTAATATTACTTTTCTTCCTGAATTTATTTTCATTAGTTTTTCTTGTGATTGATACGATAGATTTCCATGCATTTTGTAAACTGTTGATTGCAGACACCATAATAAAAGCATTACTCATTTGGGCACACAAGGCTAGCCAAAAAACTCAGGGTCTGAGTTTGTTCTATTTAAGAGGAGAAATTAATAATAGCCAGGTATTTCTTTGATGCAGTTTCGTGTACTTACAGAGAATGTACATGTCCTGTAAACCTGATGTCAGTAAACAGCTAATTGTGCTTGCTGCATCGAGAAGACTCCTTTCATCCTGCATTTGTCACCCAAAAATATCCCCCTAAGTTATTTCCTGGGCCAAACATCATGCTTTCAGTTTATCAGTATCTCTTCATCTCTTCCAGTTTTGGGTTTGTTCTGCCTTTCTACATAGATGGGCACCTGTCCAAAACAGTACTTCTCAATCCTTTAGTTTTGCTCAAACAGCACAATCATGATTCATTAGCGGATATTTCTTTTTGCCTGCAAATTTTCTTCCTAAATATTTGAGTGAAGCAAGGCCCCTGCACTCCACTCACTGACATTTCTGTTCTTCTCTCTGTAACATGTGTTCAACCCTATAGCACGGGGGTCAGCAACTTTTCCAAGGCGGAATGTCAAGATCTGACCTTTTGACCTCTGTGGATGGTCTGAGTGCCGGCGATACTTTTTAGAGTCACTAATAGTTCTACTTACAACAGCTTCATTAATAAATTACAATGCAGAGCTTTACTGTTTAAAGACTAACCTATGGACACACAATATTATAACTTGAATGGCAGAGCAGAACAGTTCACAGGATCAAACTGTGGATGAGAAGCAGTCATCCATCTTTCATCTCTCACAAAGTAAGTTGAGATTTGTTTTTGAACCCCAAGAGATACATCCTTCCTGTGTGTCCCAGGGACTTACAAAATATGTGGGACTGATATTCCCACAGTCCCTGTTCCCAGGCAGGGCCAGGAGAACACCGGATATCTGCATCTCTAAAAAGTCAGATGACTGGCCAACGTTGCCCTCCCCAGGGACAGGACCACTGGAAGGAAGTATCTGCACTGGGCACATGGCAGAAGCCTGGGTCCTGCTTAAGGGTGGGAGAAGCTGAAGGTTGGGGAGTAAGAGGAGAAGGGAGGAGCAACCCTTGAATAGGGGGTGCCTCCTGGTCGGTGCCTAGCTGAGTGTTGCAGGGGCACTGGAACAATTTTTATAGGGGTGGTGCTGACAGCCCTTGAACCAAACTGTAACCCTGCATACAATGCTGCATCCCCTGCAGCCCCAGTTCTAGCACCCAGCAGACTACAGCAGGGCTGCAAGGTTACAAGGAAGGCACTACCAACCATGAGGGCAGGTAAAAAGTCACATACCCTGGGTATGTGAGGAGAAAGGGGCAAGACATATTGGCCCCAGGGTGCCCCCCGCCAGCGTATTCAGGGGAAGGTGACATGTTGCAGCCCCCTGCCTCTCTGAGGTTGTCTCCCATCTGTCTATGGGGGAAGGGATGACACAAGATATCGCCAATCCCACCTGTCCATACAATGTGGAGGTGGACACTAGACACACTTGCCTCTCAGACTCTGGGAGGGGTGCAGAGTGGGAGTGAGGGAGCGGCAAAGGCCCAGAGTCCATGCATGGCTGCTGAGCCAGCCCCTGGCAGGGTCTCTGTTGAGCTGGCCCACACCCCAGCCCCCCTTTCCCCCCACACCCTCTCTCATTTTCTTACTCTTTGCCAACTGAACTGACTCAGCAAAGGGTAGGGAAGTGTGAAACATAGGGAACACTGTTCAAACTCTGGTCCAGCACACTGTCTTCCAGAAGGACAATGGATGTTGCTGGAGCAGAGAACAGCTGGTTCAGAGAGCTCCAGCTGTGCGGGGTGCAGTGAAGCCCTACTGGTGGCAGGGAGCACTGCTGTAAACCCACTCTGAGGAGCCCGTGGGGCAACCCTGTGGCAAGGAGTGAGGTCGGGGAGCTCCACTTCTGAGAGCCTGGCAAGGGTTGGGGAGCCCTGCACCAGTCATGAGCCTGCAGTGGGGAGCCAGCTAGGGCAAGGAGACTTGGAAGCAGCTCCGCAGCCAGGGGAACCCCAAGCCAGGGCTGAGGGGGGACCCCCACTGGGCCAGAGAGCTGGATGGGGCACAAAGCCCCAGTGGCAGCCCACAGGCCCAGGTTGAGTCAGGGCAGACCCCCAGGTCCGCGAGCTGGCTGGGGCATGGAGCCCCTCCAGCCGGCCCCCCAGACCCACCCACTCTGCCAGCAGCCTCACAACTGCCCCCCTCCCACCTTGCCCTTAATGACTTAACTGTGCTTTTCAGAGCACAGGTTTGGACTCTGCTCTGTGTGGAGCAGCCAGGAATCCAGGCACAGGCTCTGTGCATGTCCCTCCGCCTGCTTGGGGGCAGGGCTTGCCCATCCTTCTCTGCTCCACCACTGCATGGAGGGGCGGTCTGGGGCTGAGCTCCCCCCAGTGTGCCTCTAAAAAGCAGCTCACACACCAAATGGTGCATGCATGCTGAGGGTTGCTGACACCTTTTCTAGGACTAGGTAGAAACAAAGCTTTATCTTGCTCATCATTTTCTCCTTATGTTTTATCAGTTTCTTCCTCTTCATCCTCTTCGCATAGTCTGTGTCTACACTAAAGCTAACTTTCAATGGAAGTTACTGTCAGAAGAGATCTTCCAGCAAAACCTCTGTCAACAGATCATGTCCACACACCCAAATGGATTGAAAGAGCAATCCGCTCTGTCGACAGAGAACGGCTAGACTGGAAGCTCAAGAAACAGGGCTGTCCGGCTAACCAGAAGCCCTGTCATTTGAGAAAAAGGCCTCCAGATCATCTACATAGCTTTTTTGTTGACAGGAAACTGTCAACAAAGGCGTTTTTCCTCAATGTGTAGAGGCACAACACTGCCACCTTACATGCTGGCTTTTCCTGACAGTCTGTTCACAAAGCGCATTTTGCATATACACATTCTGCGGGTATTTTCTACAAAAGCCTGGTTTTGTTGGAAAAACCCTCCCACGTAGACATAGCCTTAGTCTTTAACCTTTTTCTGCCCTTTAATATATTCTGCCTTTCATTTTACCTACGTTAGATCTCCTTTCCTGTGTTTCATTTTACTCTTCCTTTTTCTGTTCTGCTCTTCATTTAACTGCATACTTCTCTTCAAGAGGAACTATACTGCACTAGAACAAAAAGACAGTGAAACAAGTGCCATAATAAAATGAAATGGCTGGAGGTGGGACGGGAGACAGCAGAAATAAAAATATACCTTCGTTGTCTAGAGGGCTCACTGGAAATTTGAACTGAGAAACTTTTTTGTTTTGCTTGGCTTTGGTTATATTTTTGGCTTAGTCTTTTAGAGAACTTTAAAAGCTAAACCTTCTGTGTACTTCTGAGCCTTTATGTTTCCTATCATCCATATAAAAACTGAAAAGGAATTGTGGTAATGTGTGAGCAATGGACAATTTTGCTCCAGTTAAAGAGGAACATCTGTTAGACAGATCAATTTGGGGGGCGGGGGAAAGACTAAAAAGTGTGCCTGTGTGATCCAGTGGCAAAAGGAACAAGCTGTTAAGAAATCAAATCTCCCTTTTCTACCAGCCACCCACCCATACATTCCCAGTGACTTTCTGGTTATAGTAACCACATGATCAGGGTGGAAAGAAAACCAGTTCTGTTGATGGTTGTCAAGATAGCAAAGATTTGGGCAAGGCTGTAAGAATCTAAAATTCCCCTTGTTTTCCTCTTCATCCAAATTGCAAACATTTTTTTTTTCCTGCAGTAACTCTTCTTCCATGTGGAGTTGGCAGCAACAAGGGTTGAGGATAGTATTTTCGGAGTTCCTCGTACAAATCAGAATCAGCTCCTGACCCCATCCAGAAATCTGAGAAAACATAAGATCCCTTCCCTTGCACCTGTAAGAGCAGGGGTGGGTAAAATACAGTCCATAGGCCGGATACGGCACACCAATCCTTTGGACCCAGCCCATGGTCTGCCAGAACCCTGAGACAGACTCTCTGCCTGCTGAATCCCCAGGCCACTCCTTCTGGTGCACACCACTCACAGATGGCTGTTTGCAAGGATCCAGAGTGCAGAGGTGCATTCATGGGGTTCACCTCCCACCCTGTGGTGGGGAGAGGATGAAGCAATACCTGTGTTGCAACTGGCTCACAACAGGTATTTTCTGCCACTCTCTTCTGCTGCTAGCCACTCCTATGGCATCACTTTCAGAGGTTCTGCCTCTCAACCCTGTTCTTAGGGATTTCAGCAGAGAACGGGTAACCTCCTATACAGTGTAGTCTGTGTTGTCTTTCATTATCCCCTCACAAGTTTAACCTCTGGACCTGTTCAACAGTGATGTCAACTCTAGGAGTCACCCAGCAGAAACCTCCTCATTCAGGTCATGCTAAGCCTAATTCTTCTGCCCTTTACTTGTATGGTCCTATTGAAGAACATTATCCTAGACGTCAAACTCTCTCAGACATAAAGTCAATGGGCACAAAACAGACACCAAAACATTCCTGACCCACAAACCAGTTAGTCCACATTTTAATGGAGTGGGCCATTCTGTTAATGACTTAAGAGTTTGCATCTTATTGAAGAAGAATTTTCAGTCTGCTTTGGAAGGAGAAACTGCTGAACTCTCTTTCATATTCAAATTCGACACATTAACACGTGGTTTGAACTGGGATGCAAATTTTCTGGGACATTATAGGCGCTCTTTGGCATACTTGGCTTCATCTAATTCTTGACTGCCTCCCCCCACCGCCCCTCTGATTTGCTCACCTTGATAATTTTTTTTCTGATTTGTCAACCTTGCTTACTGTTTTTGGTTCTCTATGCCTTAAATATTGAGTCTGTTCTGGTATGGCTATGGTCTGAAGAAGTGGGTCTGTCCCACGAAAGCTCACCTAAGCTGCGTCTACACGTGCACGCTACTTCGAAGTAGCGGCACCAACTTCAAAATAGCGCCTGTCGCGTCTACACGCATCGGGCGCTATTTCGAAGTTAACTTTGACGTTAGGCGGCGAGACGTCGAAGTCGCTAACCTCATGAGGAGATAGGAATAGCGTCCTACTTCGATGTTAAACGTCGAAGTAGGGACCGTGTAGACGATCCGCGTCCCGCAACGTCGAAATTGCTGGGTCCTCCATGGCGGCCATCAGCTGGGGGGTTGAGAGATGCTCTCTCTCCAGCCCCTGCGGGGCTCTATGGTCACCGTGGGCAGCAGCCCTTAGCCCAGGGCTTCTGGCTGCTTCTGCGGCAGCTGGGGATCTATGCTGCAGGCACAGGGTCTGCAACCAGTTGTCAGCTCTGTGTATCTTGTGCTGTTTAGTGCAACTGTGTCTGGGAGGGGCCCTTTAAGGGAGCGGCTGGCTGTTGAGTCCGCCCTGTGACCCTGTCTGCAGCTGTGCCTGGCATCACTATTTCGATGTGTGCTACTTTGACGTGTAGACGTTCCCTCGCTGCGCCTATTTCGATGTTGGGCTGAGCAACGTCGAAGTTGAACATCGACGTTGCCGGCCCTGGAGGACGTGTAGACGTTATTCATCGAAATAGACTATTTCGATGTCGCAACATCGAAATAAGCTATTTCGATGTTGGCTGCACGTGTAGACGTAGCCCTAATAAACTATTTTGTTAGTCTTTAAAATGCTACTTGACTGCTTTTTTTGTTTTGATAGCATATAGACTAGCACGGCTCCCTGTCTGTTACTATTCAAATACTAGAGTGATTTGTGATGCCAAACCAGCCACAAGTGATCTTTGTGTGAAAGCAACTCCACCTGCTCTACACTTACACAGAGTAAGTGTGTTTATTCTAACATGGGCTGTTCCTGAAGTCTGTTTTATTATGACATTTGTCTCACTGTCAGGGTAGAGCTCCATCAGTTCCTGCTTACACTACATTGCATGTTCTTTCTGTGTCAAATGTTAATGTTGGAAGTTTCTTCTACTTCTCCTGCATTTCATTTCAGGAGATTTCCCAGAATAGCATTAGAACCAAAGGTCACACATTGGGCAAAATTTCTTTTTGGTTTCAGGATATTAAAGAACACAGAGTGACACCAAGAAATAATAAGGCCGAACACGTGCAGGCAAGGCACAGATGCTGTAAGAATCTGAGCTACTTTAATAAATGATCTCAGATTTTTACCCCCAGTGGCTGTGTCTATACTAGCTGCCAACTTCAAGACAGCATGGTAAGTAGAGTGTTGGGAGATTGTTAATGAAGTTCTACAGTGCATATGCAGCACTTCGTTAAGCTAATTCTCCCCTGAGGGAACTTCAAAGTGTTGAACTTTAAAGTGCTGGCTTGCGTGTAGCCATGGCTAACCCGCGGGTACTTCAAACTGCCCAGACTACTTTGAAGTCCCTTTACTCCTCAAAATTATCGGGCTGACCCATGGCTACACGCAAGCCTGCACTTCGCAGTTTCACACTTCGAAATTGCCACAGGGAGATTTAACCTAATGAAGTACTGCATCTGCACCACAGCATTTGATTAGTAATTTCTTGACACCCTATCTACCATGCTCCCTTTGAAGTTGGGAGCTAGTACAGACACAGCCATAGAGGAGCATCTGCTCTTTGATTTTTGCCTGTTCTTCTCTTTGGACCTCAGTTCAGATATTTTGATACCCCGTTACTTGTGCAGAGGTCACAACTATGGAAATAAGAGGAAAGGAAGGAGCATCTATTAAATAATTCATTTTTCAGCATTGCAAATCCAGTTTCCCCTCACCGTTCAAAATAAAAGCAGTCCTGTATTACCTTAAAGACTAACTTACCCATGAAAGCTCATTACCTAATAAATAAATCTGTCAGTCTTTAAGGTGTTACAGGACTGTTTGTTTTTGTGAAGCTACAGACTAACATGACTGTCCCTCTGAGACTACTGCCCAAAATATACATCTATTATGGACTGTGCTGGAATAGGCAAATCAAATGACAGTCTGAGTATTACTAGTTAGTGACCTTCCCTCCTTTCTTCCAGCCATTATTAATGTTTAATGATATGTTTTCCCAGCTCCCTCTTAGCAATATATCAGAGTTACCAGCATTGCTACCTAGCCATGACATGGTTTTTGAGTGTCTAGCAGGTGTTTCCCTTTTTTGCTAACCTCCCCCCACCCCATTTTGTGATTGCTCAATATTATATTCTCTGTCCTTTAAGTGGGAGGGGAGGGAGTGAAGCACACAATTCATGGTTGGTGCTCTCTGGCGTGCCTTTCCCAGACCTCCAGTTGGAAGGGTCAAAGAGACCCCCATTCCTTCACCACTCAAAGTATCCATTTTCCCACGTCCACAACATGTTCTGGCTTCCCTTTCTTGTGCTCTGAGGGAAAACACTTTTATTTCCAAACCTCTCCATGGGAGCTTGCAGGCTTCATCTCTGTGCTAGGCTTTTCATGATAAATCTTTCTGAATTTCTCACAAACAAAATCTTTGAAATGCCAACAAGATACAGGAAACTCTTTCACATCCAGCATCCCCGGGTCCAGGAGGTTGCCAGATATTCAAGTATTCTGGATAACAGAGATGTCTACCTAGCAATGCACAGCAGTAAAGAAAAACAATATTAGATATTAAGAAACAAACAAAAATATATGCAGAGTACTTTATTTACCAACAACAATAATAGTGTGCACTGCAACCTTATACTGTATTTGCTGTATTTATTTGTATTTACAAAATTTACATAACTAAAAATGGTTAAAATGCCAGTTATTTGACAGTTCTTGATTATACGATCCTGGATATGAAAAAGTTTGCTGTAGGTGTACCCACTTCCAGCTATTTTTTCAAGAGAAAATAATAATAATAAATTCCTATTCTGAATTTTAGAAGTGATTTCAGCATCATTAACACCCTGAAGTAAAAAAAAATTGCAAATAGTACTGCTATTGTGGGTCTTGTTCTGTGCCAAAATGAGCGCTAACTGTAGTTCACTAACATATAATTCAAGGGAAAAAAGAGAGCAGCTATGTACAGATTGCTTTAGAACTGAATATTAATAAGGTTTTTGGTACCAGAGAGAGACTTGCAAACCAGATCAGCATTAAACTGAAATCTATTCACTTTTTTAAATGTTCTTTACACTTTATTCCAACGCATTTGCAAATTTTGTTACCTCATAGAGCAGTTTATCTTAGGCTACCTCTACATTTAAATCTGGCTGTAATAGGATCTGGTCATGAGTTCCCAAGGCTAAACTGGTGACATCAGTAATTGCTATTGTTGTTGACCATCCTCTCGTAAACACAGAAGTATGACAACACATTCCAAAGTTAATTAGCAGGAAATGAAACCTCACCTTAAATCACAATTATCTGCAATAATAACAACCGAATCTCACAAATGTATTTAGGTAAATCTGTCTTTTAATGCATATACTTTTTCAGGAAAGGAAAAGGTACATGTATTTGAAATGAAAAGTCTCCTGTATAGTTCTACCCTTACTCGCAGTGATTAAGGTTTTACTTGCATGAGTGATCACATTGATTTTAATGGGGCTTTCAACATGAGTTAAGGTGGCAAAATACATCTCGTAATTTAGTGCAAATCACATTTATGCTAATAGTAATTTATATAAGATTCTGAATCACTAATCTGTATCTCTTATTTTTACATGAAATGCTAATTAACAGGTGTCTGTTACAGAGCCACCACCCTTTAAATTTCAGTTCTCGCACAAATTCATTTAAAATTGCATACCACTGTCTTACTCCCACTGGTCTCAAGCTGCTGGCCCCTAAGTCAAGTGTAAGACTGTTTACGCTAAAATTGCTTGAGATCCCACAGCGCTTCTGACTGTTGTCCATCTTTTGTTGTTGGACGTGTCTTCTCTGAAGTGATCTTTAGGGAGAAAATTTTCTTAGCAGTTAGGAAGGTTTTATAATCTTCAAGATCCTATTTAGTGTGATTTATTCATTTCAGGGAAACCCAAATACACATTGCCCAAATGAGGATTACTATAAAATTTGACCCCTCCTTTTACTTTAATGTAACCATACTGTGATAGAAAGATTGAAATTGCTGGTAGGAGGGTAGGGAAATATGCACACTGTATGTTGTTATTTTTGACAACTATTAGACATTGCCAAATAAAGCTCTGACATTGCACAGTCATACATGTTACAGTTGAATTGACTCACTGGGTTGCAGGAGTGATTTATGGTCTCTGATTTTATAAGAAACTTGAGGACAAGGACAATGAAGAATGTAAAATCTGTTATTCTAATATAAACTCCAATTTGCAGTAGTAGAACAATTTTTTTTTAATTAGCCCATGCAGCTGTTCTGTCTTTCTGGGATATTCCAGGATGAAAGCACCACATAAATGTAGTACATTCACATGAATATTAGTGGGGAGTTTAACACATTGGAGTTAGTGGGAAATTCTATTAATTTCTATTTAATTTAGAAATTAAAGAATCTTAAGAATGAAACCCTTGAGCTTGATTCAGCACCAAGTAAAACTGTTGTTAACTGTAACCCAGACTGTTGGAAAGTCTGCCACTGAAGGGCCTTACGGGAGCACAGCAGAGAGTGCCCACCACTTTTCCCTGTGAAACGAGAGGAAATATCATATGGAGTAGCCCAGCCCAGCCCAGCCCAAGGGATGGGGGTTGCTGACCAAAAGTGTGTCATGGCCAGCACAAGTGGGGAGTACTGATTCACTAACTCCTCTCCCCAACTTCCATTTGCAAAGTTTTTTTGTTTGTTTGTTTGTTTGGTTTTTTTTTTTTAAGCTTTGGTGGGACTCAAAGCTGTTCCCCATTGGCAAAATCCCCAAAGAGGGTGTTGGCAGTAATATCATTTCCCTCCTGGGAATGAATCCCACATAAGGACTTGGAGGACCTTAATGGCATTGCTAGGTGAATTTACCTGATTTTTTTGAATTTGTTCCCTTATGTTTTGTTGCTCCCTGGCATCCCACTGCCAGTTGATTAATACAGCCCTTCATCTGCATAAAGGCCTTCTGTTGCCATTATGGTAAAATGTCACCAAATATGAAGGGACAGAGAATATCCCAGTCTCCTTACAGGTGGGTCAGATGGGTCAAGAGCCAGTAGATAGTCTATGCGCAGCAACCTTGTGATTCTTATGCTTGGTTGCTTGTCTACAACTAGGTTGCTGAATTTATATGCTTATATTGTGAAAGTTCTTGTAAAGACAAAAGGCTAAAAAACATTGAGAACTTCAGATCCTGTAACAAAAAGGGAAATATTGAGAAACACTGAAGAATGTCTCTGAAATGTAAACAATTTCTGATGTTTCTGACTTCCAAGATATCCAGAGCCAATGCTTATTAGTAAAACTATATCATATTCCAATAGAAAAGGCTAGTGTCATCAGATCTGCATGAGTTAATTTATACCATTTCTGAGTTATGTAAATGGCACAAAATGTAGTGCCACTTTGTATTCTTATTACAATCATGAGACTGTCACTGTAATTGATTAATTTTGTGCCATTCTCTTACTGTGATCTCTTTGTCACAGGAATAAGCTATCACAGAATTTTAATTCTTGGTACATTTTAGTTCCCATAATATATTCTGATTCTCATTCTAGTGACAAATGTTGGCACAAAATCAGACCATATTCATAACAAAAGCTGCAAAAATACAGCAGAAAGCTATACAGAATCCATCTTCATGACAGTCTCAGAACAATGAGACCAGAAATATCACACAACAAAACTCTGTGTTTTAGTGACAATCTTAGTATTGTAATCTTACAATACTCCAAAATGCATTTTGAACCTTTTAGATTAGATTTGTTTAATTCATTTTGCAACATGAAAACAGTTCACAGTATTTTAACTGGGAAATGGCAAATCATTTAGGCTCCAAAAGTGATTTTCAGGCAATAGTTGTAGTTTAATGGAAATGCCAGCTGGCATCTAAATAATTCCTAAGAGTGCCTTTCTTCGACTGGTGGGGGAGGGGAAATGCACGTTTTAGTAGGACCTATACTATTTACATACTGTTTATTATCATGTTTTAGTAGGACCTCTACTACTTATATACTATTTATTAGCAGTTCATTTATATTCCTTCTGCTGGGATAGTTAACTAACAAACAGTTAACACGGGTATACTCTAAGGCTATGGCTAGACTAGAGAAATTTGTCAACAAAACCTGCAGAGCATCCAGATTCCCAAGGGCATTCTGTCAACAGTAGATTGACAGGATGCAGCGCTTTTATCAACAGCTGTGTGCCACTCCCCACAAGGAAGAATGGCTCTGTCGACAGACAGCTGTTGACAAAAAAACTGGTCTGGTCATTCCGAGGCCCTTCTGTCAACAGAAAGGGCTTCCGGGACACAAAACAACCCTATCTGCTATGCTTCCAGTTGGCCAGTTTGCCGACAGAGTAGCCAGGCAGTCTGGTCACTTTCTGTTGACGGGGCGGATCGCTCTTTCAGTCCCCTTTGGTGCCCTGGCTGCAATCTGTTGACAGAAGTTTTGTCAGAAGATATCTTCTGACAAAAACTCCTGCCAATAAATCCCTCTAGTCTAGATGTAGCCTAAGAGGAGACCACAGTATATTTCTTAGTGAAATGGTTTATGCTGCCTTGAAAAAAAATGGTGTTCCTGAGTGATAGCATGATTAGAATTGTTCATATCTAACACTGTTGCTAGCAGCTGTATTAATTATCACTTTTCTGAATGTTCTGTTTCAAAGATACCATCAGACAACCAACACAAGATTAATCTCACTACAGCTGTGTCTACACGTGCACGCTACTTCGAAGTAGCGGCACTAACTTCGAAATAGCGCCCGTCGTGGCTACAAGCGTCGGGCACTATTTCGAAGTTAACTTCGACATTAGGCGGCGAGACGTCGAAGTCGCTAACCTCATGAGGGGATCGGAATAGCGCCCTACTTCGACGTTCAACGTCGAAGTAGGGACCGTGTAGACGATCCGCGTCCCACAACGTCGAAATTGCCGGGTCCTCCATGGCGGCCATCAGCTGGGGGGTTGAGCGATGCTCTCTCTCCAGCCCCTGCGGGGCTCTATGGTCACCGTGGGCAGCAGCCCTTAGCCCAGGGCTTCTGGCTGCTGCTGCGGCAGCTGGGGATCCATGCTGCAGGCACAGGGTCTGCAACCAGTTGTCAGCTCTGTGTATCTTGTGTTGTTTAGTGCGACTGTGTCTGGGAGGGGCCCTTTAAGGGAGCGGCTTGCTGTTGAGTCCGCCCTGTGACCCTGTCTGCAGCTGTGCCTGGCACCCTTATTTCGATGTGTGCTACTTTGGCATGTAGACGTTCCCTCGCAGCGCCTATTTCGATGTGGTGCCGCACAACGTCGAAGTTGAACATCGACGTTGCCAGCCCTGGAGGACGTGTAGACGTTATTAATCGAAATAGCCTATTTCGATGTTGCTACATCGAAATAAGCTATTTCGATGTTGGCTTCACGTGTAGACGTAGCCTACATCTGTCATACTGCGTGAAGTAAATTGTGATCCAAACTGGTTCACCAGCCACATCTCTTACTTTGATACTGGGTTTCCATTTAACATCCAGAGTTAGACTAATACAATAAACTCTTTCATATATGGCAACCCAGGGCCTGGGAGGTTTCCGGATATTCAAATATTCTGGATCATAAAGAGGTATACCTAGCAGTCCATAACACTAAAGAAAAAAAAAAGATTAGATATTAAGAAACAAAACAAAAATGTACTTTATTTACCATTTACAGTAGTATTATACCCAGTAAACTTACAATGTATGTGCTGTATCTATTTGTATTTCCTTTCATTGCACTGTATGTATGGAAAATATGTCAAAAATTTACATATGCTTAAAATGCTGGTTATTTGAGAGTTCTAGATAATAAAATGCTGGGTATGAAAGAGTTTAGTGTAATTGATGAAACCAAAACTAATGTTTGTGTTCAAACAGATTGATAAACAAATCTGGTTATATTGAATTTCGTTGTCAGAAGAAGAGGGAAAATAATCTGTTTGCCAGGCTGGCACGAACATAATTGGTTAGAGCAGTGACTCTTTTGTGAAGAAAAAGGAAAGAAGAGGAGGAGGTGCCAGTACTCGACCAGATCCCCGCCCCACCTCCCTCAGCCAATCCCATGGCTAGGGCTCCTGAGGTGCTGGTACTCAGCACTGACAAGTACTGGCACAAAAAAAGCACTGGGAAGGAGAAAGTATTTTCAGGTTTATTAATTAAGATTAAACATGATACATAAAAATGCATCAATTTGATGGCCAGATTGTATTTCAATTATACTGTAAGCATCTCATTTTCAGTGGTTTATGACTGCAATAAAATTTTACTCTAGGTTCACCCAGCTTACAAGTCTAACATATATTTTACATATCTTTACATTCTAAGTATGGCTAGAAAGAGAGTTTGGTTTCTGAAATTATATGTATTAATTAATGATGCGACTTCATATAAATATTTTACTCTCCTTTTTATACACACTTACCTCTACCCTCTGTGACCTATCTGAACAACCACAAAGTGAGACATCTAATGTCAGTAGTAAGTTTTGGAAATGTAGGCTGTTTTTATCTGAACAAAGGCTTCTTACATTTTATAAATGTCCATTATTTCATTCTGCAGTGCTGACACTGTCTTCTCCATTACTTTTATGGCATTGCTATCCACATACGACGTCCTAAAACAAACGTCATGCTTAACCATAGACTCAGTCAAAAAAGATAAACTGGCATTGTGACCTTGCTCATAGACAAATATGTGCTAAGATCAAAGAAAACTTGGGAAAGTGTTTATCAAGTATAATTATTGTTTAAATAAATATTTTCATTTTTTAATTTTAATTTATGCTGAAACATCCTCCTCGCTTTTGACCATATCCTTTTAACTAATATCTATCCTTGGCAGAAGAGAGAGTTCATATTTTTTTCATCTTCACTTTTTATGATATGCAAAAGTGGTCACACTTTGAAGATAGGACAGATACCACCCTTTCTGGGAACATTAAAAAGGTGTCAAAGAAATGAGAGACTGGTGATGTTTCCATTTTTGGCATTCAATAATTCAGTTTCTGTAAAGCAGATAACAAAGGAATCCTCATAAATCCCAGACTACCAAACCTTTCTCAAAACTGACAAGCCTTTAACTGTGAATTTCCTTTCTTTGTGTTTAAATTATTAAAGTATTTTTTATATTTTCATAGTTTTTTTAACTTACTAAATTGTTGTGCAACCCTGTTTCTTAGAAAGGATATTGTCTATCTACTATGCAAATAAAATACAGAATACGAGAATTTTTAACTGTTTTTGTCACTTTACTGAAATTCTTCACCCATCAGTGAGCCTTTTGTGAGGTTCTCTGATCCAATATTAATGCAAATTATATTGTCGTGTTTTGTAGCTTTTCTACAGTTATCACTCAGCTCTAACCTAAATTTGTCGTTTTTTTTTAAATCACTAATGGATTTGCAACTAACCTATGGCTGCAGTCGTGGCCAGTTGCCTTCAGTATCACTTGTGTATGCATTGAGCTGATAAGTACTGCAGATTATTTTCCTCTTGGGCAAGCACAGTAGCACAGTGGTGTTTTTTCACCCCCCCCCCCCCCCAGGGAAGTTGGGAAGAAAGAAAGACAGAAAGAAAGAGATTGGAAAAAACCCTCAGAATAATAATTACCTTAGTCTGAGAGGAGGATGACAAATATACCTGATTGCTTTCTAGCCCTCTGTACAGTGTGACAAAATATGGTTGCTCAGGAAAACAGTGTGATCGCTTTCTCGTCTTTTTAATGTTGCTTCATTGAATTCTTCCAAACTCTGTTTGTCAGCATTATTAGTTTGCTAGTGTTATAATTAAAGGGCAAGTGTTCATCTAAAATGGATTCCTTCCCACATCAGAATGACTATCCTTAATATCTTCCATGTCATATTTTCATATTACATTTTAATTTGTTAATTCATCAGTATGAACTGAGTATCCTAGTACATAAAGAATCACTCATCATGACTCCATAGTCTAACAACTCTTGTTGAAAGGTGACATAATTATTGAAAAGAAGAACAAGATTTCAAGCTTTTGGGTCATATTACGGAACAGATTTCATATGGAACAATATATGCCTCACATGACTACACTGAAGACTTTTATTTTTTTGACTTGCTTTTGTTGGTGCTCATAAATTGTTGTCTGTTCCTTGTTCTGAAAAGGATAAGCAGGGTCATGGTACTGGAAGTTTTGAAATCAATTTTATTAAATCAATGAGCCTACCTAAAATTAAAACCCTTATTGTCTATTCAAGTAATAAAAGTTGTACCCCACCCTATGGATTGTCCCAGGAAAGCCACAACTAGCTAACGCTCCTTGAAGGACACAGATACAGCTTTCTGATCAAAAATAGGCAAGTAACACTAAATTCTTCAAACACAAAAATAATATTTATTTAGAAGTGAGGTTACACTAAAAGAAAAGAGAGAGAGAAAAAATAAAACAGTAAAGGTTACAGTTCAAGGGAAGCAGTATGGTATATAAAAACACCACACTTCAGTAACAATTGCAACTCTATAGCATATAAGCAATCTAACACTATAATCAGTCACTTAATATTGGGGGGGAAACAGATGTGTTGGGTGCTGAGCAAGGTGCAGGGTGTGGGGGGTAGCTGTGCACTCACAGAAGCGGTGTGACCTCAGGCGGAAGGAGCAAGGTTGGGGGCGGGCCTTCAGTACCAACTTGATCACACTGTGCCAGGACCCACTTCCTGGGCAGCCCTCAGAACTGCTGGAGAGTGCCACGCAGCACTCTGGCAGAGATTTAAAGGCCCAGGGTCCTAGATGACACCACTGCTGCAGCAGGCAGGAGCCTTTTTGAATCTCCAGGCCCTGGGGCAACTGCCCCCTTTACTCCCTCCCCCATCATTAGGCCTGCTTAATAGTATAAACTTATAACAATGCAGCAGTTGTGGCAATACATCAGTTAAATATTCTTTATTAGACCTTTAAATATTTAATATTAAATCATCCATTAAGAGCTGATCTTGTAATCATTAGATGGGTAGGGGAAGATCCCCTACAGAACTCAGTCATCCAGATTGATTTACAATTGAAACCCATATCCTCTAAAACAGAGGTGTCCAACACATGGCCCACAGGCCAGAATCTGGACCACAGAGCTTTTTCATCTGGCCTGTGGAGCTGGCAGCAGCACAATTTTGAAAGATGGCTGGGCAGCTCAGAGCTGCATGTGGCTCTGTAAGGAGTCATTTGAGGCTCCTGCCGCTACTGCCAGTCACTCCTCCTGCAGCTCTCTGCCCTGCTGCACTGAAAGAGTAGAACTCAATTTAATTGGCCTAATGGCTGGCAGGAGGAATCTGTCCATTAAACCAATTAAATATAGTTGCATTATTTCCAAGTGGCAGGACATGGAGCTGCCAGAGCTCCACATGGGGGAAGTGGAGCAGAAGAACAGTGTGGCAGGTGGCTGCACAACCCCAATGAGAAGGAGAAAGAGGCAGCGGGGAGGCCTCTTGGGAGCTGACCACAACTTCCCTCTCTAGGGGGTTGGCGCCTCCTCCCAGGCAGTGCGGTTTCCCCCCCACTCCTACTCACTCTGTAGTCATGGCTTCTCCCACCTGTTTCTACTGGCAGGACTAGGACCAGCTTTCTGCCTGGCCCCAGGACCCAGTAAGTCTGGTGCCGCTAGGTGGGGAGTAGCTGGGAAAGTTGCAGGCACTTTCTGGACTGAGAAGTTTGGGGGAAGTGGGTGGTGAGACCCAGAGTGCATGCAAGGGGAGAGCAGCAGGAGGGCGAGTAGGATGTGGGTTCAGTGGATAGGTTGGGACAAGTTAATCCTGGGGTTGGGGAGGCAGGCTGGGGGCTGAGAGGGTTAAACCGGGGGATGGAGAGTGGGTTTGGGGCTGAGAGCAGTTAAACCTGAGGATTGGGGTGCAGATTTAGGACTAAGAAGGTTCAACCTGGGAATGGGGGGTCAGGTTTGGAGCTATTTTGTGTTTGGCCCCCAAAACATGTAAAAAATTGCCATGTGGCCCCTGATGAAAAGAGGTTGGCTACCTCTGCTCTAGAAGGATAAATAGAATAGGATTTTAACTTTTGGGGGCATTTCAAAAATTCCTTCTAAATCTTCTTAAGCGGTCCTTCTGTTCTGTCACAATCTTGGGTACAGCCTTTAGGGAGTGTGGGTATGAAAACCAGTGGTGATATTTCCTGGCTTCTGAGGGGGGAAACTGCTGAATGTTGCCCTCTGCTGACAGCAGATAAATGAGCCCACTAGCTGCTGTAGCTATGCTGTGCTCCTGTGTGGACCTCCCATTGGCTGGGTGCCAGGATTGGCCATTGCCCAGACAACCCTTGAACCTTGAGGTGAGCTTCAGCTGTTGTTACAGTAGTTGGCTTTCAAGCAGCTCTTCTCTTGCTGGGTTTTGCTGCAGTTGCTGGAGCTGTTCCACAGGTACAATAGAACCCTGAGATGTACATTCAACTCATGGATATTTCTGGTTGAAGTAACTTTGAGTGGTGGGGAAACTGACCAGCTGCTGTGGAGAAACTGCTCCTGACAGTCCCCAGGAGTGGTGGAGAACTGGGAACCAGGCAGCAGCCTAGCTTCTCTCTGCTGTCTGGAGCCTGGAAACTGACCAGTGATGTTTCTTGTCAGTTTCCCAGCTCCTGCCAGCAGAGGGGAGCCGGGAGCCGGGCTGCTGCCTGCTTACTGGCTCCTCTGACTTGTGCAAAATTTGCGTAACTCAGGGGGTCTACTGTATTTTCTACATTTCAGGTATCCGGTGGTGATCAGGACACTTGCTTCCTGGTCCTTATCTCCTACAGAGCTTTTAGCCTGTTGGACAGCTGCTCTTATGTATGATGTCAGCTCATTACATAATTTATTACAGCCAATCAACTTGCAACTGACCTATGTTTGCCTAGTCCCCTGTATCACATGTATCTTACATGTGACTGAAGCCCTTTTCACTTTTATGAGATCAGTTCACTCCCATTAGATTTTTCAGTTAACCTTTAGATGAACCCTAGCTATTTCCTGTCTAAAGTCCCATTGGTTTCTATGGGTTACAGTATATTTCCATGAGCATGTCAAAGGGTCCTGACACCATCACCACTCCTTTTATGTTCAGGTAAGTAATTTTTTATAATTTTGCCTAATTTAAACCCTTTCTGGGTTTTTTTCTGCTTTTTTTTCAATTTAGAGGCTAGTGAGGCATTTCAAACAACAAAGTCTGTCATCTTACCATTGTGCTTGATGCTCTACTGATTAATTTTAAACTGTGACACAGCTCCTACCTTCATGAGGTTGCACTTTAAATATATCTGTTACATGTATAGGCACAGAGAAATCGTAACTACCCAAAGCGGATATTTCAATGTGCATTTTCCAAGATGTGTGTACAGTCTGTGTCATTGGAATTTCCCAGTGTGTGTTGATGTGGAAATGACAAAACTGAAGAGTCTCCTATGCATTAAAAATAGGGTTGTTGATTTCACCCTAATTCACTTGTGATTAAATCAAAATATTGTGTTTAATATTGGTTAATATTGATTAGTCACGTTTAATCTAACTGTTAAACTATAGCATACCATTAAATTTGTTACATGTTTTTTCTACATTTTCAAATATATAAATTCCAATTACAACACAGAATATAAAGTGTGTGGTTCTCACTCAATGATAGTATTTTATGATAAATATATTACAAATATTTGCACTGTAAAATAACGTATGAACATTTCAGTTCACCTCATACAAGTACTATAGTGCTTCCAATTTGGTCTGCAGTATCTTCACTGCTGTAGTTTTCTCAGTATGATGTAAATAAAAGTAAAACTGTAGCTCATGCCCATATTTATTGAAAAGCTTTTTTGGTACCATAGGCCTTTGCTCACCAAACTAGTGAGGACAGTTTTAATCTAGGTTCACACTGGGCAAATGACAAAAGCTGCCAGGTAAACAGGTTTTTTTTCTTTTTTTTTAAAGGCAAATTTAACAGATGACTAGGAAATAAATGGAAAATTACAATAGTGTCATATGAGTAACAAGAGAGAAATCAGTGGGTGTGGGGCTGTCCCTAGTAATGCTGGTATCCTGTGCAGTCCATTACCTACATAGAATCATAGAATACTAGGACTGGAAGGGACCTCAAGAGGCCATCAAGTCCAGCCCCCTGCCCCAATGGCAGGACCAAGTACTGTCTAAACCATCCCTGATAGACATCCATCTAACCCATCAGGAGAGAAGTGTGGGATGCAGGAGCACTGCAGGTAAGGATGCTCATCTATGGTTTCAGGGGAGCAGGCAGCAGGCACTGGCAGCAGTGAGTGGCATAAGCCTGTGGGTCAGAGGACTCAGGAGGAGCAGCAGGCAGAGAGAAAGAGTGGTCTCCCCTTCCACTGTGGATCTTGTTTACACTGATTTAACGCATGGAAGGGTGAAGTGCTGCTTCTCTCTGGCAAGCATCATAGCTGCCTGAGTCTACTTCACTTGAGCCCTCCAGTCCACAGGCTCATGTCTCTCACCACTTCCTGGTAAGGAGAATCTGAGTGAAGATGGCAAGTGTGGGGGCTGGGGGAATGGGGATAGGGAATGGGGATGGCCATGTAACCTAGTGCTCTGCAAAGTCTGGGGCAGTTTGGTGCCCCACATATCATGATGCCCCATGCAGCTGTATAGTTTGTGTATTGGAAGGGATGGCCCTGGCTGGGGGAATCCGTTCAATGTCTTAGATATCTATATATAAATTAAGGGATTACAGGGAATAAATAGGAAGACATAGACGTAGAAGTCTTAGTATATATTCTAAATTAATGACTGAAATAAGGGTATAAATGGTTATAAAAAGTAAGAAGGTGTTGCATTATTCATTGAACACTTGCTCTCAGGTCCACAGAAAGATGAAAGTTAGTTGAAAGTCCCTTTGTAAAGTTAAAAGGGAAAAAAGAGCAGTGACATACTCTGGATCTCATGTTGAACACCCAATATGGAACTAGAGATGGATGAGATACATCTAGGACAAATAATAGAAATATCTAAAACATAAGACCTGCTAGAAATGGGGGACTCTAACAATACAGCTATCCTTTGGAAAAGCATTATGGCAAATCACAAAATGTTCTATAAGTTCTTGGAACTGAGGAGAACTAGTGAAGGAAGTAACTAGTAGGACAGCTATTTTAGACTTCCTTCTGACCAACAGAGAGGAATTCGTAACAAATCTGAAGGTGGACGATAATTTGGATGAAAGAGATCATGGAAATGGTAGATTTCCTGGTTCTAAATAAAAGGAGGAGTGAGAACAGCAGAATAAGACAATGTACTCCCAAAAAGCAGACTTGAACATGTTCAGAGAACTGATTGATAAGGTCTGAGGGGAAGAAAATACAAAGGAAAAAGGAGTTCAGCAGAGGTGATAGATTCTGAAGGAGGCAATATAAAAAGTAAAACTGCAAACTATCCCAGGGCAAAGAAAGACAAAAAGAATAATAAAAAGACAGTGTGGCTCCATCAGGAGTTCTTTAATGACTTAAAAATCAAAAGGAATTCTTCAAAAAGTGGGAACATGGAAAAATTCTGAAGGACATGCAAAGGAATAGCACAAGCATGGAGATTAAAAATCAGGAAAAATCAAATGCACAGTTTCAAAACTGGGAATAACTGGCTTAGAAGTAGTACTGCTGAAAAAGCATCGAGGGGTCATATTTGGATTACAACTTGAATAAAAGTCAACAATATGAAGTAGTTATGAAAAAGGTGTGTCTGCATAATAATTTTGCAATGCTGATTTTGCACATTTGACTTTTCTATTTATTTTTATCAACTACAAATGCAACAATGCCTTCGCGTTTCCTGAGATCAAGGTCTAGGACAATCTATCCTATCTTCATGGAGCCTAGCCCCAGCTCTCAATCTTTTGTCTCACCCCGCCCCATGGCCAGACCCCTTAGAAAGCACCCTGCCCCCCTTCACTGGAGCAATCATGACTAGCCAGAGCTCCATGTCCCTTCACCTCAGGTGGAAGAGCCCTGAACAGCCAAAGCACCAAAGGCCCCTTGCAGCCAGAGGACTCCCAAGATGGTTGGAGCTCTGAGACCTTCCCTAGGCCTGAGGATCCACAAGATGGTCTCCTAACACAGAACCTTCAGACCCCCACCTGCCTTCCTTAAAGAGCCCCCAGGTGTTCAAAGCTCCAAAATCCCTTGCCTGGAGTCTCAAGCCAACTGCAGCCACCCCATGTCTCACTTTTCCCAACCTCAAGCCACCAACAGGAAAGTGTACTTCTCTTCTTCAGAAGGAGTTTTGCTACGCTCCATGCAGTTTTCAGGGCAGCAGAGGCAGTGGAACATGTAGCCTCCTTAGCTTCCTCAGAACCAGCATTGGGCATAATGAATAAAAATCTTTCTCCCAACACCCTGTGACTGGCCACAGTGGCACTGGGGATGCTTGGCCTTCCCAAGCTTATTATTCCTGACCCCTCAGGCCAGCAGTACTAGACCACCCAAGGGAGATGATTAGAGTGGGGCTATTGCTTGGCCTTCTTAATGTAGCAGAAAGCAGATGTGGGGAAAATTCAGTTTTTAATAGGGTTCTGTGTCCATTGCTCTGGGTTACAGTTCCACAGGATCCCCTGAGTCTTCTGACTGAGTCATACAAAGTGCTTCCAGGAAATCCTCATGATGTACAGCCCCTAATCCCTAAATTCCCACTCCCTTTCTCCTTCTGATGCTGCCTGTACATTAAAACACACAATATAGCTACATATAGGGACCGTATCAATGTATACTCAATTTCAGGTACCTTCTGAGTCGAACGCAGCAGCTGTTTAACTGTGAACAGCAATGCTAAACGAGTTTAGGACAGAGAAAAAGAACATAGTATCTAATTGAAACTGCAGGAGAAATCTTGGTATTGGAATGTAAATACACACGCTGGAAAGGATTCAAAGTGCTAATGTTAGCATACATTACATTTTTATTTTTATTTTTTAAGGAAAGGGAGGAAAGGGGAAAGTGCTATGATAAAACCAGTGGTCAGGACTTCACTTATATGTAGCACCTAAAGAGGAGACCAATACATTAGGGCAATTAGTATATTGCTAACTCAGACAGAAAAGTTAAAAATATTGGGTGTGTCTACACTAGCCGGCTACTTCGAAGTAGCTGGCACAACGTCGAAATAGTATGCGTTGCATCTACACGTGCCGTGAGTTATTTCAATGTTGAAATCGACGTTAGATGGCGAGATGTTGAAATCGCTATTCCTATCCGAAGATGGGAATAGCACCCTACTATTCAATGTCGAAATAGGGCATGTGTAGACGATCCGTGTCCCGCTACGTCAAAATAGCGGGGTCCTCCATGGCGGCTATCAGCTGAGGGGTTGAGAGGCGCTCTGTCCAGCCCCTGTGGAGCTCTGTGGTCACCATGTGCAGCAGCCCTTAGCCCAGGTCTTCTGGCTACTGCTGCAGCTGGAGGTCCATGCCGCGTGCACGGGGTCTGCAACTGGTTGTCGGCTCTGTGGATCTCGTGCTGTGCAGGGTGAGTGTGTCTGGGAGGGGCCCTTTAAGGGAGCAGCTTGGGGCTTTGCTGGCCCCTTATTTCGATGGGGAGCGCTTGTGTGTGTGGACGCTCTGCATTTCCTTCCAGAGGAGCTCCTTTCATTGTTCTCTGTCGCTACTTCAACGTTGAATGTCGATGGCACCAGCCCTGGAGGATGTGTAGACGATACGTGTCAAAGTAGCCTATTTTGATATTCTTACATCGAAATAGGCTACTTCAACGTAGTGTGCTAGTGTAGACGTAGCCATTGAGATCTTCTAGTCAAGAACAGGTCTGAGTAAACTTTGCCTAATTTGTGAGCTACGATGGAGTCCTAACACAAGGTGATATGACTGAAAGTGATTTGGAGGTAGGCAACCCTCTGTAATCATAGAACTATAGAACACTAGAACTGGAAGTGATCTCAAGAGGTCATCAAGTCCAGTCCCCTGCCCTCATGACAGGACAAGCACCATCTAGAGATAATGTGAGCTCTTTGTGTTGTATGTTTTGGGGGATAAATTTAGAAGTGAAATAAATGGACTAAGTAAAAAGTGAGGAAGATAGTGTGAGCATCTGTAAAAAATATAATATAAATTATGAGGGATGGCATAGGGTAATGTGACAATGAAAGCCTCCAAAGGGAGAATTTACCTTTCCCTCACTACATCCTCCTATTGGTTAGTTCTGTTATAACAACTCAGCTGCTTTGCCTGCTCATTGTAATTCATATCACCATTTACATCCCCTCTAAATCTGTCTCTTCCTCTTTGGCCTATTCTTTCCTGGGTTCTTGTGTTAACCACCGCCATACCCTGAAAAAATAAAAACCACCAACAAAACCTTCATTCCTTCCAGAAAGTATCACTGCCATTTTTCCAAGTCTGTGGAGGGTCGAGTGTTTACCAGTGGAAAGAAATTCCATCTCATCTATAGGGGCTGAAATGCTGCCCACTGCATCTCTTTCAAAAGAAAGTTAAATTAAACTTGTCCTAAGTAAGTTAGAGTGCAGAGATATTATACAAAAATCTTTTGCAAAGGAGTTCAGGATAACGTCATATGAAAGGTTCTGTATCTATGTACTGATTATTATGTGTAGTGTTGTCAAAGACATAAGATGCTGTTTTGGCTTAGAAACACCTAAAAGCTGCCTCTTCGTCTCTCTGAGAGTACACAGTTTTTTCCACTATTTTCAGTGGACCAAGAAAGAGCTCTTCTTGTAACAGGAGTAGAAGAATGCTTTTGAAAGGAATGCTGTGGTCTTTCAGTTTTATTTCAAAAGAATGCTTTTTGTGTGTTGATTCTCCACTAGAAATTTCAAAAGAACCATTTCTTTCAAAAAACATTTCAAAAGAACTTGTTAGTGTAGACGCAACCTGAGTGAAAAGGGTAAAATTGTTCACATTGATTAAAACACATTTATACCACAGTGCTGTACGTCTATTTTAAATAACTCACTACTGGAGTGTTGTTGAGTAGGAATAAACGATGTTTAAGGAGCAACTGTAAAGTGTACTTTCACTGTTTACTTCCATTTGCATGGGGACATACAGCTTTTTCCAAGCACAGAGATTCAGTTGTGGGGAATATCCAACATCCCTGTAAATGAGATGGCTGCATGTCAAGCCCACTGCCCATAGTAGGATGGGATTGGTGAACCTACTAAAGAAGTTTTCAGAAACATAAGAGAACACAGGAGCCTGACATGTTTCTCTGTGCTAGAATGTGAGGACTCAGAAGACCTTGCCAGTGTAGAGGAGATAGCTGTAAGAAAGCGAGTGAATAGTCAGGTCTAGTGGTTGAAGAAGTGACAATTGGGCCTAATGATCAAAGCAGCAGTGGTAATGCTTGGTCCTTGGACCAAAAATGAGAGACAATTGCTAGAGCAAGAATCAAGAATAGGGTTGAGAAAGGACTGAAGCAGTAGCATACACAGGCTGGGGCTGGGATTAGGAGCAGACCAGGGAAAGCAGCAGTCTGTCAAAACCACCAAGTAGTGGGGGATACTTCCAATAAGACAGAAATATTGATTAGGCTGTAATGGCTACTGTCATTGGGAGCCTCTAATTCTGACATTGTTAGATCTGTGTCAGTAGATTGGATGAGCCTTGGCTGATTGAAGCCCACAGGCAACCAGCCTCAGGGAAGATTTATCATTTTAGCAGCCTTCATCAGATTCAGCAATGACTCCTTGCAATAGCAGGGCAGGAGGAGAGAAGCTCCAACCAGTCAGATGCTTCTTATCTACCCTGGTCCCACCCAGGACTGTAGGTTGCCACCTTTCCTTAATTTGATATCCTGACAAGGCTGTTTAACATGGAAGAGCAAAAGAGGGATGAGGATTTAAAGTGGCCCTACACACAAGTACAAGGTGATCCATAATCAGAAGATAGTGTACTGTTCAAGCTGAAATATTTCCTGACAGCAAGAAAATGCACAGCCTGGGGAGAGACTGCCACACCTGGAAGAGCTGAACCTAACTCCTGGTTTCCTGGGGAATTTTTGCTCTTTGCCCATGCTACACCATTTACTGGGTGTCTGACTGAAATAAAATTTACCTTGACTCTGGGCCAGTTTCTTTTTTGTTATTTTTTCCTTGACCTGGGGTTTAAGAAAGTCCTAAGCTTCTGAGCCTCTTACCCAAAATGCCAACTAACTACACCATGAAGAGCAATGAGGACCCATTGCTCTTTCTCTCCTTGGTCGGCATCCATTTTGAGAGCCTAGCAGTTTCACTAAAGAAGAATGCAGCCAGGTGTTGATATATTCAATTACTGTATTGGGATTCAACCCCATGTTAAAATAGCTAGTCCAAGCCAAACAACCAGCAGTTGCCTCCGCTGCTTCATTCTCTGCACAGCTGGGGCAAACCCACTTCACTTCTCTTCCAAACTGAGCCAGGGACAACATATCCAAGAGATGCATCTGCCTCCTCTGTGGAAGATGGAGATCATCAAGAAGGAACTATGGTCTATGCTGGAACTTGGAGCGATTGAAGAATTCCATAGTGACTGAAGGAGACTAGTTGTTCAGGTCTCTACGCTGGATAGAACTATCCAACTTTGCAGTGACTGTTGAAAAGTTGATGCCATCTCTAAATTTGATTCATATCTACTGCCATTCATTAAAGAGCTACTGGAACAGTTGGATGAGGTGCCACCCTAAATTTTACAAAGGGATAGTGTCAAGTCCCAATCACTCTTGAATCCTGAATTAAAATAGCATTTTCCATCCAAAACAACCTATATCAGTCCTACACAAGGCCTTTTGGCTCGCACAGGGCTCTGGCAAAATTCCAAAGTCACAAAGGCTAATCGACAGAATCCTCAGGCTCTCAGAAATTATGCCAGAGCTTATCTCAGTGATGTCTATAACAAGAACTGGTGGGCCGACCACTACCTCAAGTAATATTCTGAGGGAGTGGTTGTGTAACGGGACAGATAGTACCCACAGATGCAACAAAAGTTTTCAAGACAGGTTGTGGACACAACTAGACCCACCCAGTTACACCTGCAACAAATGAGATACACCGAGTAGAGTTTAAAGGAGGATACTTAGCTCAGCTCAGGGCTGCCTAGGAAGGAAGACAGAACTTTACTTCTGATATGAGAGAAGTTGGTTTGCATTCCACCAACTGAGCTAGATTATGGCTGGATGAGAATTCCAGATCCTGAGGGAAGAATGGAAGCTTAGATAAGCCCTGAACAGGAGGGCAGAAGCCCAATGAGTGTTCACCAGACAATTCATTTTGGGTTGCAGTTTATTTTGGTCCTGATTTCTTTTGGACTAAAGCATCTTTTAATGGGCAGGACTGAAGTATGCTTGCTATCTTGAACCTCACAGAGCCAGTGAACTACCTAGAGAGGCCCGGAACTGGCCGAGTCATGTTCTGACAGACCACAAGAAGGCAGTCCTGTCACACACTATTTCCAGATCTGAAGAAGTGAGTCTCTCCCACGAAAGCTCATCACCTAATAAATAATTTTGTTAATCGTTAAAGTGCTACATGACTGCTGTTTTGTTTTGTGAAGATACAGACAAATTCATCTACCTCTCAGTGACTGTCACACATGGTATATCCTGTCCGTTGAAGGTCGTAATGTGTACATTGCATTCTGATATTTCTGTGCAGTGCAAACTAAGATAAGAATGTAGTGACTGCAGAGTTACTAAATAACAATCTAAGAATACTGAGTTGTAATAACTTTATGGATACTATATGTGACCTGAGTCAGTGAGATAATCCATGTGTTACTATACTGAGTTATTTTCCATTCCTCTGACTGTATTAATTTAGGTTAATGGGGGAGAGGGTGGTTGGAAAAGAACTCAGGCAGGCTTCACATTGGCTCTAAATTAGTAGTTTCCCAAAACTGGTGATTATAGTGATCACAAAACAATAGATAAATTATTAATAGGTTCCAGACATGGTTGTGCAATTGTTTTGCTGAGATTGGTGGCACAGACTCTAAAAGGTTAAATAAATTCTCCGGAGTGCAAGAGAGTGCAGACTTGTTAATGGATAGACCGACAGGGAGGTTATGAAGACATATCCTACAGGAAAGTTTGAAGGATCAAGGATCCCCCAAATTTTCAGGGGACTGTGCCTTTGTGAAGACACAGCCTCATAAATAAACTGTTTATCACAGAATCATAGAATCATACAAAACTAAGACTGGAAGGGACCTCAAGAGGCCATCAAGTCCAGCCCCCTGCCCTAATGGCAGGACCAAGTACTGTCTAAACCATCCCTGATAGACATCTATCTAACCTATTCTTAAATATCTCCAGAGATGGAGATTCCACAACCTCCCTTGGCAATTTTTTCCACTGTTTGACCACCCTGACAGTTAGGAACTTTTTCCTAATGTCCAACCTAAACCTCCCTTGCTGCAGTTTAAGTCCATTGCCTCTTGTTCTATCCTCAAAGGCCAAGAAGAACAAGTTTTCTCCCTCCTCCTTATGACACCCTTTTAGAGACCTGGAAACTGCTATCATGTCACCCCTCAGTCTTCTCTTTTCCAAACTAAACAAGCCCAATTCTTTCAGCCTTTCCTCATAGGTCACATTCTGTAGACCTTTAATCATTCTTGTCACTCTTTCCTGGACCCTCTCTAATTTCTCCACATCTTTCTTGAACTGCGGTGCCCAGAACTGGACATGATACTCCAGCTGAGGCCTAACCAGCGCAGAGTAGTCCATAAGAATGACTTCTCGTGTTTTGTTCACAACATACCTGTTAATACATCCCAGAATCATGTTTACTTTTTTTGCAACAGCATCACACTGTTGACTCATATTTAGCTTGTGGTCCACTATAACCCCTAGATCCCTTTCTGCTGTAGTCATTCCAAGACAGTCTCTCCCCATTCTGTATGTGTGATACTGATTGTTCCTTCCCAAGTGGAGCACTTTGCATTTGTCCTTATTAAACTTCATCCTGTTTACCTTTGACCATTTTTCCAATTTATCCAGATCATTTTGAATTATGACCTTATCCTCCAAAGCAGTTGCAACCCCCCCCAGCTTGGTATCACCTGCAAACATAATAAATGTACTTTCTATGCCAATATCTAAATCGTTGATGAAGTTATTGAACAAAACCGGTCCTAAAACAGACCCCTGCAGAACCCCCCTTGTTATACTTTTCCAGCAGGATTGAGAACCATTAAGAACTCCTCACTGAGTACAGTAATCCAGCCAGTTATGCAGCCACCTTATAGTAGCCCCATCTAAGTTGTATTTGCCTAGTTTATTGATAAGCATATCATGCAAGACCATGTGAGACTGTATCAAATGCTTTACTAAAGTATAGGTATATCACACCTACCACTTCTCCCCTATCCACAAGGTTTGTTATGTTATCAAAGAAAGCTATCAAATTGGTTTGACATAACTTGTCCTTTACAAATCCATGCTGGCTGTTCCCTATCACCTTACCACCTTCCAAGTGCTTGCAGATGATTTCTTTAATTACCTGCTCCATTATCTTTCCTGCCACAGAAGTTAAGCTGACTGGCCTGTAGTTTCCTTCGTTATTCTTATTTCCCTTTTTATAGATGGGCACTATATTTGCCCTTTTCCAGTCTTCTGGAATCTCTCCTGTCTCCCATGATTTTCCAAAGATGATCGATAAAGGCTCAGATACCTCCTCTATCAGCTCCTTGAGTATTCTAGGATGCATTTCATCAGGCCCTGGTGACTTGCAGACATCTATTTTTTCTACATGATTTTTAACTTTTTCTTTTTTTATTTCAACTTCTAACCCTACCCCTTTCCCACCAGCATTCACTATGTTGGGCACTCTTTCATCAGACTTCTCAGTGAAGACGGAAACAAAGAAGTCATTGAGCATCTCTGCCATTTCCAAGTTCCCTGTTACTGTTTCTCCCTCCTCACTGAGCAATGGCCCTGCCCTGTCCCTGGTCTTCCTCTTGTTTCTAATGTATTTATAAAAAGCCTTCTTGTTTTCCTTTATGCCAGTAGCTAGTTTGCGCTCATTTTGTGCCTTTGCCCTTCTAATCTTGCCCCTGCATTCTTGTGTTGTTTTCCTATATTCATCCTTTGTAATTTGTCCTTGTTTCCATTTTTTATATTATTCCTTTTTTTATTTTGAGATCATGCAAGATCTCCTGGTTAAGCCAAGGTGGTCTTTTGCCATATTTTCTATGTTTCCTATGCAGCGGGATAGCTTGCTTTTGGGCCCTTAATAATGTCCCTTTGAAAAACTGCCAACTCTCCTCAGCTATTTTTCCCCTCAGTTTTGCTTCCCATTGGACCTTACCTATCAGCTCTTTGAGTTTACCAAAATATGCCCTCCTGAAATCCATTATCTCTGTTTTGCTGTTTTCCCTTGTACCCTTCCTTAGAATTGTAAACTCTATGATTTCATGATCACTTTCACCCAAGCTGCCTTCCACTTTCAAGTTCTCTACCAATTCCTCCCTATTTGTTTAAATCAAATCTAGAACAGCTTCCCCCCCGGTAGCTTTTTCAACCTTTTGGAATAAAAAAATGTCTCCAATGCAATCCAAGAACTCACTGGATAGTCTGTGCCCTGCTGTATTAGTTTCCCAACATATATCTGGATAGTTGAAGTCCCCCATCACCCCCAAATCCTGGGCCCTACAAGACTTTGTTAGTTGTTTAAAAAAAGCCTCATCCACCTCTTCCACCTGGGTAGGCAGCCTGTAGTAGACTCCTAGCAGGACATCACCCTTGTTTTTTTACCCCTCTTAGTCTAACCAGAGACTCTCAACATGTCCATCTCCTACATTCATCTCCACCTCAGTCCAAGCGTGTGCATTTTTAATATACAAGGTAATGCCTACCCCCTTTTTTCCCTGTCTGTCCTTTCTAAGCAGGCTGTACCCTTCAATACCAACATACCAATCATATGTATTATCCCACCAAGTTTCTGTGATGCCAACTATATCATAGTTGTTTTTATTTATTAGCACTTCCAGTTCTTCTGCTTATTACCCATACTTCTTTTATTTGTATATAGGCATCTAAGATATTGATTTGATCTAGCCTCCCTGTTTTGCCCTGACCCTCTTTTTACTCTGACATTGTTGCCCAGGCTCCCACCCATTTCTGACCCATCTAATGGTTTTAAGCTGTTTTTCTCCGAAATCCCTTTGTTCTAAATAAACAGCACTTGGCCTTAAAAGTCTGTTTACTGTGTACCTTCGGTCATATTTCCTGCAGAGACCTGAACTGGTGGTATTACATCTAATTTGGGCCTTTGCACAGTTTGTACTAGAGGACTGCAGGGCAAAACAAAATCTGAGAGTAGGATAATCATGTGATTGCCCTGAGAGAGAGAGGTGATGGTTTGAGGCCCGAGACATGAGGGAGATTATACTCAAAGAAACCAATAGGCATCTAAGGTGCAGTTAGCTAGGAAGTGTGACAAAGATAAACAATGAATTTGCAATAGTGGAAAGCAAAAAATGGAATGAGGAGCTTTAATCTGGTTAGTTGCTAAACAGTGCTCTTATGGTGTGGTCTCTTTTCAAGAAGATTACAGTAGGTTCATGTAAAGGACAAACAGAAAATGAAACTCATAGGAAAAAAATGCCCTGAAGCAAATTCATAGAGATAACTATGTTATCAGTACAGATGTGCCTGTATTAATTCGGTGCATTACGTGACTTGCACAGACAAGATTATCTCTGGTAGAAATTTAAAAGCACAACAGACAACTACTACCTTACATCCATGTAATCTATTGATGGTGTAGTGCGGTGACAGGTAAATGGCAGTATTTCAGACTGATAATATTGCACTATTACCCTTTATCAAGCATAGCTGGAATTCAGCTACCAAAAGTAATATAGACCACCTACACATTTTCTGACTCTACCATCCTGGTAAGTAGTGATGCTCTTTTTTGAGCTATAAGTAGTTAGTTTAGGCATAATTCCAGTACTACTGTCACTGCAAGTTAACATAGCTGCTCTCATTGATTACAGTAGTAATTTACAGCAGTCTTGGAAAAGACATAAAATTAACAAGCATCATTGGAAATACAGTACAGTAGGGTTTTTATTTTTAAAGAATTATTGTATTGACAAATTCAGATACAGATTGAACCTCTCTAATCTGGAACTCTCTCATCCAGTGGTGGAAGTGTTGGTAACATGCTAGACAATATTTACCTCCTGTAGTCTGGCAAATTCTCTCATTCAGCACTGGTCAGATCCCCAGGATGCAAGACTAGAGAGCTTTAATCTGTACTGTGAATATGGACTCTCTTTAATTGCCATTAACCTATAATGGCACGATTAAGCAGCTGCAGTTATCCTCCATTTATTTGCTGCCCAATTGAACTATAACAATATATTTAAAAAAAAAGGTTTCTAGGCCATGACTGTGAAGATAATCTTCAGAAAATGAAACATAAACCAACGCAGTAATGTGTCAAACAATGTATGTAGGTGTCAGGGATTTTTCATCCCTCAGGCATTATCGTCCCCGTGGGCCAGGGGAAACAAGCCTTTGGGCCATTAATATCATCACAGGGGCAGGTAGACTCTAAAAAAGTACATAGGCTGCCATTTCGCGCCCTTAGTAACTGTTACTCTGTGTCAGTTGGTTTTACCGGTAACCTGAACTCACACACATTTCAAATCATGTATTTTAAAATCCAGGGCCCCCATTGGACAAAGGTGAGGTGGCTCCTGGGGAGGGACCTGATTGAAAACAGGCCCCTCAGAATGCTCACATGATAATGAGATCATAAATATTCATGACAGCAGAGAATATAAGGCGGCGCCTCGCAGTGCTCAGGGTCCATCTGGTTCGGTCGGTCAGTCAGCCCGTTCCTGTTCGCCCAGTAGAAGACTTTGTGAAGAGCTCCTGATCTGAGAAGAGCTCCTGTCTCCTGAGCCTGCAGCGCTGCAGCCGCCCAGCAGAGTCCGCCCTGCTGAGACATTCTACCTGAAATCACTTTGCTTGAAAGCACTTTTCAAAAAGAGCTTGGGAACCCTGAGGTAAATTTAAGTGAGGGTCGAACTGGCCTCGCTCCTAGAGCGGGGTACTGCGTCCTCACCCCTTAGTACCCAGGGTCTCCCACCTAAATCACTGCGGCATCTTCAATCCAGCCGCCGACAACAGGCTGAGAGCGGACGGGGAGTGGGGCAAACTGGCCCCATCAATAGGGTGGGGTACTGCGCCCATTCCCACTGAGGCTTAAAGCCTGCAACTTAAGCAGCACCACTGCCCTCGCTGCCACCGCCTCCTCTACCGGACTTGACCACCGGACTTGAACACTGGAATTGACTACCAGCTCACACGGACACGTAACAAACCCCCTGAACACTAACTTTTCAACCTAATTTAGGCCGTGTGGGGTTGTTTACCAACCATACACCCTTAATTGGGATCTATTACTACCTGGGACTGCACACCTGACTAACAAGTCCCCAATTAGTTGTTTTAGTAGTTAAGTTTGTTATTGTTGTTCTGTTACCCTTTTTGTTGCCTCCCTTATTTCCCTCTCCCATTTTCTCCGATCCCCACTGTAAAAAACAGTTGGGAAGGGCCCTTGAAGGGTGGACCTCAGGGCCCAATAGAGCGACCTTGCAAGTCACTCAGGACATATAGGGGTAAATACAAATTAATCCCTGTAGTCCGGAGACGAAAACTCACAAAACTCTTTCTCCTTGTATCTTACAAGGAGAGCCTTACCCGGGCTTCCCCCATGGAACCCTTAACCCTGTCCATAGTAAGTGCTTAAATATACAATAAATGAGTTAGCGTATAGTTTAAAGTATAATTAGAAGTAGATAAGTTGATATATAGTAATTATACTGTTTGTGCTGTTTAGCTATACTGTTTATGTTGTTTGCTAGTGTTAATAAATATAGTTGTTATTTTAAGATCAACCTTCTCCTCCTCGTCTCACCCTCGCCACAGGCAATCCCTCGCCAGCTCTCGCCCTGCCAGTGGCTAGCTTCTCCCCCAGTCTCTCCCGTGGTTCGAGCACTGCGCTCCAGGCCCCCTGCCGGAGGTGGGTGGGGTCGGTCTGCGGAGGAGCGGAGCGGCCCTTCGCCAGTTGGTGGGCTTTCTGCCAGCTCCTCTGTGCCCTCGTCTGAAGCCCCGTGGGGGATCCGACGGACTGCTGGTGCGGGGTCAGCGGGGGGTCGTTTTTCACCCGCGATTCTGCCCGCGCTGTCAGTAGGTAGCTGAAGCAATGGCCTCTATTAATTTCTGAGCTGCTAACTTTGAAGCCTGCACTTTAGGGTTGATATCTGAAAATCAGAACATTAACATCATGAAACATCATGGCAGGACTTTGGCCACGGGAGCCTCTGACTGCTGCCTCTCACTGCTGGGAGCCTCTGACTGCTGCCCTGCAGCCAACCCTCTGCCTGTACACCAGCGACCTGTAAGTGCCTGGCTGGTGCTGGGAGGAACAGCCATGGCACAGTGGGACTCACCTTGCAGCTCCGAACGGAGACCTACCAGTAAATCCACTCAGCCTGGGGGGCTTGCACAGCACCCATGACTGTCTTCCGTGTCATGGATCAGGGTTTGCCAGGGTGATGCCATCTATCTGGGAGTTCCAGTTGATCAAATACAGGATGAACAAGAGTTTAGTGTTTATACCTGCCCCTATTCCCGATTGTGCCTCGGTAGTGAGCGTTTGGTAATACCAGAAGAATCCTCCATAATTTGCTCTTTGTTTACGCATATGCCTTATATATATAGATATTGGGAGATAGAGATAGATATATAGATATATAGATATATTTTTTACTGGTTGGAGTTATTTTAGCCCGGGTGGAAAATGGAGGAACCGCATTTCTGTTTTTTTGTAGCATTCATTAGCAGTTGTCTGAATTAGTTCTAACAACCTTTATATAAAAAAGATGACATAACTTTTTGATGGACTATTAAATATTTTGGGGAATGTCTTGTGATCAACTACACAGGTTTAGAGTCCATATACATATAATTTGTTGTGTGTTGCCACATGTCCTGTCAGTTGCTTTTGAGATAGCAGCTAGTGAAGAGTAGATACAATGAGATGTCCTGCGGCACCTTATAGACAACAGATATGTTTGAGTATAAGCTTTCGTCATATGCAACATAGCGTTACATCTGAAGAAGTGGGTCTTTGCCCATGAAAGCTTATGCTCAAACATATCTATTAATCTATAAGGTGCCACAGGACTTCTCATTGTGTTTGCGGATATCGGCTAAGACAGCTACCCCTGTGAAGAGCAGATGTTTATGAAAGTATAAAACACTGTGCATGAAAGTGGCTAGTTTGTGTTCTAATTCTCCTCTAAGATAGATAATATTTAAAAGAACAAATGCTGCTTTTGGATACGCTATATATCCATATATACGAGTCACGTGTAAATATGGAATTTTAGTTCCCAATGAAGTCATTTTCTAGTTTTGAGTTCTCGTTGATATCAGTGGGAATTCTTGTTTATATTTCAGGGTGGTGTTTGATCCAATATATCTTTTTTTTCCTAGAATATGATTAAATGTGCATATGGACATTAATTACTTAAAATATTATTTGTCCTTGCTTCTGCTAATAATGTTTAGTATGCAAGTCTTTGTAATATGTTTGTCCACTGGTGCCATTTAATTCTTAACTCTTAGAAAGATTTCAGTATTCAAAATAACTCTCTAGTTAACTTTGCACTCCCTCCAAACTCCCCTTCTACTTTTTTCACTGTGTATATTTGCCTTTAATTGACAAGCTGTTCTAAGGAATTAAGTATTCCCTAGCTGGCTGGCCTTTGTAAAGAAAAAGATCCTTGAAGGCAATCAACAAAGTGAAACACAGCATGTTTTCTTAGCTTGTAATTCCTAATAAATCAATACCAGGCAAACATTCTTGCTTTAAAGGTTAAATACTTTAAGCCTTTTGATAGTAATTGAGTGTATTTTCAAGAGAGGTTTAATTTTGATAGCTTTTTTTTCTCTATTCCACTAACAGTTGATTTAGATAGTAAATATTATGAACTGCTGAGTGACACCTGTCAGCTTGTGTATATAAGTGCACAATACTCAGATGTGATTCAAAGATCCCAGCTGCAACTTTATTGAGAAACTAGAAGATTTATCTGGTGTTGCTCGGGTCCTTAGCTAGTTTTGGATTTTGGAAAATAAAATGGTGGGGATGATGGATTCAGTATACAAGCTGCCCTGGGAAGAGAGGATTACCCCAGCCTTCTCTCACAGCAGCAGTTTGGGGCCAGGTGAGAAACACCTCTCCTTGGCTGCTGCAGCTCCAGCAGGCAGAGTCGGGAGAGGGGTACATGTACCCCTCCTGGAGCAAGTCCATGATTGTTTGCCCTTTGTGCTCCCCAAGCCAGAGTGAGGAGTGCAGCAAATGGTGCACTATCCCCTGGGGAAGCATCCAGCAGTTTTACTGTACAAATTGAGGGAGAGGAAGGGGAAGTTTCAGGCCCCCTTCTACCTTCCTTAAAGGGTGCCTGTGGGAGTGGGAGGCTCAGGACTGGGACAGTCCTTGATGAAGGGTGTTCCTCCCTCCCCCTTACCCATACCAGACCAGCCCCTTTCACCTGCCTGGTGATTTCTGTATGGTTTTGTTCATCCCCATACAAATGGTGGGGGAAGGTGCAGTTTCCTGACAGCCCTCCCTAAAGGACACCAAGGGCTGGGAGGCTCAAGGGGGGCAGTCCTGGAGGGAGTGGGGGGCACACCCCCAGCCATCTCCTTTCCCCTGTGTGTTGATTCTGTCTCATTTTTGTGTGGTTTTATGTTCTTAACACTTACCATTTAGGAGTTCTTGATTAGTAGATTATATTCCATTAATACAGTTCACTTTGGCCCAGTGGCATAGGTACAGTGTCCCAGATCATGTGTGATGACACAAAAATGAAAATGGTGAACAAGGAAGAGGAAAGATCACAGATTCAAAGTTATCTGTATTGCTTAGTAAACTGGGTATAAACAAACTGTGCATTTCAATATGGATAAATCAATATGTATATGTTTAGGAACAAGGGATGTAGGACATATTTACAAGATGGCAGTCTATCCTGGGAAGCATGACTCTGAAAAAGATTTAGGGATCATGGTGCAGGATCAGCTGAATTTCAGCTCTCAGTATTATACTGTGGCTGGAAGAACTAATGTGATTCTTGTATGCATAAATAAGGGAATCTGGAATGAGAGTAGAGATGGTATTTTACCTATATATTTGGCATTGATATGACCACTGCTGGAATAGCGTTTTCAGTTCTGAGGGCCACAAACCAAAAAAGATGAAATTGAAGAGGATTCAGAGAAGAGCTGTAAGAATGATTAAAAACACCTTATCGTAATAGACTCAAGGAGCTTAATTTAAGTTAAAGTGTGAGTTGACTACAGTCTAGAAATATTTATATAGGGAACTAATATTTTATCAGAGCCTTTTCAAACTGGTAGAAGAAAGTTATAATACAATCCAACGGGTGGAATTTGAAGATAGACAAATTCAAAATGAAAAGGTGTTAATAATGAGAGTAATTAGTCATTGGACTAAATTACTAAGGATCATGATATATTCTCCATCACTGACAATTTTTAAATGTTGATTGGATGGAGGTTTTTTTGTTTTGTTTTGTTTTCTTATAAGATATGCTATTGGAATTGTTTTGGGGAAATTTTGTGGTGTGTGTTATAGAGAAGTTCATGCTAGGTGATCACAGTGGTTTTTCTGGCTGTGAAATCTTCCACTAGCCTCAATTCCATGGGAAGAACATTTTGACCTCATACATTGTGCCTAGAAAAATATCCCACGATAACTTGTGATTTCACAAATATTTGTCAAGCTAAGCCACCACTTTTTAAATCTAAACTGTGGCATGGAGATTTTTAAAGGTATTAGTGTTTCAATACCTAAATGATTTAAGAACCATAAATTTCATTTTTAACAGTGAGTTTCAATGAGATCAGGAGCCTAAGGAGTGCAAGCCTCATTGAAAATCAATGAAATGAGATGCTCCTAGCCCCTAAACCATGCAGGTACTACAAGACTGAATGGAGGAATGCCAAAATATTTAGAAAAATCTGGGCAAGCATGATTTAGGAATCTAAATTCCTTTGACTTACAAAAAGAATTAGGAGCCAAAGGCACTAACATGATTTTAAAAATGTACCCTTGTTCTTTAAGAGACTGATTTTTCAAAGATACAAATATCTAGTGTTCATTGAAAGTCAGTTGAAAATAGGCATTGTTCATGCCTTTCAAAATATTATCCTAGTAGCATAGAAATTCTAAAAAATACAGTAGTGGATTTTAAATAAATGCAAAAAAATACTAATAGGGTACCTAATAATTATTAATGCTGACCTCTTAACTAGTGCCTTTCATCTGCAACACAGATGTTCATCACATGCATGTTCTCATGGGAGACAAACATGGGCAACTGTTGGTGTATTTGGGAGTTGCACCTGCAGAGGCGTTTGCCTTTATATTTATGCTCTCCCTCTGTGGAATCTCATTGGATCTGTATTTATTTCACAGTCCAGAAGGGAGCAGGATGATTGTATACAAGGCTAGGTTAAAACAATGAAAAGTTTGTGAACAGAATTTCACACAAATTGACTCAATTTATTTCATAAAGTTTTGAATTCATCATATTGTAATTTTTGCTCTAACATATCATGAATGCCTGTCCATATTATAGATAATGTGGGAGGAATCTTACTAACTCTTTGCCTGTGACTTTCCACATTAAAATGCGGCATGCATTTAGGACACTATGTAAAAGATTATCAAGAACAATAAAGCTCAGCCTCTTCATTTTTCTGAGGTGTCACCTAGTTCTACAACAGTAAAAAAATCCATCAGTTCCCATAGACATTGGAAGACAGTCTCTGAGCTCATTTACCCTTGACTTCAGGGGACTCATTTCTGCTTTAAATTAGTATAAACAAGACCAGAAGAAGCTTTGTCTTTCAAGCTGAAAAATCACATATCAAGAAGCTGTGAATGCATCCCAAGGAAAGTGGGTGGGTTCCTATATCCTTTTGTGACTCTAGGCAGATGCATGATCTGAAAATAGATAAGAATATGTGTTGTATAGAGTATTATAGTGATTTGAGAAAGCCACGCTTACAATGGTAACAAGCTTGCAATTTCCCCATGAGAGAAGCTCATGGTTCCTTCAGTTTGTATTGTTAGGCTTCTTGGTTTTAGGTGCTTTGAATTAAAAACCCTTCTGTGTGCCTCAGCTGATCTTGTAGATTTATAACTTTAGAGGAATTTAGAGTTAAAAATGGAATTTGAAGAAGTTAAAATTATCTTTCTTTTCAGACACCTCTCCTCCTACAAATATAAGGCCAAAATTAAGGCAGAACATTCTGTACTTTTTTCCATGTAGATATTGATCAGCAAACCCACCTTGAGACATTTCTGACAAATATGACAAGTGACAAGATCAAGTTGCTGTACTTAAAGGTGAACTTCAAAAGCTTTTTATTTTTAAAAAAATATGCAAAACTCTGTAAAACTTCAAGGGAAGTTTGTTTGTGTAGGGAAAGAAAATAACTTGTTTTAAGAACAATGTTAATTGCAGCTTTGCAACATTTAAAAAAGACAAAGATCTCATGAAAGCGCAGCTGCAGACTTCCTGGTGTCTTTTCTAAAATAACTAAATTCATTCCTACCTGTGTCATGAACACAGGTTGAAAAGATTTAATCTATTTTAATCCCCACTTTTCAGCCACTTTGTTTATGATAATTATGATATTACTTCCTGAATGAGAGAAACTAGGAATTATATGATTTTTTTCTTATATGTACTCCTAGTGTACTGAACCATGGTACATTTCATAGTCAGTCATATCATAAATTTAATACATGTTTCTAATAATACAACACATGAATCCACAATTTGTGATGCATTTTGGCCTCTTTCACATTCAATCTGACCATTAATCGTCTACTATTACAGAAAACTCTTAGGTCATCTTGAACAGGTGTGAGAAGAAAAGTAATAATTTTATTGTCAGCCACCTCCAAATCTTAAACTAATAATGACCAATTTTATATTGCATTTGTATGTGCTACTACAAGTAACATTACTGAGCATTGCTCATTTTTTCCTTTGTGTGTGTTTGTGTGTATTTTCATTGCTGATGTTGTCATTAATTAACCCAATTTTATGTGAAGCCTGTGAAATGGTTACAAACAAGCATTCTTTTCAAAGGATCATTGCAGAAAACAAGTACTCCTTCACCTACAAGACTCTGAACAGAAAGAGAAAATGTCTCACACAGTAATTTAAATAGTGATGATATAAAATGTTCTTTTTCAATTTTCGTTTTAGATCTCCATCCTGAGAGACAACAACAGGATGTGCCTGGGAGAAGAGTAAGTTAAAATGCTTCTTTATGTTTCAGTTTATTTTTATAATGGTCTGAGGATGTGATTTTTCAGATTTTAATAGCTTGTTATGAATTTAAATTCAGCGTATCTTGTCCATGAATTTGAACATTTAAGCCATTCCACTAAGTCCACAGTAGCATTTGTGCTAAATTGTGCACCTACTTCTGCTCTCCTTTTTCAAGAAAAACTCGCATAGACTTCAGTGAGATCTTTGAACAAGAAGTGCTTCTTTGGTATCTCTGACACTAGTCTCAACAAGCTTTCAGTGAGTAAAAGAAAATGTAAAACACTTATCAGTTTTGTAGTTTATCATCCTTGGAATCAAGGGGTATTCTTATTCTAAATTTATTCTTATTTACTTATTCTAAAACCAGTTTGTGCAATTCATAACAGTGTAGGAGGGAACAAAAAGTAATACATTTCTTACTCTAGATTGAGTGAGAGGGTTGATTTCATGATCTTATACTATATAGATTTCTCACAAATGCAAGACAATGTAATTTTGGTTTTACACTCCAGTGGGTGTGTGCCCTTGAGTACTGAGCAATTTCCTCACAGAAAGCCTTCCTATGCAACACAGATTTTAGTTTGTGTCATTCTCCAGCTAGGTCCCTTGATCCCAGGGATACATGCAGGAGGTCAGGGTGAGAAAGCCCAGGTAACACCTGGAAAGGAGGGGAAAACTGTCACAAAGAGTAGTTTTTGATAAACTGAAAATGGCAATCAAAATGATAACCTGTTTTGATTGTAAATAACTAAGTAAACAGAGAGAAAGTAAAATCTAATGTAAATTTATTTTGTGTGGTGTTGAATGTAGGTAGGAGCTGTGATAAAATATTTCTTGTTTTCTCTCTTGACCAGTTAAGGCCAGAGTCTGAAAAATATCCCCTGAGCTAAAAATTGCCAGTGTTGTTTTTACTTTGGCTTTGCTGTGCCTTCTTGTAGAACAGTTATGTACACAATACAATAAATAAATTGATGATGATGCAGCTAATTAATAATGGGCCCGATTCATCATTGTTGCTCCAGTTTACGTTGTTCAAGCTGTTCTGTAGTCCATGGAATTACAGCAGCACCCATCCAAATACCATTAATGGAGCTAAGACCTGCTTTTACCATGTTGTTATTAATACCCGTGTGAATATATATAAACAAAAATGTTTCAGTGTTCTTGTAAAATATGGGAAGTGGGGGAGAAATTAAATGGAAACAGTTTTGTCTGGCTTGAGACATTTCCATACAGTGTTTGCCAGTACATACCATAACATTCCTCTTGCTCACAATAAGCACAAAGGGAAATCATTAGAAACTGATTATAAACCCAAGTCAAACTGAATAGATTATTACAGTTATCAGAACTGAAGTAAGTACCAAAGTAAGCTAAAAAAAGTTAAAAGCAGATCAGATTTTAAACTTTGTTCATTATTAAAATACTTTACTATTAACTACCATAAATACCTTTTAATATAGTACATTACAAAACTTTCAAGTGTTATGTGTTTAGGTATTTTTTCCATTTTTTTAGGTTAGTTTTCAATTCTTTAGAAATAGGAGCTTGTAAATATTAAGCTTACTTAAAATAGGGAAATATAAGTTGATCAGGTCAAATTTATTTGATATCATTTGAAAATTATTACCTATGCTACATTTTAAAATTCTCGATGTCTGCACAGTAATTCTTTAGCTTTAAAAATATCTGAATGTGGCATTGTGTCTCTCCCTAAGAGAGAAGTATTTTACATTTTGCAGTATGAATTCATGATTCTCTTTCTTGTAATAAGAATGCTACATTTCTCAGCCTCATCACAGTTTACTCAGATAGAGTGCATCAGCTTAAAGTGATCACTTATATTCCAGTTTAGCTTTACTATGTGTTTTCCTACATGACACATTTGTAGAACAGCAACAAGTTCTGTGGCACCTTGTAGACTAACAGATATTTTGGAGCATAAGCTTTCGTGGGCAAAGACCCGCTTCATCAGATGCATGAGTTGGGGGGGTTCAGAGGAGGCTTTACAGAGGGAGTCTTAGTCAAGGGGTGGGCCAGAGTTCAAAAGGTCTGGTTCAGTCAAGGAGGATGTGGCCCATTATCAGCAGTTAATGTGGAGTTGTGAACATCAAAAGAGGATAAATCAAGTCAGTTCAGTCAGGGAGGAAGTGGCCCATTATCAGTATCTAATGTGGAGGTATTCACAAATCCCCAGGGGGATTCATGTTCACAGCTCCATGTTAGCTACTGATAATGGACCACATCCTCCCTGACTGAACTGACTTGATTTCTCCTCTCTTGACGTTCACAACTCCACATTAACTGCTGAGAATGGGCTACATCCTCCCTGACTGAACAGACCTTGTCAGCTCTGGCCCTTCCCTTGACTGACACTCCCTCTTTAAAACCTCCTCTGACCCCTCCCTTCCCCCAGCTCATGCATCCGATGAAGCGGGTCTTATGCTCCAAAATATCTGTTAGTCTATAAGGTGCCACTGGACTTCCTGTTGTTTTTGAAGATACAGACTAACTCAGCTACCCCTCTTATACTTATTTGTAGGTATTTTCATAACCTTTTGTGCTGTATAAAAAAGGGATTTTCAAACATTTAAAACTATGTGCACTCTAAAACTTGATCCCAGGGCAGAAGAGACAAGCTATTAGTCAAATCCTTTTTCTTAAAAAAAAATCTATAATAATCTTTTCTAGTTTATAATCCTAATGGTGGGAAGTTCAATATTTCTCCTCAAACAAAGAGGCTAGTAGACATGTTTACAAAAGTCTTTATGATGTTTGCAGTTGACTTTGCAGAAGACAACATTTATAAAATATTTCCAGTGCCTGGCAGGTGCCATGAATCCCCCTGTGGATTAGTGTTATTCACATATTGTCTTTCATTTGAACTTCAAACATTTTTTTTCTGAGAGAAAGCTTTTTAATAGCTTTAGGAAATTAAAAGCTTTTTATATGTGTCACTATAATACCCTCTATGAATTTACTTATGGGAAACAAGTGACTGCAAAGCTTACGGCAATTATAATTTTGTTTAAGTAAAATAAAGTAAGCTGCATAAATGAAATGAGGATACACTTAGAAAAGTCAAAAATATTCTCTGTGACTGATTCTTAAAATTATTGAAAGTTAGAGCACATTTTCCACTATCTTTTCTTTCAGTGGTGTTCTTATATGTTGAAACAGATCTAACTGTAGCTGCCCCACCATTCAGTAATAATTTCTAATGATCAAATGTTGTCTTTTGAAAATTATTTATGCTGCCTACTAAGAATGAACTGAGGATTTGATATTTCTGAACATTTATAATTTGTGGGAATTATGATGATTCATCTTGCTTTTTAAAAATATGCACATCTGTCTGGAGTCCTGTAAGAGAGGATTTCTCCAACACTAGGGTAGGCACCTGACCATATTTTCCCAGGATCATCCCTTTTTTTAAGTAGCTGTCTCAGGAAATCTCTAAGGCTGGACCTACGCTACAGAGTTTTGTTGAAAGAAGATACTGTCGGGACATATTGATGACAGAACGTATCCACACCTAATAGAGGCTCACCGTGTCAATGACCTCTGTAGAGAGAGGGCAGCCAAACTGCACAGCTCTCTGTCAACAGAACAGCCAACCGGAAGCTCTGCAAACAGGGCTGCCCAGTGAACTGGAAGCCCTCTCTGTCAATAGAGGGCCCTGCAAATCATCTACACTATTTTTGTTGTTGTTGACAGAATCTGTTGACAGAGGTGTTATGTCTCGTACGGGAACAAGTTAACTCTCCCAAGAAAGCTACTGCATTCTACCAACAGTTTCTTGACCGTATGCATTTGTAGCGTGGACACTCCATGAGTTTTGTCGACAAAACCCTGTAGTGTAGATCCAGTCTAAGGCTATATCTACATGGTGCCTTAACCTCAAAATAAGCTATGCAATTTGTGCTACATAAATTGTGTAGCTTATTTCAAGTAGATTTCAAAATAGGCTATTTCAGCATGTGGCGCTGTCTAAATGGTGCCACATGCTGCGATAAAGCACTATTTCAAGGCATCCTTGTATTTTTCCTGTGATGAGGTGTACAGGGATGCCAGAATATCGTGCCCGTTATCTTGAAAACTGTTTCAAGACAACAGGCATGTTTCTTAGATGCAGGAAGCTATTTTGGGATAACACCATGTCTCAAAATAGCACCCTCCCTGTAGCCATAGCCTAAGGGTGCTCAGTACACACTGCCAGCTCTCCAGTTTTATGGGCTGAGAATCATCCCAGGTGTCTTAGAGGTTTTGTACCTCAGATGACAACCCTAACACTTTTTTCTCTACTCCACTTAATATATAGACTCTTGTTCCAAGTCTCTGTAACACTTTCTTCCCAAGGAGAGCTGAATAGGGCTCCTCAGGGAGTCCATCTTTGTAATACTATCATGAAAGAGGAGTAAAAGACCACCACCTCCATGCCCTTAAACTCAGGCTGGGACCAATAAATCTTTTCACATCTGAGTTTTTGCCCTGAGCTAAATAGAAATTTTTTAAAAATCTGGAGGCGTTGGCCAAGGAGACTCCATCTCTTCTGCCTCTCTCCCTCCCAAACACAGGCCTCTAGCCCCTTCCTACAAATCTTCACAACTCTACAAGCCTCCACCTATGTGTTTCTCCACAAGGATCCTCAATGTCTTTCTTTGTGAGTTCCTCTTAGGAATGGAAGATTATAATGGCTGTTCCTTTGAGTCACAAGTGCCATAACTTTAAGATCTTGGGAGCACAGATGCTGAAGGAAATATGCTTTACATCTCGTGGAGAAAATACCATATCTTGTGTAATCTGATATTATGTATCTGGGAAGTACGCAACAGACTATTAAACACAAAGGCCACATCCACACTACCCCTCCCTTTTGGAAGAGGTATGTAAATGCCATGGATTGAAAATGCTAATAAGGCACTGATATGAATATTCAGTGCCTTGTTTGCATAATGATGACCACCCGGAACAGCGAAAGTGCTGCTTTCAAATTGAAAGCTAGCCATGTAGATGGAATTCCTTAAAAAGGAAACCTTGATTTTGAAATCACCCTTCTCTCCCCCCGCCCCCCTCAATAAATAAATAAATCAATAAATCATGTAATTTCTCTGCAACTGCCTAGTCTTCCTTGAGTGCTTCTTTACAAGTCATTTATATGGAGGCCTTACTGACTATTTGGCAGTCTTCCTGATTCTGATACATGTGAACATATGTTTGTTTTTAGCTTTTGTGTCCTTTGCTTCTTGATAGGTGGGTAAAGATAGGCTTTAGGAGAGTAGGGGGTACAAGCCACCTTGGGAAAGAACACGAGCAAGCTTAAGTACTTTGCTGAAGTTGTGGCTAAAGCTGATTAATTCTTCAAATAGAAATGCCACTCTTTGCAAGACATCTTGGTTGTCTCAGAACCTCCTGCATTGATTTCCAGAAGCATGATTTTCATTACTATTCAAAATCAGTGTCTTAAATTATCTCATATAGCTCCAGAGCTCACTATTAGCGTAACAGAGATTTAAATATTCTCCCTTAGACTATAAAACCAGGCATTGTGGGCAGCACAGAAATATCTACAAGCTATGTAGCAAAGATTTAATCAACACTCACCTCTATGTGTTCTCCGTAGTCTTGGCTGTGCAATGTGGAGTCTAGATCCTTTTATTTATTGACACATATAAGAAACTGTGAGCAAGGTTTCTAGATATTCTTGGATGCATTGACAATCAGAAGCAGACACAAATTTGTGTGGGATGAATACTTTTTCACCTCTCTATAAAAGTGGTTAGATATTTCGGGAAGCTTTTACTCACAAAAAAAAAAAAATCCTGTCCTTTGTTCTAACAGTGTCTGATTGATCCCCTAAACATTTTGGGCTTAGCACTGTATCAGCTACAAAAAAGCTGTACATGACACATGTAGTACCCAGAGGCACTGAGACCTCATACTTGGGAGAGTGAAGTGTCTGCCCTCCAGCCTTGGCCAAGAGCCAGCTAGGTTTTAGCTCATGCAGCAGAGAACAGGGCTTTATCCTCTGTGATTGCAGGTTCAATTCGTGTTGCTGGCAACCTGGGTCTGTTGGTATTTACATTTTAGGGATGTTATATGAAGATAATCATTGCATATAATTGCTTAATATTAATTATAAATGTTCTGATCTTTGCTTCTCTTCTTCTTCCTGTTTAAGTAGAGATTTTGTTAATTTACTCCATATATAAATTAGATTGTTCGAATTAGTAATAGATAAATGAATACAATATAAAGAAAATGAATATTAGGAACATATTTGTTTTGATTTTTTCTACATTAAATATTTTCCCAAATCTAAATAGCTCAGTAGTCTCTTATATAATAGTAATTAGTTCTCAGAGTTGTGTATAAACAATAAGTTTTGATTAGCTCCTTATCTGTAGTTCATTTATTATACATTAAATATTCACAGGAAGGTAATACTGGATCTCTATTCAGAATGCCCAATAGATTAAATTGGTTTGTATGATAAGAACTGTCAAGATACACACTAGTATTGAAAAATGAAAACCTCTCACCTGGATTACTAGAAATATCCTATGCTTTTTTAAAAAAAAAACAAAAAACAAAAAAAGTTTAAAAATGATTTTATTCTTCACCAGTCATGTGTAATATTTGAATTATATGATTTCAATTCAGTGTTCAAAGTGAAATTAGATCAGTCTCTCTCACTTTCTGATTGTTATCCACAAGCACAATGATGGTACAGCCAGTTTCCTGCACTGCAGCGGATTGGTGAGATGCTTTGGAAATAAAGAAGGGGAAAAATTAAAAAGCTCCTGTTTTTGAAACACAGTGAAAGTTGTTAAAATTGGTTAGTTTTGGATTGTGATGGATTACGTGGGTGTCCACAAACACAAACAACAAAAAATCAGGCTGCCAGGACCATTTATTAAAGCTTTGCATTTACTGAAAGTACAAAACAGAACAAAAAAATCACCTTTCTTTTACATCCACATGAGAATGTTAATTCTCTTCTGAAGAGTTATGATGGCAAATTTACAGACTACATTTAGTCTTTATTGTGTACATAGAGGCATAACACTATTATTTATATTATGGTAGTGAGCAAAAGCCATGCCCCAATATGATGGGCATTGTTTAAATACAGAAAAGAAATAATGGCCTGAAGGGTTTGTAGTTTAAAAAGTCACAGACATTTAATTCTGTTACATGTGTAAATCCAAGTGCAGCTTCAATTATGAAGTTGTTCTCTGCGCTTTCACAGTATACAAGTCTGTCTTGCGCTGGTGGTGGTTTTGGTAGTGTTTTCTTGTTTATACAGTGTTCAAAAGCCTGATAAACGCTGCAGAAATATGTAAAGAGTTTATCTACATGAATGCATCTTGGAAGATTGATCTTAACTAACTAAATATGTAAATTTAAAATGAATTAGCTAAATCATATTATATCTGTATATGGATGTTGTTCAGAATTAATATGGCCTAAATTCAGCTCCGTTTAATTCACTTCGGAAGTGAATTGAACCTAACTGAGGTAAGGCCACTTCAATTCTGAACTGGGGGCTCATGCTGGGAATTAATATGGTTTAGTCCATTTTAAAATTATACCTTTAAAAATTTCAAATTAACGTTCTGGTAGCTCCCCTGCTCTGTGTAGAGAAGGCTGGAAACACTGTACTCCTTGCCTCAAAGAACTTACAGTCTGACCGCTGTTAAGATACAAGTGATAGTTGACTTGAACAAATGTGAATCATATATACACCTCCTATGTATTCATTTTGTCAGCTACTTATGAAACAGTGGATCTACTTTCAATTAGCTCTGTTGTGTATGTGGTATTTGAGGCCGGGGGAGGAGGAGGTTGTTGCTTTCTGTTATGAGCAAGGACTATATCTCAGACCACCTTACTATGGAAACTTTGTCCAGAAATGTATCTGCACTTTTAATGTGCTCAGTGATGAAAGTAGGATAGGTATCTGAATAGAAACTACATTTTTACTGCCTACAGCTCCACACAGGCAAACCAAATAGAGGGTGGGGAGGAAGGGGACAACTGTCCTCGGACCTGGCAATTCAAAAGGGCTAGCACCACTACTGAAATGGTCGCAGCAGCTAGAACCCTGGACCCCATAGTCGCTGCTGGAGCCCTTGTGGGTGCACTATGGGAAACGCTAAGGCTGGTGGGGGCACAGTGCAGTCCAAGTAGTGCTGAGGGCTAGCTGTCCCCCATTCAACCAAGGCCCTGCCATTTCCAGGAGCAAAGAGCTGTCTTTCCACCCACCACCTTGCCTGGGGTCCAGAAATTCTGTCATCCTCCCTGGCTTCATGTCTTGAGCAATCTTTAGATTTTTTTTTTCCTGTTTTCTTGAATGTGAAATTTCCCTGGACATCTCCATCTATCCCTTTTCGTATTAGCCATTTCTCTCTATCACTGTACCTTGTCAGATGCATACTGAGTAAATTAGTTTACTGAAACTACTGAATTTCTCTTATCTGTCATAACACAAATATTTTCAAATAACTCGTTTAATTAAGCATGAACTCCCCTGCCTGAGTAGATGTCCTAAATCAAACAGTGCTTTCCCAGGTGTTCCCTAAGTTCTTTAGAATATTTCTGAGCATTTTCTAAACAACTACCATATTACACAGATTAGTCTGTAGTTTCTGATTTGTGCTTTTACCCCTTTTAAAATAAGATTATTTTCTAGTAAATTCCTTGCCGTTTGCAGGACAATGTGCTGCTAGTAATGGCGTAAAATACAGATGGCTGGGACCCTGCACAGAGCCAAATTCAGAGACGAATCTATGGGATGCTTAAAAATGTAATTCATACCTTCTTTCCATACATAAGATCCCCTTATACTCTTGACCACTTATCAACATAAAACTAACTTTTCATTACCCATCACCACTGAATTTCTCCTTCTAATTTCAATTAAGGGGTTGTAATATACATCCCAAAGGACCATAAGATAAGGAATATAGATAGAACTATAAGAGAAGGGTGTAAAAGATGAGGTGATCTGTTTTACTGTGTATCCTCACCTCACAGTTATTCCATATTACAGTCTTTTCTTCCAGCTCTTCCGAAGTTGATCTAGACTAATGTAATTTACCTCTGTATGGGTAGGAAGGAAGTATAGATTATCCAGATCAGATTCACTTCTGAATTTTACACATAGAATCGTAGGCATTAGATGTAAGAACCTGTCCAGTCTGGCACCCTTGGAACCTGACTGGTGCTGAATGAGAGAATTTGCCGGACCACAGGAGGTCAATATCATGTAGCAGCACTGCTAACACATCCACCGCTTACTGGGCTGTTACAAGGCATTTAGGGGTAAATTACATCAAAATAGCAGTGCAGAACACTGAGACCCAGGACTCGTGGATGTACTTCATGGGATCACAGGAAACTTGGCCACAACTATGATAAGTGATCATCCAGCTAACTAAAATCATGACAGATTATAGATTTTACCTGATGAGAAAGTAATGGACTAGAACGATTGAACCTGTACAATTTCATTGCTATGTAAAGAGAGATCTGGCATTTCCTTGAGGACATTGACATTCTAAATCCTGAAAGGCAGAATCTTCATAATAAGCAAATCAATAAAAAATATAGAATCAGAATAGAAATTAGAGATGGGGGCAGAAACCTTTCTTAGGTGACCTAACAAACCTTCTTGCTACTTACTATAGGACTGTTCTCTACAGCATTTTTTCTAAATGCTGTCACTGTTTTACTTTGTGCATATAACCTGTTGACCTCACTTTTCTCTTTACCTTTAATTTGAAGAGAGTGAAAAGATGATTTGAAAAGAGGCCAGTGGTGCCAGGGAATATAAGAAATAAAAATCAGCAACAGTAACAATGATTCCCAAGGCCTTTATATGGGCCATGGCTTAGGTGTTGTGAAGTTGTTTTGAAGTATGTAAGATGAATATATTGCAGTGCATTAAACTTGAAAAATCTCCTTAAGAGCCAGATATGCCCAAGAGAATAAATCATATGTCTCAGCAGCAGTGGAGGAAGTCTGCTGTAGATGTAACATGTGAGATTTCCCCATATTATTAGAAGTGATGAGGACTAGATGAGTAAAAGCAGTGTTTAACCCTGAAGACATGCCAGGATGTGTTAGACCTGGTCTGAACTTAGAAATTAGACAAACAAAACAGCAGAAATGTAGCACTTTAAAGACTAACACAATGATTTATTCAGTGATGAGCTTTTGTGGAACAGTCTCATTTCCAATACAGACTGATATTTATAAGTACAGAGGACCAGAAAAAAAATGGACAAAGATGTCAAGAACTCAATACACATAAGCTGGTCAGTGAACACTTCAGTGGAGTGGGCCATTCTGTCACAGACCTGAGAATTTGTGTCCTGGAGCCAAAAGAATTTAAAAACAGATTAGAGCAAGAAATTTGTAAGTTGGAATTCACATTAACAGGTGGTATGAGCAGAGGCATCAGTTACCTCACACATTACAACGACCGCTTCCCTTCCTTTGATGCTCATAATTATATCAGGCAGGACAATTAACATCCTCCCACCCATCATCCCCCTGTGTCAGTTTTTATTGCAATTTTGTTTGTTTGGTCCTGTGTACTTATAAATGTCAGTCGTTATCTGTATTGGAAATTAGATTGATCTGATGAAGTGGGGCTGTCCCACAAACGCTCCTCACCAAATAAATTATTTTGTTAGTCTTAAAGTGCTAGAATTCTGCTGTTTTGTTTTGTTGGGGTTCAGACTAACACAGCTACCTCTCTTTTAAAATTAGACTGACATAGCAATGTTGCTCAGGGCTGTGAAATATTTCCTATCCTGAGTATAGTAGTTAGGTCAGACTAACCCTTGGTGTAAACTGTGTTATTCAAAGTCAGATTTAGGGGTAGCAAATTGAAGCAACTGCCTGGGCTGCCAGGCTTGCGGCAGTGTTGGGCTCAGGGTGTTATTACTAAAAACAGAAGGAAAATACTGGGTTTGAAATAAAATGTTTCACATTTGAAGGCTGTCAGCTACTGCAACACTATTTAATACTGGGCCACCGGTTCAATTTCTTGATACGATAAGAATGAATTTATTTGCATATATATGCCACAAATAAATACAGATTTACAGATTTCTTAGGCAAATTTGTCATCTTGTACGACAGGGATATCTCATGCATGCAAATTGTGCATCAAAGTCATGAAACGGGCAACAAATTTAATAAAAATAAGGTGTTCAATTGTTTAACAAATGGAAGAAAGGCACCAAAGATGTTCCTTGCCTGGGTCACCATTTGGTGTAGGGCTGTCCTAACAGTTTTATAGTGGCACAGCTGCTCAACCATAGCTCGGCTGCCATAGTGGCAGTAGTATAGACATGGCCTTCAGGTAAAATACTACATAGAAGATTGGTTCTAAGCCAGTAATGGATGTAGTGATAAATGAAGCCCAGAGCTTAAGCCAGAACCATAGTACAATGCCCTGTCCTGAGTAAAATGTTGCATTAGCATTTCTGGACCAAAAAACCCCACTTCTAACACTTGTTTATACTTTCATGCCACTAATATATTTTGAGTTTGAAATATGTGATACTAGAAATGAATGGTTGAAATCAGCTCTTGTCCTTTGTGCAGCCCAAGAACAAATTTGAGCCCTTTAATGCCACTCTTGTGTTGTAAAGGGGTCTGGCATGGAATGCAAGTGCCCACTGAGCAGTATCTCCTTCATAAAGGCACTTTGCCACTCGCGTAGAGTTGCTGTCCAGTCCTATGCTAGGCCTACTCCCAGCCCATGGCTGGGGGAGGGATGGCAAGGGCTGAGTACTGATTGAGAAGATAAGCGGGGGATATAACAGGTTCATTATAGCACACTACTTTTCAGGCATGCTTTATTTTGGAGGGATCATTGGAAACAACACACAAATTACAGCCAGGCCCTGCAGCTTTTATTGCACTACTTCTAGCTCCTCAGCCAAACTCTGTTCCTTTCTTACATGCTTTAGCTTGATCACCTTCATTAGCATAGGAAGGGAGTTAAGCTGGGGATATGAGTCAGAGTGTGCTTGGCTCAGTATCCAGTGATGAATGTGAACTTGACTCAGATCTGAGTGTGTAAATCCTTCCTAAGTTCACCTTCCAAGTAGAGTCAGGGATTTATTGTTTAAAATTTGCTTCAACTTCCCAGCTACAATTCCCAGCTCTAGAGACATGGTCAGCTACAACTTGATGGAATTTATTTTTTTTGTGGGGGGGATCATATGGGGTTTTTTTCCCATGAAAATAGTCCAGCTCTGAACAATCAGGAACTGAGGGGCGGAGGGCTTGAGGAAAAGAGGCAGGATGGCTGCAGAGTTTCCTGGGGGCCAGGAAACAAACAGACGCTCAGGAACACACCAAGCTTGGTGGTTGCTGGGCCATGCTACCAGCCCCTGACACTGGCTGATGGGCTGTGCTCTTGGACCCCCAGCTCTGGGGCACTGCAGCTACTCTGCCTTTTGTTCTAATCACCCCTACATCCCTGTTCAGTCAGTTCTGGCCCTTCTTCTGCAGTCAGCTACAGGGCACGCTCTAGTGGCTGCAGAGTAGTAGGCATTGACTGAACAAAGACTGGAGGGAGGGGCCCTCGAGGGAAGAGGTCAGGTAGCTGTAAATCCCCATGGCTAGGGGCCCGGAGCACAGCCCCACAGTGCTTGCAGTCACCTTGCTTCTTCCCCCAACCCCAAGCATCCCCCTATCCCATCTCTTCCTCCTTTGTTCCAGAGCTTGAGCACCACAAATGAGCTATTTGTATGCTCCAGAAGCCTGGGAGGGCAGAGGAGGAGTCGCTGAGCCCAGACACTAGGTTTTCCCCATGAGTTCTGCATCCCAGGACTCCCAGTGGGGAATGCTGCATATGTTGCCAGACTACAGAAAGACTTCTGTAACAATAGAGTTCCAAACTCTAATCATGTTGATTGTAACTGTTAAGGCTTTTCAAGTACATTTCCTATGTGGGGGGGGAACCCTAAATTCACATGTAAGATTTTGCTACTGAGCTGTTATAGTAAAGTATCCATATATTTTTGGCGTTTATCTGACAGAGAAAAAGAAAATATGCTTCTTTTCCAACTAATACATAATAAAGTATTGATTACAGCTTCATAACACTTGTCAATGGTCTCGAGACTTCTGCCTGGAAGTCTTAGCTCTGCTAAATCAATTACGAGATTCAGAATAGCCGACAGTAGTCTAGCTCACCGGCTCTCAGCCCTTCCAGACTACTGTGCCCCTTGCAGGAGCCTCATTTGTCTTCCATGCCCCCGAGTTAAACCTCACTTAAAAACTACTGGCTTACAAAATCAGATATAAAAGTACAAAAGGGCACAGCACACTATTGCTGAAAAATTACTTACTTTATGTTTTTACCAGATAATTATAAAAAAATCCATTGGAATATAAATATACTTACATTTCAGTGTACGGTATAGTATACATAAGTCATATGTAGCATAGCATGAGTCATATGAAATTGTAGTTTGTACAGATTTAGCTAGCATTTTTTATGTAGCATGTTGTTATAAAACTAGGCAAATATCTAGCTAGGTTGATGTACACTCTGGAAGACCTCTCTGTATCCCCAGTGATGCACATACTGCTGGTTTAGAACCACTGAGTCAGACAGTGTGTGATTTTGTGCTTTTTACTTTCCTTTCCATTTTTTTTTCCTTTTTGCAAGTTAAACTTTAAGAAGTGTTTTGAGAGATGCATCCCTAGATTTTTTAAGTTAATTTCCCAACTCATGTTCCAGTATTTCATTTCTCTATGATATTTCCATAGTAGTAGAAAAAATGTAGCTTTTCTTCATGAAAGTAAGTTTCTACAGCCCCCCATTATTGGATTTACAAACTGTGTCAACTTGGAATCATTAAAAGCAGTTAGCCTAGCTTGGGGCTTCAGTCCTTGCCAGAGAATTCCTATCGCACAGGTAGGAGCCCAAATCCTCTGATTCACTATGATCTCTTCATATAACTGGAGCAGGGCAAAGCGGTTGTAACCCTATTCTAAATGTGCAGTTGAGGATTCCCCTGGTCAAGGAAAACTTAATTGGCCATGATCCAGCATAGGCAACACTATATTCCAGCCTCTTCTCGTGTAGAGATGCATCCCAGGGCACTGGTTTTAGTGATTTTTAATGGTTCCTAATGGGACATGACCAGATGGCGCTGTTTAGAGCAGCATAAAGCATGCCATAACTTGGATTGAAGGATTGATTTAACCCCTAGTTTTGCTCCTGACTCTGCCACTCATTTCCCAAACTCAGTTAAGCAGCTGACCAGGGCGCACCCTCTATGGCCCTGCCATGGCACAAGAAGGTGGATAAGTGATGCAAGACCACCTGTTTCCCTTTTAAGTATGAGCTCAGATCAGCTGATGACTGAGCCCCAAATGCCTGAAGAAAGAAGTCACATGTTGGCCAAGCCTCCATATTCTATGTTCTGGATTTTTGCTCCTTTTTGTCATACTTGCAAGTGTTGGCGTATAGGCACAAATAGTTTGGTCTCATTAGTTAGTATTTTAGATAGTCTGGTAGTCACAGTTTAGGGTAGCTGTTGGTGATATTTGTCCCAATGTAAAGGAAGAGGCAGGAGTACCATGTTAGAAATCTTTGAAGTGTCTTGTTCTGCACCAGGTGATTAATTTCCACCTATCATCAGTAGGCTATCATGTCAATGTTAATTATCCAGAAATTCAATTAACATTATCACACAGCTTTGCCCTTCACTCATGGGAAAATTGCTGTGGTGTAACACCTCCTGAGTCAGTCATGCTAGAAGAGTCATCTGTCTATTAAAGTAAATTCCGATTTCCAGGAACACACGTAAAGCTATTGGACCTAGGAATTTATAATGTGCTTTGAAAACATCTCTAAAGTATCATATTGGTCACTATAGCTAATATGGTCCTGCCTATATCATAAATAGGCACTTACCATATTCATAGTCATGGGATTTTAAATTTTATCAATTTCATTTTTTTAGCTATTTAAATCTGAAATTTCACAGTGTTGTCATTGTAGGGTGGAGGGATGGAGGAGGGGTTGTAAGGTCATAGTAGGAGGCATTATTGTACTATTACCTTTATGTGTGTGCTGCTGGTGACATTGCCTTCATACCTGGGTAGCTGGAACATGGAAGCAAGTAGCTGGGAGCTTAGCTTGGAAGGCAGAGGTGCCATCAAGTAAGGATGTCATGGTATGGTATTGCCACACTTCATTCAGCGTCAGCCACTCTCTGGTGCTGGTTGCCAGGATGCTGCCTTCAGAGCTGTGCACCCAACTCTGAAGGCAACACAAAAGAAAGGATTGGCAATACCACAATGCCACATGACAATAACTGCAACTCCGTTTTGGGTCATGACCCTCAATTTGAGAAATACTAGTCTCCCCCATGAAATCTGTATAGTAGAGGTTAAGAGCATAAAAAATATATATGTTCTTGGTTAGTCACATGTTTTTCATGGCCATGTATTTGGTAGTGACCTACTCCTGAAAACATTTTGTTTTACATTTATTTTTTCAGTGTATATATGAATGTTTTATTATTTTGCTTGACATTAAAAATAAAAATGAGAGAGAGTGAGAGAGTGGATGTTTGTACATCTATAGCAGCAGCATTGCCATAAGATTCACCCTTATCTTGCAAGACCACCTAAAATCTTTATTCCATTTGGACTGGAAAGTTGATTATAGAAACTCCACACAAACAAGAAAAGTTATACAAATTGTTTGCTGTATGAAACTTCCCAATGCAAGTATAAATATGTACTTTCCCATGGGCCTGGTCAGAAAGCCTGTATGCAGTGCTACATGATCTTTAATTGTATTTTTTTTTTCTATTCTGAGTTTTCATATCCCACCTAAACACTGTGATATCTGAATGCCAAGCACTATAATAAAGTGACTCATTTATTTTTTGGTACCAGTAAGGGGCAGCCACAGAAATTTCCTGGTGAGTTAAATTGGGTGTTATGAGTAATAAGTAACCATTTAAGATAGAAGGAAGCTCTATGCTTTGGGGCCTGGCCCGCCTCTTGGAATGACTCTCTGCTGTTTTTGGAGGGGATGGCCAGGGTTCTGGGTGGCTGGCCACGGGCCCAGGTGATGTGAGGGACTGGCTGGCCGTTGCGGCGGCTGGTGAGCTGGAGAAAAGTATGGCCTCACTGCTGCCTGCATGCTCTCAGCTTCCTGCCTGAGGGTTTCTGGGAGCCTGCGTCCTTAAGCGTGGCCGGACATTGAGTCCATAGAGCTCTGTCTATGCTGTGAGCGGCGCCACCACCTGCCAGCTGTTCGCCACCATGGAGGAGTCCCTCTTTCGAAAGAGTGGGCCACAGACCATCTACATTTGCTTTCTTTTGAAATTATCATTCGAAGAAGGGTGCTCTTCCCATCCCGGGAATGGACGACCGACTTCGAAAGAACGCGGGAGTTCTTTCAAAGTTACTTTCGAAAGAGCGCAGGGGGTTTGTGGATGCTCTGTGGGTTCTTTTGAAAGAGCTCGGTCTTCCAATCTGGATTTCAAATGTACTTACTAGTGTAGACATAGCCTAAGTGGGTAGTAAAATTACAAACTGTGGAAATTAAATGAAAGTGAATCATGATACATTGACTTAGGGTCATATATAAAGGTTGTGCTAATTTCATTTTTTATCATTCTCAAGATGTTAATAGCAGTCAAAATAGAAGGTTATTGCCTTCATATATTCTCTTGCTGCTGAGTTTCATGTTTTGCTACTTTCAGTGCTTCAAAATCCTCTGAAATTTTGTATAAAAGAAGTATGAGATACTCCATCTCTTCTATTCTGAAAAGATGGTAGCTCAATAGTGCAGTATTTAATTACAAACTTAGTGCACAATTTTGTTTTGTGAGCTGTAAAGAGAAACAGAATTTACGTGGTATTTTGATGTCTCAGTTTTATAGAGCCCTGTTTGCAAATCTGACCGTGCGAGAAGATTTGGAACTTGATTCTCCCCTCACACCTATTCCACTGCTTTTGCTTCACTGACCACTGGAAAGTTGTTCTTAATTTACAGCATAAGCAAGTTCAGAATGAGATCTATTATTTTGGTGTTAACTGGCAGATAAGGTCAGTGTTTACTTAATGCCAAACACACAAGTTTGGGTCTATGCTGACAAAGAAGCCACTTCTAGGCATAAATTTTAGGTGCAGGTACAAATTTCCCCAAAATGTAGGAATCTCAGATCTGAAGGTTAGATTATATTCTTATTCATCTCTGGCTTATATTCAAGAGATATATTGTGTAAAGTATCATATGTCAATTGACTTCAGTGAAAATTTATGACAATTTATGACAATCTTCCCCAGTCATGTTTGTGTCTACTGTGTATCTTATTATGGTTGGTCAGTATGGAGCACTTCTTAGCTGTTTACAGCCATATACTGTTGACCACACTGCAGGTATAATTGCAACTATATAATGGAGATAAAACTGTAGGTAAAATATTTTGCTTTTTTTAAAAAAAATAAGTTTTAACCAATGTGTAGTACATAAGACTTCAAATCAAAAGTGCTCTATTCTAGTCTTGGTACAATAATAACACCTTAAAGTGAAGTTTAATTAATGGTTTCACAATCCCATCTGTTGCTTATCATTAGGGTATCTAAGTGCAGTGAAGGGAATTAAAACATGCTTCTCCTATGGTAGAAATGCACGGAATACCATGAGTATCCAAATTCATAAATATCTGATTTTTTGTCTTATCCTGGTGAAACTGTCATCTGCGTTCTCCATGTCAGCTGAAGATTTATCTATAGAAAGTAGAAAAAAATAGAACTTTTATTTCAATGAACAGCTCTTGCTGTCATTAGATTTGCAGTCTCCTGCAATATATATTCCCTATTGTGGACGTGTTACAGATGACAATATCTAACAGTTGATATGTTTCCATTTCTTTCTTATAAATGAAGTGTCTGATGATCCAAAAGGAATGGTTTATCATTATAAGAATAATTGCTTTCATCCATAGCAAGACAAAGCGGCTTGTTCTTCCAGTCATCCGAAAGATTGTCTATTGCTTGCAGGGTCAAAAGATTAAATAATTGTCCCTGCTTTCTGTGTGACTGAAGCGAAACTTTCCCTTTGTATCTCACTATGTCTTTGTTCGGAATGATTTTTTTTGTTCATTTTACTGACAATAAAATGAAACTGTAGTGTCTCTGCTTTTATGATAGCAATGAAGAAGTACATAGCCTTCATGTAACATGGTAGTCATTTATCCTTCCTTGGTGAATGTGGCTTTGGAGCAATGCATTGAATACTGTTTGGTCTGAAGAAGCGGTGGGCAGGATTTTGTATTGGATTTTTTTTTTAATCTGCATTATTACTTAACCTCGTTTTTTTTTTGTTCCCAGTCCATGTTTTACTGTATGTAGGTTGTTCTAAAAGATGATTTTTTGCCATCACATTATAAATCTTGTGAAGAGGATATTTTCAGTTTTTAGCTGCTCTGCAAAATATCTGTCTGGGGTGGGATGTAACCCATAACACTCTGATTCTCTTAGTAACTGAGTGGCCATCGACTGCAGACTTCTGAAAAAAATACTGAAGAAACCAATTTTCTGCTTTGTTTCCTTTTTTTTTTTTTTCCTTATCACCTGTAAACTGAGTCTCAGTTGGGATGAATTTTGTATTTTGTTTTGTTATATATATTTTACATTGGATGCATGTTTCTCCTCTGGCCTTCTCAAATCCTGTACAGATCTAACATAACAAACTGTTGGTCACTATCTATGCTAGTTTGTGACAGCATTACTAGGTGCTTCTCTTGCCTTGAAACAGTTCAAGCCAGACTGGTGCAAAGGAGACTTCAATTTAGCCTAAGCAATTTTATGAGATTCTCCTAGTATAAGAGGAAAACTCCAGTGAGGCAGAACTGGTATATCTGGCCTTCTGCCAACCTCTCTTGAGGTCCTTAGTATAGTATGTGTGTTGGGGAACTAGGTTGTGGCCTTAGAACTGCTGCACTTCAGTGATTCTCAGTTGCTAGAGTAGACCTTTGGGAGAAATTTATTGCTACTGTAAATCAAAGCAGCCCTTCAAGTCCCAGGGGTATAGCCCCCTTAGCTTAGCCAGAACGGTAGAGTTTCATTTAAGCTGCTTCCTTGCTGGCTACGTGTTAGCGATGGTGAGATAGAAGGAATAGTTTTTGCTAGTGCTAATAAGGGGGTGCTAGAAGTCTGACAGAGAATTTCCTCTGTTGCGGTTTATGACAAGGAGCTATGGGGCTTCGCTTTCAACACATTTCTCCTTACCTAGCAGAGCTGAGAAAAGAAAATATAAAGCTCAAAGAATATATAATGAATAAAAGGGCCCATCTACAGGAATTTCTATAGGTGGTACTTTTTTTATAGCTGCGGCCCACCCTCAGCCCTCCAGCTGTAATACACTAATACAGTTTTTATAGAAATTCAGGCACAGTGAAAACTCATACTGAACAGAATGAAGCAACAGTTACCACCAATCTGAGAAAGGTCCAGCATCTAATATCTAATAGTTACCTCTCCCTCTTCATACTGTTGCAGTATTAGGCTATGTCTACACTACCAGATAAATTTGAATTTGAGGCAGCTTGATTGATTGTACCAAGTGACTGGCTTCACTGTAAATACCATTAGCTCAATTTCAGGAGCACTAATACTGATATCATAGCATTGTTGAAACTGGCTGGGTGTAGAGTCAAATTTGAATTTAAAGGTTCAAATGAAGGCTAGCATGGAAGTGCCATGCCTCTGAATTGAATGAATTACCCTCCAGAGGCTGTGTGGCACTGCTGCACCTGGCTCCCAGAGCCCCACCTCTCATGGGTGCCGGGAAAATGACTGGCGCTGCTGTACCTGGCTTCCTGCTGCACTTGGCTCCCAGCTCCGGTCAGCCAGGTGCATCAGCGCTGGTCAGTTTCCCGGCTTCCCCAATCTGTGGGAACCCGGGAATCAGGCAGAAGGGAGAGCACTGCCAGTAGAGTGGAAGCAGCAGGGGCTGGTGGGAGGGCGCAGAATGTGAGGCTGAAGGAACTGTGGGTTAGCTTCCCACAATGCACTGAAGCAACAGTTAATGTCTGGCCATTCAGTGTGACAGTGTTAACTTGACTTTGTGTAGACTATGTGGGGAAATTAGGTTACTCAAAATTAATTTATAAAACCCAGCATCATAAAATCAAATTTTAATAAAATCAGGTGTATCTGGTAGTGTAGACGTAGCATTATTTCACATGATATCCCTTCCTACATCATCCAGGTGAGAGCTGTATGCAGAGTTCCTCTTCCCTACATGTGAATAGGACAGCTGCTTTGATAGCACAGTTCTTCCCATATTGCCCCTTAATCCTGTACCTGTGATTAGCCCTCTAGAAACCCCAAGATCTGTGAATGGGGGAGGAACAAGACAAACATAGAAGGGAAAAGTACTCTCCAATTTACAGTTACCCATTCTCTAAGTATTTTCACAGGAGGGTTTGATTGGTAGTCTGTCTTTTTAAGGCATTGGCAGCTAGTGTTCAGCCTAACCTGCCACAATGGTTTGAAAGGTCCAATATGGAGCAAAGGGGGATATGGTTAGAAAGGAAGTGGTTCCAGGAATAAGTGGTGCTTGGTAGGAAATAATGTCACTGTGTCTTTGAGCTCCTGGAATAAGGAGCCGGTAGAGTAGACAGGTAAAAGTTTGCCTCTCACCAAGCCATCAGAAATGACCTGGGAGATGGGGACTTGCACTTATGTTACCTAGTCCCTTGTAAAAAGGTAGACAGCAGGTGAGGTCTGCCAAATCATCTGAGTCTGTGGGTTCACCAGGGCCAGATGATGAAGAAGTACTGAAGAAGAGTTTATTCTGGGACTCTGAGTGCCCTGGATGGGGATTAAAATTTTAGGTGATATGTCCAGAGGGTAGCCGCAGAACCACCAGCGGAGGTGGTAAGCAGGGAAAGGTCCAGTATCCACTCACCCATTTAGAAGGGGGCACGGGCTGGTGAGTTGCTACTATACATATGCAGCTTTTTTTGTAGGAGTGACACCACATTGGGGCTGAGATACCATCATTCTCTTAAACTGACTAGAAGTCTTACCTGGCTAAAGACTGGGATTTTTAAAGCTGAATAGATGGTAGCAAAGCCAGCTTCTGAGACTGTAATATGACTTGGCTATACTACCAAGGTAAGTTGACCTAAGTTACGATGTTCCAGTTATGTGAATTATGTTACTGAAGTTGACATAGTTTATTCTACTTACGATAGCATCTGTACCAGGATGTGTTGTTGGGAGATACTCTCCTGCTGATTTAAATTACTCTGCTCGGGGAGTTGAAGTACTGGTGAGCACTCTGTCATTAGTATAGTGGGTCTTCACCAGACCAACTGAATTAACACCTGCTGCATCATTCACAGCAGTACTGTTCTACTAGTAAGTGCAGACATTCTCTTAGTGTTAAATTTGGGAAGAAGATCATGTTAATTAATTTCCTTAAGTATTTTTACGCAATTCCTATGAAGTGAAACATCTAGTATCCTAATGCAGAAACAAGAGGCGGAACCATACATTTGCTTTTCCACTGCAACTCTAGAGCACTATATCGTTAAAGTATAACTTGCTATTTTGAAGTAATTTAGACAGCAGAACTTTAACTCTTAATTATATCTAGTGTCACTACTTATGCAATACAAAAGAATGCTAAATACTTCAATCTAGAAATGTTGTATTCACAAATTAATTTAGGCTTAGGTCTTTTAAAGCTACTTTTGGTACTTTAGTCTTAGACAATACATTAATCATGTTGGCTATAGCTGTTGAAACAGACATTCCTTGATTTATGAATTACATTGTTCTAGCATAGCATCTAATTTGCCAATGTGACTCTTGCTAGTTTAATCAAGTATAACTTTAATCTGGCCCAATGTTTTAGTGGAAATACAACTAGCTTCTGTGCTGTTCTGAAATATTATTAATTACTAATAATAGAAAACAAAAGGATAATGACTCACAATACCAGTAAGTCTTGCAACACATTGGTGGGGCAATTTGTGGAAACTTGAATAACTGCTGTCTCAGTACAGACCATACAATATCTGTTAAGTGGAGACCAAAGTTGTCAGTCTCTTGGACTTATGTGAATACTAAACTCATATTTACATGACTTACCCCCAAAAGCTCATTACCTAATAAATACATTTATTAATCTTCAACGTGCTACAGCACTGCTTGGTAAAATTATGTTCATAAGACTTATTTAAGGAAGTGACTATTAGTATATTTTCTATATTACTTTCCAATATAGTATCTTTTAAATTGTTTATTTTTTCTGCTACTGTTGAATATAGATTTTACTTCTCCTCAGCATGAGAGACTAGCAATAAAAAAACTTATAAAACATCCTAACACATGGCAATGTTACTCCGGGCCTGTCTGCACTACAAAATTATTTTGGAATAGCTTATGCTGGAGTTACTGTTCTGAAATAAGGTATTCTGGAATAATGCATCCACACTACAGGGAAGCCCTTGAATAAGCAAAATGTATTCTGAAATAGGTGTTCACACACACTAGAGCTCCTAGAAGCACTCCAGGGAGACACCAGGGCAGGTATTTCCCTTTGTTGCTTGGTCAGGGAAGCTGCTGTGAATGGCTATTTCACAAGTTACTCCATCACTGCCTCCCACCTCCTGGGAAATAAAGGGAACACACTGGGTATGTACAGCCTGCTGCATAGTACCCTCAATCCCCTGCACAGCATGGAGTGCATGACATCAGTTCCAGCTGGTGGGACCTCATCATCATGCAGGGATGCAACACTCAGCATTGGCTGTGAAACTTCTGCATAATGAAGGCTCCTTTCCAGAAGCACATTTCCATCACCCCGTGTTGTCACTCCAAGATTCTCCAAGAGACAGCATGTTCTAGTATATAGGTGCCTGCTCTGGGAGTTGAGAAACCTGGGCTCTTCGCTTAGCCACTGATATTTTAGAACGGGGTGGGGAACCCCCCCAGCCTGTGGTGCAGATCTCGACAGGGGCTAATTTGAACCCAGCTGCCAAGGCTTCTGGCTCCCGTCCGTGGCATCTGGCCCACGGTGGGGTGGAGGGTTTGGAGCACCGAGTCCCACGGGCTTAGTCAGGCACACCAAAGCCAGATGCAGACAGTGGGCTCTGCCTGGGACTGGGAGTCAGGTGTCAGGAAGTGACTCCAGGCTCCTCTGCCACTTGCTGCTGTTCCCCTAGCTGGGGAAGGGCAGGAGAGCGGCAGGAGCCTCCACAGCCTGCCCAGAGGTTTCATACTGCTGCTCTGATTGGCTGGAAGTTTAGACAATCTGACCAGCGGAGGGCAGCGCCTGGGAGCAGAGGGAGGGAGAGCAGAGCCCTGTGTGTCTGGGGCTGAGCAGAGCTAGTGCCCCTCGACTGTTCTTGTACCCTCCCTTTCTGCACCCTCTCTCCTATGCCCACCATGACCTCTCCCTCACAGACCCCTCAGCCTCATCCTGACTCCTTCCTCCAAGCCCTTCACCCACCTCCAGCCCAGACCTCACACCTCTCTCCAGCACTACCCTCCTGCCCAGAATCCCCACCTGTGCCCTGCTCCTGACCCCTCCCTCCCAGACCCCACATCCCAAACCCTCCACCGCCATCCTGCCCACACTCCATGCCTCTCTGCTCTACCACCTCCCACCTAGACCCTGTAACCCAATCCTACCACCCCTATCCTTCCCTGACCACCGCACCCACACTTCAGCACACTCTTGCACAGAACTCCCCCTTTTCAGCCCACTCCTACACCCTACTCCAGCCTAAGTCTCCTCCCTTCTGTCCAAACTCAAAGCCCCGACCCCCACACACAGGTATTGACCACATCAGTGAGGTGGTTTGCTTGTTTTGATTTATTTGGTTTTGGTTTTTCTTCTCAGTTGTGTGGCCTGTACTAATTTGTCTACAGTTCAGTGGCCCAGATCAGGCAGAACTACATTCCCTAACCCCCACCCCAACACACACACTTTCCAAAGTATCCTTCTGGACTGCCAGACTCATTCTTTATATTATGTGAAGCCAGACCTGGGACTGCTATTCTTCAATGTTCAGCTCCATAGTTCAGCTATGCCTCCACAGTGAGAACCTTGTTATCAATGGGAAGGTTATACACAGTGCCTGAACATGGTAGGCTTGTGTGATGGTTTATGTCTTCAGAGTTACAGTGGGAGGAACACTTTTTACTCTTATATGTCATACAGCTGTACATGAATTTAGCTTTTTCACCTGCCTACACTGTCATATGGATGAGAAGGTCCCCAAGCTTGCTCAGTCACTGCTAGCCAGTAATCCTGTCCAAATTCTGCTTTCTGAGGCTTTCTGTGCCCTATCTAGGATGCATTTAAAAAGGGAGATGCAATCTGGCCCTTTTAAATTACTTAAATTTCGTAAGACATCTGAGCTTTTATCTTTTTCCTGGCTGCTTGGATCTGAATTGAAATTAAACTAAAATATTGCAATGCCTTTGAATGAACGGCTCATCTTCAGCAGTTATATTGTTTTTTACACATTATAATATAATATACCTTTTGGAAGTTCTAACACTTCCTGAGCCACCTAACTCAAACGGTCATATACAGGTTCCCAGAAATAAGAACACAGTCAATGTGTAACCTCCTGGATTAATTCTGATAGAATTTGTGCAGAATTGCCCTTTTGTTTCTTTGAAGGTCACATCCTAGTAATCACATTAGTCAAACAGTGTTTTTTAAAAAATCAGCAGTGTTTAAAAAATACAGTTAATATTGTTACCTCTTTGAAAGCTGGTTAAATTTCACCTTGTGCTAATCTAAAGCAAATGATCCGCTACATTACCCAAATACTCTATTTTTCCCTTTGTAAAGCTATGAAATGTGTTACTTAATAAAGTAAAGGCAAGGCTTTGTGTTCATATTAAGATAGATTACTTATGTGAAATGAAAATGAAGATCATAAATCAAAATAGCTCATTACAAGTTCCCTGTTTTACAGTAATTTATCAGTTGTATTTCTGTGTTCTTTTCTTTTTTTTAATGTTTAGTTATCTAGCTTATACCACTTAGCCTTTCATCACTGAATTTGATTGCTAGATTGCTTAGCTTTCTACAAGTGAGAGAATTACAGCTAACTGAATATATGGCCTCCTTTGATCCACGTCACTGGTCAGGAAGTGGATAAGGCATCCACTCAGGCATCTGTTCGGCGCACCACATGGTAATTAAAGCATTTGAGCACATATTTAATTTTACAAGTACTACAAAGCATCATACTTCAGTCTTCAGAAGGAGTATGACTTGCCTAATGAAATCAAGTTAATGGTGGCACTGAAAAGGATTAAGTACAGAAAGGACATTTGCAAGGGGAAGAGGGAACTAAATACAGTCATCCCATGAAAAATATTGGTTCCAGTTTATTTCGCAGACACTATATGTACTTCACATTCTCCATGTGATAGGTTAAATCAGAGCTAAACTATTTTGTTAACTGATTAAAAGGGCAACAACGAAAGGTGGTTAGCGGGCTTATGCTGTGAATAGTTCTTTCATAGCAGTGTATGTTGTTTACAATTAAAATTATTGTGTCATATTTTTCTGCTGAAAGGAAAATTAGACAGTAAAAGCAATTCTACATAACTACTCTTGAGGGTTTTTTTTTCACCTGTTGTCACACCCCAACACTATCAAGTGCTAGCAGTCCATCATGATTGCTTATTTATTTAGTGTGAAGTTCATCCTGCATATGGGGTGAAATGCAGAGGGCAGCCCAAGACTTGTGTGTCACTTATGTTCATGTTATCCCTCCTGAAAACGTAAGTGGTAAGAATGGGCCTCATGGTGGGGCCCTGTGCAGCTCCCAGTTTCATCCAGGTGACCTAAGTATTCTGACACTTTGGCTACGTCTACACGTGCCCCAAACTTCGAAATGGCCACGCAAATGGCCATTTCGAAGTTTACTAATGAAGCGCTGAAATGCATATTCAGCGCTTCATTAGCATGCGGGCGGCAGCGGCACTTCGAAATTGCCGCGGATTGCCGCCGTGCGTCTCGTCCAGACGGGGCTCCTTTTTCGAAAGGACCCCGCCTACTTCGAAGTCCCCTTATAATAATAATAATATAATATCAATTATATTAATTAATTAAATTAATTAATTATATTAATTAAATCAATATAATAATAATGATATAATAATAATGAGACTTCGAAGTAGGCGGGGTCCTTTCGAAAAAGGAGCCCCGTCTGGACGAGACGCGCGGCGGCAATCCACGTCAATTTCGAAGTGCCGCTGCCGCCCACATGCTAATGAAGCGCTGAATATGCATTTCAGCGCTTCATTAGTAAACTTCGAAATGGCCATTTGCGTGGCCATTTCGAAGTTTGGGGCACGTGTAGACACGGCCTTTGCAAGTTAGATGCTCCCACAAACAGTGGTTGAAGAACAAAACATCCTCTGCATCACCACCAGGTAGGCTGGGGGCCTTAAGCTTTCTTCATTCTCTTGGTAGATGGGCAACCATTCAATCTGTGTAACTATGTACACATGCAGTAGCTGCTAATATGAGGATGACCATCTGTCCTGTTTTTACCGACAGACGTCCCAACTTTTTTAAGAAAAGAGGCAAATTGTCCTGTATTGTGTGAGGATCCTGTTCCCTGGCACCTGTGTCTTTGGGTGGCAGCCTCTCCTGCCAGGGACCTCCTACACTGGGTGGCTGCCTTGTTCCCTGGAGCTCTGCACCTTGTGACAGCAGCTCCTGCTACAGGGGAGCTCCTCTGTGGGGCAGCTGCCCCATTCCCTGGCTCCCCGTGGTGGCAGCCCCTGCTGCTGGCAAATTCCACAATGGTGCAGCTGCCTCATTCCCTGGTGCCCTACACTTAGGGGAGGTTCCCACTGTGAGGGAGCCCCTCCATGGGTCAGCTGCCTAATTCCCTGGCTGCCCATGCCTCAGGGAGGCAGCTCCTGCTTCATTCCCTGGCTCCCAAGCCAGGAGGCTTTGGAACACGTCCCCGCCACCACCACCACCAGGAGGATCTGGACTCCCATCCTCTACTCCTCTTCATGTCCGATGACTCCCCACTGGAGGTTGCAGAATCCCTATCCCTGGTGCCTCACACTGGAGCAGCAGCCCCCATCTCCAGGGAACCCTGACTTGGGACAGCAGTGCTGCTCCCATCCCTGGAGGCTGGTGTCCCATATTTGCCATCAGGCAATGTGGTCACCCTACCTAATATGGCTCCCCCAAAGTGCTGCTATGCATGCTGGCATATTCAGAATCTACACAAAGCCCAAAACAGCAGGAAGGGGAGCACAGACCGAATCCCTTTTAAAGAAGTCTTCGGGATTGAGTAGAACTCTGTAGAAATTGCTGTAAACACCTATGGAATTTAATGGAGAGTGATATCATTGCTGCAGATTTGCTTTAAATAATCCTATAGCATTGAAGCCTGAATTTGTTTCTCAGCATGGGAGGGTGTTACTGGGGTTCTGGGACACAAGATGCCCCTATACAGTATCTCTACCAATGCATGATTCCATGTAGTAAGACAGAATGGAAGAAATGTCATCTTCTGGAGATAGTGCAAAAGAATTAAAAAAAATAATGGTCTTGCAAATAGGAAATAAGTTTCCCATGGCACTTTGTAACTTAAGCTAATATTTGTAATAAGAAATGACATTTACTAAATATAGCTTTCAAAGAGGTTTTTATACATGTTTCAGAGGTGTTTTTCTTTTTAATTCCCTCCTAGGTTTTGTTTCTTTGTTTGTGGTTCGGGCAATGTTAAGTAATGTCCATGTATGTCTCTGTGACCTGTAAATAATATCTCATATAATTTATTGTGAAAATATAAAAGTGTATAGTCTTACAGTGACTCTCCGTGGAGCTATGAACAATATAATAGGGACAATGATTAATGATTTTTCTTCCTGCATGGTGGAGTTCCTGAAACTTAGACTTATTCCTGCAATGTGCCTGTGCATGGCATCTAAGAGGTTGGCTTAATCTGTCAAGTATTTCCTTTTGTGAAATGTATTCTGTCTATCATGCTGGATATCAGTCTTTTCCTACTGTCACATCCATAGCACCTGAAGCCATGTTAGGAAGTACCTGTTATTTAGAGGTGGTCCTAGATTATAAAACTAAATATCAATAAACCTAGGTGAAATCCTGCTCCTCAGAGAAGTTCCTAAATACGATTGAGTCATTGTTCTGTGCATCCTGTCCCCGCTCCACTTTTCTATGGGTCCATGTGTGCTTCACAGTGTTACTCCATGGCTATTCCTTCTATTGCTTAGGTTAAAGGGTGTTTTAGTTCTATTGCATGTTAAGGAATGGGAAGGGTTATGACTAACAGATTTTGTGCTTCACAGCTACTGGCCAAAATCCCACTCACAAGAAGGACTTGCTTATCGTTGTACATGCTATGAAATTGCTATGAACAGTCAATTGCCTCATATTGTTATAGAGATACTCACATTTCCACCCCCAGAAAAGAGTGGGTAGATACTCATGTATCTGCTGCCTAAAATGCAGAAGTGGCTTCTACAACACTTTTGTGCTTTAACAGGCCATAAGAAAACTGCAAAGGAGAGAAGATGCAGATGTACAGGTTGGACCTCTGTCATCTGGCACCCTCAGAATCTTACTGGTGCTGGATGAGAGAATTTGCTAGACTGCAGCAGGTCAATATTGTCTAGCAGCATTACCAACATTTCCACATCTTACTCAGCTCTTGGAAGACATTTAGGAGTAAATTACAGCTAAATAACAGCACAGAATACAGCCAGCCTGGACTGGTGGCTGTAAACAAACTTGATGAGACTCCCAGAAACTTAGCCACACCCATGATATGTGGTTGTCTGGCTAACTAAAATCAAGACAGATTATGGATATTGCCAGATGAGAAAATTCCAGATTAGAGAGGTTCAGCCTGTAACTTTTTCTCCTCCACCTTGGTGGGTGAGTAGGAATGGTGAGAATCACCATTTTCTGAGGAGCCACTTCACTTTGGAGTAACCTGCAGAAAAGTGACCTATTGTTTTTAGGGTTTCTTCATATAAATAGAATTCTAGTTAGAATTCTAGCCATCCTATTCTTCGAAGAGGATACGGGTGTAGAATTATGCCATTGAACTGCATGGCCAGGAAACACCATGGTAGGTGATATGAGTGGGCCAATACATTTTAGGGAATGTTTCTTTTTAAATAATTCTAATCTTTGTTTTTCTTTTCTTGTGTATAACAATTTTTCCCAAATCTTACACACTTTTAGCTAGCGAACTTCAGGTTATAATGTGAAATGTTTGAGGTTTTGCCCAATTTTTCTTCCTCTCTGCTTGCATCCCTGAAAGGGTTGTTAATTGCACTCGTAAATTTGTAATTGAGTCTTTTAACACTTTATTGACTTCATCTGAGAAAATCTAAATTCCTGTTGTACGGTGACAATGTCTCCACTTTCTGTGACAGGTTACCAAATGAAAAAGGGAACAAAATGTTTCCAGTGAAACCATATTTAGTCACTTCTCTTACTTACAAATTTTGTATCGTATCTTCTTAGTCCATGACACTGACATTGTATGGGATAGGATTGTTTTATCATTAATGGTCCTGTTTTGGTTCTGTTGACATTTACACTGCTATAAACAAAACTCCTATGCTGAGTTGGGAACCTGAAGCTTGAAGGCTTATATAAGGTGCAGTCAGAGACTTGGTTGCAGCATGTGTATGTGTGCCTGAGTTATCTTGAATCTAGTTAGCATGGGAACAAAAAGTATTGAGGTCCTGGAAGCAGAACACTACTGTGGATTGTGCAACCTGCCTGGACCCTGAGATACATACTCTGGCATCTCTCCATCACTGAAATCAGTGTTGTCATGGACTCACTGCTTTTGGTATCTGATCTAGCTAGGCTGGCTAGGTAAATACACATTACAATAATAGCTTGGAGGACAGGGTAGATAAACCATTAAACATCAATGTTTATCTTTGTGTAAGCCATTAGGTTGAACTTCTTAACTGAAACTTAAGGTATACTGAATAGAAGAGGCCAGATTGTGAGTCCCATGTTCATCCTGGTGAACAGCTACTCACAAATAGTTTCACTGTATAATTCATTGGGCCCAGTCAAGTGAATAATTGCTCGCTTGTATAAGATTTACAGTATGGCCTTATACTAAAAAGGACTCATGGACCTGTTTCTCCACTACAATTGCAATCCATTTATCTTTGGACAAAGTAAGTGCAAAAAGGCTATCTTTTTTGAGATGAGGTAACCACATCTGCATGCAGTATACAAGACATAGGCGTGTCATGACTTTTCATAGAGGCAATAAGCTATTTTTCTCTCTTATTCTCTGTTTCTTCATGATTTCCAACATTCTGTTTGCTTTTTTGTTTGCTGTTGCCCTTTGAATAGATGTTTTCCGAGAACTATCCACGGTGACTCCAAGATCTCTCTCTTGAGTGATCATTGCTAATTTAATTCCCATCATTTTATCAATTTTGTGGAACCTTAAGCACCTTTGGGCACTTACAACAGAAATTTAGGTGCCTAATGAGACCAGTGCCAAGGTTAGGTAGCTGCTGAGTGACAGTTTTGTGGACTGAAGTGGTGACTAGCCCTGTACTTTTAGACATTTAAGTTCCTTTGTGGATCTGTGTACTGTGTCTATTATGTGCGCTACCGCACTGAAATTGTATTGCGTGTCCTTCTGCAAAATCAAAACATGTAACTTATTGAAGAAAGTTTTATTGGCTTTTGCCTTTTGAATGCAAACTGTAGAGAATTGTTACCCATGAGGCACAACTCAGTGACTGGACAGGTGTATATGCATATTTACTGTGCTATATAAACTTTATTAACAATACATGGCTTAGTAGCATTTAAGCATAGCAGTACTGCAATGTAGGGATTTTCAATACAATACAATCATTTGTAATATTTTCTGTTTTAGTTTGTAGGATAGATTTCCAGCCCAATGCTTCTTTACTCAATTCATCCTCTAATTAAATTAAATGTGATGTAAAATAGATATTCAGACATATACTCAACTTCAGCTAAATGTTAATTCTGTTGTAGTGTCTCAGCACTAAAGAAAATGCAGCATATAAATGAAAATCCATTCTGAAATATTATAGGTAAATCTACCTACGTTCACGGAGCAATACTTGACCTAAGATATAGCTGAGTATGTTAGATGGATTTACAGCACTGTATTAAGTGTTCTGTGTAACACTGATATGTGCAAGCTGATTCCTGAGAGAAGAAATAGCATCTACAGTGTGTAAAGTGGAATTGCATAACATTCAGAGCATGTGAGATAATAAGGAACAGATTTCTTCCTTTCATCTGTCCTTGGATTTTCTTAGCTTAGAGTACATGTTGTATGATTTTTAAAGGCTTTTGAATGTCTACTGTTTCTGACTCTCTGTAGATTGCCAGTAAAGCATAAGGATAACTGGATAATACACTGTACTCTTTAGGGTGAAATTCATATATAGCAGGGCTTACATGGACCATAGAGCATTATGTGCTGCTCTGGGTTGATTGTATTGGCAATGTCACAGTTTCAGAGGTAACTGCAGCCGTATTCTCCACCTACACCATCGGATGCACATCCCCACCCCCATGGTGTCTGAAGGGCACACACCTAGCTTCCTAGCTGCCACCTGTCACCTACAATCTCACCCCCCTCTAACTGGGATTTTAAGACCTGGCTATACTCCAGCAATCTAGCCTACCTAAAAGACCAGTGCCTGCTCTTTGCTTTCTCTCCAAAGGCTATGACATCATATTGCCTTAGTTTTAATGCACATCTGCTTTTAAGGAAGCACATTTGTACTACGATAGAAAGCATTGCAGAGGGAATGTATTAAAATAATAAAAGTTCTTATATATGTGCTACAAAACTTACCACAGATCACCTACAACTCCATCCTAAGGCTCTAGTAGGTCCTACCCTCTCCCCACTTCGTTTACAAGTATGTTAGGTACAGAACTAGAACAATGGCTAGGTACATTAATTGTTTTTTAGGTGGCCTAGACTTTATTTAACAAAGCAAACAAGCAGATAGCATCACTGGACCTAACCATGTAAATTACAGGATTAGGGGCTCATTCTCTTGTACCTCAACCAATGTTATATATGCCATCATGTGCCAGCAATGCCCCTCTGCTGTGTATGTCAGACAAACTGCACAATCACTTTGCCAAAGAATGTATGGACAGAATGCAGACATTAGGAATCTGAATACACATAAACCTGTCAGTCAGCATTTCATTGGTGTGGGCCATACTGGTAAAGACCTGAGAATATGCGTTTTACAACAAAGAGACTTTAACATCAGGTTACAAAGGGGAATGTGTGAACTCCAGTTTATGCTCAAATTCCATAGGCTTGGCCTTAGTAGAGATAGCAAGTACCTCATGCCTTACAAAGGCAGCATCCTGCTCGTTGATATTTGTAGTGATTGTAGGTGGGCCACTTAGTATTTTGCTCTCCCCTGCTTTTTGAGTCCTATGTATCTGGTTTGTCAGCTTTTATTTCAATTTTTTTTTATCTCTGTTGTTACAAAAACCATCAGAGCGGTACTGGAAATGGCATATCTCCAGATCTGAAGAAGTGGGGCTGCCCCAGGAAAGCTCATCACCCAATAAATTATTTTATTAGTCTTTAAGGTGCTACATGACTGCTTGCTTTTTTTTTTTTTTTTGGTTAGAATACTGACTAACATGGTTACCTCTCTATTACTAGATTTTAACAGTTAATCAGCAGACAATAACCCCTCTCCTCAGGACATAGTTTCAAAAGTTGAAGTGTTTGCATAGCTGAAGTTGGGAAATTCACATTAACCTCTCTAGAGGAATTTCCAACTTAACACTTTTTTAATCTCCAAAATCCATACTTATCTGGCACACTTTTAACATGTGTTGGTTTTTTTTTTAATTCCCAGGTCTTACATTTGTGACATCTCCATTACAGAGAAGTTACATACAACCCCAACCCACAATAATACAATAAGATCTTTCAAGGATATTACAGGAAATTTCCATATCTGATTCCGCAGAATCTCTGCTTGAACGAGAGAGTGGGTGACAAATATATGCACCATCTTCCCTGTTCAACCAATTTTTCTCAGTGTGAACATGGAATAATTTTAGTTGGAGTAACTGAAACCAGCATCTGATCATTCAAGTCCAGATATACTGAGGGAACTTCAGTCCTAAACTTATTTCTTTCAAGAGTAGTATAAACTAGCAAAAGGCTATGAGGTCCAATGTTGTTTGAGACTGTCAATACTGCCCATTTGCAATTAAGTTGCCAGTGAGAAGCCGTTAGTTTGAGCTCCCAACACCTTTTCTTTTTTTTTTTTTCCACACCAATATCCTATGCAAATAATGTCTTGTCTCTAAACTTCTATTTTTGTCTTAAGCAGCTTGGGGTGCATCAGCACTTGGATAAAAAGCTGACAGCTGTCTCAGACTTGTGGAGCATAGGCTAAGGGGCTGTTTAATTGTGGCGTAGACACTCAGGCTGGAGCCTGAGCTCTAGGACAATGCAAGGGGCAAGACTCTCAGAACCTGGGCTGCATCCTGAGCTTGAATGTCTATGCTGTAGTTGAACAGCTCCTTTGTTGAGCCCTGTGAGCTTGAGCCAGCTGTGGCTGTCTATCTGCAGTGTAGACGTACCTTCCATGGCTTGTATAGTTCTATCATTGAAAGTCATCTGACTAACCTTGACTCCTTTCAGGCTGGCTTCTGAACTGTGTTAGTGGTACTGGTTAATCACTGAGGTTGTGTCTACACTAGCCCCAAACTTCGAAATGGCCATGCAAATGGCCATTTCGAAGTTTACTAATGAAGCGCTGAAATGCATATTTACTAATGAAGCGCTGAAACGCTGAAATGCAAAATGTTGTCGGCAGCTGTGTTGAAGTTTATCTAAAATAATAAGCACAGATTGTTAACTCCATCACCCTCAGGCTTCATCTACATTAGCCCCAAACTTTGAAATGGCCACACAAATGGCCATTTCGAAGTTTACTAATGAAGCACTAAAATGCATATTCAGCACTTCATTAGCATGCGGGCTGCCATGGCACTTCGAAATTGATGCGCCCCGCCGCTGCGCAGCTCATCCCAACGGGGCTCCTTTTCGAAAGGACCCCACCTACTCCGAAGTCCCCTTATTCCCATCAGCGGCGAGGCGCGTCAATTTCGAAGTGCCATGGCCGCCCGCATGCTAATGAAGCGCTGAATATGCATTTCAGCGCTTCATTAGTAAACTTCGAAATGGCCATTTGCGTGGCCATTTCGAAGTTTGGGGCTAGTGTAGATGTAGCCTGAGGGTGATGGAGTTAACAATCTGTGCTTATTATTTTAGATAAACTTCAACACAGTTGCCGACAACATTTTGTAAACTCACTGGTGTGGAATCTGGCTGAGGTAGAGAGAATCAGGGGCAGAGGAAGATGGAATCACACTTAGGTGTTTTTGGTTTCAAATTAATCCTGCAGACTGGTGAAAGCAGTTGCTCCTGTCCCCTGAATGCACTCTTAAATGCAACTCCTCAGCCGTGTCGACACTAGCTAAAAACTTCAAAATGGCCATGCAAATGGCCATTTCGAAGTTTACTAATGAAGCACTGAAATACATATTCAGCACCTCATTATCATGTGGGTGGCCACGGCACTTCAAAATTGACACGTCTCGCAGCTGCACGGCTTGTCCAGACGGGGCTCCTTTTTGAAAGGACCCCGTCTACTTTGAAGTCCCCTTATTCCTATAAGCAGATGGGAATAAGGGGACTTTGAAGTAGCCGGGGTCCTTTCGAAAAGGAGCCTCGTCTGGACGAGCCATGTGGCGGTGAGCCACGTCAATTTCAAAGTGCCGCGGCCACCCGCATGCTAATCAGGTGCTGAATATGTATTTCAGCGCTTCATTAGTAAACTTTGAAATGGCCATTTGCATGGCAATTTTGAAGTTTTTGGCTAGTGTAGACATAGCCCTCAGGTTTCTGTTCTATTTCTACCTGAAGCCAGCAGGGATAGTGATGAGATTCTTAGTGTTGTGGTGGTAAACGTGGATCACACATATCTCTCTGTGACTGCTGTGTAACTCATTGACGTCAGTGCAATTTGGCCTAATAAACGAACAGTAGTAATATAATTATCCAAACTTTGCTGCTCTATGTGTCCACAGACTTATTCTTCAAACCTATTGTAGCCTGGCCATTTTTTATGAGAAGTTCCTGTTTAACACTTTGCTTGATTGGTTTTTTTGTCAATAGATGTCTATTGCAAGCCTTTTCCCATATAAGATTTGTTCTGGTAATTTCATAATCTTTTATTGTCTTGCCAAACTAGGTCACTTTTGAAATAAAGTTGTTTTATATATTTAAGAAAATGATTGTCATCCATATCATTTGTTTCCCATCACCACTTCCCCTTTTACCTTTGGGTGTGGAGGAAGAGCTGAAGGGGACTGATCCTCTCACCTTTCCAGTTTTCTACTATCCTGTTATGTCCCCCTCACTGTCAGTGCAGGACTTGTGAATTATCACTCATGTACCTTTATATTATTTTGCAGTGTGAATGTGCTTCTGCCTTCCATGATTTGTTCTTTCTAATTATAATGTTTGTTTGGTATTATTATGTTATCTTTCTGATTATTGTGTTTGTTATAACATTAAGACTGTGTTTACACTACCTCTCCATTTTGGAAAGGACATTTAAATGACATGGATTGGACCTGGTTAATGAGGCATCTCATCATTCATGCACCTCATTAGCATAATGGCAGCCAGTTGTGCTTCAAAAGTGCTTCTTTTGAAATGCAAAATGGCTATGTAGATATGGATGCTTCGAAATAAACCCCAGACTTTGAAATTCCTTTATTCACAAAATGGATTGGGAAAAAGGGAATTTCTAAGTCTGGGGTTTATTTTGAAGCGACCGTGTCTACTCGGCCAGTTTGTCTTTCAAAAGCAGCATTTTAAAAGCATGACCAGCCACCATTATGCTAATGAGGTGTTCAATATTCACACCAGTGTCTCATTAATCAGTTCCGATCTGTGTCATTTAAATGCCCCTTCAGAAAGGGAGGGGTGGTGTAGACACTGCCTAAAGGTTGGAATATACTGAAATCATCTTAGACAATTAGATTATACTTGACACATAAGGCCCTATATATATATTATAGCTTTATGCCTGTGAGTGGCAGTAAGTGGGACTGCACGTGTGTAAAGTCAAGAATACATGCCATATTTGGAGAACAAGGACCTCAGTCTGTTGAATTATCTGCAAGAAACTTTGGGGGGATGCCTAGTTTTTAAATCTGGATGGTATGATGTTGACATTTATCTACTCAGAAGAGGAAAAAAAAATAAAAAAAACTCTGTAACCTAAGATTAAATGAGCAGCTGGTAGAGAAGCTTTGATTTGATCATGTTGCTTTTCTCGACAGACTAATTGTTCTGATTTATGGTTATCACCTGTATTTCATGGGTGCTTGCTTCCAGCTCTAATTAATGGACAATTTTCAACTGCTGAAACTCTAATTGTCCCAGGGATTTGAAAAAGTGGAAAAAACATGGGTGTTAGCAAATTGGGACTCTTCCTTTTTTGAGGGGAGGGGGCCTACTGATCAAAAAGAATCAGAATTAGTCATATCTTCTCTTTTCAATGTGTCTTTGCAGCTACAGAGAGAGCAGTAAAGCCATCCCCATTCATTCCTGCTAGGACTTGTTCTTCCATTAAGCCTTCCCTGAGTGCAATGTCCCATCATCTACTCAGTAACCGACCTCTAGTTTGGACTGACATTTCATTTGGACTGACATTTCATAGAATAATGGACAAAACACACTTCAAAAATACATCACTAATAGAGAAGTATTTTAATGCATTTTAGTTTATTTTTCTGGGGTAATTGCCTCATAAGATGCAACCACTTTGGAGAATGGACTGTTATCAGTCAGTGAAGAGTGACTTTCTCTTTCTGTGTTTGTTAAACAGATTTATAGTTACTAATTTTTGTTTGTTTTTAGACTAAATAGGACCATTAGATCAGGTGGTCTGACTTCTGTGAAGCACAGGCCGTAGCATTTCATTCCGTTACTCTTTTGAGCCCTGTGACTCATTTTAGTTAAATATATCCTCCAGAAATGCATCCAGTCTTGATTTGAAGACCTCAGAAGATAGAAGAATCTGACACTTATCTTGATAGTTTGCCCCAATAGCCTTGGAAACAATAGGTATCAGCTGGGTGGTTATTTTGTTTCTTTTTCTTTCTTCTGATAGTCACTGTGTGAGTGGAGGGAAAATGATAGATACAAACAGAGCACAGACGGTAGAAATCAATACTATTACAAGCGTAAATGATCAGAAAAGCCAGTATCAAAATGAGAAGTTGAGAAGTTGCTTACATAAGATCTGGACTATGTGGGGTGGGGAGGAGGGTGATACCAAAATATAAGACTCTCATGTTGATGCTTAATGAGAAACTCACTGAAGTGATTACCCAGTTGATAGCTAGAAACCAAAAAATTGTAATGTTTCTGTTCACAAGAGAGAATGAGGAAAATGTGGTGTAATCGTGAATAACTTTGTTGGAGGCAGTGGGTAAAACATTAAAAAACTATTGGTAAGAATAGAACTAGTTTACAACAGCAGCAGAGCAGCTAAAATGAGACAAGGTTCTGGGACTTCATGGCTTACACATAATAGTTCTGAACGCAGAAAACAGAATAAAACATAAGTGTTATATACAGAGTTTTTTGGGTTTTTTTGCGTTTTTTTTCCACTCTTCACTAGAAGCAGGAAAGACCACAGGAGAAGTTTACATAAAACCTATGTTTGAAAAGAAATAAAAAATTACACACCTATAAGCATCACTTATATCTGGAAAGATTTAAAACTTGTGAACAAAACATGAGAACACTTGAACAAGCATGGATTAGTCATAAATAGTCTTTAAAGATATATGAATGTGAGGTTTTGTTTAGCAAATTTAGGTACTTGAGGTAGCGATGAGGGAAACAGACATGGGAACACTAGACACCCATTTATGTGGACATAGAGGAAATTATTTATATAATTATGCAAGAGTAATTATATGAGCGACGGTGAAGTAGTTGTAAAAGCTCTTATTCCCTCATGTATCCAAAAATCTGACAGTGTTCCAGACTACCATTCCTTTATTTCTCAATCTACCATGCTGTTTCTTTCTTCTGCTTCCTATAAAACCTCCTCTTTTAACAGTGGCAGGCAGATGTCTTTTAAACCTGTAGATGCAGGTTGCTTGCTACAATAGGGAACAGTTCTGTCTGACAGTTCTAAAAAATAATTGTAAATAGAGAATTATCCCGTTGGGGTGTTTATAGTAGGGTTCCATAGGGATTTGTTCACAGCCTAATGTAGTGAAATATATTTCTCATTTTTTTGGAAGAATATAAAAAACTTTGCTGCTAAATTTGCAGATGTCATCAAAATTGGACCATTTAATAAACTGGATTAATTCAAAGCAAGATAAACAAATATTTTCTGGTATTTTTGGGGGGGTAAATTAATGAACAAGTATGAATGCCGTATAGGTGAAAAGGTTTAGATGTGTCATGTTACCTTCCTTCCATCCAAATGTGAATATTCATGTGCTGGAAACCCTACACAGGAATTTCAGAGAAAAGCTATTCTTGTCAGCTTCTTTCAAAGAAAAGAGCAACAAAGAAATACCAGGATATCAAAAAAACTTGGGAAATCTGATTGCATACTTTAGCTTACAATCCTGTACTATTCTTTGAAACTGTGGAGGAAGAGAGAGAGAAGAGTGCATTCCTATCTTTTTGGAAAACTCAGCTATAATGCAAAAAGTCAAATAAGTTAAATATAAGGGATAGTACTTGCTTCCAGCTACATTCATTCAGCCCCACTCTTGCCATTAAGCCAACTTTAGCCTTCACCTAAGATGAAGGAACTCCATTGATGTAAGTGGAGTTGTACATGAGGTCAGACCTCTCTCTGGTTCCATATCTAGGCTACAAACCATTCCAGAATGCACCAAATTGAAGCCAGGGAAGTGATATGGTTGTAACTTGGGAAAAAAAATTGAGCCAGGTGTGAGAAAAGTCTCTTCAGTTCTCACCATTAAGGTATATGGGGATTTTTTTATTTGACTCAGAGCACAAGTTTACATCCCATGGGATTCTGAGTTTTTTTTCCCTCCTTTCTTATGAAAGGTAGTAGATCAAATGAACAGATTAGGACACATGCTTAATACATGTAAATGCAGCTAAATGCATAAAAACAATGTTAGGATTAGGTGTTTTAAATGGTAAAATTCATTATTTAAAATTCACACAGGATTGACTATGGCTTTGCTTCCTTACCCACGGATTCACAAACCCATACTCCGCTTAGGGTCAATCTTCCTGGGTTTGATTTCGCGTGTCTGGTAGGGATATGAGAAACTGACCTTTCAGGGGCAGCAGTCACCATTTCTACTCCTCAATATCATGAGGTGTAAGGGAGGTTGATGTGAGAAACTCTCCCATTAAACTTCCTGAGTGAGGACCGCCAGGTGAGTCAATTTCAGATAAATTGATTCTAGCTACGCAATTGTCATAGCTAGAATTGTGTATCTGAAATTAGTCACAGAGAAGTAGCCGTGTTAGTGTGTATCTTCACAAAACAAAAAAGCAGTCATGTGGCACTTTAAAGACTAACAAAATAGTCTTTTGTTTTGTTAGTTGTTAAGGTGCTACATGAGCGCTTTATTGTTTTGTATCTGAAATTGACTTATTTCCCTAGGGTAGACTAAGTTTGTGGTAGAGGAGAACCTGGTCAGTCCTATATCACTGGCTTAACTTGAAATAGTGACACTTTGTAGCTTGGCTATTTCTCACCATATCTTTATATGGCAGAAGTATTCTTTCTCAACTGTAGTATTTTTATATGAAAAGGGTTACTTTCTCATGACTGGTGCAGATGTGTGCATAGGATCACTCCCAGTATCAATAACAGCTGATACATTTAGGAGGTCGACCCACTGTGAGAGAAGGTACTATTCCCACCACACAGCCCTTCTCAAGGAAAAGAAAGATTTAATCTCAAGCAGGGATTTCACAGAAGGCAGTGACAAGGTGTACAAGGGTTTACTGATAGTTCTCCCAGCTGGCCTGACTGTGCTGCTTCTCCAGCCCCTACTATCCGTTTGCCCTATAAGCAGAGGATTGGTAGAAAACCCCTTACACACACCATTTACCCCCTCCAAGTAGACTTTGTGCCATCGGAGTACATTATGTCTGTGGCTCCTGATCCAGAATGCGGCAGACTAGGTGTAAAGGCTACACAATTGTGGAAAAGATTGCTTAGTTCACTTTAAAGTATCTACTATATGAAATATTGTTTCAAATTACATATGCTTTAGAGATACCAAAATAGACTGTATTTACGAGTTGAGTAAGCCACAGGGTTGTTTACAGCAGAAAGCCATGCATTAAAAGACTAAATGCCTGTCCAAATTATTTAAATGCTGAATATTTTAGCTGCCTTAGTGTAGCAAAATACTACTTTAGTCTGTCTGACCTTGGTTAAGTCATTCTGCTGCTGGATGTATAAACATTGTTCATATGCTGTTTTAGTGAACTTGGCCCTTGCTGATGGGAGGGAGTGGCAAACTGGTCTATTGAGGTCTATTATGTTCCCATTAACCTAAAAAGCAGAGGCACTCATTGTCATTTAAGAGCATGTATTCCAGGCTCAGCAGCATTAAAGTTGATCACCTCTGACCTCCCCTACATATGTCATTGGAGTCACAGAATGAATATAAAACTCAAATATTCCAACGGAAGCTTATAGGCCTAGCTTGGCCTGCATTCATTTGAAATGAATCCTTATGATTATGAATATTAATGATTTAAAATGAGTTATGATTGCACATGTTGTGGCCCTCTCTCTCTTTGCTTCCTTTTCTTTCTACAGCATTTGCTGGATATTTCATAATTGTGTCTTGTCTTGTCTTGTCTCATTAAAGGGATGGACACAACCAATCTGGTCAAGGTTACAACCAGTTCCCCCACCTATAACTTTGTTGAGGAAAGTTATTTTGGTCTGAAAGTTCATGGGAGGGTTCTTTTAAATATAAATCAAAAGCATAAATAAAGTCCTTGAGGAGACTGAATTAACTCTGTGGATATTCGCAATTTTATTTCCTGTTTCTTTGTATGTGTGTGTATGTGTGTAAGCTTTGACTTTCTTTCTTGTGCTTTCAAGAGTATGTATATATACACTCCAGGTTTGATTTTTAAGGTTACCTTACAAACTTAAGTGATACCTTTATTCTTTTAATACTATCTATTTCTGAAACCTGACAAGTATTTTCCTTTATTTCAGTTTTTCATTTTGCTTTTCTCTTTCTTCTTTATGTTCCATGTCCAATTGCTGTATAATGAATAAAGCCTATTGATGGCATCCAGATGATCACAAAATTCTTGCAGTATCCCTTAACTGTATATTTTGTTTACCTTATTTTCTTATGGTAAGGTTGTTGGTTCTTACACAGTTTCATGCCATGTTTCACTGATTGGAACGAGGATCCATTGATTCAAATTCTGAATTGCCCCAGTGCTCTGCTTTGGGAGCAGCTGGGATGCTATTTAATCCCGATGCAAGTTAAGTTAAGTTAGAGCAGCTTCTCTGTCTGCAACACAAGCAACTAGAGGAGGAGGAAGAACAAGAACATCGGCATGGGGTATGATCATTAAGTGGATTAAGAGCTCTCTTCCACATCATCCTGAGGTGCTATACAATTTGGAAGCTGTATCACAGGGAAATAATTTAAAAAACCAGCAACAGAAACCTTTGTGGAGTGTCTCAACCCTCAAAAGTCCTCACAAGCTTAATTTGACCCAATGTATGACAACTAGAATTAATATATCAATATCCTGATGCCTCCTTCAACACTTCTTTACTACACAGTGCACACAGCCTCCTTCCCAAAGTCTTCTGAGATCAAATACCGAAAATGTGCAATCTGTTTCACCATTAAACTATCTTGAAAAATCAACAATCATGTTTACTCGTGAATATTCAGTATACTTTGGTTGGTCTTTTATTTTTAACTGCATTCATGGTAGTGTGTATATGTGTAATAGGGACCCAGACAGCTTGATGGAAGAGCAACTGAAGGCCTGATTCTGACCTCACATTGCTAAGTCAAGAGCAGCTGAAGTGAGGTCACTATAGTTATAAATTGGTGTGAAGAGGATAAGAATTACACCTAATGTGTTTCTTGTGCATAGTTCCGGTCTTTCTTTTCATGCCTAATAAAAGACTCTGTTTCAGTGCCAGCAGCTGGCTTTTATTACAAGTATTTTTTCATTAAAATGTCTTCCAGGTTCATGTTATACCACTGCTATGCTGCTACCCAGGTGCTAGGCAGTAGGATCTTCTGCAAATTATAAATTTGGCAGTTTAACGAGACTGTCAAGCTCATCAATTGTCAGAAAAAACAGGTAATCATCAAGAAGAAAGTTCAAGGTGATGTCTTCACTGAGCAGCAGAATGCTAATAGCAGCAAACTGACAGGATCATAAGCAAACCTCCATCCCCGCATTCACAAATAAATGTAAAACTTGTTGCAGCACCACCACATCACTTTACTAACAGCTTACCTCTTCAGTGTCCTCCCTCTTCTGGTTATCGTGTGCCAATTATTTTCAGTGTGCAAATCAACACTACAAGAAGAAATCAACCCTCTGGTGATCACCTTTTTAAGTAAGGTAACTGCTATGTTCAACATGCAGTTTCTTATTATTAAAATGACTTTCTTGCTGTACAAGAATAACACAGAAAAGATTAATTTTCCTCAAAGAGACTAAAGATGTCAGAGAAGGAAAAAGTAATGTCTCTATCTTGTAGAGTGATCTCTTCTTCTCAGATGGAGTGATTTTAAAAGAAACCAAAAAAGTGTCCTTCTCCTGATCAGGCTATATTAGAGGACATGGGATGACACACTGTTGTCTGGCTTCTGGCTCTTTAGTCTTGCAATTTCAAAAGCCTATTTTTACTCTTTTTATTATTATTCTTTGAGTCACTGAGAAACCCTATAATGCTTAAATAATCTGAGTTAGAGTGAACAGAGAAAATCTAAAGGAAAAAACACTTCTTGATGCATTTATCCTTAATAGCTCACATAAATCCACCGTCAGTTGGTTTTGGTTTTACAGTCCGTATCTTTACAGAGAAGTATATAGTATAGCTTACCATAGAAAAGCAAGGAACTCAAAATAATCTTGCTAAATATTTACAAATGCAGGAGACCATTGATTTCACACAACATACAAAAAATGTTAGGTGATCTGTCATATTTCTCCCTTCATTTGATACACAGTTCGTTCTAGGTAGATGGAAGATTTTTTCTTTTTTTTTGTTGTTGTTCTTTTTGTTTTTAGCTCTGTAACAAGATGTACTCACAACTTGATAACTATGTATTTTGCTGTTTATTATGCACAGTCTTCAGCGTTTCCCACTTAATTCAGGTAATGTTCATTTTGATCATTTGTCCATTCTGATGAAAATTTCAAACAACAAATAATTTGAGTTTAAACCAACAGAATTTCCAACTTTATGCTAATTAATTTTGGTTATTTCAGGCTTTTGTTATTAGATAATTTGTTCAATGACTTTTCAACTCTATTGATGAATCTAGGCCAAAATTGTGAATAAGATTAAAAATAAACCTTTATGGGACATGAATGCAGGTATTACCGATATCTGTCACTAGCACTAAAAATGCTATGAAAACTGATGTGTGTTCTGGTGGTGAGAGAGAGATGATTGTTGTTTCAGTATGGTAAGAAGTGGTCTCAGTTAAGTGAGCAGCATTAAAGGCTATATTTTTTCCAAATTGTTGGACAGAAGTATAATAGTTGGAAATCAAGAAGTCCTTCCGCGCTTCATGCCTCTGCACAACAGCAAAGTCATCGTAGTAGTACCTACACTGTCCTATTATACCTCAGGGCCGTGTCTACACTAGCAAGTTCTTTTGGAAAAATAGGCCCTTATCCGAAGAACATGTGATCATCCACAAACAAAATGCACTCTTTCAATCCAAAATCAAAAGAATGCAGCTCTTCTTCTGGAAGCCCTCTTCCTCTCCCAGATCGGGAAGAGCACCTCCTTTTGAAAGCTTCATTAAAAAAAAAAGCACGTGTACATGCTCAACAGGCCCTTTTTTCTAAAGAGCATTCCTCATGGTGCTGGATTTTTCGATCTCTGCCCCATTCTTTTGAAAGAGCAAGGAATGTACGGATTCTCTTTATAGAAAGAGTGGATCAATATTTTGATCCTCTTTTTTGTGTGTGGATGCACTCTTTCAAAAGAAGAACTTCTGGAAGAGATCTTCAGGAAGATCATCTTTCAAAAGATCACTGTAGTGTAGACGTAGCCCAAAAGAAGATGTTAGTAAAATTTGTAAAGGTCTGTAAGATCTTCTGAAATAAAAGACGATATAGAACTATTTGGTCATTGGGCCAAATTATCTGCTGGCACAAACTGGCATAGCTCATTTGAAATTAACAGAAATAAATCATTTTGCACCAGCTCATGACTTTGACCAGAAACTAAGGACTTAGGTCACTTTACTACGAGGAAAGGGAAGATCCTCTTTTGGTTCTACTTGCAGGAGGTTTGGTCTTGCTTCTATAAAGAAATTATTATTATTACTTATATGAAGGAGACATGGATCCTGGCAGACATATTAGAGCTGCTCATTTTGAATGGATGCTCAACAGGCAAATGCTAACACGTTAGAGTCCTTGGATTTCCATTGATCAGTTAAAGAGTCACGTGGTGATAGTCTTGTTATTTGTGTGTACGAAAGCCTGCATCCCCTAGTCTGAGACCATGAGGTATGAATGGTTACATCTTATAAGACCCTGGAAGATGAGTATTTCTGCTCAGGCTTCCTTGCATCCATGTCTGCAAACTTGTGGTTGATTATAGCACCATGTCAGTCACTGTATACCCTATCTGCAGAAGCAGTGACATAGACAATCTGCAAACTCTACTGTGCACTGTAAGCCATGCATGTGAAGAGCATGTAGAGCCTTGAGTAGGCTCCTGGAATCCTGTCCAATGCCTCCAAGCAACCGAGAGCTGCATCTACACGTGCACGCTACTTCGAAGTAGCGGCACCAACTTCGAAATAGCGCCCGTCGTGTCTACACGCGTTGGGCGCTATTTCGAAGTTAACTTCGACGTTAGGTGGCGAGACGTCGAAGTCGCTAACCTCATGAGGAGATAGGAATAGCGCCCTACTTCGACGTTCAACGTCGAAGTAGGGACCGTGTAGACGATCCGTGTCCCGCAACGTCGAAATTGCTGGGTCCTCCATGGCGGCCATCAGCTGGGGGGTTGAGAGATGCTCTCTCTCCAGCCCCTGCGGGGCTCTATGGTCACTGTGGGCAGCAGCCCTTAGCCCAGGGCTTCTGGCTGCTTCTGCGGCAGCTGGGGATCTATGCTGCAGGCACAGGGTCTGCAACCAGTTGTCAGCTCTGTGTATCTTGTGTTGTTTAGTGCAACTGTGTCTGGGAGGGGCCCTTTAAGGGAGCGGCTGGCTGTTGAGTCCGCCCTGTGACCCTGTCTGCAGCTGTGCCTGGCATCCCTATTTCGATGTGTGCTACTTTGACGTGTAGACGTTCCCTCGCTGCACCTATTTCGATGTTGGGCTGAGCAACGTCGAAGTTGAACATCGACGTTGCCGGCCCTGGAGGATGTGTAGACGTTATTCATCGAAATAGACTATTTCGATGTTGGCTGCACGTGTAGACGTAGCCTAAGTGTGTTAAAGTGTGGCGACCAAGTCTTTTTGTTGCCATGTGTTGAGATGTAGGATTTACTACTGTATCGTTTCAAATTGCAAAGTTGTTAGTATGATTTTTTGATAACATCTACAGCCGATCCCCCATGTAAAAAACGTGAGCACGATACTTTAAACAAGTGTTAAATGAGGCTGAGGCTAGACTGTTTGTAACCATTTTTATGGCTGATCCTTATCTCTCCATTATCACAGGGAGTGACACAATTCTTAGGACTTTGTGGCTGACCTCTAACTGCCCAAGACAGCAGGCAGAGCGCAGGAACTTTGTACTATAACAATACTCTGCTAAGCAACTTTTGTCTTTGACAATCACATGGATTATGTTGGCTTTTAATGACAATGTAATTACTGATATTTAAAATAGCAGAGGGCTGAGAATTTGAATGAGATCCTGACCTCAATGTCTCAGTCCTAACACAAGCCTGGTCTCACCAGAATTGGTCATGGTCTGTCCAACCACAAAATGAAAAAAAATGGCACAAAAATTTTATTTACTCGTGTGTGCCTCTTACATTGTGTTCTCAGACTACCTGTTGTGTTTTATGTGTATCAGGAAGAGTCTCTAAAAATGTAATGGGGGATAAACAGGTCCCTCACTGTTAGTCTATGGCGAGAATACAAATACAGTAATACATTTCTCAAGTCTTTGGGAGTATCTTGAATTACAAGTATGCAAAAATTAAATAAGACATAGGCAAACCACTGCCTCTTTTTCTCAGTCTATGATGGAAAAAACTTATTAGCTTTGATTTAGCTGCATACCACTTGTGGTCTTAGTGTAAAGCAAAAAAATCACTCAAAAAGTATTGTAGTCAATTAGACCCCAAATTATTTTCGCAGGTATTCCAGAATCACATTCCAGTGCTGTTTTGAATGTGAGGCAGCAGTTATATGAATCTTTCTATCTTGTTTTTATCATTGTATTTTCAGTAGCTTTTGTTTTTTCAAAACAGTACCAGCTGAGTATTGCGGGTTATGAGACCTCAGATAACATTTGCTTCATGTATCATCACATTTATCCACTGAATTGCTCTTCTGTTGAGATAATACTGTCAAATTAATTTTCTGAGAAGCCTACACTTGCTAAGAAACATTTTGGGGAATCTGCCCAAGCCCACACTTGACAGATGCTAGGGCAGAGGCTCATTGTTGCACATTGTGTTTTTGAATACATACATTGTTTGTATTCTGTTGAATTGCGCATGGCATAATTACTGTTCAAGATATTTCTCAGGAATCTGGGTACAAAAATGATGAAATCACTGATTCAGAAAAAAAGAATGCTACAGCTGTGCTTCAAGCTTTAGGGAAGCAGGATCTAGATAGTGGATACCAATCCAGAGTCTAAGTAGCTGGGAAGATTTTACATCTGGTCCAGGGCACCAAAAAAGTCTATCAAAAATGGGTGACATGTAAAAACTTTATGGCTGGGTCTACACTTGCCCCCAACTTCAAAGGGGGCATTTTAGTCAGGGCTATGGGAGATTACTCGTGAAGTGCTGTGGTGAATATGCAGCACTTCATTAGGCTAATTCTCCCCCACAGCAACTTCGAAGTGTCAAACTTAGAAGTGCCGGCATGTTTGTAGCCATGGGCATTTCAAAGTGCCTGCGTTACTTCAAAGTGCCTTTACTCCCCAAAATTTTGAGCCTACAGCTACACACATGCTAGCACTTCAACGTTTGACACTTCAAAGTTGCCGTGGGGGAGTATTAGCCTAATGAAGTGCTGAGTATTAACCACAGCACTTCATTAGTAATTTCCCGTTGCCCTGATTAACAAGCCCCCTTTGAAGGTGGGGGCAAGTGTAGACAAGTCCTATATGTTCAGAATATGTCACTTGTTTGCTACCTTGTTAAAAGTAGTAGGCCATTTAGCTATGCTTGTGCCTCTTATCTTTGTTGCTGTTGCTACCCATTAAGTAGGGCTATGAAAATGCAGTGTAGAACTCCGTATAGTGTGTACCTTTTTTAAACAAAATGTGTTTGATTTTCGTGTTAGGACCGATATAAAAACTGTTTTGTACAGCACTAAATGTAGGAAAGTTTAACCTGTTTTATAGTTCACTGTGTATATTGAAGTCAGTTTTAATTCATCCCAGGTGTGTGTGTGTGTGTTTCCAATTTTGACAAACTAGGGCTTTTTAGTACAAAAATAGCTGGGTGATTCTTGATCCAATAGGAGGGTGTAATGGGGTTAGATTCACTGGCGCAGTGCCTCCTGCTCAACACTCCATGGATTAGTTTAGCAGAGCACCCCTTTTTTGGGCAGTGTCTTGCCCACCATCACTCTCACTCCCTGATGTCTCTAGTGTCTGGCTTTGGACTCACATTGCACCCTGGGCCATAGTGTTTGCTTCAGGACTCTGCCCACTGCTCTGGTCTCCTGTCCCCTTCCAGGGGTATTGGCAGTCCTCAGTTTCATACCTGCCACTCTGGTAAGTTGCAGCCCAAGACTAGCCCCTCACCTTTGGACAAGCTGCAGTCTGCAGATGTAGTGCAAGAGGGAATGGTGGCACCCAGGCCCACCCACTACTTTGGGTCCCAACCCAGGCACCCTCTGGCAGCACCCTTGTCCTACCCTCCTTTATTCTCCTCTACTGCCTCCTGTTCCCTGGGCCACTTTCCCAATGACCCTTGTACCTTCTTGGCCCTTTTATCAAGGCCTACAGCGTGGGAGGTAATGAGGCTTCCAAGCACTGCTCTGTTCAAGCTGCTATCTCTAGGCAACAAGTCCTGCACCCTCCCTAGCCAAGACCCAATTGCCCACAGCCTGCTGAGCAGGTCCTTATAAACAGGGCTGCCCCAGCAAGCTGCCCTCTTATTGGCTCCCTCTGAGCCCCTTCGTCATTGGATAAGGCTTAGTGCATGCTCCCTCCAGCCTTCTTTTACTGGCCATAGTAGGGCAGCCACCCCTTTACAAAGGGTTAAAAGAGTTGCTCGCCATAACTGATAAAACCCAAGGAAACAGAGAACACATCTCAGCAATCTATTGCATTTGCTTCAATAATGTATTATCCTTGCACTGAAAAGCACCACACTGTATATGATAAAAATTTGCATGCAGAGATTTCAGTCCAGTTTGACAGTGTTTGGGTGGGGATTCAGTTCTGAAATTTAGTCTCAGCTTTAATATGTAACACGACTTTTTGCACAAGCCTCAAAAATAGTGAATGAATATGGTTTTGTACACCTATCAAATGTGGCAATAACAATTAGGAGAGAAGTGCAATATACTAAAAATGTTGGCATCACTTCTAAAGACCTGATAAAATAGATTAGTCATACTGTCATTTCCGTACTTATGGCAGGGATTATATATGATGGCTGTGTCTACACGAGCCCTTTCCTTTCGAAAGGGGCATGTTAATGAGTGGGTTCAAAAGATGCTAATGAGGTGCTGAAATGAATATGCAATTAATATGCAGCACCTCATTAGTATAATGGAGGCCACAGCTTTTCAAATCATGCACCACCCATGGAGACGGGACCTTCTGAAAGGACCCACCCCCAGTTTTCGAAAGCCCTTCTTCCTAACACCGGATAGGAAGAAGGGCTTTTGAAAACTGGGAGTGTCCTTTCAGAAGGTCCTGTCTCCATGGGTGGCATGCAATTCAACAAGCTGCACTTCCGAATTGCCACAACTGCCATTATGCTAATGAGGCAATGCATATTCATTGCAGCACCTTATTTGCATCTTTCAAACCCACTCATTAACATACCCCTTTCAAAAGGAAGGGGCTTGTGTAGGCACAGCCAATGAAAGAAGATCCTCAGGTAGTTTAAAAAAAAAAAAGGTCATTTTCTTCACATCAGGAAAACGGTCTTACGCCAGTCCCATTGCAGAATCTGATCCCAAATGCCTAGAGAATAGGAAAGACTAGATTAAAAATAAATTTTAGGTACAGTAAACTCTTTCATATCCAAAATTTTATCATCTGGAACTCTCAAATAACTGACGTTTTAACCATAAGTAAATTTTAGTTACATTTTCCAAAAGTACAGCAGAGTGAAAATAAATACAAATAAATACAGCAATTACAGTATAAGTTTACAATGAACAATGTTACTGTTATTGGTAAATGAAGTACTCTGCGTGCATTTTTGTTTGTTTCTTGATATCTAATCTAGATACACATCTCTATTATCCACAATATTTGAATATCCAGCAAACTCCCAGTCCCGGGCCTGCTGGATATGAAAGAGTTTACGGTACACAGTATTCCCTGAAGTCAAAAGACAATCTTTTCAAAGCTAGATTACTTTGAATCAATGCTTTTAAAATGGTGCTGGTCTTTGGAACCCATAAATCTATTTCTAATTTTGTACGTAACTGCATTTAGAGGCGTTCTATCATGCACATTAGAAAAACAGTTCTGCTGAAAGTTACTTGGACTCAAAATTTCAGAACCGATTAAAAGAAATAAAAGTATTCCCTGTAAATCGCAGCTATAATGAGGCAGGTGCCTTTCAGAATAGAAGTTTCTTATTTTGCATCATTTTTCAATAGTTTCTGATTTAAAATGCATCTTAAGACAAGTCAAAAGAAAAAGGTATATTGATTTGACTCAGGTGATTTACATCATATTCAAGAGTGATTTTGAAGCTAGAATATTACATTTCAGAAATAGCTCTGTGTCTTGTATGTTCTGTACAAAGTACTTTACTGATTTCCTTATTTGCACCAATTGTCTCACTACTTTCACTCTGAAGATAAGTTGTGCTTTCTGCTTTGGCAAATTATATGCCAGCAGAAGCATCAATTTATGGAAAATAAGGTGGAAATTTACTTGACTATTGAGCTACACTGGAATATCACAGAGCCGATTTTCTTAGCGATGAGTTACGTATTGATGAAGACTCACCAGTTTTTTGTACCTTAGTGTAGTCTAGGATCAAGAGCATTTTAAATTGCCACTTGGCTATCTTGTAAACATAAAGCTCTTGTAAAGCTGTGGGAGAGCAATGCACACTGTCTTCTATTTTGTGCTTGTGATCCTCTACCTTACTCCAGTTAGAGGAAGCTAGAGCTTACCAGTTCAGAAGAGGATTTGGGGAATATAATGATTCTCATTAATACACAACAAAGGGAGAAAGTGCTTGCTCACTGATTTTTAATCAGATTGACATGGACTGTGGGTCTCTTTGAAAAGGAGATTCTGCTTGACTAATAACACATTAGCAGTAACCCAGTGATCTGACCATGCATTAAGGATACAATTTACTCTTTTACTCATCAGTTCTTTTCCCAGTAAAATGAATTGCCTACCTTCTGATGAAAGTATCCAACAAAGAAGCATTGTGGACAAAATTGACAGGCCTTATAGGACTTGGTTAAGTTTGAATGTGTAAATTAGAACCCCCTGTGTTTGAATTAAAATGGAAAGAAACTGATCCACGTGGAAGGTCACCCCCTCCCCCAGTCATTCCTCCACATGAGAGCTGAATTCTGGTTTTGTTCACTGCTATAGCTTTTATGAGTAACTTTCTGCAGCAAATTCAATTTTAACAGATTTGTGTGAGAGACGAGTATATGTGATAGGCAGATTCAAATCTCTAAATTCAGATTCATTCATTCTACTGAGAACATGCTGCAGTTCTCACCCATTCTAGGACAGCAAGTTGACCTTGCTACAGAGTATATCATCCATTGCTAACATGTTCAATTCATAAATAAAAGGGAAAAAACACAAATGACAATTCAAATATGGCTTGTGTGTTTGGGGTCTTTTAGATCCTTATTTAAAGATTTTAGTCCCTAGAATGTCATGGCAAGAATTTTGAAAAAGGGGTGTGATTCAGTTTTCTTTGTTTAACTAGAATAACATACTTTTCTATTTGGATTTAAATGTTACACCATTTCTGTCATTCTATGGGGATGATAGAGAAAGTATGATGAGTATCAAGGAGTGGGGAAACAGAATGTGTGTGTGTGTGTGTGTGTGTGTGTGTGTGTGTGTATGTGTCTACACTAGAGATTTTTGTAGACAAAAAGTGGCCTTCTGTCGACATAACTCAGGGAGCATCTACACACACACACACACACACACACACACACACACACACACACACACACACAAAGCATTGTGTCGACAGAGCCTTGAGAACTCTGAATTTGTCTCGACAGTGTTATCTCTCAAAAATCTGTTGACAGAGAGGGATTCTAGTTCACCGGGCAGCCCTGTTTGCAGAGCTTTCAGTCAGCCATTCTGTCAACAGAGGAAAGGGCAGTCTGGTTGCTCTCTGTCGACAGAGCAGATTGCTCTGTTGATATGCTTTTGTGTGTGGATGCACTCTGTCAACAGAAAGAAAGCCGTGCTAGTCTGTATACTATCAAAACAAAAAAATGTCAAGTAGCACTTTAAAGACTAACAAAATAATTTATTAAGTGAGCTTTCGTGGGATAGACCCAGTTCTTCAGATCATAGCCATACCAGAACATGGCTGTGGTCTGAAGAAGTGGGTCTCTCTCATGAAAGCTCACCTAATAAATTATTTTGTTAGTCTTTAAAGTGCTACTTGACTGCTTTTTTGCTCTGTCAACAGAGTTTCTGTTGATAGACATTACTGTTGACATATGCTTCTAGTGTAGGTGTAGCCTGTATGTGTATAGCTATATAAAATAGGAGTGTGTTGTGACATTGTTATGTATGCATACAAAAGCAAACATTATAGTAGCTATATAAGCAAAATGTTTTTGCTAGCTATGGAACGTAGGGAAGAGTTATTGGGTACATAGACTGATATACCAGTTCCGTGCAATGTGTCTTTAGTTCTAGACCACTGCTGATTTCCCTTGTATGTTATAAATTATTAGCTTAAGCCTTAGGATCCTCATTCATATCTTAGGACTGTAGGATCGAAGCTGTGATTTGTTTAATCTTTTTAATATGTATTTTGTTGACTGCCACCTCTCAAAAGTTTTCTTTTGTGAGCTATAGCATGGTCATTTGTTATTCTTACTGTGTTATGTATTTCTTGTGACTGTCCCCTTGCATATAACAATTTGAACATGTATTGAAAAGTGTGTCTCAGCTCTCTCTGTAAGCTTTCAGAAATATGTGATCAGACTGTGTGGAACGATAGGCAGATCCAGAAGATGTGTTTGTAGAGTGTCTGACTTGCCCACATCCTCTGAAGTGTGGCTGTTTTGAATTAATTTGCTTGGAGACAACTGAGGAGAAGAGGAAACATGATCACATCCCAGTGGAATTTTTTTCCATCACGGTGAGGAAATGTTTGCATAGAAATTTTGGAGGATTGTCCAAGTATCATTCCTTGTGGTACTCTGGAAATCTGCTTTCCATCTTTATTGCCTAATCATAAACTTTTAAGGCCAGATGGGATCATTAGGATAATCTAGAATGACTTTCTGTATCATTCCAGCATTGCACTCAGTAATTTTTGGTTGACCCAAGCCTGAGCAAAAGCCCACTGCAATCATAGGAATTGTTTCCGCTGACTTTGGAACAGAACCTAAAGCACAACTTTAGAAAGACAGCCAATTTTTGATTTAAAGATTCCAGGTGATGGAGAATAAAACACAGAAATTGCATCTGGGTGAACTAGTGTTCACATTCTGAAGTTAAAATTTATTTCTTGTTTCCTCAGCAAATGAATCTGAAACTTATTGTTACATTACAAACCCAGACACCTTGGTGAGAGTATTTAATAGATTAAATAAGTTCTATTTAATTTCAGAAGATATTGTCTCCTTGCATGGAAATGCTAATCACCCTGAGAGTGTATTGGTTTGACCAACTTTTTGATGCAGGAGTTAGTATTTTTAAATATTCACATAGATAATAGGATAAATTGTGCTACTGGCATATAGCCCAAGAGTATCTGCGTACCGTGCAAAGGAAACAAGAGTGGCAGCATGCTTCAAAGACGCACATTGCCTCCCTGATTTTCCCAGTGAGAAGGGACAGTGTGCAAATTACGGTGTCCTTTCAGGGGTGTAGCATGCTCCTTATGTACTTCCCAGTGTGACCTTATAGTCCTACTGGTGTGGTCTCTGCTACATACTGTTTTCTTTAAGACATCATAAGAACACCCACCAGCAGCTTCCCTTGCCCCTCAAATGTCTCATCCCATCAGCATGCCCTGAAGATCTGTCTCCCGCTTTCTCTCCCCACACACCATGATCAGCAGTTTCACAGGATCTGGGGGGTCCTGCGGGAAGAAGGGAGAGGAACAAGGATGCAACACACTCCGGGGAGCGGGTGAGAGAGGGAAGAAACAGGGACTGGGGTGGAATGGGGATGGGGTGGGAAGAGATGAAGTAGAATTGGGGTAAGGGGTAGAGCAGGGGCTCAAACACACCCTCCCCCAGCAATCTTGAAAGTCAGCACATGTGTTTGCATCACAAAACAGTTGATTATTAAACTAGAACAAAAGAAAATCAACATGGGACTCACTAAATGGATTAAAAACTGGCTAACTGACAGGTCTCAGTGTAAATTTACATGGGGAATTATCAAGGCAAGGGCATTTGTAGAAGATAATTTCCTGGTCCTTTGCTATCAAATATTTTTACTAGTGACCTGGAAAAATATAATCTCATCACTAATATTTGCAGGTGGATCCAGAGATTGGAGGAGTGGTAAAGAATAAAGAAGCAAATCACAGCCTTAAAGTGCTGTGGATTGCTTGGGAATGTGGCATCAAACAAACAAGGTGTTGTAATGTGCTCTAATGTGCAGCTCTTTACATCCAAAAGCAAAGAATGTAAGCCATGGGTGTGTGATGGGGACCATATCCTGCTATGCAGTAATTCTGAAAAAGTTTTGGGAGTCACACTGGAGAATCAGCTGAGCAGGAGCTCTAAGTGAAATGAACATCTCATAGAGCTGGAAGGCACCTCAAGAGGTCATTGAGTGCAGTCCCCATGGCAGGACCAAGCACCATCTCTGACAGACTTTTTTTTTTTTTTAATCTATTTGCCCTAGACAGCCTCCTCAAGGACTGAGCTCAGAATGCTGGGCTTATAAAGCCAGTGCTCAAAGCACTGAGCTATCCCTCCCCACCCCCAACCCCACTTTGCTGTAATTGAAAGTGCTAGTGGAGTCCTTAGATATACAAACAGGGGACTATCAGTTAGGAGTGGCAAGCTTATATTACCACTGTATTTGGCACAAGTGTGACCACTGCTGAAATGCTCTTTCCATTTCTGGTGATAGCTTGCACAGGGTTCAGAGAAGAGCCCCAAGAATGATTAAAGGATTGGAAACCATACCTTATAATAAGTAAGACCCCAAGGCTGTGGCCACTCTTGGCCAAAACTTCGAAATGGCCATGCAAATAGCCATTTCAAAGATTACTAATGAGGCACTGAATTGAATATTCAGCGCCTCATTAGCATTAGGACTTTTCCGGCTGTGGTGCTTCAAAAGCACCGCTTTCAAACACTCGTGGCTTGGCGCAGCTACACAGGGGTCCTTTTTGAAAGGACCCTGCACCTTTCAAAATCCCCTTGTTCCTCTCAGCAGAGGGGAATAAGGGGATTTCAAAAGGTGCGGGCTCCTTTCGTAAAGGATCCCCATGTAGCTGTGCCGAGCCGTGAGCATTCGAAAGCATCCTAATGCTAATGAGTCACTGAATATTCAATTCGGTGCCTTATTAGTAATCTTCAAAATGGCCATTTGCATGGCCATTTCAAAGTTTTGGCCAAATGTGGCCACAGCCCAAGAGTTTAATCTGTTAAATCTTCTATTGGTTATGCTAATTTATAAGGTTTTATAGAGGAACAAAACAGACAGACAGACAAACAAACAAAGTTGACTGTGGACTTGTAAGTTTAGTGAACAGCAGTACAGATTGTACCTCCATGGTCTGGCAGTCTTGGGACCTGACCTGTCCCAAACCAGGGAATCTGCTGAACCAGGGATGTTGATGCCGGCCCCTCAGTTTCCCTTCTGTATGGCTCTGATTCAGCAGTAGCAGAGAGGTCAGCATTAACCTAGCAGGGATTAAGAATGGTACTTTGGGGGGAGAGGCAGGGTTGTTGCAAAGCCCCTCAGCCAGGAGCTAGGAGCACAGCTCTATGGGAGCACCCTGCACCATGTGGCAGCCTGTTTCATGGCTGCGTTCCTGGACCCTAGCTACAGGGCTTTACAGTCACCCTTCCCCCAAGATTTCCACATCCCCATTTCTCACCTTCCCTCTCTGAGCTTGTGGTGCTCCAGAGGTTCTGGGAGGGCAGGGAAGGAGTTGCTCAGCATGAGTGCTGGGGCAGGGCAAGCTATTCCCCCTGTGTACTCCAGTCTGGGAGTACCCATGTTGACACCTGACAACAGATAGTGGATTATGGAAATCCTGACCATAGAGGTCACACCTGTTGAATGAAAGCCAGTGGCTGGGAGTTGAAGACAAGGAAATTCTGATGAGAAAATAAGTACAATTTTGTTAAGAGTGAAGATAATTAATCATTGAAACAATTTACCAATGGATGAGCAGGGTTTTGTATCAGTGGTCATTTTTTTTAAAAATTATGATTGAATGTTTTTTTTCCTAAAAGATACGGTCTAGTTCAAACAAGAATTGGTTCAGGGAGGTCCTATGGACTATGCCTTGCTGGAGGTTCGATTAGATAATCACAGTGGTTCTTTTGGCTCCTATAATTGTGTAGTGTGATAAATATTTTTGTCAACATGAGTTCACAGTGGTTTCAGCATTCGTGATTCTCAAGTAATGAAGTCTTAGAATTAACTTCATTGATGACCTAACGTAGCTTCCCTACTGCTGCAAATGTAATGGCTTTAAAATCTGCTATTTTCACTTTTCATGGCCAAAAGCAATTACATTGTCCTGTTGGAGTGTCCACTTTGCTGACAGGATAAAGCTTCCAATTTAGGACTAATTGACTTCAAAGCTGCAACATTTTTGTATGACCAATGGAGACATTTTTGGCCCCACAATGATTGTACCCACCTTGTGCCTTCAGCATAACTTTTATTCAGGGAAAATTTCAATACAGATTGCACCTTTGTTATCCAGCATGGTCAGGAGTTGACAGGTAGCAAACAAGGGAATTTGCCAGATCAGAAGAGATCCAGGACTTCTGCCTCAAGAAAGTCCTGCAATCATGAGGCCGTTCAGCGCCAGCCTTTTGTCTCCCTCCTCTGGGACTCTGGCCCTAGCCTGGCTACAGCGGAGCTACATGGGTCTCTGACCAGCCCTGCCCTGCTACACAGTAGTCAGGGGACTCCAGATCTTTCCCCGGCCCCACAGGGCAGATGGGGGACTCCTGCTGCTCTTCATTTACTGTGGGGTGGTGGGGAGCTGTTCTGGCTCCCAGCCCCACTCTACTGGAGGCAAGCAAGGACTCTAGCTCCTACCCTCCTGCCCACCACCACCATGAGGAGGGCAGGCTCCTGCACCAGCCCAGCCTGGAACTCTCTCATTCTGGAACATCTGTGCTCCTTCAAGATGCAAGAGTAAAGGATTTGAGAGGTGTGATCTGTAGTCTGGGGCTAAAGGGCAGTGTCACAAGGTTCATTCAGCTCTTCTCAGGTCCAAGTGCCCTTCTACTACATTGCTGCCATTCTCTCACACACCATGGAACTCAGAGTGCTCCCGCTTCATGATTTGTTCCTCCAGCCAAGTGAGGATAAATATTTCTCCTTCCTGGGTAACAGCTTTTCCTTACCCGCCGTCATAGGCTATCATTCCATTCCCTACCTCTATGGACCCACTTCCCCAGCAGCTGGTAGTGGAACACAGGCCTGCCCTCCCATTCCAGGAAGCCAAATCTGCACCATCCTGAACCTTGTTTCCTTTTCCTTGAGCCGTCCCTACTCTTTCTGACTCCCCGACTATGGATTTGCCAGTCCAAGCTCCCACTCCTCAGAAAATGTCTGCAGATTACTTTCGTGCAGCCTTCTGCCCTCAGATCTCTGGCTATATAGAAACCCCACCTCTTCTTGTATAGGTGAGCTTCCCCTAATTAGGACTTTCCTTTCAGCCTTATTCTCCCAGCTTGTAGTTTACTAGGTTATTTGGCCCTTCTGACCTACCTTAACCCCTTCAGGGTGAGAGTGGAGGACACATACTGCTTCAGGGAGAGCAAATATTTCTCTAGCATGATTATTGTTCAGTATTCTTTCAGCTGCTTCAGTATTTGGGATAGCTAAGAGTCCCACAGAAGGTGGATTGTTATGCCAAAAGCATATAAAATAGTCGTATGTGTTGTTTTGGAAGGATTACATTTTTATCAGTAGATGTTGGTAACCATCATATTCACCACAAACACAGACAATGACAAAAATATTGTCAATGATAATTGAAATTGACAGGTGAGAAACAAATTGTCAGGATCGCATGTCAAAATACACAAAGTAGCCTTAAATCAAACTCTAATAAGCTCTCAAGCAGCATTTTTCTCTCTGTTATTGTAAAGATTTACTTTATGAAACTCAGTGTCCACTGTCATTAAACAAGTCTCTCCCTAACCATTATTTCATGTCATATATCAGAGAACTGGAAGGGACCTCAAGAGGTCACTGAATCCAGTTCCCTGCCCTCTCGGCAGGACACAATCCTGAGTTTAGAAAGCCAATGCTCAAACCACTGAGCTATTCCTCCCCCTTATTTCCCACAAGTGAGTAGATGAAAAGCCATTAAAAATTGGAAAAAAAAAGTTAGTCATTGTTAAAATTGTAAAAAATAATTAAAAGAACAAGTTCTGGAGAGCCAACTTGAGCATTAATCTATCTGTATGTTCTTACAGTGATACCCATTCCTCATTATTCTGAAAACATAGTGTGTAACTGCCACATATATCATGTGTTGTGCATCTATCACCTTTAAATTTTAGTCAGATTTTCCTTGCAGCAATATCTATGGCCACAATTACACTACAGCACTCTGTCAACAGAAGTCACTGTCAGGAGAGTTTTCCCAACAAAATTTCCGTTGACAGAGTGAGGCCACACACAAAAGCCAATCAGAAGAGCACTCAGCTCTTTCGACAAAGCATCCCAACTACCCAGCTGCTCTCTCAACAAAACCAGCCCTTGGAAGCATAGCAGACAGGGCCGCTCATTGTTGCGGATGCCCTGTTTGTCGAGAGAACCCCTCCTCCCCTCATACAGTGACACAGCTTTATTCTTGCCAGAATCTGTCAGCAGCAGCATTATGCCACAAAGCTTTGAGGCAGTGAAACAGTATGTTTTGTCCACATACTGTTAACAAAATGCATTTTATGCATGCGCCCTCCACACATTTTGTTGACAAAACAGGTGTTTTGCCAGCAAAACTTGCTAGTGTAACCACAGCCTGTGTGTAAAAGAGATTCTCACAAGGGAGTGAGTGTGTATGGGAGGAGGGGAAAGAATAACTTGTATGGCTTTATACATCAGGAAAAAAATGTTCTTTTAAGCTAGAGAATAACGTATCTAACTGAAAGTGTAGATTCACCTGAAATATAAATTGAGCTTGAGAAGTTGTTTTTACAACACGTGGAGTAGGCTTAATGTATCTTGGCCAAATTCTGTCCTTCAGAATTCTGGATACAACTCTTATTGAGCTCAGATGGAATAGTAGGTGAAGGCAGTAATTGGCTGACTCCTTGTTTTCAAGAGAGCCATTTAAGTAGTTCAACTAAAAAAGAATATCTGCAAGTCATAACAATGCCGTTTTCAAAAAGATACCTTTTTTCATTTTCTGTAGTTAAGCTAAGTGCTTCAAAATCAATTACCATAATTATGTAGCAAGAATAAACCATCCAAAGCTTGGAATATGTGGATTATAACTTAATCTTCTAAGAACTTCAGATGCTCATTGTTTGATACATTATCTATTGTGCAAAACAGCAGATGTTTTTCCTATGTATAAAGTATCACACATTGAAGTACTGACTGAAAATTTGTATGCATTCCTTTCACTCTGATTACATAACTAAACAGAGCAGAAAAATGCTTTCCTTTCATATGACAGTTTGACCCTCTCTAATCTGGAACTCTCTTGTCTGGCAACATCTGTAATCTGCTTAGGTGGGCAACCACTTGTCATGGGTTTGGCCAAGTCTCCCAGGGTCTCATGAAGTTTGTTTACAATCACCAGTCTTGGTTCTCAGTGTTCCATGTTGTTATTCAGCTGTAATTTATCCCTAAATGTCTTCTAAAAGGCCAGTAAGCAGTGGAAGTGTTGGTAATGGTCTAGAAAAAATTTCCTCCAATGAACCTGCAAATTTTCTTGTTTTGCACTGGTCACGTCCTGAGGGTGCCAGACAAGTTTTTATATCAGTGATAATTTGGTTTGCTTAATATTGCTTATTTCCATTTAAAATGCTTTCTGTTAATGGGAAACGTTCACTGTGTAAGTCACCGCAGTGCAGCTACATTCGCTGAGGTAATAACAAACCTTACAGAAATTACATCATTTGAAAATTAAGTATTTTAAATTAGTTTTAGCCTATCAGTTTGGTTTTAGTAGTTATGTTTAGAATTTGTTTGAATTGCAGTGTCAGACTCATGAACCTCACTACATTGATGACTACTCCCAATCTATGAATCCTGAGGTTCTTCTCCTCTGCATCAAAAAGGCAAACTCTTTATTGTGGAGGAAGCTACCCTCACTTATAGTACAACATTTATCTCATAAAAAACTAACAGATGCGCATACATTCCAAAGAAGGCTTAGAAATATCATTAGATGAAGATACTTAAAAGGCTACAAAATGTTTGTTTGGAGAGTTGGTAACAGAAAAAAAGAAAATGAACTATAATAGTGTCAAGTGGTATCAAGCAGGGGTGAGCAAAGTCGGGGCCAGGCGCCCTTAGGAGTGAGAGGGAGGGACCTGAAATTTCCTAAGGAGGGAGCAGCATGACACACTGCTGAGACTCAGTCCCATCCATCTCATTTAAAATGTTGAACTACTTTACTGTTTTTATGTATGTGTATTCACATTTTTATATATGGATTTAAAAAGTTTGTACATCCTACAAGCTTATTTTCTTACACATGCTGAAAGGTTTTTTTTCTTTTGTGGTTTTTTGTTTTCCTTCATGTGAACATAATCGAAATTTCCCTTGGTTTGGATTACATTAGACAGGTTGGAGAGTGTGGGGGGCTGCTAATTGCAGGGATGAAAAGTGGGGACCAATGTAAAAAGTTTACTCACTTCTGGTATAAAGTGTCTCACAAACCTAAGATTCAACCTTAGGGCAGGAACGCCAAAGTACGTGTGTGTTCTGTACTTAGATTTCACCAACTGAATATCAAGTGTGAACTCTTCAAACACTACAGCAGCATTAATGTGGCATTGCAGACAGTTCCCTTAGGCACTCCAATCTAGACTGCCACACAGACAAGTTTGCCTTTGTGATAGGTGGTTCCTTGCATGAAAAATTGCAAGAATATTTAGGTTACTCCTGGTCCCAAATGACCAATCACTATTCCCAGGTAAATTACACCCTCGAGCTCTCCCCCATTAACTAGGAACAGAAATAAGAATTATTTACAAGGTTAAAGGAGCTAAGCATACATACGAGTTACAGTCTTAGGTTCCAGAAGGTAATAGAAGCTGCTGTAATATTCAAGCTTCATATGTTTTTTAAAGCGAACTTAAGTCAAGTGCTTGAGAACCCTCACTTATGCTGAGAAATATTTGCCTCTCAGAATTCAAGCAATTTAGCAATGCTAATTAATACTTTCTTCTCGGCAAGAATTTGTATTCCCTCCCACTCTCCCTCAAGCAAATGGGACAAGTATTTGGCACATCTCTTCAAGAATGAAGAGAGAGCAATCAAAAAGTATTTTGTCTGCTGAAGCCCCACAATGGCTTGTCTGCGATCTATGGGGCTTATTTTTTGGACAGGAGATGACACTTTTTGTGGTAAACTAGTATTTCATAATTAGCAATGCTTCTCTTCTGAGTGTGAGGTTTACAGTATTAAAGTGAATATTTTTTTCATTCCAGAGCAAACACGTAAATATTACTATATAACATGTGATAAAGATACCACAAGCGAGATTACTGCATACCACAGCTCACAAACATTTCATAAAATATAAACACATTTTATAAAACTAATACTTATTTTAATGATACTAGTACACCAGTACAACTGTGTATTTTGGTGTTCAATGAGTCTAGGTATGAACTGGCCACCATCTCCCAGCATCACAGTGAGAAGGATACTTAAGGTCTATTATATAGGAAAGCTGCCCTTTCTGGGCAGTTAAAACCCAACCTATGGTCATCTTTTAAAGGTTCCATGTGGGAGCAATTGATTGCCCCAGGTGACTGACTAATAAACACTCAAAGCTAATAAAGGTCACCTAAGTTCAGTTAGATGAGAACTCCAAAGGGTGACAGGAAACTCCTATGGGAAAGAGCTTGAGTCAGAGGAATGAGTAAGGAGGATAGAGGGGGAATTCTGCAGGAACCTTTCAGAATGCGGAGCCTATCAAAGGTGCTCCTGATGACGGAAGCTTCTTTCATGTAGCGCTGAAGGCAGCATGCATCCAAGAGAGATTTCCAAGACATTGGCAGGAAACCCAGCCTGGCAAGTATAACCTGCCATCTCTGATGATGAGTATGAGTGGATGACCACCTTAGATTCCAGAGGTGAGACTTAGGTAGGGGAAAGAGGTCTGCCACTTGGGGTAGAGACTGGTACTGAGAGAACTGCTAGGAAAAGCACTGGATTCTTATTGGGAACAGTTACCAGCACAGTTACTCAGCTGAGATGTGGAAATGAAAATTTTGTTTGGCTTTTCTGTCAACAAATGAGATGCTCCACAAGGAGCTGCTCTGTAGTAGCTAACAGTCTGCCTGGCACCTGAGTCTAACATTCCTCTGAATGAGAGGAAAATCAAATAAGGACCCACCTGCAGTACCCCACACTTGGCTTGCAAAGGTATGTGCCAAGTCAGCCTGGAATTATAATCAGGCATAATTTATTTATACCTCTCCCAACTGCACATGGAGAACTGGGCACTCAGTTACCCTAAAAAACATCAATTTTAACACAGATAAAATAAATCCATGTTATAAAACAAATAATTAGCTTGTGGGAATCCATAGTGTTGAAACACACAGTTCATATTCGAAAGAGGATTCGCCATTTACGTGAATAAGAATATCATCTATAGTTACATTAATTAGGATTAAATTACAAGGGCCATCAATCTTTTTGTCTCAAGGCACTAGCTAATCAACTGTTGGAATGATGAAAAAGATTCCCCACATAATATAGCATTTCACATTTAGGTTCTTTAGAGGGTGTTTATGGATGCATTTTTCTGTGAAATATCTGAAATTGGCCACTGTCAGAAACAAGCACTAAGCCATTGGTCAGTTCCTCTGACAATTCTTTTATGTGTAGGCTAATGTGTTCAGTACCTCTTTCCTTTTTGCGTTGCTTGAAGGGTACTACTTGTGACTAGTACAGGAGAATTTAAAAGTATAATGTTTTACTGCCGACGATTTGCTCTAAGCAAACTTTGTCAAAGTAAAAATACATGAAACCTAATAACTCTTTACACTGAATTGAACAATGAATGGTGACCTACTAAAAATCACACATGCTACAATATACTTCTGAAGTACCATTTTTATCTGTAAAATTGGTGAAATTAGAGAAAATAAGGTAATTAAAAAGTTCAGAATTGGAACCTCCCTGCTTACATGATGATATTACCAAGTAATCAGCTACCATGTGGCCTATGGTTACATAAAAATCAGTTCCTTTATAAGTGAATTATCAAAACCCTAGTACATTATTTTCAGATGTAGTCTTTGATCCAAGACAGTGGTCTTGAGAAACTTCAATTTTGCATCCCTGACCTTACTTTCATCATGTTCTGAGTCACTCTCTAATATTCTGGCTACATCAAAGCTAAAATAAAAAGTTCATATACAATATCAATTAGATATTCACCATTCAAATAAGCCTTATATTCAAACTGCTAATAGTTTTCCTGGCTTTTGAGAAAGGGAGCAGGAAGTAGAGTATAATTTGTTTTTATCCCTACAGTCACCATGAATTCATATTTAACACCCTCATCAAAACTATCACAGACCCCAAGCATAGACGATGCTGAAAGTAAGGAGGAAGGCAGGAAAGAGAAAAGGTCTCTATTGATACTGAGGATGAATATGTTTGTTTAGATCAAGGTGTGCCAGTGTCCCAGAAGAGTAAGATCATTGTATTGGATTTCTCTAAGGTAAACTTTTCAAAGGATTACAACTGGAATGGCAAAATTTAATATATAGCCATGGAATCCATCGTTTCTCATGTCTGTAGATATTTTTAATTGTCTCTGGACACTAAAACTCGATAGCACAAATGCACTAGTTACTAACACTGTATAGTTATATTTGTGCTTAAGGTTATCTAATGTGTGTTTCTGCAGTACTTGAATGCCCTGCAAAATTACAAGATAACTCTGTTACCTCTTGAACAGGGTTGCAAAACCATAAAGAATACATAACAATTGAGGGACACTAGTTACATTTTTCAAAACTGCAAAAGTTCTGTTGTCATTTCATAATACTTGGGCACTTTTCAAAAATTTTACTAAAGTCTACTTTTCTGCCCTTTGTCATGATAATTGATGGGAATTAAATTATACATTACTTGCCCATTCAAATAAAGTTACTTGACCCAGAAAAAGGGGAAAGTATTTTTTTTCAGGCCACTCCAGTAGATTAGAACTCTCTCCCCTCCCTTCCTTTGTGTAGCTGCTTTCTTCCAGTCATCTGGAGTGGATGGTTGACTATTAATGTCTTTGGTGTGTTACATGGATGTTTGTGGAAATGCAGCTTTTCTCTGTCATTTTTGTGGCAGCCTTCTAAGCGTTTGAAGACTGCTATCATGTCCTAAATTCCCATAAAGTTGCTTGGCCACGCAGCTTCCCAGGCAATGGGAAGAAATGTTCTTCCCCAAAGTCCCAAAGCTGCCATGACTGGTGAGGAAAGGATCGTCCTTGCTGGTCCCAGTACAAAGCTGTCATGGCTAGGTTGCTCCATGCTGGGGCCAGAAGAGGAGGGACCCTCTCCCCTGCCTGAGGCTGCTCTGTGCTGAGCCCAGCAAGGAAGCAGCCAGCACAGCAGGTCCAGCTCCTAGGCATGCGACAGAGTCTCATGCTCCTCCCCTGTAGAAGCTGAATTTGCTGCCTGCTTCCAAAGTGCAGGGTGGTGCCCAGGGACAAGCAGGCACTAGGCAGCATGCTTTAACACTGCTGGCTAAGAGCCACCCAGGTTGCATTCTAATCCCTTACACAGTCATGAGTTCCCCCGACCAACAACACAGAGTCACCTCCTACATCCCAAGCCCCTCATCCCAGCCCCACCCCAAAGCTCACACTTTCAGACCAAAGCCAGTGTCCCACCACCTCACGCAAACCATGAGCCCCTCCCTCATAACTGGAGTCCTCTCTTGCATCCCAAGCTCTTAATCTGCAGTCCCATCCAAAGAGATTATCTCCTTTTGAACCCCGACCTCCATCTCAATCCCCTCCTTTATTCCAAATCTTTCAGCCCAACACCCCAGTGTGGAGCCCCCTCAGACAACCCAAATCCCTCATCCCCAGAATATATTACGTTTGCTGTAATAGTCTTAAAAGCTCCATTTATATTAATATATGTGCTAACTAATCTTCTTAACCTGCTTGTAAAATGACTCATCCACTTCCTCTCCTGGAATTGGTGGTCTGTAATAGACCCCACCATAACATCATTACTATCCTTTCCCTTTTTCATCCTCCCTCACAGACTCTCAGTAGGTCTGTCACTCACTTCCTTTTGCTTGCAGCAAGTGTATGTATTTTTAATTTATGATGCAATACCGCCTTCTTTTTTTCCCCTCGATATGTCCTTCCAGTAGAAACTATGTCCCTCAGTACTGGTATTCCAATCATGGGAGTTGTCCTACCAAGCCTATTTAATTCCAATTATATCATAATTTTCCTCATATACCTTGACATCCAGTTTATCCTGATTGTTCTCCATAGTCTTTGCATTTATCTACAGTCGTCAAAGATACTTTACAGACTACTTTGTTGCCTTTCTTCCCACCTTTTCAATTAAGTTTTGGTTTCTCAAGAAATTAGCCCCTTTCCCTTGTTTTTGCTACTTAAGCCTATTGAACAGGTTTTGTCATTATCCCACATAAGACATAGTTTACATCTTTCCTTACCAGGAAAGGCAGATGATATTCAAGTATGTATTTTATTGATCAAGTATCAGAGGGGTAGCCGTGTTAGTCTGGATCTGCAAAAGCAACGAGGGGTCCTGTGGCACCTTATAGACTGACAGAAACATATGAGCATAAGCTTTTGTGGGCAAAAGAAAGAAGTGGGTCTTTGCCCACGAAAGCTTATGCTCATATATTTCTGTTGGTCTATAAGGTGCCACAGGGCCCCTCGTTGCTTTTATTTGATTGATGGAGCCCATCCCCCTTGGCAATCCTCTTCCTTATATCAGTCATTGTTGAAAAAGCCACAGTCCTCTCAGTGATATCAACTGCAAAGCCAAACATTTTCTTATCCCATGTGATGGCATAAAAGAATTACTAGGCCTATGTAAAGGTTTTGGTTTTTTTTTCTTCAGATTGTGTAATTGTCATTTTTCCCCAGCGCCTCAAAAGTGTGTACTGTCTTCTACTGTCTCAGTGTCTGACCAAGACAAAGATGTACATGAAATCCCATTGTTTGCAATCATTTTCACATAAAATAGGTGCTGATGTTTGTTGTCAAGAAAAATCTAAAGCTTGTACAGAATGCAGTCATCTACATATCAAGGGAGGCAAAATGCTAAGAGCACAGAGAAATGTACTGAAGTGTCTGCCACTGTATCACTTCTTGGCACTTACCCATATAGGCATGCATGATGCAGACACTCCCCTTCTGAGAGCTCACCTGTTGGCCTATACTTCACCAAAGAGATAAGATCATGTGAATGACTAAAATAAAAGTCTCTAGGACTTCCAGTAGGTGATTTAGCTGAGGACAAGGTTAAAATAAAAAAAGTCAGGAATTTAATACTGATTTAAATGCCATTTTGGCAGTCTTGTAAACTGAAGACACTGTGGCAGGGCCAGGATGGAGGGCCCCCTCAAAGGGAGCCCAAACAAGCAGAAGAGCCTGCACAGCACTAGCAGGCAATCACAGGCAGCTGGGCAGGACATGGGTCAGCCTAACTGGGGCCGGCCGACTCCATGACTGGTCTAGTAAGAGGCCTTTAAAAACCCTTCGCAGTGAGATGGGTGGGGAGAGCGTGTGAGAGGCGAGGAGACTGGAAGTAGTGAGACAAAGCAGGTTGGAAAGGAGCAGAAGAAAGCAACAGGAACACCAGGAACTGCAGAGGGAGAGTGAGGAGCTGCAGCAGATTGAGAGGGGGGTCTCATTACTGCTGCAGCCTGGAGAAGGTACCAGGGAAAATTGTCTGGGGAAGTAGCCCAGGGAGAAGAGCTGCTGCTGCTGCTGCAAGGGCTAAGGGAGTCAGCCCTTCCCACTAGCGGTTGCATAGGGTCCCTAGGCTGGAACCCAACACGAGTGGGTGGGAGCCAGTTCCCCCCAGACCACCCCTCACTCCAGGAAGGGCAACTGGGCCTGTAAGTGGGACCAGTGGACTGAATAGAGGCCAGAAGCCCAGGGACAGGACTGACTTTGTCACAGCACCTAATTATCTATAGGATAGATAGAGAAGTGGCTTTGCAAACTTTGAATGTGTTTATCTTAATCATTATAGGTAGGAGAACCTTAGGGTTTTCCAGTCTCTTGTTCCTATTCAGCTCTTGCACTCTTTGCTGAGAACACTAACAGGATTGGCAATCAGTTGTGTCAAGATGATAAACAGAAGATTTTTGTGCTCTGGTGAAACAATGCTTGATTTTATTATGTTTAAGAAGGACCCGAATACATGAAAGACAAAGATACACATGGGCCGCAGCTACGCTGCATTCTGCTTTTAGAAGTCGAATTAAAATAAGCAAGATCAAAAATGCAAATGAAGTATGGATTTACATATCTCACACCTCATTTGCATAGTCTCACCTGATCACAGATCTGGAAGAGGCTTTTCTCGAACCAAAAACAGCCATGTAGATGGGGTTCCTTTTGAAAAGAACCCCGTTGTCGAAAGAACCCTTCTTCCTGAAACAAGATAACAAGAAGGATTCTTTCAAAAATTGGGTTTGTTTTCGAAGGAACCCTGCCTACATGGCTGTTTTTGCATCTGAAAAAGCATCTTCTAGAAGTGCAATCACACTAGAATATGCAAATGAGGCATGAGATATGTAAATCTGCACTTCATTTCCATGTTTGATCTCACTCATTTGCATTCTGCTTCTGAAAGCAGAACGTAGTGTAGCCACAGTCCTGGTGTTAAGGGATGGAGAGAAGCTTATATAAGCAAAATTGTTTCTGTTTTCCATGCCCTAGTGTTTATCTTGACCCACTCCTATTTAATGGTAAAGAGAAGGAAGATGAACTTGTTTCTATACTATACCACGTCATTTCTTTAGATTAAAAAAATCCCTCACTTGACAGGAGTGAGAATGTTTTATCACTAGAATAAGGATCAGCCTCTTCAGTGTGTTGCACTTCAGTGAAATGGACAGATTATGGAGGGATCAGTTGCTAATTATCAGAGGAGTGAAGTTCTGGATTAGCCTTCCAACAATGGGGGCAAACAGTTTAACTAGCTTTAAAATGGAGCTTGACATGTTTATGAATAGAATTGTATGAAAAATTACCTGCAATAGCAGTGGGTTGCACTTAGTGACCTAAAAGGTCTCTCCTGATCTTATTTTTCCTGTGGGCTGAATAATATAGTTATTTTCTGACTTAATTTAAAAGTTAATCTTGGTATACACATATTCCTAGGGGAGCATACTAAAGCTACAGTTCAATTTTAAATAAAGAACTATGAAAGGGGTTGTTTTGTTTTTTTTAAATCGCTCTACAGTAGCTTGATATTTTTGTCTATATGCCATCAGTGCCTCTATTCTCACAACTGTGCTTACAACTTTTCCTTTCTAAAATCCACAATACTATACTGATTTTTTAAACTGCATTCCCTCTAGAAAAAGACACAGTACTTTTACTGTACTTGTACCTTTACTCACAATGAAGAGGATTACACAGGTGCCTACTGAAATAGAAATTAAGGTCTACACTTGGGGCTCATGACTAGTGGACTGGTTTAGAAAGTACAAGGTGCCTGATGGGAAGCCAGACAACCAGTTTGCATTTAATGGAGAATTTAAAGACCAGGATTTTGCAGTTAACATAATCAAAACTACTCATGAACACTGGATGGCTCTAGTTTCTAAAAATACAGACAGAGGAAGAATCAATTGTGCAAATATAACTGTATCAGACAACCCCTTTTGTGTTGGTCCAGAATCTGATAAAGCTTCTGTGGAAGTAGTACCACCCTGTGCAACTTCAAAGCCCATACCACTTGAAGTGGAAAAGTGGTTCTATTACCAGAAAAACAAAGAGCTAAAGGTGAATGTTTGAAATGCCTACATTCATCCCATCAGGAAGCCATAAGGTAGGGGAAAAAAGATGAGAAATGTTAGCATAAAATAAAAAGGGGGGAAAGGGATAACTCAGTGGTTTGAGCATTAGCCTGCTTAAACCCAGGGTTGTGAGGTCAGCCCTTGAGGGGGACATTCAGAGATCTGGGGCAGATAGATTTAAAAAAAAAAAAAAACTGGGTCAGGGAGGATGATAGTTCCTGCTGTGATGACAGGGGACTGGACTTAATGACCTCTGAAGGTCCTTTACAGCTCTATGAGATAGGTATATCTCCATAATCATCACCATTCTAGAGTTCTGCAAAGGACTGAAGCAGGAAAACACACCAAGGGTGCGTCTACACTAGCTGGCTACTTCGAAGTAGCTGGCACAACGCTTACAACGCCTTGCACTATTTCGACATTGAAATTGATATTAGGCGGTGAGACATCAAAATTGCTATTTCTATCCAAAGATGGGAATAGTGCCGTATTTCAATGTTCAGCGTCGAAGTAGGGCGTGTGTAGACAATCCATGTCCCGCTACATTGAAATAGTGGGGTCCTCCGTGGTGGCCATCAGCTGAGGGGTTGAGAGACTCTCTGTCCAGCCCCTGCGGGGCTCTGTGGTCGCTGCGTGCAGCAGCCCTTAGCCCAGGGCTTCTGGCTGCTGCTGCTGCTGCTGCAGCTGGGGGTCCATGCTGTGTGCATGGGGTCTACATCTGGTTGTCAGCTCTGTGGACCTCATGCTGTGCAGGCCCAGGGAGGGGCCCAGTAAGGGAGTGGCTTGGTGTTGCCCCAGAAGGGCTAGTCCAGCCTGTGACCCCGTCCGCAGGCTTTGCTGGCCCCTTATTTTGACGGGGAGTGCTTGTGTGTGTGGACGCTCCGCATTTCCTTCCAGGGCGATTCCTTTTGATGTCCCCATCGCTACTTTGACATTGAATGTCGACGGCACCAGCCCTGGAGGTTGGGTAGACGATACGCATCGAAGTAGCCTATTTCGATGTTCTTACTTCTAAATAGGCTACTTCAACATAGTGTGCTAGTGTAGACGTAGCCCAAGTGTTGAAATGAAATGGTATGCCTAAACCCCCTTCACTTGAAGCCAGTGACACCCCAGGTCTTATTCCAGGGGGCAATTTACACATTAAATAAATCTATCTCAGTAATAAAACCTACATTTTTATAAACACTGAAGCAGAAAAACAGGTTATACTGAAAAACTATTTTGTAAGGCATGTGTTTTTAAAACAAATGGGGGCATGCTTCGTGATGAATGGAGAGTCAACAGGAAAGGGGTTCTAAATAGAACAAGATAGCCAGTAAATATGCACCACCCTCAGTGTTAATTTTATAGTGGTCTTGCAAGCAAGTAATTGCCACTAGTTGAAAAGACTGATTAAAGGAATAAACTAAAAAGGGAGTGTAGTGGAATAAAAAAATATATTATGGAGTCTATTGTAAAGTGTCTATAGCTGCCCCTTACTTACCATATGTACTTTATTTTCTGCCTTAGAGTTACATTCAAAGGCCTATTGTTTTTTGTGTATTGTGGGAGCTATATGCATGTACCAAGAGAATAAAAACCATCATTTCAAACTCATCCAGTGAACAGAATGACAAGTCTTTCCTGTGTGCTGTGCTCATGTATAATCTTGTGTCCTGTGTAATTACAATACATACTTATTTCAAGAAGAAAAGCTAGCTTTGCGTGCATTTTATTATTCACATTTCGAGTTTTCTTGGTGTTTCAGAGAGGATAGTGTTAGCAAAATAGCTTCTAAAGTATGCTGCCTAGGCACACAGAAAAGGTCTCATCAATATATATTCTATTTAACTTTAAGATTGTATAAGCACTCAAAAATCAGAAATTTCTAAAGTTAAGTGTAGACATTCATGCATAACTTTAGCAGTCCTGGCTTCTGAGTGCTTAACTGACACCCTTAAAATTATATTATCATTATTACTGTAATCATCCACATTTTTTTCTGCAGTCATGTGTAAAGGCCACAGCATGGATAGGCCCCATTACTGCTGCACACCATATATAAAATCATAAATGACAATCTTTGCCCAAAAATGCTTACCGAGTGAAAGACAAGACTGGAGACAAAGAAATGGGGGTGGGGGGTTCTGAGATCAAATAGGGTAACAATTATAATAGGATGTTTACTATTCTTACCCAGTCAGTAGCAATGATCAGAAATTGTCACTTGCAAAGCCATTTTCAGGTTGAAGTTTATTCATAACCTAGGATTTTAAAACAGAAATTGCTATATTTGTTTTTAACATGCCTGTTGTCTCTCCTGAAAACTATAATTTTTAAAGTGCTACATGACTGCTTTTTTGTTTTGTGAAGATACCTCTCTGAAGACTATTTTTTCTTAATCAGGGTCCTGGAGAAGATGTGCTGCACCTTTTAATAGTCCTTCTTCTAGTTTAAAGAATTTAAATAATTCTGAAATGTAAGAAATAGTATTAGTGGAAACATAGGCATGTTTTGTCTGGGCTCCTGAGTTCCTCCATCAAGCCACTGAACTAACTAATATTGTTCTGTAATGGTGTGAATCAATTATTTATAAAGAATGTTTCTCATTTCAGTTGCATAAGATCTGGATGTAGATTTTCATCTATCCTCTAGCCATCGAAAACATCATTAGATTTAATCTGTTATCCTAATCCATATCATCCTTCTGTAATTTTACATGGATGAAACAGAATAATTATTAGTAATAATAAGCCTTATACATCACTGTGAGCTTGAGAATGCATGAATACTTTACTGTGTTATGAAATATCACCTGTGATTATGAAGTGTAACAAAGACAGATGTGCAGAATTAGTTGATCATAAAATGTAATTAATTGTAGCTGAGAATTATTCAATAGTTATGTTTCTTTTTTCTTTCCCACAAAAATGGGAAAATTTCACACAAAGTATTAGATTACTTGATACAAAAAAATAAAACATGACCATATTTGTAAAATGAATGGTTAACATGAATTTTAATAGAACAAAGGCAGTTAACATGATTTTTGTTTGTGGTTTGTCAATTCATTACATTAATTATGAAGGAATATAGCACTTTTCTAAAAGAACAAACATATCAGAATGGAATATTTAAGTTCCACAAGAAATGAGTCTGAACTGCCTTAAAGGGGCATGTAAATAACACGGATCAGAACTGTTTAATGAGGTGCTTATATGAATATTCAGTGCCTCATTAGCATAATGGCGGCCAGTTGCACTTCGAAAGTGCTGCTTTCAAAACACAAACTGGCCGTGTAGATTTGGGTGCTTCAAAATAAACCCCAAACTTCAAAATTCTCTTATTCTCAATTAATTTTGGGAAAAAGGGAATTCAAAGTCTACATGGACACTTTCTGTGGCCCAGGCGATTAACTAAATATGGCTGATTAAAAATATGTATAAAATGTTAATGAGCAAACATTTTGTGTATATATATATATATATATATATATATATATTCAAGAAACTATTAAATACACCCAGCAACAGAAAATTCCCTCACTAACCAGACCATAGGCAGGGATTCAACAATGAAATGTTTTAACTTGTCATTAAAAAAAAATTGTTTTTTGCCCCATGAAATTCTGAGGTCTAGTAAGGACATTTCAGTTCAAGTCAGCTATCACCCAGATTCAAAACTAACATTCTGAGCAAGTTCATAGAGAAGCTAGCAAAAGGCCAAACACAAGCTCATCTAACAGAAGCTGATGGTACAGATCTGGCATAATGTGGATTCAGGCCAGGATATAGAAGCAAACTCACCATGGTGATAATAAATGACCACTACCTGTTCATGGATAAAACACAAATATCCAGCTTCATGCTCCGGTACCCCTCTCATTTCTGTAGGCACTGTGCACCTGAGATATTGTCACAGCAGAAAGAGGTAGCAGGGATTCAAGACAGTGCACTGAACTGGCTGCATCCTTTTGTGGGGGGCGAAGGAGAGGGGTGATGTGCCCAATGACTAATGACAGGAAAAGAGCACTTCCATCATTAGAGCTCTCAGCTGTGGAGCTCTACCATAACAATTCTTTCTTTGGTCCTCTTCAATACACACACAAGGTGAAGCAGTCAAATAGCATGGGCTCATGTGCCAGAAATAAGTAGATTATAGGGTTTTCTTTTCCTTGTCTGACCTCATATATAACCCAACTCCAACCACCAAGATGGCCCAGAGTTGGGATGAAATAAGTTCAACTCCTACGTGAAGAACAGCCAGCTGAAAATCTAAACCCAAGCAATAGTGAGGTGACTGCTGTGCAAAGGGCAAGCATTTTCTTGCATTTGCAGCCACAATGTAGTCTCTTCCGGTTGAAGAAACACAAAAAATTGGTCAGGTGTGTCCATAACTTAGTTGTACTCTTGGATTCTCTTTCACCTCTTGCCTGAGTTGCAGCAATGCAGTATACCTTGGGGATGAAGCCTTCCAAAAACTCCAGCCAGAGCAGAAGAATGCTGAAGTAGTTGTGGTGGAACAGGAAAGGGGGAAAGCATGTAAACTTCCCCAAGAGAGAATACAGAGTCTGGAGTGACCACTTTAGATTCCAGAATCAAGTCAGGAACAAGGAATGCAATCCAGAGGGGCTGGCATGGATCTAGGATAGAGACATTTCTTGTCCCTTCCAAGCGTAGAGTCAGCTGCCCTCTGTCTACCACACAGTCTCAATACGTCCCCTTTCTTCCTTTCATATCCTTCTATGCCCCTTTGTATTCTCAGGGAGCTTCAATCCCAACTCCAGTTGTATTGCAGTGCATCCCCATAGCAGTGCAGGCTACTGTGAACATATCAAACCTATTTTGAGTTCTTCATAATGACTTCTGTCAAAGTTAGACTCAGACTCACAATTTATCAGACCACTCTGTTTTATTAGCAAAGCTGCTCTGCTAATACATTTAGAAGTGAGCCCCCCGAGTGGGGCTTGTGTCTCTTAATTTATACAGTTTTTTGGAGAACAAGTTACAGACAAAAGAAGAAAAAGAGTTTAGTCACCACCCTTCGAGATCCCTGAGACCAGTCATGTATCTTCAATTACCTGCCACCCTTAACAATCTCCTTTAACAGCTTCCAGTTAACTAATTGCCCTTCACACCTTCCATTCTGATGCCTGCTTCTTAGACGCGCTGGCTCCATCTTAATTGCTTCTCCATTCAAAAGCTAACTGTCCCTACGTGTGCTCCCTCAGATACTTTGTAACATGTTTTGGCATGCCCTCTCATATACAATGTATCCAGCATGTCCCCTTATACAACGTTATACTTATACAATGTTATACTTCCACACTTCCCATAGAATTTTGAATCACGTTCAAATTCTTGGCCCTTATTTTCTATGTGCTCCATGGTCTTGGTGTAGAATATCTAAAATATCATCTAAACTTCTAGGATAAAGATCAGTCAACAACTGTGCTCTCTCAGAGCAGTGTAACTCAATGGTTACAGTAAAGTTTGCATATGTGCGAGACAATCTTCACCAGGGATGGTCTCAGGCTATCGAATGAACTCCCTCAAAACCTATGAACCATCACAAGCCTCACTAATTTCTGCTCTGCGAGAGTTCCTGCACCTGCCCACTACTGTCTCATCTGGCAACATCCATGGTCCTGCTGAATGATTGATTTTGCTGAATGAAAGAGTACTGGATTTGAGAGGTGGAACCAGTAGTGGGCAGGTTTTTTTCAGTCATGATGCTGTGAAAACATTTTGTTCTACTTCAGTGTCTCCTACACTAAGTCATAATTTTCAGTCTCATACAGGTACCTGCCGCAATTTTAACTTGGTTTCCTGGAGAGGACAGTGAGTGAATACCAAAATGAGATACAGAGGAAGGAAAGAAATTGTGTCAGAGAAAATACTGCAGGGAAGACTTACGTGTTTTTCTTTATGCTCCTATCTGTTGCATTTACCTATCATCTTATAATTATGCTGCAAGCTCTCTGTGGAAGTGGGCATAGTTTGTGATGAATAGGTATGGAGTGTAGAGTGGTATGATTCTGATCCATAATTGCAGACCTTGGAGGCTACCACAATACAACTAATAAATAAGTTGTTATAAGTAGGATTTTTTGCTTTCTTTTGTTTTGTTTTACTTTTCTCCTCAGTTGTACCTGAGAACATAGAGTCCAAGCCGACAATGGAGTCTACGCCGTTGAGTTAGCTGGACTCATCACAGGTTTGAGAGACTGTGATGTAGATGATGATTATTATGCTAGTAATCTGCTACCAAGTCTTGCCAAGACTTTTAGGCCTCCCCAGAGCACTGACACATTTGTTAGAAGCCAGTCTGCTTCACCCATGTGGTGTTATGCGTTAAGTACCCATCATACCCATACTCAGTTGCTTAGTGTTTGTACATTACTACATGCATTTATCTCACTTGTCATATTTTTAAAACTGTTTGCTCTGAAACATTGTGGGACACTATACAAAGACTTTGTCAATCTGGATGGTGTGCTTCCTGCTGTCAGCTGCTCTTTTTCTCCCTTACTTCAGGCTCCACACTCCACCCAGACCTCAGTGCCCCTTCTTGTAGGATACTGGCCTTCTGGCGGTGCCCCTGCACCTGGGGTCCTGCCGCCCAATGGAACCACATTGCCCCTAGGTCTACCTTGCCTCTGTGAGCAACTGACATTTGACAGCTAGCCCCTTCCCTCAGAGGCAAACTACAATCTGAACTGGCCAGTCATCATTTGCAGTGGGAGTGGCTTATGGTCTTCCTACTCTGGTTGCCCCTCATGCAACACTGGTACCTCCTCAGGATTTGTCAGGTCAGCGCTTCCTTGCTCTGTCCCAGGTACCTGTTCCTATCAGGCTTCTTTCCTCAGCAGGAGTGAGATTGACTGTTTTTTCCAGGAAATCAAGCTTTTTTTATCCAGCCCAAACAGGTTCTGGTTTTCTGCCTTATGCCCTCTTTCCCACTGGCTCACAGCCCCTGACCTGTCCCAGGTCATTTTAACCCCTTATACTTCATAACAGGGTGATCACTCCATCACATAGTTGATTTTTTTTTTTTTGCTGTTTGGACTTTCACAAGACTGGAGCTGTGAAACAGAGATCTCTAGGATCAAGCAGATGATCAGTTACTACAGCTATGTCACCTTTTGAAACATAGGCTGTGTCTACACGTGCCCGAAACTTCGAAATGGCCACACAAATGGCCATTTCGAAGTTTACTAATGAAGTGCTGAAATGCATATTCAGCGCTTCATTAGCATGTGGGCGGCAGTGGCACTTCGAAATTGCCGCGGATTGCCGCCGCGCGTCTCATCCAGACGGGGCTCCTTTTCGAAAGGACCCCGCCTACTTCGAAGTCCCCTTATTCCCATGAGCTGATGGGAATAAGGGGACTTCGAAGTAGGAGGGGTCCTTTCGAAAAGGAGCCCCGTCTGGACGCGCCACGCGGCGGCAAGGAGCATCAATTTCGAAGCACCGCTGCCGCCCGCATGCTAATGAAGCGCTGAATATGCATTTCAGCGCTTCATTAGTAAACTTCGAAATGGCCGTTTGCATGGCCATTTCGAAGTTTGGGGCACGTGTAGACAAGGCCATAGAGAGTAACTCATTTGTGTGTGTATGTGTGTGTGTACATGCACAAACACCTATTTTAACCTTGTAAAAACTCTCATTTCTTTTCTTAGTTAATAAATTCTTAGATAATTTGCTATTGGATTTTCTACAAGGGTTGTCTGGTGTGAGATCTAAGATATAAAATGCCTGGAGACTGGGAGCAACCTGAATATTTTGAGCACGTTGGTATATAGCAACGATCATTAAGTCCAGCTTACCTGGGTGGCAGGATAGTTCCCTGGGGCATTCCAGTCTGTCTTGTGACTCTGTGGCAAGAGTGTTGTAGTGCTTTCAGGCTATGGGTAGACTTCAGTTTTTTGTCTAAGAAGCTTTGTCAACAGATCTCTCGAAAGAGGTCTTCTGGTTGGGGGCAGTCTGTTGACATCCCTGTAAACCTCATGCCATGAGGCAGAAGGGATGTGTCGACAGAGGCATTTTTCTGACATTTGTCCCCACGTGGATGGACCAAATGTTGGAAAAGCCTCTCCTGCCAGAGCTGCTGGCAAGAGATAAGCAAATGTGTTGCACAATTTGCGTATCTTTTGCTGACAGTTGTCAGCAATCTAGTCAGAGCCTCAGAGTTCATATTTGCTACTGGGCTGGTGAAATCTAAGTATAAAACATGCAGTCAGTTTGAGATGTCAGTCCTGTTTCTTGACAGTCTGTCCTGAGTTTGTACTCCAGTAAAACAAAACAAATGTCCTGAGTTTGACGTTCTTTGTCATGAGCCACTCCAGACAGCATGGGACTGACAGAGATTGAAGCATCAAGATCTAGAAAGAAAAGTGTATAACATCAAGAGAACAGGGGAAAGAACTGTGAAATGAAACACAATATTTTAAATATATGGGAAATTTACTTAATGCACCTTTTAAATCAATTGTTTAATGTTTTAGCAAAGTAAACCAACCAACAGAAATGGTTCCACCTTTGAAAAGGCATGGGTGACATAGTCAGCCCCTGTTTAAACTTCTTCAAATACGATATAACAACTTACAAACTTTTGAGGCCAGATGCACAACTGATGTAAAATGTTATAGCTCCACTGATTTCATTGAGCTATAGTGATTTACACATGTTGAGGCCTTCAGTTTTTGAAAGGTTGACAGGTATACTCATTTTACACAGAATAAGCTCTTCTTGGGAAGAATGACACACAAAAGCAATCCCATTAAAATCCTTAGACAGAAAGTTAGACTGTTTCCTTTTGTTAGGAATTGAGACTTTCAGGCTGCACTTATGTTGAAAATACTAAAGCAATCATCCCATACTATATTCTCTTTTCATCAAAGGTCTTTGATGCAGAAATTCCCTAGTCTTCCTTGAAAAGTTTAAATAATATTTTTACCCTGACACTTCCAGGGATAAGCAGTGAAATGTGATAGTTAACACAGACTCAAACAAAACCCCTTGTCCATGTTTGATTGTAAAGCAATGAAACAATTAGCACTTAGCTAGTGAGGTGAAGGGTTTCAAAACAGTGCTATAAATCTTTCCAAACATCCATAGAAACAAAGTGTAATTATCCGTAATGATATTCAGTACCCAGATTGGTAGCTTGAAAGGAAATGACTAAATGTATTCTAAAGGAAGAAGAAAAAGAATCTTTGAGGGGAAAGCTTTGAAAATCATTTCTTCTGATATACAAATCTTCCTGTTAAAATTAATGACTTTGGCACAATTACTAAGGAGCTGTTACAGTAGCATTTACACAAAAGTAATAGTTACTTTTAGAACACTGAACTGTCTTCTCCTCAGAGACATTTTGCAGCGTTGTGTGGAAAAGAAAGCATAAGGAAATACTGTGATAAATTAAAGATACACCTTTGAAAAGGTGCATATTTGAAAAATAATATGTTTAATGTGAGTTGGGGATTTAAAAAAATATTGTACGGTCAGGGACCCATTGTGTTGGCGATAACATTATAAAAGAGCCTAAAAAGGATTTCCTTAAACTACTTAGGAATCTTAGCTCTTTGCAGTTGAATAAGAGAATGACTTTATTGTGCTGCAGGGCTGTTTCCTAAAGAAATATCTGCCCAAATATATAAGAAATAAGAATGATTTTTAGCTTGTGAAAAGAGAGAGCAGGATAGTTAAAAACAGCACATTCCAAATGTATCACCACTTGACATTATTTACAGCATTTGTTTTTTCTCTTATAAGGAGAATACAGTTTTTTCCCTGCTGTAATCCACACAATCTAAGAGGTTATCTCTGGGGCTATTGATATGATATGAAGAGATGTTTTCCCCACACGACTGGAGTCACCAGTCAAGTCTGGTTTATTAATTGAAACTCTTTCTTTAAATCTCAAACTAATGCAAAGCAATAATAAGGTAGGAAAAAGAAAGTAATTGTGTTCAATAAATTACATTAAAAACAAAAGCCAAAAACCACAGTCACATAACTCCACACAGACACTTTGCCATGATCAGAGTGTATTCAGAGCATCGTTTTTTTTTGGTTAGGAGGTATAAATATTAATAATATACATTTTAGGTCAGTGCCAGCTTAATCTGTGAAGCAAATCCTATCCTTTTATGTACAGGAATGAGTCATTGACATCTGTTTCTCAAGTTCAGACTGATCTGCAGGGAAATTTCCCAGGAGCTGCATCTCAAGTCTTTGAAGCAGCAGCAGATTAGACACAGATTACATTGATCTATGGATCTGAGTCCTGGCTCAATGGAGGTCTATTGGAAAGGGGAAATACGGCATTCTGGAGAAGCGTGGGGTCACATGGCACAGAAGGTGAAGAGTAGAATGGAAGTGCTAGACCTGACTGTGCTCTCTTACCACCTGTATTTAAATGTAACATGCCATTGGTCTGTGTATTTTGAGGTGTGGATGGAAACACCAAATAATGGTTAATAAAATAGCATACTAAAATCAAACAGTTGGTAGCAAAAGGCAGAAGAGGAGCATGTGTAGCAAATGAACAATGAAGCTGCTATGTCTAGAAGAAAGTCACAACCTGAAATAGAGCAATTGTGTTTCCCACCCTCTTAGGTCCTTTTGATAGAGGTGGTGCCCACCACTTGCAGATTATGTTGGCTAATCCTGAGCCACTACTGTTCAGGCTACCATCGCTTTTTTATTTTCCCCAGAGCTCCTTACCAACCCCAGAATACTAACACTTTGTAGTATTCACTGTCCATACTTCCAAGAGTAGAATTGTCACCACAGAGGTTCCATATCACCTCATCCATGTGTTCATAGAGCTTTTCAACTGACTTGGTGTAATACACATTATCTATCACTTATTAGTGACACTCAATGGAGTTAAAATATCATTCCATCCTTGACTGCTACACAGGAAGACTAGAGAAAGGTTTCTGGAAACCTAATGGTCTATTTGCAAAACGGTTGGATAGATTCAAGCCTATCCTGTCAGTTAGACAACTAATTACACTATTACATGCTGCAATTACAATTAAAGATTTTCAGCTGATGAAAGACATGTTCACTGCATTCTCATTACCTGATTTTTTCTTTGCCAACACTCAAGAGTAGCATGGTTTTGATGAAACCAAAACAACTCAAGAAGCTATATTTGCTCTGTAACATCAACAGACTAACTATGGGATTACATTGCAACTCCTTTTTCCCCATTCTTTTCATAAAGCTATTTAAAAATGAATCATTCACCCCAGGCTTGAAGCCATTTTCTTAGTTTAGATGGGCATCTTCTGAAATTAATATTTTTATGTGGCAGTGCTACTGGAAAATATATTGCCATTGCATACTGTATGTTTGGGGACCATATATTATCAAGGTTATCTATCAATGTAGATCAGGGACTGTATGCACATCTAGTGGAGAGGGTTACTAGAGCTCTTTCAAGAATAGAGAACAGTTGAGACTGATTGAAGTGAGACAATTGCATTGTCAGCATCCCCAGAGAGGTACCCTGGGGATGATACTATTGGTTCCAACTGAATTTTCTGAAAACTAAAGAGCTTTAGGCCTTAGGAAGTGTGATTTTAAACTGACTCAGTGCCTGCTTTCTGATCAAGCAAACAGACATGACCTTTTGTCCAAGGAACCTAACCCTTGAAGAAACATTGGCCTTTTAGGACCCATAAAATAGCTAGGTTACCCTGGTAAGCTTTCAAAACACATATAGTGAATTTTATTGTTTGCTCTGTTTTCCCTCAGTAATGCTTTTACTTAAAAAATGAATGTGCTTGCTTAGAAGAAGCTGTGTAGTAACATAACTGTAGGCAATACAGTATTCAGGCTGGTTTGCTGGGGATCTTACACTGTGTGGCAGGGAGCTGTGCAGCTTTAGAAACCACTCATCAAAAGGGACTGGGACTGAGAGAGGTGATTCCTGAGGACCTCAGAACTAGTAGGAAACACCAGAAGTGGAGCTGGGACTGAGTGGAGGATGCAGGTGCAGCTAGCATGTTAAATGTAGAGCAGAGACTTCACTCACCCCAGATGAGGTCTCAGTGCCTCTGAGTACTACTTAAGTAACTATGGCTATGTCTACACTAGCCAAAAACTTCGAAATGGCCATGCAAATGGCCATTTTGAAGTTTACTAATAAAGCGCTGAAATACATATTCAGAGCCTCATTATCATGAGGGCGGCCACGGCATTTCGAAATTGACGTGGCTCGCCGCTGTGCGGCTCGTCCAGACGGGCTCCTTTTCGAAAGGACCCCGTCTACTTCGAAGTCCCCTTATTCCGATGAGCAGATGGGAATAAGGGGACTTCGAAGTAGGCGGGGTCCTTTCGAAAAGGAGTCCCATCTGGACTAGCCGCACGGCGGCGAGCCGCGTCAATTTTGAAGTGCCGCTGCCGCCCACATGCTAATGAGGCGCTGAATATGTATTTCAGCGCTTCATTAGTAAACTTCGAAATGGCCATTTGCATGGCCATTTCGAAGTTTTTGGCTAGTGTAGACACGGCCTATGAGAATTATCTTTTACTTTTAATGTGAGCAAATTTTAGGACATAGACCTGTGATATTTTCTGGAGCTATGCCAGGTGGCTTCTGTCTCAGCTTTCCTTAGTTGAAATCAATTGACAAAAGGCCTCTTGAGTTCTAACCTAAATCATTCCAGAAATAGAGTAGAAATTTCAGACATGTTAACTGTGAATATTTGCACTGATGATTAAAAACAGACTTAAAAAACATCAGTCTAACAATGTGACAAGCATAGGACATTTTTCATTATGAGTGTTTCAACCAAGTTGCTATGTGCCTGTGGGTGGGCAGCTGAAGTCCTTCCTTATACAGTAGAACCCCAGAGTTACGGACACCTTGAGGATGAAAGTTGTTCATAGCTCTAAAATATTCTACTGGGGTTGTACTGTATGAAACATTCCAAATTATTTCAGTGAGTTTTGCCTCATGTTTCAAACTGTATACAGAGGTTAGATTGGATTTCTTTAGGAATAGTGAGTAAGGCTGGGATTTTCAAAAGAACCTAGGGGAGTTGGGCACCTGTTTTTGTAAAGAGCCTTTGAAAATTCCAGCGTTTAATTCTATATGACTTTTTAAAATTATAACCAATAAAAAATCTTCTGCATACTGTGTGGGGAATATCAATCTTGTCTCATCAGCTATAGTATTATGCATTCATTAAAAAATAGGAATGTTTTCAGAAAAGTGAAAAAGACATATGCAATTAACATCAAGATGCAGGTGGATAAAGTATTTAGCCATGATTTTAGTATTACCAGGCACTGAAGCAAATGTGTTTTAGTGTTGGGGAAATGAAAAAAACAATTTTGTTCCTATTTTATAATTTTCATTAAATTAGCTTTACTTGCTGAAAAGTATCAAGGATATTTGTGTTAAAATGTTATTTTAGTGAAATCATTGTGAAACCACCAATTCATCAACATAATTTCCCTGGCAACAGTGTGCTGGTACAAACTTCACATTGTAACTCTATGCCAGGTTTGAGTAGAGGTAGCTGAGCTGTGAAATAAAATCTCTCACTCAGTCATTAATATCTTCACATAAAACTGAAGATTACCTATTTTCATCTTTGCCCAACTAGCCATACCTTTTAAGGTGGTTCTGAAACCCCCCACGATCTAATAAAGGAAGTTCTGATTGGAAGTGATAGATCATACATGCCAGGATACTGTTGCAGCTAATGAGGCATGCCAGATAATTGGAGAGTGAACTGTACTTCTGTACACAGGCAAAAAATTTTAGCATTTCTCATGAGTCCAGATCTCTGTTCCTGCTAAGTGCTATCTGTCTCCATCTCAAACCACTTTACTGAAAGTAGGGCTACTGAGTTTCTAGAGCAGGATGCCTCATAATTGTAAGGAGTTAAATGCAGTCTTGTTAAAGTCCAGAAAGCATGCTAAGAGGCAATGTTATGCTGATAAAACAGTTTGAAAAGTTGCCAGAAGAGCTGTTTCTCACTGAGTTCCAGTTACCTCGAACTTTCTTTTGTTTTTGCTAACAACACAGCTATGTCTGGCTGTAGCTGCTTTTTAGATGCTATTTTTGCCCACTAAGTCTCTGTGAAAGTGATAGTGATGCTTGTCCATTAATTTTATTAGGCCTTACAAACACGTTACTTATCTTTATGAACTGAATTTAGGGTAAATGAACTTCATGGAAGAGTCCCATGAATCTACAGATCACTGTATCCCACCCCCACACATCTCTTCCCCATCGTGAAAATTAATCTAAAACCATTTTCTAGCCAGAAGTGTTTCTAAAGTTGCTGATGCTGCTGGTCAGACTTTATTTCATGATACCAATATGATTGTTAAGGCTCAACCAATTTTATGAAATGTGGTCCATTTTCTTCCTTGTGGATCCCCATCTGCACCCATTTTCAGAGTTGAAATTACTTATCCTGTATGCATCTTTGTAGCTGTGTGACATGAATCTCCATCAGTCTCTCCTTGAAAGCTGTTCCACACTGATTAGACATGAACTGGCCCAGTGAAAGAGTTAGAATGGGTTTGTAGAAGGAGTCTATGATTAGGCCACTCATGAGAGAGATGACAGATTTTCCTTCTAATCAATTCCCTTACTAGGAGGAATAAGTACTTGAGTAATGGATCTCCCATACCTCTGGGGAAAGCCTGAATGACTGCGATAAAAGGTTGCAAAGGATGTCCTCTGACAGTGTTGTATATCCACTGAATAGTACAGAGAGTAAGCCGTGCTAGTCTATACACTATCAAAACAAAAAGCAGTCAAGTAGCACTTTAAAGACTAGCAAAATAGTAGCACATTTTTTTTTATTTTGACTATTTTGCTAGTCTTTAAAGTGCTACTTGACTGCTTTTTGTTTTGATAGTGTATCCACTGAGTATGCCTACAGGATCAGGCCCCACACATCTTAGCTGGCCAAATGCTTCTTTGGTTTATGCTTTGGCCCTAGGGCTTAAGCAAGAGATAGGGCACTTCGTGGTGGAAACATATGCCCAGGGAATCTTACGAAGCAGGTCTTTGCCCATGAAAGCTTATGCTCCAAAATATATGTTAGTCTATAAGGTACCACAGGACTTCTTCTTGTTCTCGAAGATACAGACTGTCATGGCTACCTCTCTGATAATTAGGTGCAAAGTGATTTTAGGTGTATACAGAAATAGGCAGCAGCTCAAAAGGAGTTTTGTGGGTGGCAATGGTGCCTAAAAAATAATTAAGAATGTAAGGCCTTGTTTATATGGCAAATTAATTTGCTTACAAGACTGAGCAATGCATCACCTGTTGTGAATTAGTTGGTCCAAGTAAACTGTGCAGGCATGTGTGGACAATGTACATGTATAATACATTATGATGAATTTTACGAAGGATGCCTCTAGAGAGCACATTTTCTTGTAGAAACAGAGAGGAAGCCGTGCTAGTCTATACACTATCAAAACAAAAGCAGTCAAGTAGCACTTTAAAGACTAGCAAAATAGTTTATTAGGTGAGCTTTCGTGGGACAGACCCACTTCTTTAGACCATAGCCAGACCAGAACAGACTCAATATTTAAGGCACAGAGAACCAAAAACAGGATCTGATGAAGTGAGTCTGTGCTCATGAAAGCTCGTCCTCAAAACTTTTCTGTTAGTCTGTAAGGTGCCACGGAACCCTTTGTTGCTGTTACAGAACCAAAAACAGTAAGCAAGGAGGACAGATCAGAAAAAGATAATCAAGGTGAGCAAATCAGAGAGTGGAGGGGTGGGGGGGAAGGTCAAGAATTAGATTGAGCCAAGTATGCAGACGAGCCCCTATAGTGACTCAGAAAGCTCCCATCACGATTTAAACCATGTGTTAATGTGCCGAATTTAAATATAAAAGAAGCAGCGGAGCTGGGTTTATATTTAAATTCAGCACATTAACACATGGTTTAAATCGTGATGGGAGCTTTCTGAGCCACTATAGGGGCTCGTCTGCATACTTGGCTCAATCTAATTCTTGACCTTCCCCCCCACCCCTCCACTCTCTGATTTGCTCACCTTGATTATCTTTTTCTGATCTGTCCTCCTTGCTTACTGTTTTTGGTTCTCTGTGTGTTAAATATTGAGTCTGTTCTGGTCTGGCTATGGTCTGAAGAAGTGGGTCTGTCCCACGAAAGCTCACCTAATAAACTATTTTGCTCGTCTTTAAAGTGCTACTTGACTGCTTTTTATTTTCTTATAGAGTAATCAAGCCCCAAGTACTTTTCTGGATCTCTCTTCTTGTGCCTGAATGTTTCTGGGCTCACTCAGGCAGGAGATGGCAACTGCAAAGTGTTTTTTTTTCCCCCAGTGTTGTCCATTCATCTTAATTCTGTAGGATTGTCAGCTTCACAAATCTCCATTCTTTTGACACCACATGAAGCTGATGCTAGTTTTAGCAGAGTAATGAGTCAGTTGGTAGTGGGCTAGAATGACTACTTGTTGAGGACTGTGAAAACGACATATTCAGAAAACAAGAGTAACTGGGGGCAAGTAAACCTTTGCCTCAGTATAGCTCCCTCAGCATCTGCTAAAACCTTTTCATACACTTTCTTGGCTCCTTAAGTCAAACCCCATATTAAGTGCTTCAGGTGTTACTTATAGCAAAATTAGCCACAATCTGTTAGTTTCTGTTGAGTGCTTGTTGCTGCACCTGTGACTTTTCAAATTATCTACAGCTGTGCTGGCCAGCATGCAGGGAAGGGTATATCTAAGGGGGGTATTTCATATTTCTGTCTGTGAAAAGAGAGGAGGAGGAAGTTTAGAGTTTTAGTTCAAGGCTTGTAATGTAAGTGATATGTATAAGAATAAAGTACACAGGGTTTTCCTTTATTTTGGGGAAATCAATGATGCAGTGATTTGGAAGAATAAAAAGAAGGAAGGAGTGTTAAGCTCTATTAACAGTGAATTGCATACACATACTTCATATTCCTGCTGCAAAAAATAGTTTCTAAATTATTTTTCCCCACCTTCCCTGAAATGAGAGCACAGAGCTCCAGCAAGAGTAAAACTGAAGGAGAAAAAAAAACAACCTTGTTTCCCCATAAGAGATGCTATGATAAAATGGATAGATTTGTTTGTTTTGCTCTTTCTTAAAAACAAAAATCAGCTATTTCTACAACCATTTTTAATTTCCAACAGCTACTCATATTCGATTGCATGTTCAGCTTTTCACCTTAATAATAGTTCAAGTTCTTGCATCATCTCTTATTTTTGTGTTTGTTTTTCAGTGCTACTCTTTCTCATAATGATGGTGATATGTATGTTTTGTCTCTCCTTTTCATAGAACTATCTCAGCTATTTTTACAGTCTTTAAGATTCTTACAACTACTGTGTGGAGGTTGCTTTTGCAGTCATTTTATAGTAGAATAAACTAAAGAATTGAAAACAAAACTTACATGATTAATAAATTTACTAGAGCAATCAAAGTTTGTAGGACTAGGGACAAGGTATCATTCCTGTACATAATGCACATAACACGTAGGAAGCATATTGTTAGTTCCAGAGACTATGTAATCTAAAGCCCTCATCTTGCAAAGGTTTGAACACAATCTTAATTTTCTACACTGTGAGGGGCTCTGCTGACTTCAGTGAGATTGGACACAAAATGCAAACCTAGGTGTGCGCTTTGGCCTCTGTATTTATATTGAGCCTAATTAATGTAGAGGAGTATGGTCCAATTAAATGATTAATATATCAAGAGTTATTAAAAACATGTATGTTTAAATAAAGAGAATGGATTCTTTAATTCACCATAACTTGATAAGTGCAAAAGTACACTTGACTATCCTTAACTCTATCCTTTTGATCAGTATTTCTCCTGTTGAGAGAGATTTTCAAGTTCTCAGTCTACTGTGGGAGTTGTACCCAACTCTTCTTTTGAGCAAATTATTCATGGGACACTATTCCAAGTCAGGGTACTGTTGACGACTGTGACAAGGAAGGAATTTATGCTGCTTCTGGTGATAACAAAATCTATTGTATCCCTGGGTTGACGTGATTTTTAAAAGGTTTCAGTGACCCTTTGATAGAGTATATTTAGAAGCTTTATAAAAGACAGCATTGATCCCTACCCTAAACAGTGTTCCCTGTAAGTGGTGTGCTTGTGCAGCTGCTTGGGAGAAATTCAGATGCAATCCAGAGTGCCTACAGCAAGGTTTTGTGTGTTACTGGTGGTGCACATTGGCATATGTCTCAGTGCACACAAAAATTATTTCACCTATGGATGGGAAAAAATTAGCAGGAATATTGCTCCCAACTCTTAATTGGTTTTAAGTTCCTTAGGATCCTTTTAATATGGTTAGAACTTTAAATTTGATGTGTGTAGAGATATGATGATGTCTCCAATTTAACATTTAGTCAAAGGTATCTAAGGGACTTAAAATCCCATAGCAATTGGAATCTGAGCTCTGTGTGTACTCTTATATTTAAAAACACGGTAATTGTTACTGTTGTACTACTTAGAATTCACAACATTATTTATATTCTAAGCATAGTGCTGCTACATATGTCAGTATTTTACCCGACTGTTCATGTATCACTTTGTTGTTTTTAGTGTGATTTTAATCTTTCAGAGTCAAGATACAGTTCCCTTTTCCCCAGGAGACAAGGGGCTTATTTGAATTAATTTAATTAGGAAATTTATAAATACAGCAGTAAAGATAACTTTGTGTATGAGTAATCAGATATAGGAACTTGTTTTATTGCAATAGTTAACACCTATTGTTGCCATCAACTCCACTTTAGTAATTCAGGATCACCTAATTTTGAAACAAATCTGTGTGTAATTAGAAAGAAAAATAGTGAATTAACTCCTCATTTTCAGGGAATTTCCATCACCGGGAAAACTTACTAGTTTTAAGAGGCTCGGGTATCCTGACTTTGCAGTGCAGATTTTTGAGGGTGCAAACCTAGCTTTTAAATGTGCAGCAAAACTTTTGATTGTTTTCTTTGTTTTTCAGTGGAAAGGGGTGGGCAGAATAATAGCCTAAAGAGGCCACCTTCTGGAGGGCTTGTAACTGTTGCTGCTAATGAGGTGTGAAGTCTGCCAAGCTGTTAATGTTCAGCTTTGCCAATGACTCTTCATGGGGTAAAAGCCATGGGGCAGTGAGAGAAGGAGAAGTGAAATGAATTTTGTTTGCATCCATCATGGGAGTGACCCCATAAGCAGATCTATAGGGTTTAGGAGTCAGAACAGCTGGTTTCGTACTAGACTATTCTCAGTGATAACTTTTATAAGACTTTTCAATAAAAACCTCTGCTGTCCCTGAGGGCCTTGTGTATATGCTGCTAAGTTTTAACCATGCTACCGTTAGCATCTTGACCCCAGGTAAGGTTTATGTTGAAAAGGTAGGTTTACATTGTGACAGCTGTATTTCATTCAGCTGTTCTTCTTCCCCACATACATCACCTCCTGATTCAATGTTGCAGTATTAAATCAAAGCATAATATAAGCTAAATGGGGTGATTTGAACCACATATAGTACTAATGAAAAGAACAAAAGAGGTTTCCTTATCCTTTCCCTTTCACTTTAATTTCAAAATTCAATCCCCGCAACCCGCCATATGAGTGCAGTTCCTCTTCCCTGTCCCACATTTTGCACACCTCAAACTCTCATTTTTCTACCAGCAGCCCTACCATTCTCACAGCTTTAACCCTCCCTCTCCTCTCCTTGCCTACAGGCCCATTTCTATCCCCTTTTCTCCCTCCTCACCTTGTTTGCTTTGCATCCATATTTCCCCCAACACCACAAGGCACCCACTGTCTGTGTCCCTGTGCAGCTGCTTCAGGAAACACCAGAAGAAAAGAGCATGTCACATGCCACAACAGCTGCCTCCTTGCCCAAGGGAGCCCTGCAAATGCCTATTCTTCAGCACAGAGCAACAAGACTACACCCCAGTCAAGCCACCTCCCTGCTAGACCCCCCACTTGTTAATCTCTCTGTTTCAACCGCTCATGCTTCCACAAATCTCAGTCTCTGCTTATTAGTACAGGAGCTCAGAGCAAGAGACACTGGGCAGTTGCATTAACTCCTTCATTCCTGAATTTGGTCAAGAGCAATAATTCAGGGAAATGTGGGGAGTGGGTGGCAGAAGAAAGAGTAGTAGAAGTTGGGAGAGCATAAAGTAGGTTGGGGGGTCAGCCAGGAGGGAAGCTGTAGCTGTGTGTTGAGGTAATTCTTGGATAAGGTAGACTGAGTCCCCTGTTGGAAGAGGAACCAGCTGGGGGTGGAGTTAGCAGGTAGCTGAGGAGATTACCTCAGGTTAGACTGAATGGAATTCCCCAAGTCATCTTCCTGAAGTTAAATAAATATTTATATAAATATTCATAATAAAATATCTACTTATATTATGCTTGATAGCAATCTGCCATGATAGTTCTCACTAAGGATTAGTACATGAAATGAAGCTGACATTCTTGCACATGATTTTGAAGCTAGGAATGAGCAAAAAGAATTAAAGCTGTTTTAACAGTTGAGAAACGTGCGTTGGCTTTCAAGTTTTCTCCAAGGGAAGTGTTCTCTAAAAAAAAATAGAAAAATGCTGACTTTCTCTAAGGTGATGTGTGTTTACTTTTTGATCTTTCTATGGAATTTAATAGATAATCCTCCTTTTGCTGCATAGGGTGGTATAAAACATGCCATCTATCTCCTTTAATATTAAATGGTAGACTTTTTTAAAACACAGTCTACAGAGGTCTTAATCTTTTTAAGGATCCTCATTAAGTTTCATAATTAAAGATAGACAAATGGAAAATATTTGAGTATTTTATTTGAAACAGACATCTATACATTTCTGAATGCTTAGAGGTTAATGCAATGGGTATGAGATGGGGGATGCAGTCACATTTAAAAAAATAAAGTGAAATTTGTGAAACAATAGTCAACAAATGACAGTTCTTGCAATAACTCAGAAGTCTGGAAGTCTGGTCAATGTAAAATAAAACTTCCCAAATTACTGTTCCACAGTGCAGAAACTACACCCTGCAGGGAAAGAAGCTTTTCTCTAAAATTTAAGAGATTAAAAACATCACTTCATGTACATTTTTTCACCTGTTTAACTGTGTAGTATTTTATTTCATTGCTCCTTAATACATTGTTTAAAAAATGTGTGGGTTTGGATCCTCAGTTCATGTAATTAGGTACAGCTCCATTGGCTGCAATGGAATGAAGCTGCTTTATACAACCTGACATTTTGGTCCTTTGATCGTGAATCTGTGTTGTTCAAAAAAAAGGACTGTTCCTTGATTCTTCATCAGTTGTCGTAAGTGGAGATCCCATTGGCTCCAAAACTGACTTCTGGTGTTTGAGGTTAGAGTTTGGAGGAGTGTTTGTTACTGATTCCTTGGAAACATTTATGCAATATAATTGCATTATGTTTGAAATTGTTTTTCAAGTAGAGTAGGCACAATCATTCATACTCTCCAGCAGTGTGAACTGAATTAGGCACTGTTCAGGAATTTGTGCATGTGTGGCTTGTTTGGGCTTAACATGGTGTGTAGTGTTTAAAACTAAATTTCTGTTCTGTGTATCCATTCATTCTTTCTGACCTGAGTTTTAGTTTGCAAAATTAGAGAAGTGGTTCCCCTTACTTTCAAACTGTCATTGCTTGTGGGTTTTGGTTTGTGTTTGTTGCAGGACTATGTGCTTGTGCTCTGTCCAATATTTTTGAAAGTGGTTGGTAAAATCTCAGTACAATTTGGTGCTGCAAACTCCAGTGCTGAGTCATATGCAACATTCCTGCAAAACATTGCAGTACTTTTTAATTCAACTTTGCTGAGTCGCTTTTGTGTGTCTCCTAATGCCTTTTTTGAGTTATAAATAGGTTTGAGCACATGCTGGTATATTCGAGATAGCTCCCAATTATTGATTTACCATTTTCTAAAGCTGTTTACAATCATGGTTTCCCCAAAGTTCAGAATCTAATTTTACCGTGGTATGTAGAGGATTCAAGTGTTTCCTATATGCAGAGCAAGCTTAGCTGTTTGAAGTACAATATGTCTGTATTTTTATCTTCACCTTTCATTGATTCCAGCACTAATTTATTACAATAAATATGTTTTGGGACACCTGCTACCCATTTTTATCTCTTTTCCTGTTTGAGAATCCTCTCCCACTAGAGTTCAGAACATGTGTAAGGATGGGAATCTCCAAGTGTGTGTGTGTGTTCTGCCAAGATGTAAATTTTTCACTCTTTTTCCCTGCCAAAGAATGGGCACTTTACCAGGTGATGGTTCACTTGGTTTAGTTAACATCTGGCTGAGGTATCAGTCAGCCTTTTCTCTTTGAGGAACTGGTTTATGGCTACTTCCCCAGATATGCCAAATGTAGCGTGTCATACAGTAGAATCTGATAACCTTACAGTACAATTTTGCATGTGTTTGTTATCCTGGTAAAATATCTATTGCAAAGATCAGCATATCCTAGGTTTTATATATCAGAGGGGTAGCTGTGCTAGTCTGTATTGACAAAAACAAAGAAAAGTCCTGTGGCACGTTATAGACTAATGGATCTTTTTTGGAATACAAGCTTTTGTTGGGAAAGTGGATCTTTGCTCACAAGAGCTTATGCTTCAAAAAAATCTGTTAGTCTATAAGGTGCCACAGGGCTTCTCATAAGTTTTATGGTCTCTTATAAGGCATTATTTGTACAAAATTGATCATAATATTTTAAAAGGAGTAGACATGGGGATACAGTCAGTCACTGTCCCCAGATATTTGACAGTCATAAATGCAACATTTGTAAAATCCTTTCAAGGTAGGTGGCATTCTCCCTTTCTCCATGGATGAGGAAGGTGAGTCATGGAGATGATGACTTGCTCAGTGTCATGCTGCATAGCTGGTGGAGGCAGGGATAAAACCTTAACTTGCTGGCCTGTGTTTTGGCCACCGGATTAGGCATTCTCAATAAATATTAAATAATTTTATTAGCATCCCCAAGAGTGGGTTGGGAGAAGATGATGGTTGAGGGGGCGGCAGGGAGAATGAAATTGGTTGCTGTGGTCTGAAGTGGTGTTGCCTGACTTGCTGTGACGGTGTGATTCTACACATCTTGGCAGTAAATACCTTTTATACTACATCGTCATTTCACTTTCACACTCAGGGTTTTCTGATAGAAGAGGTGAGATTAATAAAATGGGGGAAAAAAGTAGTGTTTTAAGTATATTAGAGTGGTGCTATTGGTTGAATTTGAAACATCCACAAATGCAGAATGAAGACAGTGGACATAACTGTGTGAAATGTATACTATGCTTTGAGAATGAACACAGATCACATGATTTCTCAAGTGCCTTCCCTACTTTTTCTGGAGGGAATGTCAGAGATGCTGAGTATCCAAAAAGTTAATTGACTCCCTTGGGAAATGAAGATACTCCATGCCTTTTGAAAATTAGACTGTGCCTAAAAGTAGCACAGAAATGCGAGCAATAAAAAAGAAAAGAAAAGTGGTCTTAATTTACAGCACGAATCAAGGGGGTCATGTTTTGACTTCATTATCAGAGGAAGATAACTATATACCAGAGATTGTTTAATTATCTTGGCCTAAGTCTTTATTTAATTAAAATAGTTGTATGGCTCTACTAACTTAGATCCCAATCCCACACTGATCAGTACATGATCTGTATGCCCCTGAGAGACTCCTTTCAATTTTAATGAGCCTCCGTGTGGTGAATGATTCTCCCCCAAGTTAATTTGAAGGGTCAGGGCCATGTGAGGGATGTTCTTAGTCCCCAGTAGTTTACAATCTAAATGAGACAGGACATCAGTCACTCAGGAGAGAAGAGGCTGTGGGGACTGTTGATTGGGAGTGGGGTGAAAAAGGAAGAGGAATGAAGTGGAAGAGATTGATTTTAAGACGCAGGAGAGAGGATGTCTGGCAAATGAAACAGACAACTGCAGTAAGGGTCAACTCTGCACAAAGCAGAAAAAAAGAGGTGAGCAGGACTGAAGTGATACATTGGAGATAAATATGAGGAGTACTGAGAATGGAGAGAGAGGATAAGGAAAATCTGTTTCTGTAACCAAAATATAAAGAGAAACTGGGCACAGTTAGTGTGTTTCTAATTTCAAAGTACCACATCCAGATTGGATTGCATTGCTAGGGGTAGTATCCGATTGTTTACCTTGATTCATTTTCCACAACCATTTTATGTGTTTCAATAATTAAAAGACTTTGTAGCTGTTCAGCAAAACAACTAATCCTGCTGGCTTGCAGCAAGGAAATGGCTCTGCATGTTTTCCCATTGTTATTTCCATCTGGCTATAGGATGATGTAGGATGACGTTCCCTGCAGCTTTTGGATTGCTCTTTTCCTAGGTTATGGTATCCACTCTCTCACTGGGTGCCATGAAGGCATAGTTGTGAAATGTAAATTGCAAGTGGCTCCTTTTGAAGCTGCATCTCTTCTTGATGTTACCTCCACAGCATGGGATAAGTTGTTGTGGCTATATTATCAGGATTCATGCCCTCAATCAGCCTGAAATGGAATGACATTCTGTGGATTAATGCCCTCAGTCAGCCTGAACTGGGATTAAATTCTGTGTGTGTGTGTGAGAGAGAGAGAGAGAGAGAGAAAGACATGATAATGCTTTGGGTTAGGATCTGGGGAAAGAAAGTGTCTTGTTTTGTATAAACAGACAGCCATTTTGTGAGCAGTCTGCTTTTTAAGGATGAATTAATGGTTCGCTTGTAGAGCACTCACAACACTGATAATGAATCATAGTTGTGGGTGTGTGATTTTCAGACAATATTAATGGTTACAATGCATCTGGGGTATTATATGAATGTCATGGACGAACAGCAAAGAGTTACAATAAGGAAGGAACGGAGTGTTATAGAACCACTGAACAAACCTCCTTGCCAAATCTGCTCATGCATATATCCTACTGACACCCTCTCAGCATGTAACCATATCAATCATACGCCATCAAGGGCTCATTCACCTGAAGATCTACTAATGTGATACATGTCATCATGCCAACAAGGCCCCAGTGCCATGGACACTGGGCAAACCAGACTATCTCTGCAAAAGACCAAATGGACACAGATAGATATCAGTAGTATCCAAAAAGATACTTGTGGGACAGCATTGTCAGCTGCCTAGACAGAGTTAGACTTTGAAAGATGTCTCAAGTGCACAAACACCAACACCAGCTAAAACAATTCTTCAAAAAAACAGAGTACAGAGAGAAATTGCTGAGCTGGAATTCATATGCAAATTTGACACCATCAGTCATTCCTATTCTTTCTTAAGACCCATTCTATCTTAATACATTAAGTTTCCCCTTCATGTATTCCCACCTTCTGATCACTGTTGGAGGTGGACCACATCCATGGATATGGAATTAAGCTCCATAACACTGGTGTAACAGGCACATCACTGTATGTATACATATTTCCCTGTCATCTGATTCTTTCTCTTCAAGCATCTGAGGAAGTCCATTGCATTTCACAAGAGCTTATGCCCTAATACATTTGTCTTCGGGATGCCAAATCTTTGTTGATTTTGCTGAAACAGACTGAAAAAACAACCTCTCTAAAACAGGGTCTGCTGGGAATCCTCAGTGAAGATCTCGAGGAAATGTTTGTGCAGATACTCTACAATGCTGTGCTGAAAGCTCTTTGAAAGAGCTGCTTTGTTTCTTCCCCTGCTATAGGAAACCTTGCTGTGCCAATCAGCATTATTACTGCAGGAACCAAAAAAGCATAAAGCTGAGCAGCTTACAGAACTGGTCTGAAGCCATATAGAAACATGAAACGTGAAGGAGATAGTTGGTTACCCTCAGTAATGAGGTGTCAGCTTTGGTCACCCCTGCCGGTGGAACACACTGCCAATAATCATAATGTTATACCAGGCACCCACAGTGACCCCTTTCTGAAACCACCCAAACCTTTTGTCCTGTGTTGGACCTCACCCCTAGGCCAAACTCGCCATGTGTACTGTTCTTGGCTGTGCTGAGTCCTCATCAAGGGAAGTGAGGAAGAGGCATATGTCACTATTGTTATACAGGACTGAGTGCCTTTGCAAAACTCTCTGCTGTTTTACTCCACTGGATGGTGGTCTGAGCCAAAATGGGGTCAGATGTACCAGCTATGGCCCCACTGCAATAGGAGAACCCCATTGCTGCAAAGCCATCCACTATTTTCCTTGTGTTGCCCAGTCACTGTCTTCACAGCATGTGGCTTCAACACAACTCCCACAGTGGGAATTCACAACTCCAAACTTATTCATAACTGCCTGGGAGCAATCTGGAGTTGCCAGCTTCCCCAGACTGTTACCCACATGTTTTTTCCACCCTGAGGGCAGCTCTCATTTTGATGTTCTTAGAGGGCTGGGGTAAACTCTAAACATAGTTTGAGGAAGGTGGCATGGCACATCCAAAACCTCTGCAGCCATGGATGGGGGAAACAGAAATACAAATCCAACTATCCCAAAAGAAGCTTTTTAGGTAAAATTCAACCTTTAAATATGCATGGCTGTTTGTCTCTAGGGTGCTACTGAGGTAGAAGAGATGCACCATTTGTTTTTTGAAATTGTCACTTGAAAACCCATGGTAGCTAAGATTGACAGGAAACTTCCCCATCCCTTTCACAGCCCAGCTGCCAAGGTTTGCCTAGCATGTTGCTTGAACTTAGTGTTCAAATGTGTGCAACAAGTTAAAATGGACCAAATGATGAGGAGTGGGAAGATATACTATGGAAGGAGTGGGTGAGGAGTGGTAGAGACAAGGAACAAAGGGGAGTGGCATCCACGAAGCCAGGAGCAGGGAATTTGGGACCACAGGCATGCCCATGGAGACACCATTGGTTCAACTGTTGTGCCCTCATTCCCTAGCTCTGCCACCCACTTGGAATTGCCAGGATTGGGGGTACTCCCCTCCCAGAGCAAGGGGAAATATCATGAAGTTTCCCAGGAATGGCAGCAAGGGCCCCCTTCTTCGTGAGGATCATCAGAGGTAGAAGCAGATGTCCCTTTTCCCCAGGTATAGCAGTAAAGGTAGAAGTACATGGGGCCTTGTCCTTACATGAATCCTGTTAGCTGGAGGGTTTGGCTTCCATGGCTGGTCCTGCTTCATCCTTTTTTTGCACCCTTCACACTCACTCATTCTGGGGTTCCCGGTCAACAGCCACAAAAGACTCTGCTATGGACTATAACAGAAAGCTTAGATGACACAGTCCTGTCAATTACAAGCATGGAGACTAAAAGATCATGCCCTTAATTAGTATAGCTATTCTGACAAACCCTCCAGTGTAGATAGACTAAACAAGCAGTTGTGGGTGCTTTTTGCCGCCTTCTGTCCTGGCTTACCTGCTTTAGTTGTGTCCAGTGGATAAGTGCTGGGCACTTCAGGGAAGATTCCAAGGACTCCAGTGATAGACGTGCGCACACTCTTTTTGCATGGAGAGGGCAAGTTCTGCAGAGACCTGAAAGGTAATGTTTCTGTGGCCACAGGCTGATACTTTCAGGGAGCTGAACTACACCAGCACAGATGAGATTGTCATGCTAAGAGCAAATATTGGTGAGATGCTTTGCAACCAGTAGGACATGTCTCATTAGTCTTTGGAGTTAACACTGTTGAAATACCTCAGAGCTGTTTCATGCATGCTCAGACAGGCATTCCTATATAATCTACACATCAGTCATGCCTTTTTCACAATTATTAGAGATTTTAAGCCGATAGAATCATGACTCCAGGTTCTTACGAGGGTGCCAATCATGCCTATGTCTTTATCCAACGCAGAATGGTCAGGGTGAATATTTTAAGTCACTTGCAACAGAGACACAGACCACTTGCCATGTCCCTAGAATGCTAGATCATTCAGCTGAATGGTAGATAAATGGCTCAAAAATAAATGTCTTTACAAGCCTCCACTGCAATAAAAACTTAATTATGTTGACTGGTTCATACCACTTGGCAAACTTAATATTTGCTGGATCTTTCACACAAATATTGTGAAGCAGAATGTTAATGAAAAATATTTGGGACTGATTGGTATTCAGGCTTTTAAGCATAAATTGCCATTTTCAGAAGAGGCAATGGCATTTAGCAATTCTCACTCTTCCCCCTCAAACACGGGATGCATACTAATAGTTGTTTCTGGTTTTACAAGTTCTAGTATACCAACTGTATCTCCCCTCCTTCTACTTTTTCCCCCTCTACCATCTTCCATCTCCCCACCCACAACCCCCACATGTCCTATCACTCACCAAGACATTCTTTCACACCCACTTGCTCTTCACTGTATGCTGTTCAATTTGTACTGCACTTTCTTTTCTGCCCCCTCCCCTACTGTACACTAGGGGTAGGTTAGGAACTAACTAGTTTCCTTGATCCAATCACATTTGTCTATCCATATATTCATGTTTCACCACTTGCTGTAGAAATAAAGGTCTTCTGTTCTCAGAATACTTTCCAAAGACCCACGTGCATGACAGCTTCCACATTTTTTGTGCACTTGACAAAAATGTGGAGCAGGGACATTATCATGCCTACTGCACTCACAAGCTACAAATAAATGTGTATCAAATGCTGGATACAATTAGAGAATATTTAGATGGAAGAAAAAAATGCCCACTGACACTCTTCCACTTATAAAACAGAATGTGATGCCTGGTCTACATCTTCTCTAGCAAGTTCTTTTGAAAGGTGATCTTCCAGAAGTTATTTTCTGGAAGATTGGCTTTTGAAAGAGCACGTCTACACTCAGAAAATGGATCAAGCTTGTGATCCACCATTTGGAAAGACTGGCCCTCTTTTGAAAGGTACCATCAATACAGCACCAGCCATTCTTTCGAAAGACCAGACCAGGAAATGTTGCCGATGGGGTCATGTGGCTGACAAGCCCTTCCAGGGCCTGCATCCAGATGCTCCCTTAGGGCCCCTTCCCAACAACCTCACCCTTCATATGCTGAGGGCTTCCCTGTCACAGAAAACAGAAAAGACCTGTGCAGGGTCCAGACAGCTATTCAGTGTTATAGATCCCCAGCAGCTCCCAGACAGGGAATTCCTCAAGGTCATAGTCTACCTACTGGTCACAGCACTCCTTGCTACCCTCCAGTGCTTCGGGGCAGCCACCTACCTAGCTGCTCTCCTGTAGGCTACTTCCAAGGGGGCAACATCGTTTCCCCCTCCCTCATCTGATGTGGTACCTCTGGAGCTCATGCAATAGCTGCATGTGGTGGAACAGACTCGTGACGGGGGAGTGGGATGACAACCACTGACTCTAGAACTTCAAAATGAGACAGCAGACATTTCTGGAGCTGTGCCACTGACTCATCCCCGCAGTCCAGCACCAGGACACCCACATGCAGCCTACCCTCCCCCTGAAGAAGTGGGTTGCCGTCACAGTATTGAAGCTGGCCATCCCGGATAGCCACCAGTTCAGAGTGGGCAAGGCTACCACAGGGGGCCATCATCATGGAGGTAAGCAATGCTTGGGTCACACACCTGACATGGGGAGGGGGAAGGGGTCTCCTGGGCAATGGGGGGAGGGTACCCTTTCGGGGACAGAGGAGGTGGCCCTGGAGGCAACAGGGGAGGAGGGGCCTAGAAGCACAACACCATGCACTCACACGCATGTACACCCTCCTTCTCACGCAGGTCATCAAGGTGATCAACACAGTTCTCCTGAGGAGGGTCATCCATGTCGGGGACCTTGACGCTGCCATTATGGGATTCACTGTGGAGGAGTTCCCCAACTTTTCTGGTGCACTGGGTGGGACCTACATTGTCATCTGAGCCCCAGACAACAGTGTGGGTCATTTTATCTATAGGAAGGGCTACCATCCCATTGTGCTCCAGGACCTCATGGGCTTAGAAAGATGCTTTGTGGATGTGTGTGGCCTGGTTGGCTTGGGCCCATGATGCTTGGGTCTTCCAGAACTCTTGAATCGGGCTCAGGATGGATGAGGGGACCTACATCCCACTGCATGAGCTCCTGGTCGGGGTCAGGGATGTGACCATGTCCCTCTGCATGGTGACCAACACTGCCTATCCCCTGCACCTATGGCTCATGCTTCCCTACACTGGACACACAGACCAGAGCTAGGAGCTTTTTAATGCATGCCTCAACCAAGCACTCAGTGCTGTGGAGTGTGTTTTGGGCTCCTGAAGGGGGGCTTCAGGTGCCTCCCAACATGGCTGGCTATTGGCGTCGAGCATGTGCCACAGGTGGTGGCTGTGTGTTGTGCTCTCCACAGTATTGTAGAGAACTACCATGAGCCATTTGTGCAGGGGTGGGTGCTGAGGTCAGCCCTTGCTATGAGCAGTCACCCCATGCCCCATGTTGCCAGGTGCACCAGGATGGGGAGTGTGTGAGGGAGGGCCTCCCGGAGGCTTTCACTAGGAAGCTGCAATGACCCTTCCCCAGGGACCTCCTACCATCTGCTCCCCCTCCACACACACCCACATCTCACTGCTCCCCCACCATTAATAAGGGACATGGTTGTTAAAAAAATAAACTATTTGTTTTAGTAAATCTAAAAATATTTTCTTATAGAAGAAAGAACTATATACAGGGGGAAGTAAGGGGAACTATTTACGAGTGTGTTAAATAAAGCCTTTACTACATCTAATAAGTGTGTCTTATGAAAACCAGCAAACTATATACAGCGGGGATTTGGGGGTGGGGGAACTATGTACATAGTGGTTTCATAGAATGGGGATGGGTTTCAGTCTAATTCCTCCACTGGAGTGCGGGGGGGTCTCTAACCTGTTCTTGCTGTGGGCACGTCTACTGCCCAAAGTCCAGGGTTCCTGTCGCGGTTGGGATTATGGGGAGGTAGGGGAGGTGGTGGGCCACAGTGGTCTCTGCTTCAGCAGGAGGTGTGTGGGAGGGATGGTGCAAGAGGGCTGTGGGAGGTGCTGCAGGAGGCAGTCGGTCACTGCCTGGGTAAGGGTGCAAAGGGCACCTGCCACCTCATCCCAGGCCTCCTGCTCCATCTCTCTCCAATTCCTCAGCAAAGCATTTTGCACGTGCGGGGAGGGCAGATGTTCTTCACTCCTGTGTTGACAGTGGAAGGGCCTCTTCCATGAACATTGCAGGCATGGGAGATGGGGGTGCCACTGCCACTTCTGTGGCTGCTGCTGTGGGGCTCCCCTGCCCTTGCAGAGGGATTGTCTGGGACAGAGGAGCTGTGGAGACAGAAGGGGAGGGGGACAATCCCTCAACCCCTGTGTCCTGGGCCCAAGGGCTATGCCCCACACCCACCCTGGGGAGCCCCTCCCCTCCACTGGCCCAGTGTCTCTTTGGGGTTCCTGGGTGCCCAGGGATCCCCATGTTGGTGCGGTGGGTGTGCCCCACCCTGCCCCCACACGTACCCAGATGTGTGGCTGCTGGTGGTGCTATCCACAGGAGCAAGTGCTGAATGCCTCGTGTTGCCCTCTCTGCAGCCATATGGTATGCATCCAGGCCGTGGCCCATGACCATATTGCTGGCACACTGCTGACTGTGGTTTAGCTGGGCTGCCTCTCTTCACTCCCCAGGGTGCCCAAAGTGTACAGTACATACCTGAGGGTTTCTCCAGGAACTCGGGGAAGTCCCTGGTCAATGTCACCTGGCTTGAGGAGCCAGACAGGATGGCAAAAACAGGGCACCATTGCTGGATCCCTCCTCCTTACATCCAGGCTCGTGCTCTCGGGGGGATGTCATTGCCGAGGCTTTGGGTTAGTCCTCCACCTATTTCTTGGGATCACATTCTGGTGCTTCTGTGTCCTGCACAATAGTTGCCAGGGGGCTGCTTCCTTGGTCCCAAGGAGCTGGTCCAAGTCCTCACAACGAAGGCAGGTGGAGGGTGTCCCCCCCAGTCCACCCTGAGCAGTGAGGCACATCTCTGGCCTTCACATAAGCCTGGCGCAATTATTTTACTTTAGATTGCACCTGGTCCAGGGTATGTGGTGGGTGCCCCATATACAGTCAGGCCAGCTGAGGGATGTGCAAATGCCGCAATGTTGTGTCACCAACCTGTGATCTGAAGAAGGACTTCCTCCTCCCCTCACAGATGGAGGAGGTCCTGCAGCTCATCTGTAGACCAGAATGGGACCCTCTTCTTTGCCGCCCTCCTGGGAACCCCCGCCCACTGGCTCAGTGGGGTGACCCTGGGGGGTGCCCATCTGCTGGCTAATGGCCATGGGGATAGTCCAAGCAACAGCACAGCAGAATGCTCACATGTTGCTGACCTGCATTTGTCTCTGAGGCTGACAGCATGCTGTGGCTTTAAGATGTGGCTGGACGTAGAAAGCCTAGAGCACCACTCATGGTGGCCAGGGCATCTCTGCACACCAGTAGGCTGGCACCATGGAGGACTGCTCTTTCAAAAGCACGGGCTGTGGTGCATCTACGCATTTTCTTTCAAGAAGGTTTTGAAAGAAGGCACTCTTCCTGAAACGGAAATGGAAGAGTGCTTTTCAAAAAGAATGCATTGTGTGCATAGCTGTTCCGTGAACACTCAAAAGCACACCTTCTTTTGAAAAATATTTTGAAAGAACATGCTAGTGCAGACATACCCCTAAAGTTTAGCCCATGCAAAATTCAGCTTGGAATTTCAAATGCTGATTGTCAGTGACCGCATGTTGTGTGTAACATGTTAAATGAACTATACCATACCCTGTTAGCTGTAAACAGCCCACTTTTTTTTTTCTTGGCATGTTGCCCTTAAATTCTAGGGAACTATTGTGGCTTCTCTATTTTCTGTGGAAATGAGCTCTGAGTGAATCATAGCTTTGCACTCTTTTATAAATTTCACTGTTTAAGAACAGTTTTGGGACCAAATAATTGCATATGAAACTTGCATTTGGAAAATTAATTATCACAGAAATTCAATAATATATCCCTCTCGTGTCTTATATATATCTTTACACTTAAAATATTTCTTGAGATACAAGGACTGTTTTACCTATGTTGAGTAGTTTGCTTGATGTAAAACTAAGTGGATAGTGGTAAGATCTTTAATCTTTTGTTTATTAATCAGGAATTTGTCTAGTCTATGCTAGTGGAGATACAGGCAAGCTGACATTCCATGCAATAATTTGATTGTGTACAACAAGGTAGTCTTAATCTTATGACAAAATATGAAGAGCAGATAATAAATTGATTTATCCTGGCAGGCAGACCCTTTGAATGATGGGTTTAATGAGTACTAAACAGGTGGAATTATACTTGAGTACAGTTGACATCAGTAATAACTCAAATATCAGTCTCCCTGCTTTTTTTGGCAAACTTTTTTATATGTTCTGCTTATATGTTCAACACAGTAATCTAGGTGCATCTAATCGACGTTTTTCTACAAGATATTTTAGAAGCTTCAGTTTAATAATGTCCCCCAAACAAGTTTTTTTCAAGTACTCTCCAGAAAACTCTTGGCAACACACACAACATTTCAATCATATAATGACAAGTCACCATGTGCTGTCAATAGCATCTGCCAAATTAAAAAAAAAAAAAAAAAAGGCATCTCATCTTAGACACATTTCACTTTATACCTTTTAAAGAATATAATTTCTTACCTGTACAGTAGCTCACTCCCATTGTTCTCTCCTGTTTTGTTTTTCAAAAGTCTTGATAAACAACACTGTACACCTCATTTTTATGATAACTAAAATAATAAGACTCAGGTGTACTGTAAATAGAGTATGATATAGCTTCTATCAGTTTTACAGTGTAGCGCTCTGGCTTTATCATAGGCTGTTACTTTTATTATTCATAGTGGATGGATAATAGTTATTAGTCTTGTATATGTCAGGAGTATGTTACAAAAATAACTAAAAAGAGGACTATGTATCATGGGTAGAGTTGTTGAGAAGCTTACCCGATGTCCAAATTGTCCTGCTCTAGTGTTAGTACCTCATTGTGATGAGGGGCAAATTTTCTTCTAGCATAAATTATTCAGTTCCACTTCAAGTAGGTAGAATTAGGCCTTGAGTTCCTATGGAAAGGCTAAAAGAGAGAAAGGAAGAAATAGGTGTTTTTGTCTCAATACAGCCCATGACAATATGTTGTAATTAAATAACACTTTGATTTTATAAAATGTTATTCTGAGGGAACTGTTGTGTCCTGATGACTGAACTTTAAACTAAAGGAAGTAATAAATACCAAGGTTCAGATCCTCACATGTATTTAAATGCCTAATCCATGTTAATTTAAATGGGAGTTAGGTGCCTAAATATGTTGGATCTGGTCCAAGTGATTGAGATTCCAGATAAAGGATGATACAAAATATTTCATTTTATAGGAGATTAATTTTGGCTTTGAAAGCTTCCACAGATTTAAAACATATTGCAGAGAACTCAAGGAAAGAGGTGTGACAGGGAATTTGCTTTGTCAGATGCTTCATCTGACAAAGAGGGTCTTTTGCCCATGAAAGCTTATGCTCCAAAATATCTGTTAGTCTATAAGGTGCTACAAGATGACTTGTTGTTTTTGAAGAGACAAACTAATTTGGCTACCCCCTGATGCATATGTACTCTTATAGGTATGACTATAGAGGTTTGGGGCTTCCCTATTTATTGTATGGTATAAGTTTGTTTCAGGATTAAATGTGACCTTCAGGAAGAGTTACTGAGCATTTTTTACAAATTGAGTCAGAACCTTCATAAACGAGTAGAGTGGAATGGAGAAAGGTGCGGGAGAGGAGCTGTATCATTTTGTAATGCGGTGCTGTAAAAATGAACTGCATATGTAAGGTTCCCCCCCCAAGTGTTAGTGTTAGGGGACTGATATTGCAAAGTGATGAGTACCCTCAACACTTCACAAGATCAAGCCCAATATGCATATCTGATGTATAAAGGGTTCACTGTACAGAAAAATGTGATGCATTGAGGTGTCATATCAAGGATCCTTTAAGTGAAGTATATTACGAAAAATGTCTGTTAAAATTGAAACTTCTTACATAGCAGATGATATCCAATTATTTATATGGAGCTGTAGCTGCTGATTAAATAACAATTTCTTATTGAACACTTTTCACTGCTGGTATCACTGTTCATAAACTTGGACTCAGTGATGCCTATGTAACCACACAGAAGAAATTAAGATATGACTGGGCATCTAATTTGGGCATATGTCCACAAATATGATTGAGCATCAAATTGCATTGGTGATGGAGTCTGCAGCTTGACTTTCAAAGGTCAGAGTTTCCAGAGATGAATACTAGCGGGAAAGCAATCTGTTAATGTGAAAACTGAGCACGTTTGATACAGAAATTTGAGAGATAAAATCAAACCCTTGGATGTCATTTTTGTCACTTTTCAGTGCAGAGCTTTATAGTGTGTGTGCTAGCTTAAAATACTACATCTGCTGCTGTAGAGCTTCAGTGCAAAGATTACGTATGCAAACGTAAGAAGTTCTCCCATTTACATTATTCCTGGAAAAGCGGGACATAGGTCAATGGAAAACACAATGGCCATGTCTACGCTAGCCCAAAACTTCAAAATGGCCATGCAAATGGCCACTTCAAAGTTTTGGGCTAGTGTAGACATAGCCAATAAGAGCCTACAATGAGCGTATAGGGGTTGGGAGAGTTAAAGGAGGAAGGTAGGGAATATGCTCATATCTTTATAAGAAATTGATTTCTAGTCCTGTTGTCTAATGCTTTAATTTTCACTATTCCCTTAAACATCTGATTGTAAGATTTAAACTGTTGGTGAGAGAGCTTGAAGTCAAGGACTATGTGAAGCTGATTGTTACAGCAGACACATGTTTAGAAGTGAAAAAAAGATTACATGGGCATTTCGGTTATGCAGATTTGCTGTTTTGTTTTGTTTTGTTTTGTTTTGTTTTTTTAATGAGGAGGAAAGCTACTATGTATTGGGAAAGATAATCCCTAGTAGGCATACAAAATGATGGAGTCTACATTAGTTGTTACCACTCATGAAGGTGGTCTTGGATAGTTCTCTGAAAACTATCATTTAGTGTGTAGCGGTAATAGAAGAATGCTAAATGAATGTTAAGAACCATTAGGAAAGGGTTAGAGAATAAGGCAGATGTTGCCTTCATTTTACACTAGAGACCACCCCAGTGTTACATTTTATTAAATGTCTCTGTTGGATTAAAGGACAAAAGGGAACTAGCTTTCAAGTACACACCCACATACACTCATACTCTCCTGCACTCACACACTTACACAGATGAAGTCATGCAGATGAAGAGTTGCACAGGAACCGAGGAAGAAACCAAGCCATAGCAGGTCCAGTGAGTCTAGCCACGGTCATGAATCTAGGCCAGAGAGCTGATTGTGTGACCCCCTTGACGGATTGGTCACTTATCAACGTAGGTATTCAGGAGCAGTCCATATCATCCATTCTGGGTAGACAGAGGGCGCCAGGGTCCTGGACTGCCTCCTGCCTCCCCAATCAGCTGAGCTGGGACTCCTGCAGAGTGGTAATGGCAAGAGAAAAGTCTTATATCTTTGCACCCATTTGTATATGTTTCATTCCAACTGCCCCAGGATCCTGTATGAGTCATCACCACTGGTGCAGGACTCTGTATGACCATGTATCAACAGCTAACAGCAGATGGGATTTTGATTTTCTTTTGATGGAACCTCTTTCACTTTTTTAGGTGGATTCTGTTTCAGGGCTCAGTTCCTATTTATTTTCTGGCCATCAAGGTGCTGCTGGCAGCTCATTGTTCAGATGGGTTGGCTTGAGACTGATTCCATAGCACACATGCGTACGTTCATACTTTCTCTTTCCTTTCTTTCATCTTTCATTTAAGAACAGAAATAAGTTTCTAGCCTTCACTATTGCTGAAAAAAGTGTGGAAGTACAGCTCAATGGTAATTCATTGAAGGATGTCCAAGTTTGAAGACAGCCTGCACCAATAGTTTTGAAAGGGATGAATTGCACTATGCATCTTAATGAGGTGGTAAATTTCAGTCTCACTTGGTGGTACCCTCTCAACAGTTCTCCAGCAGATATCTGTGTAGGGCAGGAGAATGGAATCATAGGATGGGAAGGAATTGCAGTGGGGCAATAGGTGGAGTACACATCTCCATCCTGGCCCCAGACCATCTGGCCTCAGAGTACATAAACCATAAGGGTACTTCTCGATGGTGTGGCACGTGTTGGTTGATCACAAAGGTCATTTCACCAACATCTGTGTGGAATGGACAGGAAAGTTGCATGACGTGTATCTTTAGAAATTCAGGTCTCTACAGAAAGCTCCAGGATGCAACTTTATTCCCAGACCAGAAAGTCAAGATTGCCTATGTGGAGAGACCCATCATCATACTAGGTGATCCTGCTTACCCTCTGGCTGTGTTTATACTACCACCTTCGTTTGAAGGAAGGATGGTAATTAGGGTGATGGGAGTTTACGAATGAAGTGCTGCCGTGCATAGGTAGCCCTTCATTAAGCAAATTCTCCCCCACCTCGCCCCTGCAGCAACTTCAAAGTCTTAAACTTCAAAGTACTGGCTTTGAGGAGTAAGGGACTTCGAAGTTGCCTCCGCACTTCAAAGTAACGACGGGTGCCCCACAGCCAAACATGTGCCAGTACTTCAAAGTTTAAACTTCGAAGTTGCCCCAGGGGAAGGCATTTACTTAATGAAGTGCTGCCTATGCACGGCAGCACTTCATTAGTAAACTCCCAACACCCTGATTACCATCCTTCCTTCGTAGGAAGGTGGTAGTGTAGACAAGCCCTCTGTTCCCTTGGCTCATGAAGCCATACGTAGGCACCCTGGACCGCAGCAACGAGCACTTCAAGTGCAGAATGAGGAGTGGAATGTTCCTTTGGCCACTTAAAAGCCTGCTTCAGGTGCCTTTTGACTTGTTCGGACCTTTGCAAAGCCAACATCCTCCCTCCTGCCCCCCACACCTCATGGTTACAGTGTGCTATATTTTCCATAACATTTGTGAGTCAAAGCGGGGAGTTTTATGCCAGCCTGGGTTGTAGAGGCAGATGCTCTGGGCACAGCTGAACACAAGGGCAATAAACAGTGCACACACAGAAGCAACAATAATCAGGGAGACTTCAGAAAATAGCTTTATGAATGAGCAGACAGCTGCATGAATCTGCTGCATTTAACTCTTGTGATAAAACTTCCAAACCCCACAATGATGTGTGTTTGGCTTTTATGACAGCACCTCTGACTGCAGCCCCCATGTGGGCCAATAAACAACACTGTTTTTCACGTAAATGTTTTTATTTAGTGAGTGAGATTTAAGGTATAAGAAAAAAAAGAAGGGAATCTTGGCATAATGTTTGTTAGAATGTGATCCTTTTGTAGTGTGGAGAGGTCCTGGGAGTGGACAAAAGACTGTCTTTCCCTCCCCCCACACACCTTCAGAGTCCCCAGTGGTGGGGAGTGAGAGCTTGGTCAACACCAAAGGGAGGTCGGGGAACTTGGTGAGAAGGCTACATAACTGTAAGTTCTTTGGTGACTGTCCCTCTGCCATTCCAGCATGGATCACAGGGTGTCAGTTTGCTCCTTGGCAGTTGTCAGGAGCTCTGCTGAGTCCTTGTTCCTTTACTGGAGCATGTTTTGCCCCTACTGCAAGGTCCACTTTCTGTCAGTAGCAGCTTGGGCTTGCTCCCTCTGTGCCTGTTGAAGCTGCTGCAGGATGAGGTCCTGTCTTAATTTTTCCCTGTGATGCATCACAGCAACCTTGTGTCTCCTACTTGTGCTGCCTGTTGAAGACAGTCAAGATCAAAGTTTAGATACAATTTTTCAATATAACACAACTCACTGACCCATACAATGAATGGTTCTCTGTTTGTTGTCCAAGGCGATTTTTGGCTTCTTAAGGATGACAATGAATCAACCTGTGCAGAACAGAAACTATTAGTTCTCCAGACCATTTCATTGTGGACATGGTAAGATTCTGGTGGCTGAAGGGGGTGGGAGGGATTGTGTTGAAACAAAGCCCTGTAAAATGTAAAGCATAGGAAAAAAAAACTTTCTTGGCAGATCCTTCTAAATCTTGTGCAGGGAAAAAGCTATTTAAAGCAGGGAAACCCTGTGCTGGTGTAGGGTGCGAGAAGACTTTGTAACGGTCTCATGAGAGCAGTCCGACCCCTCTGTGAACTCTCACAGGAATCATATACAAAAGCATGCTGCCAACAAACAAGAGATACCGGAACCGGTCTGTGCAAGATGAAAGCTGCAAAACAACTCACACCTGCGAACTGTGCTGTGTTCGCCAAAACTCCAAGGCTATAGCCTGGCAGGAGGCCACTAGAGGTAGTGATAAGAAATGCATAGGCAATTTTAGGCAATCTTATGTTAATGAGCTCAGCTTTATCAGCTAGTGTTAGGAGGCCTGTTACAGAGCCTCTCCCCGAGCGAAGTTCCGACGCGTCGGGTTTCCCCACTGGTGACTGCGGCGTCTCCGGGGCTCCCGTCGCGGGTGTCACGCGCTTTCAATAAACCAAATATAGCACTCGCCTTCTGGGTGCAGCCTCGTCTCTGGGGAACCCGAGCCTGGGTGGCTACAATTGGCGCAGCGAGCAGGGTTCTCCAGGTACGATGCCCTTTTGGTCGAAAGCAGGGGAGGCAGGGAAGCCAGCGCTGTCCCTGCAGCGCATACCAGGATGGCCCTCGACGGAGCAGTGGGGGCCGGTAGCGCGGATGGTGGCCTGTTGGGCAGCCCCGGCAGATTGGCCGGAGTTGCAGGAGGCGACAGGCGTGACGCCGGTACAGGTAGAAGGGGCGTTGCGTCGGCTGCGGGTGAGCCGCCGGCCGGGGCCGGAGAAAAGGGTGGCGGGAGAGGTAGCATGGCTTTTCCTGACTGCCCTCCGGGCCCTCGGTGATGAGCTTCTCCGCCTGCAGAAGGCGCTGGCGGGGAAGGAGCAGGAGTGTAGCGCTTTGGTGGATGCGCGGGCAATAGCGCAGGAGGTGGTTACCTCGCAGTCCGAAAGGGCGCAAGAGTTAACCCATCGTTGTGAGGTGTTGGCAGCGAGGGTTGCGAATCGGCGGCGCACGAAAGTAGGGAAAGCACCAGTGTCGAAGGCTCAAGTGCGTGCGGTCCTAGCGCTAGCCTCTTGGGACCCTGAGACCTGGGATGGTAGCATTTGGAGCTCTTCCTCGTCTGAGGAGGAGGAGGAGGTGGTGGTGATCGGGGAGGTTATGCCTACCGACCAGAGGCAGGCACGTCCCGTTCGGGAGATGAGGTCAGAAGGGGGGCACCTGCGCTCCGATGTCTGGCGAACGTTTAAGACAAGTGAATTGCAGGAGTTGGTGAAGAGTTTTAAGCAGGAGCCGGGGGAAGGCCTTTTGGCCTGGCTGGTGCGCGTGTGGGACAACGCGGGCAATTCTGTGTTGTTGCTGCCTGACGAGCTCCACCAGATGGGAGTGTTGTCCCAGGATTCACAAGTCAGGCAGGGAGTGCAGACTATGCAAGGTCTGACCGATGACCAGGGGAATGCTGTGGAAGCGCCGTCCCTGTACCGCTGGCTGGCTGCGGCGGTGGGTGACGTCTACCCCTCCCCTGGGGAGCTGGAAGCACAAGTGAGGCCCTGGCGTACGCTCCCGGAAGGGGTGAGTGCACTAAGACAGCTGGGCATGGCATGGGCTGCGGCCCTCAACATGGGACCGGACGATATAACTGTCCAGAAATCCATCAAGGCCACTCTGTTACGCCTTGCCCCTCTCGAGCTGAAGGCCTCCCTTATGGCCGTGGTCATGGCAGCGAGCGGGACTGTCGGTGACTTGGTGGGAACATTGATGCAGTTGGAGGCTGTCATAGGCGGCGCGAAAGCGGTCCGTGCCACAAAAGGAAAAGGTGGTCGGGCAGGAGCCTCTGGACAGGAAAAAGGGCACGTGAAGGTGACTCGGAGAACTATGTGGACGGATTTGCTGAAGGCAGGAGTGCCCCGTGAGGAGATCAATGGTGTGCCAACACCAGACATGTACAAGCGTTGGTTACAACTGCCGCCTACCCAGCGGAGCGAGGATGTGGGTCAGGCACCACAGAAAGGTACAGGAGCTGGGGGGAGGACCGAGCCCAGTGCCCCGGTCGACTGGACCCTTCCCCCCAGGAAGTGACGGGGAGGCGGGTCCCCTGCGGTACGGGCTGTGGCTGTGCAACAAGTAGCAGGGGACCGGCGCCCATTCGTCCCGTTAACCATCAACTGGCCCCGGGGAGGGGAGCAGCATGTGCTTGCTCTGTTAGACACTGGAGCTGAAGTGACCATTCTGCATTCTACCCAGGCTGCGGGTCACGTGGTGGTTGTGCAGGGCCTCGGAGGAGCAGAGACCACCGCTTATTCAGTGGAGGTCACCCTCACGTTGGGGAAAGCCCCTCCCTTTCGGGCAACTGTGCTGGCTGCGCCGCTAGGTGAATACATCATTGGCATGGATGTTTTGCGTGGCCGGTGTGTGGACACACAGTATGGGCTGTTTGCCTTTGGGCACCCCCGATACATCCGGGCAATCAGAACTGTGGAGCCCCTGCTTCGGGGACATCCCAAATGGGAGCCTGTACGCCTGCCGGTCCCCCAGACCCCGGTATCAGTCAAGCAGTACCGCATCCCCGGTGGAGATCAGGAGATCAGTGACACTATAGCTGCATTGCTACAGGCGGAGATTATTCGCCCCACGCTGAGCGCCTTTAACAGCCCCATCTGGCCAGTGAAGAAGCCGGATGGCTCATGGCGCATGACAGTGGACTATCGAGAACTCAACAAGGTAACCCCAGAGCTAACGGCTGTGGTTCCGGACATGGTTACCATTCTGGAGCGTATCACCCTGGCAGCCCTGCCATGGCATGCCGTCATAGACCTGGCTAATGCGTTTTTCTCTGTTGACATTCATCCCGAGAGTCAGGAGCAGTTTGCCTTCACATGGCTAACAAAGCAGTACACGTTTACCGTGTTACCCCAGGGCTTTAAGCACTCCCCGACGATCTGCCATCAGCTAGTACAGGCCGATCTGGAGCGTCTGGACCTCCCGGACCAGACGGCCTACTATCACTACATCGATGACGTCATGATCTCGGGACCAGATGAACCGACTGTCCAAGCTGCCTTAGACACCGTTGTAACAGGTTTGCAAAAACGGGGGTGGGCTATTAACCCCAAGAAAGTGCAGGGGCCAGCCACCAGTGTGGTTTACTTGGGCGTGCTGTGGATGGGTACAGACAAATGCATTCCACCAAAAGTGCGGCATACCATCCAGGCATTCCCCACACCCTCGTCCAAGCAGCAGCTGCAAACCTTTCTGGGCCTTCTCGGTTTCTGGCGTGCTTTTATTCCGCACCTTGCTTTTCTTATGCGTCCCTTACAGGAGCTTGTGCGCAAAGCCACTCAGTGGCACTGGACAGAGAAGCACCAACGCGCCTTTGACCTTTGCAAAGAGGCGGTAGTAGCACACGCCCGCCTCACCGCACCGCTGCAGGGCCAACCGTTTGAACTGGAGGTCACAACCGTCGGCGACGCGGCGTCCTGGGGTCTGTGGCAGCAGGTAGGAACCCAGCGAAAAGAACCTATCGGTTTCTGGTCACGAACCCTCCGCGGAGCAGAGGGTGGGTACACCCCCCTGGAAAAGCAAATCCTAGCAGTGGTGTGGGCTTTGCAGGACACTGAGCGGGTCACGGGTGTCGCCCCTGTTACCGTGCGGACCCCGATCCCCTTAATGGGGTGGGTCACGGATACCTCTGAGCGTGCACATACGGGCGTAGCCCAAGCAGCTACCCACTTCAAGTGGAAACACTACTTACAGCAGCGCATGCGCTTGGGAGCCCCCACACTTACTGTTCCACATGCCCTGCTGCTGGGAACCATCACCTTTCAGCATGATCCTCAGCTAGCGGATGAGCTACCCGCCGTCGACCCACCAGTGGCCCCCTCGCCGGTAGCGGAGGCACCTCCGTTGGATACCATGCCGGAGGAGAGGAGAGGAAGCATCTGGGTAACCGACGGGTCTGCTACCTACACCGCAACAGGACAGAGACAGTGGCGAGCGGTCGCATACGCCCCCTACAGGGATGAAATCGCCTTTGCCTGGGGAACAGGTAACTCGAGTCAATGGGCGGAATTGCGGGCAGCGACATTGGCAGTGGAAACTGGACAAGCGGAGACCTTCATCTATACTGACAGCTGGGTAGTCTACAAGGGTTTGCGCACCTGGGTAACAACGTGGGAAGCCAAGGAGTGGAAAATAGCGGAGCGCCCCCTCTGGGGTGCCGACTTATGGCAACAACTTTTAGCTTTTGCTCGACAGAAGCCCCTGGCGGTGCGACACGTTGATGCCCACACTAAACAGACGACTTTGGAGGCGCAATTCAACGCAGCCGTGGATCAGATGGCAGGACACACAATCACAGAGCGTGCCATGGCCCTCCATGTGGAGTCAGGGCACCGAGGCGCTCACGCAGCCCGCCAATATGGCTTAACCAAGGGTGAGGACCTCCCCCTGGTGGCGTATCGGGCAGCCCGACTGAAATGCACCGTCTGCACCAAACTGGCCCCAGTGGCGCTAGCGCTAGCCACAGGAAGTGTACGCCGCGGGCACCTACCCTGTAGTGAGTGGCAAATCGATTATATCGGACCACTACCTCAATCGCGCTCGTGGCTTTATGCGCTGACTGCCGTGGACACCTATACGGGTCTGCTGTTTGTACAGCCCTGTAAGCACGCGGACGCTGCTGCTACAATCACAGCCCTCACTCAGCTCAGTGAACGGTATGGTGTCCCGCTAGCAATTCAAAGTGATCAAGGTACACATTTCACCGCCCAACGCGTTCGTGACTGGGCGGCTGACCTACGGGTAACCTGGACATTCCACATGCCCTATACCCCCACTGCGAGTGGGCTAATCGAGCGCATGAACGGGCTCCTGAAAGAGCAAATCCGCAAACTAACGCCCACGAACACTCTGAAAGGGTGGGGGGAGGTGGTGCACCGCGCTGTTTTCCTTCTTAACAACCGGGCGGTTGGCTCCACTACGCCCTATGAGCGCCTGCGCCTTGCCCCGGAGCAAGGAGTTGTCATCCGTGTTAGGCAGGCCTCCCTCCCAGGCCAGGTGCAAGTGGATGGGCACCGAGTGGTGCTCCTTGCTGGGACTCCAGAAACGGTAGCACCCCTGACCACTGCTGAACCCTGGGTGGGGGCAGACATGCTTGAGTGCACCCCTGAAATCCTCTTTGCTGTTAATACCCGAGTATCTGGGTTGAGTTGGGTTCCGACTTACTGGTCAGTTCCTGGTTCACCACTGGCCGACTTGCGGTGCTACAATCACACCGATCAGCCCGTTGTCTGGGAAGTAGGGCAACCCCTAGTTGAGCTGGTCCCTGTGACCCCCACAACGGCACACATAGAGTGTGCCCCTGCACCCGCAACCAGTGCACCTTTGCTTAGCGCCTGGTGCCGTGGTGCGCCTTCAGGGGCTATACAAGCAGTTACGATCTTAGCAGAAGGCTCGGGCACGGCCGTGGTCCTCCCTGAAGGGGAGGACTCTCCTCAATGTGTTTCTTCCCGCAGGCTGACACTACGGACCTTGTAACCATGGCCTGGCTGTGGCGCTGGTACCTCTGGACTGCTGTAACACTGGCCTCAGAGTGGGGCCCACGTATCAGTGACCGCTCCAACGTCTGGGTAACATTGGCACAGACTGCCATCAACACGTCTGCCTTTTGTCTGCCCCACAGCATGGCCGTGGGACAGCTCATGGACACTTGTTTTATTGGTGTCAGTGCTTCTCCTGCTGTTTTGCAAAACTATACCCTTTTGCGTAATTTTGCTTTCACTGCCACCTTTGCCAATTTGTATGATATGGGGACTGTGTTAGCAGCCCCAGACAGCCGCACATATGCGTTTCGTATAGCCAACGTTACACAAGCTATACAGTGTCTGCTGTTTGTTAATGCTTCAGGGCCCCGCGTAGATTTGAATAACACCGAGTTACAGTGTGCTCAGACCGAGCTTATTTCATATGCCCGCCACCCCCTTTTGCTACCAACAGGGTGGTTCCTGTTATGTGGCCGTGTAGCCCGCACTTATGTACCTGCAAATAGCTCAGGCGGCCCTTGTACCATTGGCAGGCTTGTGCCCCTTCTTAGCCCTTATCCGTCACCGCGTAAGGCCCGACGCCGTTTGGCACGTGACCTGCCAACCCTGCCTCTGCCACCCACTTGTGATCCGAGGGTGACTTTGGCCGCCGAAAAAGAAGCAGCAGCCCTGATTTTTGCTTTTGGAGGCCTTTCTGGCCTCTTGGGCCATGATTATTATGCGATAACTCACCTTGCTTGTGCTCTTGCTAAAACCATTAATCTCACCTCTATTCTCATTGCGGCCCTCAATCAGGAACTCGGGGAGGTGCGCAAAGGAGTGATACAGAACCGCATGGCTATAGATTATCTCCTTTTGCGACATGGACACATATGTGATGAGTTTGAAGGTATGTGTTGTTTTAACATCACTGATGTCGGTAACACAGTGGAGACCAACCTAAATCGTTTGGAGGCCCTGGCCCAGGGCATCCAACAGAGCCAGGGCAGTAGCTGGCTTTGGTCCTGGGTGGGCTCACTGAGGGGCTGGGTAGCCCACCTAGTGCAGATCCTCTTTCTTGGGCTTCTATGCCTTTGCGCCGGGTATCTCTGTCTCATGTGCTGTTGTCAAGTCTGTTCTGCAGGTGCACGCTGTGTGACCAGACGCCTTGTCAGGGGGGCCTCCACCACCTCCCTCGAGTCCTCTTATTAGTTCGGAGTTCACAAAGGGGTCGCGGGGAGGAGTGTAGGGTGCGAGAAGACTTTGTAACGGTCTCATGAGAGCAGTCCGACCCCTCTGTGAACTCTCACAGGAATCATATACAAAAGCATGCTGCCAACAAACAAGAGATACCGGAACCGGTCTGTGCAAGATGAAAGCTGCAAAACAACTCACACCTGCGAACTGTGCTGTGTTCGCCAAAACTCCAAGGCTATAGCCTGGCAGGAGGCCACTAGAGGTAGTGATAAGAAATGCATAGGCAATTTTAGGCAATCTTATGTTAATGAGCTCAGCTTTATCAGCTAGTGTTAGGAGGCCTGTTACAGAGCCTCTCCCCGAGCGAAGTTCCGACGCGTCGGGTTTCCCCACTGGTGACTGCGGCGTCTCCGGGGCTCCCGTCGCGGGTGTCACGCGCTTTCAATAAACCAAATATAGCACTCGCCTTCTGGGTGCAGCCTCGTCTCTGGGGAACCCGAGCCTGGGTGGCTACAGCTGGAAATGTGGGTATATTGAGGCAGGGTCTTTACAGCCTGGCAGCCACATGGTGAGGGGAGGTGTGGAGCCCATGGTGGGCTGGGGTGGGCAGCCCTGTAAAATGTAAAGCTCAGGGGAAAAAAAACTCTGTGGCTTCTCATAAATCCTTTGCAGCCAAGTGATTGTGTGTGGTGTTGTGGGGGCAACCAGGGAGCGCTCCAGCAGTGTGGGGGTGGGAGAGGGCCAGAAGAGCCCACCAGCTTCATGGAGTGGGGAGATGGAGAGCCCACAAGCCATGTTGTGTGGCACGGAAGTCCTGGAAAACTTAAATGGCCAGGGAGCAGTGCAACAATGTTAAGGGGACAAACTTTAATGAAACTTCTGGGGTTTCTTCTAGGTTGTAAAAAGAGACATCAGCCTCCCGAGAATAACAGAGAGTGAAAAATACTCATACTGTGTGAGCACAGATCTGGAAAATTTACCAGAATGCTGTGTGGTACCCTGATGCCAGACTAGTTACTGGTTGCCTGGCATGGCAAGGTGTGCTATCATGGAAGCCAGAATACATCAGGTATCCCAAAAAACCGCATGTGAAAAATAAGAGTACCTGGCTGAGACCTTTATGGAGATCTCCAAAAAGGATAAGTGATTCATCCCTAGAAATACTAACAAACTGTTCTTAAAGGGGCATAGGTCCACCATACTTAACCTGCAATCTGCTTGTAGCACTTTAAAAATATGCTCAATGGAAATAAAGTTATACCTCAACCCAGCTGCAAACCACTTGTGGCAATTTAAAAAAATACTCTCCAACATTGCTGCACTGCAGAACATCAGGTGCTAATGAGGGGTGGGCTGTAGGGTGAAGAAAAGCTCCTTGCTGGCAGGATCAGCTTCCTTGGGCATTGTCTGACTGGTAGTGTTGTCCACTTCATCAGTCTCTGCCTCCTCCTCACCCTTTAGGCTCTCACCAGAGGGCTGGGTGTGGTCTTCTGAGGAATCTGTGCAATCCTTGGTGACTGTGGTTGGTTTCTTCCCAAGAATTCCATTGAGCTGTTCATAAAAGCAGCCTGTTTTGGGAAATGTCCCAGATTGCCCATTGGCTTCTTTCACCTTGTGATAATTCTGCCTGAGCTCCTTGATTTTGACCCTGTGTTTCTGAGCATCCCTTTCTCCATCATGCCCCGAGAAATCTTCCCATAAATGTCCATATTTCTTTTACTGGTCGCAATCTGCTCAGCACAGATTCATCACCCCACACACACATGAAATCCTGGATCTCCTGATGGCTCCATAGTGGGGCTCTTTTGAAACACTGAGAACTCTGGTCAGAAGTAGAACCCTGAGAACTCATGAATGCTAGATGTGATTGCTCCTGAGGGTGGCTAGCCATGCTGGTCAAAAAAAACCTAATTCAAATTCCTGGGTTTCCTGTTTCCTACTTCCTGTGCACCTTGAGAGCAGTGGAGGTGAAAGCGGCCAGAACAGACACCTGTGGGTCATTGTGGAATGCCTCTGGAGGCCAATAAAGTCAAGTTAAACTAATACTGTTTCCATACTAGCATTAATTTGACTTTTTAAATTCAAACTTGGTGTTACATTGCCTGGTGGCGTGGGAGTCAGAAAGTCAAACTTAGCACCCCTTAAAATCGACTTCATGGTATTTCCTGTACAGACAGTCACATTGTAAAATTGAGCTAAGTGCCTTAAATTTGACTTTATGCTGTAGTGTAGCTATAGCCTTGGGAGATTTCTAAGGACAAGTTAGACAAACGCTTGGCAGAGGTGGTCTAGATTTAATTGGCTTTCTCTCAATGCATGGGTATGGACTAGATGACTTTTCAAGATCCCATATATATCTCTGAGTCACACAAGCCGTGTCTACACGTGCACGCTACTTCGAAGTAGTGGCACTAACTTCGAAATAGCGCCCGTCACAGCTACACGTGTTGAGCGCTATTTCGATGTTAACATCGATGTTAGGCGGCGAGACGTCGAAGCCGCTAACCCCATGAGGGGATGGGAATAGCGCCCTACTTTGAAGTTGAACATCGAAGTAGGGCACGTGTAGCTGATCCGCGTCCCGCAACATCGAAATAGCGGGGTCCGCCATGGCGGCCATCAGCTGAGGGGTTGAGAGACGCTCTCTCTCCAGCCCCTGCGGGACTCTGTGGTCACCGTGTGCAGCAGCCCTTAGCCCAGGGCTTCTGGCTGCTGCAGCTGGGGATCCATGCTGCATGCACAGGGTCTGCAACCAGTTGTCGGCTCTGTGGACCTTGTGTTGTTTAGTGCAACTGTGTCTGGGAGGGGCCCTTTAAGGGAGCGGCTTGCTGTTGAGTCCGCCCTGTGACCCTGTCTGCAGCTGTGCCTGGCACCCTTATTTTGATGTGTGCTACTTTGGCATGTAGACGTTCCCTCGCAGCGCCTATTTCGATGTGGTGCTGCGCAACGTCGATGTTGAACGTCGACGTTGCCAGCCCTGGAGGACATGTAGACGTTATTCATCAAAATAGCCTATTTCGATGTCGCTACATGGAAATAAGCTACTTCGATGTAGGCTTCACGTGTAGACGTAGCCACAATGTTGTATCCAATATGGCTGAATTATAGTGTTTTACTTTTCAGTTGTTTATTCATAGAAATGATTAGTGTTTTTTTTTAAATTTGATTCTTCTAAGTGCATATTTTCTTTCACTGTTTTCTGCCCAATTAGTAAACATATGGGCCATTGACTAAAAATGGCAGTTGTATGGTTTCAGACACAAGGAAACTGCTGCATGTACACGCTCCAATATCCAATTCCCATGCTGAATGCACAGTAATGTTATAATCCCAGATCTTTGATCCAGTTCCTTAAGCACATAGAATGCATAAAATACACAGTGGAATCTGAAATACTGAGCATGAATAAATTCCTCCCTGTCTGCTTGGAAGTATTCATCAGTTTTATTCAAGAAGTTAGGGAAGATCAGGGAAAGATTCTCATAAAGGAGAACATTTTTCTCAGATCAGGAGTACCCAATAAACAAATGCTAGTCATTTTCAGTACAAGACAATAAACCACTGAAGAGTAATTCAGAGAGAGTAATGTATGGAAAAGCTTACTGAGGCAAAAAGAAGAATCTACAAAATATAATAAATCTGAGAATCTTAATAGACCTCAGGGCAACAAATCCTAAAACAGGTTAAGTACTGTCAGATTCAAAGTAACAGAGCTGTCACCAGGGAATGCCATCAGAATTTTGAACAAGTGCAAAGGACAAAACCTAAAGAACTAGAAAATCCAGACCTGTAGCAGTTTCAAGAAGCAACGTCTAAATAGATCTATTGGCAAAGCACTGGAGGGTCTGTTCTCCTGTCAGTACCTACGTGTAACTCTGCTTAGTGACCGTGGGAAATGTACTTGGATAATTAGAGGTTGAATATAATCTTTTTCAAACATACAAAATAATCTGTGAAGTGTACAAAGATGAGTCCAGTGCCTGAAAATTTTGATTATGCTTAATATTTTTACTGTGAATTGTCTCAATGGAGTTACTAGAACTACTCTTGCACGCAATGTCCAGCATGTTTGTAACATGAATCATAGCCTTGCTGCCTGTCCTGGTAGGGTGGTTTGGGCTATGGATCCCAGCCTGGCCTGAACTCCAGGGGAAGTGAAGCAGGGGCAGGGTTCCTGGCCCCAGCATGGGGAAAAGGGGAAAGTAGTCCCAGGGGACAGGTCGGTGGGGTTGGGAGGGTGTATTATCACTGGGGCTGAGGGCCAGAGGCACTTATCTGTCCAGTGGAGGTCAGGGTGGAGATCCCTGTCTCCATGTGGCCACTGTGTTCCTGCTGCAGGTGCCCCTGGTGGTCACTCTGCTGTATCACTGTTCTTTGCCATCCATTCACCCAGTGGTGAGTCTGATTGTCATCCTTCCTCTCAGTGCCCCTCCCTTTCCATGCTCTGGAAAACTTTCTAGGCACAGACATACCCTGACCTTCGTTGACATTAAGATAAGAGGAAGATGGACACCAAATTTCGTGGTCATAGCTCCGATAGTTTAAACGGAGTTCTTGACCAAATGTAGTGCAGACAGAGATACCTCTAATGTGTATGTGTGTACGTGGGATTGACAGCACTATGTTGTCTTTATGGTGATATTCTTGCTTGCAATGTCTGAGGACTTTGCATGGTTATACTAAGTGGATTTTGACCTCATTTTGCCTTTCCCCTTGATTCTTTTTGGTTTGTGACAAGTCAGTTGTTTATGAAAGATCTTCTAAAATGTAAGAACTAGATTTCTTTGAAGCATAACAGCAAGTCTCTGGGGAAGCAGAAGGGTCATTTTTAATACAGTTTGTAGTAGTGTACAGAACAGATTAAATACCACTTCTGAAATAAAATTTTACCACATTATTTTATATAGCAATAAATAAAATTGAAAATATTTAAATAGCCTCCCTAATATTGTACTGTGGCATAATCATCTCACAGGAATACCCACTGCTCGTTAAGGACTCGATTCTTCTATCCTTATGTTACATAGTACCTTGCTTTTTAAGTACTGTAGTCCCTCTAATTTTAGTGAGGATAAGTCTTGGAAAAAAGTACTACTAAGTGTGAGTTAGTGACAGAATCTATTCATTTATAAAAGCTTTTTGTACCAAGTAATGACCCAGATGAATTATATCAGTGAGGCTGTCTGTAGGGTAAAGTACTACACAGCCTGAGTAAAGTGGAAAAAAAATGGCTTAATGTTTGTGTTGTAGAAAGCTGTAAGCTGATCATTGCAATAAACAAACATTCCTAATTTTTTCCCCAGATCATTCCTTAACAGGAATGCTATATTGATTTTATTTGTGTAATACCTGGAAGCTTAAAGTTTTAATAATTATAGTATGTAGTTCTATGTGAAATGTACTGTTTCTGTTGAATTCAGATGACTTTTATTTATGTATCGTGCCACAGCGTCGTATGTTTTTATAGTGTAATGTAAATAGAAAAATTTGTAGATTGAAACTTCTTGTGGAATGAGTTAAATTTATTGTGGGACAGAAAGCCTCTAGGCTTTCACAGTCATGCATGATATAAGAGGATTCCTATGTTGGCCTGCAGGAGTCAGGCCATGGCTCCTGGCCCTCCTGTCTGTTCCCAGCTGTCCAGATGGGGAGCAGGTTGGGCCTCAGCTCCTGCCCCCCACCATCCCTAGGCGGGGGTAGCCTGTTTGGACCATGGCTCCTAGCCCCTGTTCTTCTCTTAAGTGACCTCCTGGCCTTTTTAATGAATGTATGCGGGGGACAGCAGGGGCTTCTCATGCAAGTCAGTAGGGAATGCATACAGGGGAGTGCTGGAGTGATGTGAATGCAACTATAATCATGTGTACATCACCACCCTGCTTGATAGTCACTGCTGGGGAGGAGGCTGGGGAATGGAGGAGACGAGGCCTAGCCAGGGTATTACCCTGTGGCCTATGGGCAGTTACAACACATTAAGGCAATGTTCAAGTTTCTGCAACTCCCGTCAGGTGGCTAGCTTGGTGCAGGCTGGCCTTAGGTCAGTGAGTCACAAGGCTAATGTGACTTTGATGCCTCTGCACTGAGTGCTTGTTGGCCATAGCAGAAGATTGACAGCACTATGTTGTCTTTATGCTGATATTCTTTACTTGCAATGTTTGAGGACTTTGCAGGATTATATTAAGTGGATTTTGACATAATTTTGCCTTTCTCTTTGGTTTGTGACAAGTCAGTTGTTTATTGAATATCTTCTAAGAAAACTGATTTCTCTGAAGCATGAAGGGTCAGTTTCCAGTATTGTTTCTAGCAATGAAATATAAGCTGTCCAAGAATAATTACTCTGTACAAGAAAGAGTAACTTAATAGAGAGTGTATATTTTATTGTTCAAGGCTCTGCACAATATGTTTTCAAGTGTTTACTCCTTTTTCACAAGTGTATAGTTTGGTGAGGAAAGGAGAGAGAAGACCTCATAGATGGGGAGAAAATGCTAAATTCTTTTGCATGGTGACAAGTATCAGAGAGGTAGCCATGTTAGTCTGTAGCTTCGAGAACAACAAGAAGTCTTGTGGCACCTTATAGACTAACAGATATTTTGGAGCATAAGCTTTCGTGGGCAAAGACTCATGCATCTGATCAAGCAGGTCTTTGCCCATGAAAGCTTATGCTCCAAAATATCTGTTAGTCTATAAGGTGCTGGAAGACTTCTTGTTGTTCTCTAAATTCTTTTGTCCATTTAGTTATTTACTGGAAATGTCCTCCTGAAACTCTGTTACCATAGAATGCCTTAAGTGTGAGCAGTGTTTTGTGTGAGGTTGGAAAATAAAAATTATATATGAACAAAAATAGTAATTTAAATGCAAATCTAATCCTTAATCCTAGCCTAGCGTAGCACAAGTTTTTATGTATATGAATAAAAAATTTGGTGCTCTTGATCTAACGGGTGAACTTGGAAGAAGCTATTTAAATAAAAGTTAAACTTTTTATCGCTGACACAATACAAAATAATTGTTTGGTTCATGTGCGAGAAGTTTCCCCCATAAAGTTAATTCTATTCAGCAGTTGGAGTACTCAGTACACCCATCAGTAAGTTCCACACATCATTGTTGCATAAGGAATTGTCCTTCTGAGCAGAGTGAGGTAGATGTCCATGTCCATTCTAGCCATGAGTTATGGGGCTACACTGAAAGGAGAAGACATTTTGATATGTTTTATCAGGCTGCACTTTTATTATTAGATGTCTGGGACTACCTGGCAGATAGCATGTATAGTGCAGGTAACTTTTCCCTGTTTTCTTTCATAATTAGTGAGGGTGGGGGTTGAATGCCTTTATTAGTCCCCTGCTCCTTTCCACCCATGGCCCTCTAGCAGTTCCGCTGCTGGGACTTGACAGTCCCACCTGGGGGAGAACTTCAACCAACTCTGTCCCTTCCTATCCAGATCTGTCCAGGAAATCCGTTGCTGCCACCTTTCCAACCACCCCCCTAGCAGAAGGGATAAGGTGGACTATAATAAGGGAGGAGGGGTTGGCTCCATACCACATCAATTATAAGAGCCCCCAACTATCCCCAGATTGCTCAGTTACTAAGAACCTCTCCTTAAGACCTTTTCTCAAGATGTTTATCCATCACTGTCTTTCTTATATAACTTCTGCACTGAACATCCACTGAACACAGTAAGATGCAACATGTGGCTTACTGGCCATGATGTTCTGCATGACCATGGCCCACCTCAACCTGCTGTGAGCAAGGCAGAAATAAACCCCTACGCCATCTGGATCAATGTGGTGGAAAGGGAAAAATTCCTCAAATGGGCAGCTAGTGTAATCTTTACAACAGATAAAGCCAAGAACCTGGAATATTTACCACCAGAATATAGAGGGGAGACTGGATGCTGCTGATTTGTGTGCATGGGTTGTAGATCTACAGCGCATCATCAGGGATCTACAACCCATCCTGGACAATGATCCCACACCTTCACAGGCCTTGGGAGGCAGACCTATCATTGCTCACAGACAACCTGCCAACCTAAAACCTAATCCTAACAAGCAACTATACACCGCACCACAGTCACTCTATCTCAGGGACCCATCCATGCAACAAACCTCGTTGCCAGCTCTGCCCACATATACACACCAGCAACATCATTACAGGACCTAACCGGATCAGCCACACCATCGTGGGTTCATTCAGCTGCACATCTACCAATGTAATTTATGCCATCAGGTGCCAGCAATGCCCCTCTGCCATATACATCGGACAAACTGGACAGTCTCTACGTAAAAGAATAAATGCACACAAATCAGACATCAGAAATGGCAATATACAAAAACCCATAGGAGAGCACTTCAATCTCCCAGGACACACAGTAGCAGATTTAAAAGTAGCTATTCTGCAGCAAAGAAATTTCAAGACCAGACTCCAAAGAGAAATTGCTGAGCTACAATTCATCTGCAAATTCAATACCCTCAGCTCAGGATTAAACAAAGACTGTGAATGGCTGGCTAAATACAAAAGCAGCTTCCCCTCTCTTGGAGTTCACACCTCCAGATCTACTGATGACAATACAACTCAGCCTTCCTGACTGAGCTAACCTCGTTATCCCCAGCCTTGCTCTGGCCTTGCAGATTTCCAGGACCAGCATCTGAAGAAGTGAGTTAACTCACGAAAGCTCATGCTCTAAACTTTTCCGTTAGTCTATAAGGTGCCACAGGACCCTTCGTTGCTGCTACAGATCCAGACTAACACAGCTACCCCTCTGATACTACAATAAAGAGGGAAGTTTTAATTTGTGATTGTTGAATCACATGCTTAGTATGCAATTTTAAGCACTCATTCTGTTCATATTAACCAAGTTGCCCAGATAACTTAGAGTTTACTTGGGAGGAAGCAGATTGGTTCTCCCACACATTAAATCTGTTGATATTTAACAGACACCCCAGACTAAACTGCTTTGGCATCTTATTTGTCATTGTATCATCTGAAAAAAAAATGGAAATCAATCATCTCTTGTACATTTTTCTATTCCCAGAAAAATGAGCCAGAAGTAGGGAGTGATATATGATGTGACAATGATGGGGTGGAGAGAGCAGCTATTTCTGTGTATTAACTATAACCCTTGACCCCCTTTAGGTAAAAACAAACAAACAAAAAAAAAGTTAACCTTGCATCGTGTTACTCTTTTTATAAGAAGAACTCTGCATATACAAAAGAATTCAGGAAATGTGAGGTACTTTACAGAGTAATATGTTTAATGTGAATGTTCACATAGAATACTAAATGGAGTATTAGTGAATCCGTGGACTGTAGTGTTCAAGGAACATTGCCAGCTTGAAATCCTAACAATTTCTTTTAAAAATGGATTAAGTGTAGTGTTATCTTACAGGCCAGTTTGCAGGAATTTCTGTGGGATAGTGCTTTTTTTGGAAATGTGGATTGCAATTTTTTTCAAATATAAAGATGTTCAAAATAGTCATGCAATGAGTGTGCATGAAAGAGGCTAATGAAAAATTTGTATGGAAACCATGATTGGTAAACTGATTTTCTTATAACATACTAAAAATGTATATGGTAATGATGGTTTTATAAAGATTATGTTCTGGGATGTGGCTGTAATATTGTAAGTGAAAAACAATATTCCAAAATATTCATCGTTGTCTTCAGTGTTTTTCAGTTAAGACTATAGATAGGCTAATAGTAGTGAGAAAAACTTTAGGTAACAGTAAACTTTTCTTCCTGACAATTTCACAGCAGCATCTAAGATATTTTCATAGTTAGTTTTCTGTTGCTAGCAGCCAAGAACATGCTGGGTAATGTATTCCCTTCCCTGCTTGAGGGCTAGCTTTCTAGGCAAGAAGCTGGCCAAGAACTATAGCACCCAGGTTGCCTTGGGTTCCCCTATCATGCTCTGCAGGCTCTCCCTGCACAGGACAGCAGAAAGGAAGGGAGAGAAAATGGACATGGGGTGCATTCAGATGCTTTGTGCATGCACCCTGCATACAGGCATGTCTTACACAGGTCCCTGCATTCTTCTTTTCAATTCATATGCTTACAACCACACATTTTTATTAAAAGAAGATCTTTCATATGTGAAATCTACAAATGGGGAACTGAAGAATTATATGGAGTTAATACTACAGCTAACTATAAATGAAATATCAAACGGGCTAAGTGGATTGAATGGAAAAATTAGGAAATAATTTTTACCTCAACACTAATGAGCAAATAATTTTCAGATGGGGTGACATTTTAGGTGCCTTTGATCATCTACGTGTCCTGTAATTTGTGTTTTCAGTAAAGTGTTTTTGTAATTCACAGCTATGACATCACAACCAGAAGTACAAATATCTAGCAACTGAATTCACAGTTGTGACATCATACACATGAAGAATTCTCTGGGCAGTGGCAGGCTCTCCAAAGAAGAAGAAAGCAGAGGCAGGGAAGACATTGGTGTAGTTGATGAAAAGAAATAGAAGGGAGGAAACTCAGCAGTAAACACATTCCTGGGGGGAAGTGAAAGAAGTAGGGCAGCAAAAGAAAAGGGTAGGGGAAATGAGCCAGTCAGATGATTGAATATCTACCCTGTGGTCGCATGCCAAATGCTGCAATTCTGCCTCTCTTTGTGACCTGAAGAGAAAAATTAAATAGAAAAAAGAAAATGATTGGTTCTTTGTGTAGAGAGAATTAATTATGATATAGAAACCTTTGCAAGAGAAACTTAGGTTGCCAAATGATCTAGCAATATTTGAACTGTAGTCTTATATCTCACATACACAAAAAAGGAGGCATAATTTCCTATAATCCAAAATAATTTATAAAATGTGCCTGTCTGTGTTATCTAAACACCATGCAAGGATTAAAAATAAATGGAGTTGTTGAAGTAGGCAGAATGAATCAAACAGCGTTTCAACCTACTCGAGGTGTAATCAGAGCTCCAAATATTGAGTATTAGGTTGATTCAATCCAACTATTGATTAAATGATTGGCTGTTACTTAAAGAAATCCAAGAAATTTTATTAAGGCAAAATTACAGTAAAGCAGTAACATATCTTTTAAATTATTTATTATTTACTGAGGCTAATATTCAAAGAACCTAGCCAAAGGCTGAGGAATGCTGTTACTGTGAGTACATGAAAAAGAGATCCAATGTCTTAAATATTTATCCTTTCTTTGGTTCTTCTCTAATGTATGTACTTAATTATATTGGCTGTTATGTTGGAGCACACCATCAGATTTTCTTACATTCTGTTTCTGATGTCAGTCTGTAAACGACTCAGGGAGCTGATCACTTTTTCAAAGGATTGTTTTTGAGAAGATTTGTTTTTTTAAAAAAAAACATTCAACCCTTCCAAAAAGGCTAGAAGATGCTAGTCTCTATTAAGAACACCGAATAATAACTATAGAAATGATTTTTTTACACTGGACTCTTGTATGGAATACAGTATTCCTCACTAAAACTTTATCAGACTGCTCAAAACAGGAGTTTGGTTATGTCCGTGACACTTCCATTAGGTATCTCAGCTGATCAGCTTCTTACTCAAAATATCACTTGTCCATTCTGACTTGGGAGATTTCATGGGAAATGTCTGGTACAAAAAATAAAACAAATTTGTTTGGGGGTAGGGAGAAGTAAACACATTGGGGTGTAATAAAAGGCTACGGCGATCCTCAGTTATAGGGTCACTACAACGTCACTACAGGTTGAACCACTTTAATACAGAAGTCTCTCGTCTGATAAACTCCATATTCCGGCTTGATTTTAGTTAGCCAGAAGATTGCTTATGTGTGTGGTCAAGTTTCCTGTGGTCCCATGAAGTTTTTTTTATAGCCACCAGTCCTGGATCTTAGTATTCTGTGCTGTCATTTAGCTATATTTTACCCCTACATGTCTTCTAAGAACCCAGTAAGCAGTGGAAGTGTCAGTATTGTGCTAGAAAATATTGACCTCCTGTAGCCTGGCAAATTCTCTCATTGAGCACAGGTCAGGTCCCAAGAATGGCTCAACCTGTATAATGAAAAGCAGAAAGTAGAAGAAAGCAACATAGTTGAAAATATCCATGATGTCTATGGAATGTATATAAGTAAGTGAAAGAGCACAAAAAGATGCAATTTCAACAAATAGGAGATCTGAATTTATATTTTGCTAATTTCTACAAAGGTTTATGATACTTCACACAGCCAGTTTGTATTCTTTATAAGCCTGTTTCTAAATAGGACCTGCAGTACCCAAATCTTGCATGACTGAGTTTAAATTGTATGTTACTCATATAAGCATCAAGTGATTCAGATTGTCCTTAATTAATAATGTTTTTTAAATAGTCTCTGTAATAAATAAAATTTTTCTGGAGTGGCGATACCTTTCTAAATGCATTTATAATATGTGCCAAATTCTGCATTTATCCACTTCTTGTGTAAATGCAATGCTGGAGCAATGCATGGAAGACACAATTTAGGCCTAACCCCTTTGGCAATATGAATATTTTTCAAGCTGTTCTTTAAACTGAATCAGTTGGTTGGGGATTTCTTTACAAGTATTCCCTCCGAGTTCTGTTGCTAATTTCTCTGGCTGCTTTGATTAAAATACAATCAGAATACTTTTGCTTGTAAAAGAATTTTCACATAAAAACTCTTCACAAAAATGATCTTGGCAACAGCTCTGTGAAGTCAGTTGACAGGTTTTATGAAGTGCCCATTTTAAAGATGAGGAAACTGAAACAGATAAGTTGTAACTACTCCATGAGCAAGAGATCAGAGGATGGAGTCTAATGCTCCTGACTTGCCATCCTGTGCCATAACCACATGTCTCAAACTGCCTTCCATAACTCAATACTCTCATTTAGTAAGTCATTTTTTTCTCTTTTAACTACAAGAGCATTCAACAAAAACCTGTCAGTCTGTTTAGACACTCATTACTGACATCTTTTCATGAAGTGAATAAATGAACTCACTGCAGAATACTAGCTAGAATCAGTGCAGTTTTTAGTAATGTACAGTGTACAACCAAAGATGCTAGTACAGAACAAAATTAATTTAAAATTAAGAGGATATTTGCTTGCTTGCTGTGCAATATAACACATGCTCTAAATATATGGAGAATTCCTCTAAGCCAGTAAATGTTGTACTGATTGCTTGTTTGTGGCTGTAGTCCAAAGGAGATGTAGTAATTAAATCATTATTTTCTAAAGAGTTAAGAATTGTATTGAGCAGTGGTTTGGGATGTTTTTTGGTGGGAATGGTAAAGGTGATGGTGGGAAGAGGGAAGAGCAGTAATTTCCTTTGTTAAATGTCCTCCCCTTGTTCTGAGTTTCAGAAACTAGGATGATCTTCCCACTGATTATAACCTTCCATTCCTTTTGCTTCAATATGGCAAAGGTGGGTTTTTTCTTCTTCTAGTTTGAGGCATCAGAGGAAAAATATGTGTGATAATGCATCAGGTACTCAGCTAGGCCAAGGATGGAAACTTTTTTCCAGCATTTGAAAATTCCTAAAATGATGCTGAGTTCCTTTTTTTTCCTTCTTTTTTTCTGAATAACTCCCAATGAAACCTGTACTTCCACGCTCCTGTGGAGAAGCTGTGATGCATTTCTGGTGAATAAGGGGTTAATGAGTGCTTTATGGCTTACCTGTAGCAGCTCTGAAGCAAAGAGAGGTACCAAAAAATCTGAACTTGAAAGTGGAGAGTACTGAACAGCAATTACTGCTCAGAACCTGTGTGGTATAGAAATGTTGTTAGCTAATCAAATTCTTTTATAAGTATTTTAATGATGTGATTTCACAATGTTCAGTTTGGCATACATTTTAGCAAGTTAAATAAAAAAAGCAAATGTCCTGAAGAGATTTTTAATATATATATATATATATATATATATATATATTTAGTAATGACTCCAGTATTTTATACGCCACATGGAGTAACTCAAATAGACTGGCCATTTTAACAGCTTCATTGTGTTCTGGAACCTAAAGAAACTGTGTTGGCTGTTCCACCTGTTTTGAATCCTTGTTTCAGACCCATATTAAATTGGTTTACATAAATATGTGCTTTATCTTATTCAGTAACATACCTCTAAACTAAGTTGACAGAAGGAATGTTTCCCATTACAACATAGAGAATGGTGAGAAATGCATCATTATATCTTAAACTAGACTTGTCACTTTTGTTCTCTCCAGCAATGATTGCTTCTATGTTCTGCATCTAAGATTAATTTTGATTTTTTTCACCTCCCCATCTTCACCATTCTATAGATCACTTGATTCTTTTTTTCTTATCATAAAGGATACAAGAGAATAGAACTTTTTCTCTGTGTCCTGGAAAGATTAAATCCTGTGTAGGAGAGAATCATTTCAGTATATCCACATGCTTCAATTTGAATATTTAGCTTACTTCATGTAAAAAAGGCTGCTTTTCACTGTGGCTCATGAAAGATCTGGAGAAAGGAGTAAATAGTGAGGTGGCAAAATTTCCAGATCATACAAGGCAGTTAAGTCCAAAGCAGACTGTGAAGAGATTCAGAAGGATCTCACAAAGCTAGGTGATTGGGCAACAAAATGAAAGATGAAATTCACTGTTAATTAATGTAAAGTAAAGCATATTACCAAACATAATCCCAATTATACATGTAAAATGATGGGGACTAAATGAGCAGTTACCATTCAAGAGATCTTGGAATCATCCCGATTAGTTTTTTGAAAGCATGCATTCCATTTGCAGCAACAGTCAAAAAAAGGAAGCAGAATGTTGGAAATCATTGAGAAACAGATGGAGAATAAGACCACAGATCTAACTGCCTCTACATATATCCAGGATATGCCCACTTCTGGAATACTGCATGCACACATGATCACCTCATCTAAGAGAAGATATATTGACATTGGAAAAGGTTTTTTGAAAGGGCAAGAAAAATTGAGATGGAATGGCTGCCATATAAGAAGAGATTAATATGTCTGGAGTTTTCCGCTTGCAAGAGATGACTAAATTCTATAAAATCATGCCTGTTGTGGAAAAAGTGAATAAACAAGAATTATTTACTCCTTCCCATAATACAAGAACTAGGAAATCTCCAAATGAAATTAACAGACAGAAGGCTTAAAACAAAAGGAAGTACTTCACACAACACACAGTCAACCTGTGGAACTCCCTGCCTGAGGGTGTTATGAAGCCTGGGACAATGACAGGGTTCAAAAAAGAACTAGATAAATGTATGGAGTTTAGCCCTATCAGTGGCTAATAGCCACAATGTGCAGGAATGGTGTCCAGCAACTGCATTTGTCAGAAGCAGGGAATACAGAAGAGAAGATTTAAGGGTAATTTAATTGCAGCCTTCAGCTTCCTGAAGGGGAGCTCTAAAGAGGAGGGTGAAAAACTGTTCTGCGTGGTGTCAGATGACAGAACAAGGAGTAATGGTCTGAAGTTGAAGAGGGAGAGGAATAGGTTAGATATTAGGAAAACCTACTTCATCAGTGTCAGGGATTTTTCATCCCTCGGGCATAATCGTCCCCGTGGGCCAGGGGAAACAAGCCTTGGGCCTTTAATATCATTACAGGGGCAGGTAGACTCTAAAAGGTACATAGGCTGCCAGTTAGCAGCCCTCTGTAACGGTCACTCTGTGTCAGTTGGTTTTACCGGTAACCTGAACTCACAAACATTTCAAAAATCATGGATTTGAAATCCAGGCTCCTCATTGGATACAGGTGAGGCAGCTTCTAGAGGAGGACCTGTTTGAAAGCAGGACCTTCAGAACGTCCGTATGTAAATAGACTCATGAATAATGTATGAGATCAGGGAATATAAGGCAGCACCGCACAGCGCTCGGGGCACTTGGTACCAGCTGCCTCTGAGGCGAAGACTTTTTGAAGAGCTCCTGACTTTTTGAAGAGCTCCTGCCTTTTTGAAGATTCGCTGAAGCAATTCCACATCCGCCCAGCAGGGTCCGCCTGCTGAGGCACTAGCTGTATCACTGACACAAAAAGAGCTTAGGCAGCAGCTCTGAGGTAAATTGGGTGAGGGGCGAACTGGCCTCACCCTTAGGGTGGGGTACTGTGCTCTCGCTCGTTAGTACCCAGAGCCTGTCAAATCACTGCGGCACCCCCGACCTCGCCGCCGACAAGCAGCTCAAAGCGGATTTGGAGTGGGTCGAACTGGCCTCACCCCTAGGGTGGGGTACTGCGTTCACTCCAATTGAAGCTTAGAGCCTGCCACCCTCGCAGCACCAACGCTCCCGATGCCATCGCCTCGATTCTTCTTCGCCGGATGTGACCATCGCACTCGACTAGACCACTGGACAGGACCTTTACGCCTAACAGGACACGTAAAACCCCCTCCACGCCCTGAGACACTAATTTTAAAGCTTAATTCGGGCTGTGTAGGGGAACTTAACAGACTGTAGCTCAGAACCAGCTAAGAGCTATAACCCGGAGCTAAAATCATTTGCTCCAAGCTGCACAATCGGTTAATAAGCCCATAGTTAAGGATCTTGTTAGTTAACTGTTCATTGTTAAAGTTTCTCTCTCTCTCTCTCTCTAACCCCCTTTTCTCTCTCTCCCTTCTCCCCTTCTCTCCAATCCCCACTGGAAAAACCAGTTGGGAAGGAACCTTGATAGGCTGGACCTCAAGGTATCCAATAGGGTGACACAACTAGTCATCCAGAGTATATAGGGGTAAAAAACTAATTTATCCCCCCATAGCTCGGAGAAGAAAACTCACTAAGTCTTTCTACCCTTTTGTTTTACAAGAAAAGTCTCATATAGACTCCTTCCATGGAACTCTTGTTGATGTTTAGTGTAAGTGTTTAGAATATAATTAGACGTAGTTAAGTTAGTGAATAGTTCTATAAGTTTAGTTTACATACTGTGTTGTTTGTTTGTAAGTTGCTGTTTTTGTTAATAAATATAATCATCATTTTATTCAATTTTCCTCTCCTCGTCTCACCCTTGCTTTCAATGAGCGAGTCAGCTCCTGACCAACCGGGAATTAGCTTCCCTCCAGCCTCCTCCCTCTAGTGCATCACTGGTCTCTAGGCCCCCTGCCGGAGGTGGGTGGGGTTGGCCTGCTGAGGAACGGAGCAGCCTTTGCCTGTCGGCGGGCTTCTGCCGTCTCTTCTTTGCCCTCGTCTGAGGCCCCGTGGGGATCCGGACGGGACGCTGGTGCGGGGTCAGCGGGGGGTTTATTGCCTGCGATTCTGCCCGCACTGACAATCAGAAGGGTGGTGAAGCATTGGAATACGTTGCCTAGAGGGATGGTGGATTCTCTGTCCCTTGAGGTTTTAAGTCCCAGCTGGACGAGGTCCTGGCTGGGATGACTTAGTGGGGGTTGATCCTGCTTGAAGCAGGGGGCTGGACTAGATGACCTCCTGAGGTCCCTTGCAGCCCTGTGATTCTGTGAATGGGTAATAGGGCATTGATCTCTCGATGATTATCTGTTGATTCCCTTTGGGACATCTATCATTGGCCACTGTCAGATGACCAAATACTGGGCTAAAAGGGCCTTTGGCTGCTCTTAGTTCTAATATCTTTGGCTTCTAGGAAGTAGGAGGAAGGTATTGTAAGAAAATTAAATCCATGTTTTCGATGCTCTGGATCAACTCACAGAATAGAGCCATGTGAAACTATGCCTTGGGTAAACTGAATAAGACCAGAGGCACACCTCAACACGGGGTTTTTCCCTAGTTCTCTTGTAACAAAAATGAACCTGGGTAATGATTCCAACATTACTATTTTGGCAAATTGTCATTACAAAGGGAATAAGCACAGCCAGAGGTCAAATTTTTTGTGCCTCATTAATCCCATCGTCTGCCTTTTTCTTCTCTTGGAAGCAACACTTCCAATGCTTTTTTTCCACATCTGAGTTCCCAGCTTCAGTCAACAGCATTGCTCTCCTTTATCTCACGCTTTTGAGGGGAAAAAAGGTATACTCCTATCGGCATGACATAGCATCACTATGCACTATTGGGGTTTAGAAATTAATGGATCATTTGCCTTCTGTGCCATTTCGACATATAACTCACCAACAAAAAAGCTTTTTGTCTCTGTATCATCTGCTTGGTATGTCACTGTCTACCATGATTATACAGGAACCTACCCTAAATGCTAGCAGTTCTCTTCCCTGAAATCAGAATCTATAAACCTTTTGGTGTGAGCGGTTTATTTTGGGTTAGCAGAAATCAGAAGCATGTTCAAAGTAAACCAAAACAAGCGCCTCTTATGTTGAAACTAAAATTCACATCTTGTGTTAAAACAATGAGAGTTTAAGTAGAGAAGCTGCATTTGTGTATGTACTGTGGAAAAGAGGTAGCTTGTCTATAGTTAGCCCCCCCTGCCACTTTGACTTGAACACTGTGTTGGCTTGAAAATTATCAATTTACTCTGAACATAAAGGTTAATATTTATTGCACAGTTTGCGGAAAATTCCAACTGTTTTAAAATTAAGTCAATTAAAGAGTTTGACCCATCCACCTTTTGTCTAAAATTATTTTGTGTCTAAAAAGGCTTGTTACCACTTCCCCATGTAGTATATCTAATGCACCGGTCATATTAGGAAAAAAAAATCAAGTTTAAATCTGCTCCCATTGATATTTTTTCCTTCCCACAAACTTCTGTGAGGGAGGGAGCAGCACAATGAGCCTGATTTTAAAGCCCAAGGGTGTAAGTGGAACAACACCTGTTGATCTCAGTTGGCTTTTGAATCAATATGAGCATATTGTACTCTATTACTTTGTTCTAGCTTAGTGTCCTGTTTATAGCTGGAAGCTTCCTGTTGTTTAAGTGGTGAAGATCTGTGTCTTGGGGAACTACAGAAAAAATCCAGTAATACCCCAGCAGTGCTCATCAGAAATGGGTGCTGAGTTAGGACTTCTGGATCTACTGCTTTAACAAGAAACAGCATGTCTATTAGCTCAAAGACTGTAGCAGACTCAGAAACTTCTGGGGTCAGTCATTCGTGAGTGAGAAAGAACCCTACGCTGTGGGAGCATGACATACCCAGGGTAGTAATTCTGTGAGATTTGTTGTGGCGAAGGGAACTTGCACAGCTTTCTTTAATACTAACACTTTTGAATGTTGAGGGTTCAGTCACACTGACAGCCAAAAAGGTTTTGCAACTGAATTAATTAAGCAGTTTTTCAGATTGACTTAAATGCCTTTTTGGCATTTTTGATATGCATGTAATATTTCTTTGGGTCTGTCTGTCTGACCAGCAGAATCATGTAAAATCATAAAATATTACACTGGGGTCAGTTTTCATCTGCCTATCACTGAGAACAGGTTCATTCCATTAGGGGCATAGCCACTGATGGGCCTTTATTGATGGGCACCCAGTTGGCCTCCAGGCCCACTGTCGCCAGTCCCCACAACTCTGCTCATGATCCACCAGCCTGCTCTGTACTCCAGCCAGGGGAAGGGATGGGATGTGGAGGCTAACTGTGCTACTCAGGGTGGGTGCTTGGGGGTTTACTCCATTCTGCCAGGTGCTCCAATTGTGGGATGGGGGCTCATTCCACTCTATGGACATGGTGCCTCATCTGTGGAGCAGAGGGGTTCGTTGCTCAGTTTCAGCCAGGGGAGCAGGAGGAGCATGGCTAGAAGTCCACACTTGGTCCCTGCTACCTCTCTGGAGTACTGAGCAGGCAGGTGGAACAGGGTGAATCCCTGGGTGCATTCCTTAGGCCCAGGGTTCCCTGGCCAGTGTGCCCACCCTGCTTCCCCCTGCCCCAGCCAGTTGGAGGAAGGGCAGCCCAATCTCTCTTGCCCATTCCTGTTGGCTCCCTTGCCTGCCCCTCCACCCACCCAAGTGTCCTCTTTCAGCAACACCACTGTCCTCCATCCTCTTTGGAATCCCCTCCTTTTCTTCTCTTGTGTGGACTAAGCACAGTTCCCTCAGAATCTCCTCATGAGTCATGTGCCCCAGCCTCCCTAATCATTTACGTTGCTCTGTGTGGGGCAGGGGACAGGTGCTAAACTGGAGGGGGTACTCCATTTATGCCCTCATTAATATCAAATAGAGGGGAATGATAGCTTCCCACAGTTTTCTGGCAATACTCCTACTAATGCAGCCCAATATGCTGTTAGGCTCCTTGGATGTGTGCACATCAATAAAAATGGAAAGGGTTTGGAAGTCTGACAACTACTGTGTAGTCCTGAGGTTCATGATTGTTCTCTTCTCTGAGACGAGCAAAGTACTCCTAGCCACTTCAGCAAGAGTGATAAATGGCTGCATCACGTGAGTGACATGCATAAACCTACACTTAGTCACAGCTTACCTGAAGTACTGTGACCTTATTTTGGCATAGATATTCTGCAGCTGACTATTTTCAAGTAACTAATATTTTGAACAGAGTCAGTATAATGCTGTGTTTAGTATACATCTTAAAATTGTAAGAAGAATTGTGTATCTGAAGGTGTGAGGGTTTTTCTTTTTTTTTTTTTTAAAGTAATTGCATTGTATACATTAGTGAGGATGTGAACATCTCTCCTTTGCAACAAAAGGAAAGAGGATAAGTGTTAGGGTAATTCGGCATAGTGTCTAAAATTAGTAATGGATATTTTCTGGGAGAAATATTTCTGATATTTACTTTGTCAAATAGGAGCTGTTTCCTTTGCCAGTTTCTTACTGAAATTTTAAAACCTATATGCAGTAAAGATATTGAAAACGAACAGTTTTATTCTCTGCCTTTTCTTGAACAAATAAGTGATAATGACGCAACCAGACTAGGGCTACCCAGTAGCCCTAGCTTCAACTAACTTATGCAATTTGCACTGGGGTTCAAAAGAAGGGGCTATTTTGAACTTCCCAGTAACCTTTGTACTGCGAGGCCTGAAAGTGTTAGTGGCTTTTATAGAGCAACAACAGCTGAGATGCAAAGCTAACAATAAAAACTAAGGTCAGTTAACACCTGGACTTCCAGTCTAAGACCTGTGTAAGATAAGCACATGTTAGTTTGCCTGTCCGTCTGACCCCTTGCTGCCATCTTTACAAAATATTCTGGATGAGGTGCTAATCAGACACAGCCTTACACATCTTAGTCAATGACACCCAATACAGGAGTGACTAAAATTCAGTTAATCACCAGTTTGTGGAATTGGTGATCTCAGCCCAGTTATTAGTACACTGCTGTCCACAGGGTAGTACAATCTTGGTTCTCATCTTGTTGATCAGGAAGGGATGACGAGGATTGAATAGACATAAAAATTAAAGTTGAGATCAAGCTACAAAGTTGGAAGAGAGATTTGAACTTTCACAAAGTGACATGTTTGAAGCTGGGGATTTGGTTTAGCTTCATCTTTAATGGAAACTGAATTACCCTTTCACTGTAACTGTGATCTGTCACCTTGTGGTTCAACGACAGGCCTTATCAGCCACCTGTGGCTCCACAACTTCCATGGAAGATGATTATACCCAGCAATGAGTGATTACCCATCATCAATCTGTCAAGCATATTGATAGAAGCACATGGAAGAGTTTGCAATGCCACTGTTTATCCTGTTCTTGTTGGTAGATAAAGGACTTCAAATTTCAGGACTGTCAGTTGGTTAAAGTAAATATATTCTGAAAGGCTGTAAAATAGATCAGAACTTGATCCAAACAAATCTAGATCATATAGAAGAGGCTATCATTATCATTATGTATGTATGTATTTATTAACAGTAATATTGCTGGCTGATGGAATCTAGCATATCCTCTGTTTCAGAACTGCAGTGCCTGTTTATATCTCTTCAGAGGAAGGAGTCATTCTGTCTCTTTGGTATCTGGAGTGCCTAACATAGGTACTTTATGCTTCCTTCCTCTCTAGAACAGAAAGTGACCCCGCCAGCCTCCTTGGATATATATGGCAGTAGTTGTTCTCCTCAGTAAAGGTGTATCCTTTATGTTCAGGGGGTTGTCCAGAGACACTAAATTAAATATATTTTGAGGGATTTTTCCAATTGCCTAAGTCGAGGGAAGTTCTTCTGTAACTAGAAATCAGCCAGAAAGAACCAAATCCATTCTTGATCAAATGGAGTCCACTGAGGCTGGCTGACTGGAAGAGTTGTGGACCACCAACCAAAAGTCATCAAAGATATTTCGTAGTCATGCTGTAATGTGTTATACACACGTGTGTGGGTATTGACATTTTAAAAGAATAGCCACATGAAAAATAAATGGGCGTAGAAGACTGCAATACCTTTAAATATAATGACACCATTTGTTTTCTTGCCATGGGCTAAAATGCAAAAAAGACATCAAACCAAAATTTTGCTGAAAAGATAAACATGCGATATGATCTCTCTGTGAAACAATTTGCACAGCTGTCATTTAGAGTTGTAGTTATAATCTATGACTTACTCATTGTATGCTGTAAAACTGTCTTTAAAATACCTAGAGTACATCTTCAAGCATTTGTTCTATATGGTGGACCTCCCTGGTCTTGCATCCTTGGGATCTGAGTATAAGAGAATTTGCCAGACCAGGGAGAGCAGGTCACTGTGGGCTTGCCTGCCTGAGCTACTGGTGTTACTGAACGTAGGCAGCTCCTGGCCTCAGCCGCCTGGGCTCCCCACCTTGGGCAAGTGCACATCTCTGCACCCCAAGTAACCAGAAGTCCAGGCCCCAGTGCTGGTGGCAGCTCTGCTCCCAGCCCGTGGGGCTTCTGGCCAGACCAGCTGAGCCCAGAGGCCCTACCAAACTCTGTGGCTGGAATTCCCTGGTGCAGCAACATCTGTGGTCCTGCCAGACCAGAATGTCCCTGACAAGAGAGGTTCAATCTGTACTTAATTGACTGGGGTAAAGTAGAGACAGAATATATAAACAAGGAAATCGCAGATCCAGAATAGATCAGAGGTTCGTGTGGTCCATTATTGTATTTCCAACAGTGAAGGCATAATCAGCACTTATCCACAAACCTATATTCTAGTGTGTTCATTAATTATAAAGAGTACATAAAATTTCACCACAGAAAAATTAAAAAAGCATCACCTATTCTTGCTACCCCTCTTTACTTTTTTAGCTGTTGAACTGTTCATGCTGACATTTTAATCATGTTTCAGGAGTTGAGCTTGTAAGCGTCTTTTACCTAGCAACTGTACATATCTGCCTGCACTCACACAATACTCATGTGCAGGTGCATAGTGAACAATTTTGCAGAATTTTCTTCTGCGCTTCCTTGGTACCACAATTTAATTTTGATAACTTTCATTCAAACTTAAGGTTTGCCCATAAGGTAGCTGGAATGAAAAGAAAATCTCTAATTCACATCTGTACTTCAAGTCTAGATAGAGACACTTATTTCAGAAGTGACCTATCAGAATGCAACATTAATAGATTTATGATTGATTTAGTTTCTGAATAGTTTGATACTATTTCATACACACAGGCTTGCACTAAAATAGCTAAAGATGAGAATTAGCACTGATTTGAGTTATCTTGGTTCCAGTTACCATGCAGATGAGCCCTCCAGTAAAGTGTATATGCTGCCCAAGGGATTATTTATATTAGTGAGTAATCATTGCAAGGTTGGTTGCCGAAGCCGAAGACTTCAGGAATGAGCCTTAGCTGGGATGAAGACATGCCATTTTTAAATTACATGAGTATGTGGTCCTTTCATTGCAGCAGCATTTCAACTGCTTATAGAGGTTTCTTCTTCCTTGTTGGCACCCTGGCGACCTGAGCAATCCCAGACAATGGATTTTGCCAGATGAGGGCTGGTCAATGGCCTCAGGGCTCTCTCCTGTCCCACAGACACTTTCAAGACTTTCTGCTGGCTGCTGGCTCCTCAGTTCCCTGACCACTCCTGCCTTGTGGCTCCCAAAAGGCTCCCTGGCCTGCAGTTACCAAGCAGGCTCCCCACAGCTCCCCACACTCTCAGTTCCCTGAATGCTCACAGCCGTACTGCTCCCTGGCTAACTCCTGGCCCATGGTTCCCTGGCCAGCTTGCTGCCAGTTGTCATGCTAATGAGGCTCTGAACATGCATTTCAGCGCTTCATTAGTAAACTTGTCTGGAGGAAACTTATTTCTCACTTTTTTGATGACCAAGTGCAGGTTCTTATGACGAAGTAAATTGAAAATGTTAAGTTTGCAATGTCTTACGTATTTTCTGTTCTTAAATTCCACAGTGATTGTGATGATCAGCATAACACAGGCTTTCATCAGAAATCTTACCTCCTTGGCAAACTAATACATAGAAACCAGATTCCCATAATCTTTAGGCACCAAGAGGTCCCAGGGTCACCCACCCTCATCTTTAAATCGCTGATCTCCTTTTCCTTCCAACCTGTCCCTGTCCTCTTTCTTTCCCTTGCCACCACAGGTCATTATTGCAGTCCCATTTGCTCATCTATCGAGTTTCAAGTGTCTTCTCCCTGTCCATCTTCTGTCAGCTCCCTCATCCAATCTGTCATTTCCCTGCCACTTGTTTTTCTCCCCGGTCCTTGGTCACAGTCTCCTTGCCCAGGTGGTCCTAGTCTTCCTTTATCCCAACTCTTCTGCTCCTACCAGCTTCTTGTCCCAGTCACCTCTCATTTTCTTCCAGGCTCCCTGTGTCAATCTATGCCCCCACCTCTCAGATCTGACTTTTGTCCTATTTGCACTTGAATCTGGCAGGTACCACCTTCTTTTTGCCGGAGCTATGCTAGTAGAAACACTGAGGAAACAAAGACATGCTCCCTGTTTTAAGTTTCTGTGCCCAGATCCAGGTCCAGACCCAGCACAGAGCTGCAGTTGCAGGGGGGAAATACCTGTTCAGCCCTTGACTAGAACATACTTTTTGCAAGGGGAATCTTTAGGGAATTTAGCTGCAAAACTATAGCATGTCTCTACCAAGCCTGTGGGAACTACAGTTTTCCAAGGAATCAGATTTGGACAGATTTTTTGCAATGATGGTAAAAGGTACACTGCTGACTGAAAGGCCATCAATTTTAAGTCCCTGTTCAATTCTGGGGGGCACTACTGGTTTTTCAAGAGAAGGTAAGATTTTTTTAAATATGGGTGAAACAGTTTTATATACTCCAAACATTTGTTTTCAGTAATGTCTGAAATTGTTCTGGCTGAATTTTCACCCCCTCCACATTCTTGAAATTGGGTTGACATAGACACCTGACATTCAATGTTTCAGCCTAAATGTTTGTTTTGTAAAGGTATAAATAACTGAAAACATGGTTTTTTAATGATAGGTATTGGAATGTTAATAGTATGTGGTTCTACCACACTGCCTATAAATTTAGAACACAACATTAACAGTAGAAGCACAAGTGGCACTTCCAAAGTGTGTGTGTTTGCATACACACACACACACACACATAGGGAATTTAATGACATATAATAATTCAGCATTGAGCTTTCATTGCACTAAGATACTTAAAGAACCACAGGGGAACTCTTCATGTGTTTGTACTAATGCATATGCATAAGTACCTTGCTGAATCAGGGCCAGCATTGTCAGGCCAGCATTTTCATCTTTTTCTTTTATCATCATTAAAACAATGAAGGTAAAGTAAATTTAGTACTGGTATATGAAATGTGGGGAGATGCTTGCATAATGTTTTTGGCTTACAACATGTTCAGCTCCGTTTTTAACTCTTAATTTGCAATATGAGTACTGCCTAATCATATGTCTAGATTTTGTGCATTTCCTAATATATTTCTGTAAGGGTATACATTTTGAAGAATTAATCTTCATTAATATTGTAGCTAAAATAAAAAGTGCTGGAAGACAAAAAATTTGGAAACTTATTTGCTTGCAGAAAAATCACTCCTGTATTGCCCTTCTTTAATTAATGCCTTTAGTAATGAGAATATGATTGTTATTTACTGATATCTTTAACAAACCTTATCATTTATAGAGAAATGCATCCTGTTCAGTTAAATTAATTTTAATTCAGTTGTGAATCACTTTTATTTGTTCTTAAGCAAAATGTACACACAAAACTGATTTCTCATCCTAGTGTTTATAGAACATATTATTTGCAAACATCCACCTCCAGTAATTTATCTTTAGCTCATACCCCTACTGCTCTTTTGTCAGCTGTGGCAGGTCATTCTGATTCCCTCCAACCACAAATGTGTAACATTTATAATTAGCTCAGTTTCCTTTAGCCTTCAAATCAAAGCCTTGGAGCATGGCCTGAATTTTTCTTGCCTGTTCTTTATAATTCACAGAGAAATAATTAATTTGCTTACCTGCTGCAAAAAAGCCATTGGTGTCTAGAAAAATCTAGCCAAGTTTGTTTGAATGGCACCAATGTATAACTTGAATTCTTTTTTACCTAAATACCCTGGGAGTTGGATATTTACTGTGGAAAAGCATAAACTCAATTGTAGGGAAGTTTAAAATTGAATTTTCCTCAGAACGTTGAAAAAAGAATGATTAAACTTAAATTTTAAAGGTTTTATTGAGCGTGTTTTCTGATAAATAATGTTCTGTTCAAGACAAGGATTTAAGTCAATTGATTTTTTTTTTCCATAATATGTGTGTGTGTATTAATTACCTATAGCACTGAACCATTATTTACCTTGTTTACAATATTTCTAATGTCTCATCAGTTATTGTCATTGGTGACAGAGGGATTTTCTTGTTTTTTCCCAGGTCTCAGGGTGGAGAATCTTTGATTGAATTCAGAACCTACAAGCTCAGGGTAAGAAGTGACTTTTGTTATTTTTTAGCTTCAACTTGGATATTAATATAAGAAATCATATTCCATGATGGGAAAATGACAAGAAACAAGTCTGTGCAATGTTTATTGTTAACATCACCTGATTGTTTGGTATACACGTGTATTGCTTCACTGTTTAAACTGGTGGTAAAATGGTTCATTTATGTCTTCGAAATATTTTTGAAGAGCAGCATATTTAAAAGTGAAGCTTTGACTCCTGTGCGGTTACATTCGTGTAACCTGGCCACATTCCATTATGGGACTAATATTAATATAGTCATCAAATTTCAGAGCCACTGTGATTTCAAAATGGATTAGATAAAAGTTATTCGGAGATGCAATTATTTATAAAACTGACAGAAGTTCTGCAGGTGTAAATGGCCATTTTATGCATAAAACCTTTGTGGAAAAGCTGTGGTGCTGAAAATGAATAGTGGCAACCAGCAACAGAAAGTAAAATTTGTTTTATTACCTGTCAAGCTTTATCAAAATGGGTTCCCTCAACAAACATTTAATGTCACAACTTCAGGGAGCTGAATTCAAGACAGGTAGGTACCTATTACAATAAAAATAAAAATTTTTGAAACCTGCGGTGAGTACAAGCTGAGGTGTTGTGTTTGTTTTTTTTTAATATCTTTGGCAGTATTCTGAATTTCTTGAGAAAACTACAATACGCTGTACATTTGGACCAAGGATAGAGTTGTTTACCACGAAGTTGGTATCATTTAACAGCATGTGAAGTAAAATTTAAGAGTGACAAGCTTACCTTTGCCATGAAAATATGTGTTTTTAAGTCTGTTTTATAATATTAAGTATAATGAATTTAGATGCTTGTCTTATAATGAGAGAACGAGTATAGCATTCAACTGAGAGCAAATTCACAAAGTAACCTCATTTGTATAACACAAAATAGCTGTCATACCCTGCATAACTGGGCAAAAGATGAAACTCCCTGAGGAGTGGAAACCTAAGCCGGGAGAACAGATGTGTCAGTTCTGTTTTGTGATTCTGTTGATTGTAGAAAGGCAGCAGTTTAAAATGCAACCCACCAAAAGCAGTGATATATTTTGTTGTACAACTTCCCATCTAATGTGGTACACTCTTTTTAGTTTTAAGTTACATTTGTTTCAGAAGCTTTATCTGTGAAAATTTGGACTAAAATTTAGGTTTATATACTACAGACATATGAGGCATCTCAGAAAATATTACTAGTATTCGTTATGGGCTAGGACAGATGTAAGCAAAAAGAACCCCTTGCATCCTTTATTGTCCATGAAGGTTCTCTTGTTCTATCAACTGTGGAGTAAAATTTTTTCCTGGGTTACTGCTTTGTATAAGTCTACACTGCTAAGCTGAAGGTGATTTGTAGGTAAATGTTATAACTATTTAATAGTACTTTTATAGTAATTTGAATAAACCATTTGTATTTGTGTGTTTGCTGAGATTTACTCTTTGAATTTCTAGGGTTTTTTTGGGATGTAGCACATAACAGTTCTGTGCTTTACACAAATATTTTAGGGCTAGGGTTTGCAGGTCTTGGACTGGTAGTAAATTTTGAGCACATTATCTTTTGCATAACAGTTTCTTTTGTGTCTCTTAAGGACTCTTAATAAGGGGCTCATACAAATCTGTGGACATAGAGAGGGCATACAGGGAATAGATTTTTGGGGGCCTTTGCACTGTTGTCTGTCCACTCTTCCATTAAATGTAAATATTGTAGTGGGTTCTTTTTTCTCTGGGCTGCTACTGTTTTGTATTGTTCTTTTTGCTAGTAGCCATTTATGTATTAGGGAAGGCATGTGGAAAAACTAATGGTCATCCATTTTGAAGTTCCAGTATTCCAACTGGTTTATAATTATAAACATTTCATGTTATACAAGGAAGTTGATTTCACCAAGTAACTATATGAAAAGAACATTTGGGCATGGGTATTGTGCATAAGAAGAAATGAATATACAAACTGTGAAACTGCCGCATGCAGTCATTTAAAAGTACAGTTTCACAAAAATAAAACCATAAACACTTGCCCATAATTCCAAGAGGAATGCAGACAGTTTCTTATGGCAATACAGGATGCTTTCATAAATAAGTTTTTAAACATTTCATGGAGTTACTTTTTTAAACCACCTTTTACATTTAATATATAGGCAAGATAAAAGTGGGGACAGGTTAGACAATTTAGCCACTGTGGATTTATTAGGTGGAAAACCTCATGTGCAAATACATGATCTTACTAGGTAATTCAAGGTACAATGAAAAGATAACGGATCTAATTCTTCCCAGATGTAACTCTATTGACTTCAAGTTAATTAAAGCAGGGATGAATCTGTCTCCAGATAAACTGTTATAAACTTATCAGGATGTCTTCTGACACAGTTTTGCACTTTGCAGCAGGGTAATATGAAAAAAGGTGCAAGAGTCTTAGGCTGTACATTGCAAGTGTGTGAATCCCCTGCAGCTGCAGTAGCATGGGTGATGGCTGTGGAGGCAGAGGTGAGCTCAGTACATACCCACCCCCCAATTTTAAGCAGATTTATACTCAACCTGGTTCAGTCATGCAGCCACTACCCATTCCACTCTGCCTGCACTGCTATTTATACTCATGCTAGTTTGGTGAGAGCATGTTTACCTGAGTAGGGGAATCACACTCCTAGGTGTAGCATAGACGTAAACTTAGTGAGAATATAGGACCTAGTATTCTATGATTATATGACCATACAAGGATCTAGCTGCAACACTGCAGATCTCGGTCATACCTGGTTCCTTACATGAATCATGATGTGGTTTGACCTCATTTAATCTCTTTTTTTTTTTATAAATAATCAGGAGAACCAAATCAATCAAGGTCAATTCAGACATGAAGTCTTTCTCTTTGATCCACCTCTATATGCATGTTACATACACTGTCGTAGAGATCTTGGTGTTTACCAATTCTAAATCCTGTGCTTGCAGGAAAAGAGCTATGAATGTTGGTAACTTAGGGCTGGTATCCACAGGGGAGATCTGGTCTATCTGCTCACTTCTCAGCAATAAATAAACTTCAGGGTTTCATACAGGCATGCTTCTTCTGTTGCAAACAGCAACGTAACTTTGATGCTAGTGGATGTATATTTATTCACTCCCCCCCACTCCCATCAGATGTACATTCACATGGTAAGCTTTACATTCTAACTACTTGATGGTATTTTGTTGTAACCAGGAATAACCATGTTTCTAGACAAAACAGGGCTTTACAGCAGTTTGGAAATCCATGATTCCCCACATTGTAGTTAATAAGAGATCAAAATGTTTCCTGTTTTACCATCCTTACACAGCCATACTGCCACTTGCATCATGCTGACTAATGTAAGGGTAGATAACATTCGCTAGGGTTAGGGTTAGATGATCATTGTCAATTCTCAGTTTGCACTTTGGTATATACCCTCAGTGCTGACAAGGTACATGCATAGGTCTCATTGACTCTGACCACTGTAAAACAGAGATCCACTGGTATTCTCACCTGGTTGATCGGTTCATGGTTATTCTAGATCCCAAGAACAAGCTGCCTCCATCAGATTGTGTCTGTTCCACATCCTGGTCCTGAAATTGAATGAAGAAAAGTCAACATTATTCCCTCTGTAAATGATAGGATTAATGGAGAAAATCTTGGCTTTGACCTTTGGATGGTGTTTTGGCCACTTGCCAAATTTCAGATTGTGTTGAGCCTCTGTGAGCCCCTTAAGGACCATACTCAAACTGCTGTAAGGAATTAGGTCAAATGGCTGAACCCATCACACAGGCTTGAACCTCAGATCATTACAGGTATCATCAAGTTGGTCTATTGTCCTCAGATTTACCATCTTGATAAGTTGTGTGTTTTAGAGAGGTTGTTGCCTGGTGGATGAGTCAAGACCATATATGTAGAGGACTTACCTTCTCTTTTTCTCTTCCACTTATCAGGAAACAAGTTCCTTCTTGAGATCTGAATTTAGTGTGTCTGCTCCAAGGGACTCTTGCTTTTAAGCGTTAACATTGTGCTTATTACCACAAAGGGTAGTGCATATAGCTCCTTGAATGGCTATTCCCTTCACTGGGAAAGTGAGAAAACTGAATGCCTTGGTCACTAATTCTGCATACAAAGTTTTCTTCAAGGACAAAACTCATTTCATTCACTATTTTTCTCAGTAGTGATACTTTGATTTCCACCTGCCTCAGTGTAAATAACTGCCAGTTTTTTTGCCAAAGCTACATAGTTGCAAAGATGAACTCCCTTGTAGCCTCACTTTGAAGCATGTGGAATTTGGAGATAGGCAAGGCTGCCTTGTAGGCGCCACTACAGAAAACATTCTGCAACCAGTGCATGGAATGTACACATATCTAAAACGTAATGGATGCATGCAACACATTTCAAACAGCGTGAATCATTTTTGAAATTTGCCAAAAAAAAAAGTCACAAGTTTACTGTTAGGGATCAAGAGAGCAATTAGTTTCCTAGTTGTTCCCAGACACTAAGTAGTCAATTTATCCTGTTGATACATGGTATAACTTAATAGCCTTTTGTCCTCTTCATACTTGACTGTTTCTTTGCCCTCTCTAGCATCAATTGGTAATCTGTTTTTCCCTTTATTTGGGCAAACTAATTATCCTGATTATTTGTTGGTAGCAGGACCAGGGACTGAGACTTAATTTCTTCCCACCTATAAGGTATGGCTGGGTTTTTATTCCCGGTTTCTCTCTCAGCAAACCTTTCTCAGTATACCAGTCAGAGTGTACAGTTTGTTACCATAGTCTGGATTATGTTGGGCAAAAAAATAGAGACACTGTAAGGACAGGGTGAAGGATTCAGCCAAATCACAGAACTGTATCATGGTTATAAAGTGTGCACTGACAAATTATTTTTTCTCTAATATTAGAGACACTATGGATTTTGGTCAATAGCTTGTGACATTTCATTATTGTAATGCTCCGATTTCTATGTAAAAGCACATGGGCTGATTGTAATAGGTTGTTGTCTGGATTAGATAATAGAATTGATGAGGAAAAGTTTGAGACTTTATTTAATGTAGTCTCAGATGAAAAAGGTGTTGAATGGAAACAACTGTAAATGAATTATGAAAACCTTAAATGGAAGTAGATAATGTTAGATGAGTTCATTTGAGCACAGCACAGCTGATAGGTTTCTGGAGCATTCCAAGAAAGTTCACAAAAAATGAGAGAAACTTTGTAAATTAAGAAATAATGTGTGGGACAATCTAATGGGCACCATTGTTGAAACAAAATAGCACACTAAGGAAACCATATATTAAAATCAAGAAAATTTGATTTAAAAACTACATAATGTTATCTTTATCATTTGACAAATTTATATATTAACCAAACCTATAATCATTTTTTAAAAAATATGAAAGCAATGGAATAATCTATCAAAGAAATTCTCCAATTTGTCTCATTAATGCTTGCAGAATACCTTAAAACCATGTCTATATGCACCCATTAAATAATATTTTGAAGATGAAATTTTTTATATATTTTGAATGTCATTTAAATAATAAAGCGTGATGGCATATGAGTTCTACTGGAACATGGGTACATATTAAATGAATTCTTCAAGATGGGAGCTCCTTACTGTAGAGAAACATTCCTCCTGTTTCATCTAATGATTGTCTTATGGAATATTTAGGAGTACCTGGTCTCACCTCTTCCATCTCTTGCTTACCATTGCATCCCACATCCATAAGCACAGCCTCCTTATGGAATGGTTTCTTGCAGAGGGTTGGAGGCATTCTGTCATCAGTTGGTTAGCACCACAACCAGCAACAGATTTTATTTGGTGGTAGGATGATGTTGTAGGCTGAATTGTTCTAAACTCTCTTGCATATTTCCTCTTGCTGAGTTCTGCAGAAGTATGGCACAAAGGGTTAGGTACCATTCCTTAAAGAAAGGTTTGATGGCAGCTTTATTCCCACCACAAAGATCTCTGAGAGGAAGTGGATGACAACAGGTCTGAGATCTTTCCTCTTTACCTCCCACAAAAGACTGAAGATGGAGAAGTCTAAACAACTGGCAAATTTGTAGACCAGCAGCTGACTCCTCCTCAAAGAGTTTGGAGATCTAAAAGGGGGAACAAATGGAGATGGAGTCTTCAATGAACGAGACCAAACTCAGAAAATATGCTGTTAGTCTCTTGGAATTTAATTTTAGGTTTCTAACAAAAGTCCTAAATCCTCATTACATCTGACTCCTCATTCATTACTACAGCTGAACAAAGTGGACAGAGTGAGATGCTTGTGAATTTAAGTATATCCATAGAGAGTTGGGAAATTTCAAAGAGGATGTGGATTATTCTGGTAATGAAGGCATTATTGATTAGATGATGCAGCAGGGAAAGCATCTGCCCCCAGCTTTCACTGGTGATTGCACCATTGCTAATGCTTGTGGAGGTGTACTGATGCTTGGTCAACAATGGGAACATTTTGGTGAATGTTTGTTGTAGACAAGGCCCTAGTCCTGTAGTAATAGTTGTTTGCTCTCCAAGCAGCTTTATTTTCTTTTAAGGTACTCAGAGCATTGCTTCAGTTATTAGAAAGAAAGGGTATGTCTGACTAGGTTTAGTCTTGTGCTAATGGAAGGCAAATAAGTAGAATTAGGCACTTCCTGGGTCCCCTCATTTTCTTGGAATTTACTCCTCTCATCTCCTGGTTTCTCTGCGAGAGGACCCAGACACCTCTCAACAAGGGCACTGAGCTATTGAAGGCTATATATAATATAGTGTTCAGAAACATTTGTAGTAATATGAACTATATGTTTAAATTATGACAAAGCTGTACAAATAAACGTGCTTAATTTTTTTTATTCACATTATTTTGTTTTCAGCCCCTACATGAAAAAAAAGTCTTAAAGTTTAGGTGTTTATATGTTTATGCATCTCCAATCAGCCAACTAATATTTCCTTAAAAGCATCATGAAATTGCTTAGCTAGTTGTTCTTCTAATGTACATTTCAAGCATGACAGATAAAATATTACAGAAAAACCTGAGAAAGCAAAATATCCTTCATTGCTAGTATATTCACCAGTGCATGAACTAGTATATGTCTACAAATTTTTTGGGTCACACCACAATGTAAGAAAAAGGTTGCAGGTAAATTATACTTGAAATCAAATAGCTATGGGGACAAACTTTTTTTTCCCCTCTTATGGTGTCCCATATTGAAGAAAAACAGTATTTTTATTAGAAAGCATGCAATATGTAGTTTCGGTCTAGAGGATATTTACCTCTGTCAGATTAACATGCACATATAAAAACACTTCTTCCTTTTATAGATTAAAGAAAGCCTTATGGTTTTCCAAGATTAATTAATGATTATAAATGGAAAATTATCTGCTTCCTGTGTTTTGTCTGTGAAAATAGAAGGCTTTTACAGCAAGGACAGCCTTTCTTTTTATTATGTATACCCAACTGTATATTCAGATTAGTTTTCGTAAATTCCTGTAATGAGTTCAATTGAATAATAAGAACAAGAATTTGATTGCTTGCCAGTGATTTCCCAGATAATACTTGTAGCAGCCCTGGGTGCAATATTTGCACTCCCATTGTTTTTACCATGTGGTTGCAACTGTATGAAAATAGCCTACATTTACACCTGTGACAAATTTTCATTGAATGGTGCACTACAATCTTGATATTCTTCCTTTTGTACCCATAGTAATGGCATTGCCTTTCTTGGGAGTCTGTTTATTTCTAAGGAAAAATCACACATCGTCATTTTTATTGCCTTAGATTCGCAATAATTTCATTCTACTACAGGCTGCACCTCTGAAAACCATCATTCCCTGATCCAGCAACATCCCTCATCTGGCGAGATGAGTAGTGGTCCTGAATGAGAGGTCTGGAGCAGGATGGCAACCCATTCTGGCCCCCTGGCAGCCCCACAGTGGGCATCAGGCCAGGTGCAGAAGCAGCATCTCCCAGCAGCCCCACAGGGGGCTGAGACTGGGATGCCAGTGTCTCCAGGCAGCTCTGTGCAGAGCCAGAGCTAGAGCTGGGGCACTGGTGTCCTCCGGCAGCTCCACCAAGAGCCCAGCCTGGGAGCTGGTGTTTTCTGGCTGCCCTGTGTGTAGCCAGGGCCAGAGAGCTGCTACTGCAAGACAGTGGATGTGCACAGGGACTGGGGGGCTGGGCATTTACCACCCTCTGTCCAGAAAAGTCCTTCGTCCAGGACCACTGAGGTCCCGAGGGTGCTGGACCAGAGGTGCAACCTGTATAGTCCTATAGACCTTGTTGCAGATCTGGAGATGAGGCTAACATGTTCTGTTACAAATTCTAGAAGACAAGAGTCTGTTAGAACTTATAGGCTAAAATCAATCAGGAAGACAATATCTTCTAGAAGACAATACTTCCAATTAGGCAGCAATTTTGTGTTCACTTTTTCCAGTTGCATCATTTAAACTGTTTAGTGGTGAGGGAAGAGCTTCTCCAGATTAACAAAAATCACTAGTAAGGGACGTGCTGGTAACAACCAGTGCCAATGGATTATTTGCAATTGTACTCAGACGGATTTTTCTGACAAGTCTTTGACCTTCTTCAGAATTTCTTAGTCATTCCTCTAAATGTAATCATTGTTAGTTGCTTTCAAGTTATAGGAAAGGGAAAAATTCTATTAAGCAATTACTTTATATTCAAAGGCCATGTCAATATCTGCTTATCGGAAGTCTGGTGTGACTCACATTTACAAAAGGATGTGGAATTGGAAATGTAAATTATACGTTAAAGGTAAAACTATTTCTTTCATCCAGCTTCCAATGTTCTTATTAAATATCTGAAACATAAATTATAGAAAATGTAGCCTAGCAAAAGTTTTCCATTTGCTTATGTAGAGATCTGCTAATGCCCTAAAGAAAAGAGTTGTCCCTGAAGAACAAAAGGATATTGTAATAATATGCTATAAAGATACTAGGTGAAGATTTTGCTTTGTGGAAAATTTAGTAAATGACAGATTTACACCAGGAAAAAAAATATGTCAAATTTATCCCTATTGGCATGAACAATTTATTTTCTATTTAATGGTCCTTTAAACTATTTTACAGTTTTTAAAATGATTGCCAAATACTCTCTTAGGATCAAAGCCCAGTTAGAAAAATGAAAGCCCCCCGCCCATGATTTTAATGTGTTTTGTACCATACTCTTATTCCATAAAGCAGTTGTAACATAGGGCCTGGTCTGAAACTCATCAATGTTTGAGGGGTTCAGACCAATAAACTGTATAGAGCTGATGGGGTTTTTTAGCTAATTTCTCCAAAACATTGAGGAGCATAAAATAGTGAGATATTCTTATTCAAAACAGGAAAATTGTTTTAAAAAAAAAAAGGTTTCTCTTCTACCTCAACTATTCATTTATACCACTCACAGTCAAGGCTGTAAGAAAATGGCAGGCTGCAATTTTGTTGTGGAAACTACAACTTTTAACACACCACAATATTTTATAGTTGATGCAAATTTGAGTGGTGGTGTGATTGTGTGTGCTAGGTCAACACTTTTGTTTGGTCCTGGCCACCTCTCCCAAATCACAGAGTGGCAGGTAGCAGGAAATTTGAAAGACAGACAATGCAACCAGGTGCATGAAGACATAATGCCACTGAATTGTCTCCTGGCTGCCTCTGCCTCATGATACCCTCTGAGCACCAAGCTGGACATTCTCTCTTCTGTGCTGCTGCTCTTCTTTGGAAGGTGGGCTCCAAGCATTGAAAAGGGGTCTTGGAGATTGTGCATATCTGCATGGCCAAATGTGGTGCTTCCTGCGGGAGTACTCCCACATGTCTTCAATCCTTAGAAAACAGGTTGAGGAAGTACGAAACTGGTCTCTCAGAAGTAGTGTCTGTGTAGTGCTTTGCTGATGTGCTGAGGTGTGAGATCTGTTCCTATTTATTTTTTTAAATCTGTGTACATCTATGTGTTTGGCTTTTTATAGTTCTTATCCTGACTACACTAAAACCACAACTTTAACAAACTTTGGCTGCAACTTATTGACAAAAACAATTCTGACCTCTGAAAGCTTTACTGATACGTTTACATTGCTTGAGGTATTAGGAATTGGTGTTACAGATTTGCCTCATTCACTTTCTTTTACTTTTTCATTACATTTTTCTTCTGTATGAAGATGATGAAATTGATAATAAAGGCTAATTTTTTTTCTGGGGCAGGAGAAAATGTGTTAATTGGATTTAATTTTACTAGGTGTTTGGTGATGATAATTAAAAAAAGAAGTAGAGAGAAATTGGATGACAGATCTAAACAAGCCTTTATGCTGTTACAGACTGTCATTTTCATGCTTTGATGGATAAAGTACTAGCTTTTTGTTTAGTTCCAACTTAACATCCTAAGACTGTGTCTGTACTTGCCTGAAAGGTTGACGGATGATACACAATTTTAGGTACGCCAGTTGCATACCTAAAATCGACTTTTCAGCCATCGACTTCTGTGCCTGTCTTCACAGCAGAAGGTTGACGGGAGCACTCTTCCTGTCCACCTTCCTTAATCCTCACAGCTCGTGAGGAGTTCTGGGGTAAATACTGACCCCAGAACGTGCTATTTTGTGCATGCACAAAACAGAGCCCCAAAAGATCAAACCTGAGCAGTAGATCTTCCGTAGTCATTGTAGATGCAGCCTAATTGAAATGAATTTTGTCTCAGAAGTTAACACCATCAGAGAACCATATGTAGGTGGTGACACTTGGTTATCTTTCCAGAGGCCTGTTCAAAATCTGTACTGTAAATACTCTGACTTATCCTGTTTTCCCAAAATAGGAGGGTACATGAGGGTTAGTTTCCGTCATGAGTGGTATTCTGTTAGGAAGCCTGGTAAAAATCTGATTTTGGGTTTCTCTGTATGAAAACAACAGGACAAATTTAAATGTTCCTTCAATATCTGAAGTAAATTAACAATAATAACTGAGCTAAACCAGGTACCTGGAAGCAAGGTTTTAAATGGAAAAATAAAACATTTGATGTAAATTGAACCTTTTTGAAAGAGAGAGAGAAGGAATTTCAATGAGTGACATTGGTCCTATTGGTAAAGATAGATGATCTGTTTAAGTTACAGGTTTTGGATTCAGAAGATATAATGGGTTCTCTCCCCATTTTTGTCACTGACTTGCTGTCACCTTGAACAAGTCATTTTATTTTCCTATGAATCAGTTTTCCTTTATACAATGCAGATATCATTGTTCTTCAGGGGCGTTGAAGAATCCAACTAAATGATCTGCATCGTGATTTGAAGCTTTCACCTGCTATGGAAAATCCAAACCTGAGGCAGCAGTTTGTGGCCAGAATGTCCATGGGCCCTGGGTTGGGTAAACAGTATTACAGGGAAAGTGCTAAGAGCCTTCCTCTCAAAGGCCCAGCACAGGTGAGAGCAGAGTTGTGCCCCTAGGATAAGAAATTGTCCCAATGTGGAAAAGATTTTTGTAGTGTACTGAAAACAATGTTAAACTGTGATCTGTCACTGTAGGTTCTCAAGGCTTCCCTAGTCATGCTTGCAGGCAGAGGACTCCATAGAGAAGCCTGTGATCAGAATCTGTTTGCATCTAGGTATGATGAGTTGGGCTTTTCTGTTTTGGAAGCAACCTGCTTTGTCTCTCTCTGTGTCTATTTTGGAAGCAACCTGCTTGTGTCTCTCAGGCTACGTCTACACGTGCACCCAACTTCGAAATAGCTTATTTCGATGTTGCGACATCGAAATAGGCTATTTCGATGAATAACGTCTACACGTCCTCCAGGGCTGGCAACGTCGATGTTCAACATCGACGTTGCGCGGCACCACATCGAAATAGGCACAGCGAGGGAACGTCTACACGGCACAGTAGCACACATCGAAATAAGGGAGCCAGGCACAGCTGCAGACAGGGTCACGGGGCGGACTCAACAGCAAGTCGCTCCCTTAAAGGGCCCCTCCCAGACACACTTTCATTAAACAGTGCAAGATACACAGAGCCAACAACTAGTTGCAGACCCTGTATATGCAGCACGGACCCCCAGCTGCAGCAGCAGCAGCCAGAAGCCCTGGGCTAAGGGCTGCTGCCCACGGTGACCACAGAGCCCCGCAAGGGCTGGAGAGAGAGTATCTCTCAACCCCCCAGCTGATGGCTGCCATGGAGGACCCCGCTATTTCGATGTTGCGGGACGCGGATCGTCTACACGTCCCTACTTCGATGTTGAACGTCGAAGTAGGGCGCTATTCCCATCCGCTCATGGGGTTAGCGACTTCGACGTCTCGCCGCCTAACGTCGATTTCAACTTCGAAATAGCGCCCAACACGTGTAGACGTGACGGGCGCTATTTCGAAGTTACTGCCGCTACTTCGAAGTAGCGTGCACGTGTAGACGCAGCCTCAATGACCTCAAGGTATATGTGTTACTGAAGAGAAATTATCGCTCCGTTTTAGAAGGAGAAGTGGACGAACTGACATTTATATTCAAATTCGGAACATTAACACATGGTTTAAATCGTGATGGGAACTTTCTGAGTCACTATAGGGGCTCGTCTGCATTCTTGACTCAATCTAATTCTTGATCTTCCTCCCCACCCCTCCACTCTCTGATTTGCTCACCTTGATTATCTTTTTCTGATTTGTCCTCCTTGCTTACTGTTTTTGGTTCTCTGTGTCTTAAATATTGAGTCTGTTCTGGTCTGGCTATGGTCTGAAGAAGTGGGTCTGTACCACGAAAGCTCACCTAATAAACTATTTTACTAGTCTTTAAAGTGCTACTTGACTGCTTTTTGTTTTGATAAGACATGAGAAGTCATTCTTCCGCTCTACTCTGCTCTGGTTAGGCCTCAGTTGAAGTACTGTGTTCAATTCTGGGCACCACATTTCAAGGAGGATGTGGAGAAATTGGAGAGGGCCCAGAAAAGAGCAACAAGAACGATCAAAGGTCTAGAGAACATGACCTATGAAGAAAAGCTGAAAGAATTGGGCTTGTTTAGTTTGGAAGAAAGAAGATTGGGGTGAGGACACAATAGCGGTTTTCGGCTACGTCTACATGTGAACCCTACATCGAAGTAGCCTATTTCGACGTGGCGACATTGAAATAGGCTATTTCGATGAATAACGTCTACACGTCCTCCAGGGCTGGCAACGTCAATGTTCAACATCGACGTTGCACAGCACCACATCGAAATAGGCCCTGCGAGGGAACGTCTACACGCCAAAGTAGCACACATCGAAATAAGGGTGCCAGGCACAGCTGCAGACAGGGTCACGGGGCGGACTCAACAGCAAGCCGCTCCCTTAAAGGGCCCCTCCCAGACACAGTTGCACTAAACAACACAAGATACACAGAGCCGACAACTGGTTGCAGACCCTGAGCATGCAGCATGGATCCCCAGCTGCAGCAGCAGCAACCAGAAGCCCTGGGCTAAGGGCTGCTGCACATGGTGATAATAGAGCCCCGCAGGGGCTGGAGAGAGAGCGTCTCTCAACCCCTCAGCTGATGGCCGCCATGGCGGACCCCGCTATTTCGAAGTTGCGGGACGCGCAACGACTACACGGTCCCTACTTCGACATTGAACGTCGAAGTAGGGTGCTATTCGCATCCCCTCATGGGGTTAGCGGCTTCGACGTCTTGCCGCCTAATGTCAATGTTAACATCGAAATAGCACCCAACACGTGTAGCCGTGACGGGCGCTATTTTGAAGTTAGTGCCGCTACTTCGAAGTAGCGTGCACGTGTAGACACGGCTTTCAAGTATCTAAAAGGGTGTCATAAGGAGGAGGGAGAAAACTTGTTTTTCTTGGCCTCAGAGGATAGAAAAAGAGGCAATGGACTTAAACTGCAGCAAGGGAGGTTTAGGTTGGACATTAGGAAAAAGTTCCTAACTGTCTGGGTAGTCAAACATTGGAATAAATTGCCTAGGGAGGTAGTGGAATCTCCATCTTTGGAGTAATTTAAGAACAGGTTAGATAAATGTTTGTCAGCGATGGTCTAGACAGTACTTGGTCCTGCCATGAAGGCAGGGGGCTGGACTCAATAACCTCTCAAGGTCTCTTCCGGTCCTTGCAATCTATGATTCTATAATTCTATGAAAAGCAGATTGACGAATCACCCAAAATTCAGAAGTGGTCTGATGTATTTTCGAAGAGCAAAGAAATTATAACCCTTCTCTGAACAGAACTACATTTGCATTAGGACTGGCCAAAGTGTATCCAGTGAAACCTGAAATGCCCTGAAGTTCACTTGGTTTAGATTTCATTACAAAATAAGAGGAGATTGACCCAAGTCATTTTCTGTTGAAATCATGTAGAATTCAGATATTTTTATTTCAATTATTTGGAGGTTTTGGGTTTGACCACAGAATAAAAACATTAGGGGTGATGGGGACGCCCTCATGTAAAACCAGAAAAAAATGCATGAACTTCTGACAATAGAAACCAGATGGTCTGTGCAGCTCTTGTTGCTCTGCCTTTTACAGAGAAGGCCTCTTGGAGAGAATTTCTTTATTTTTCTCTAGCTTATTCATATTTGCAGCTAGATAAATTGAGTTCATAAGATATGGTAATATATTATATGCAAGAGATAATATTGGAAACATAGTTCCTGCATGTGCATTATTTTTAAAATATTTTTTTCCTCTCTCTCTCCTTGGCATGTAAGGGGCAAGTAATTTAGACACTAAAACTTTTCCATTTGTCTGCTTGTAACCTTATCAGCCCTTATCACAATTTGCATCTGGAGTGAAACTTGCTCTTTATTTGATGGACTATGGATATACTGGAAGATCAAGATTAGACTTTTGTCGATTTGTCTTGTTGATAATGAGAAATTGGGAGGAAAAGCGGTAAATTGTATTGAGAAAAGAGCTTTAAAGCATATTTAACCTTGTAAGAGCCTTTCAACAGAATATAGGTAATTCTGGCAGTAATAAAATGGATGAGATTTCATTGTGTAGCTGAGCAGAATTCAGCACCCAATATGTCAGCTTTACACGACAGATTATTAATAAACTGTCACTTTTATCGGTAGATACCGATCTACAGTGACTACCATTTCTGAACCTGAGACTAGATTTTTTTAAAGTAGTTTTGCTTTCTAAACCAGTTCCTTCCATTCATACAAATTATTTTCTGTTATACACTGAACAGGACAAGGGGAAATAGTCCCCACAACTATCTTAGCTGCTGGAGGAGACACCTCCCCTGTGGCTGCAAGCCCCAGTGGTCCCATGCTATGGGTGGAGGGGGGGGGTTCAGTGGGAGGGGGCAGTTGAAGTAGTCCCCCCTGCATATTTTTACTGCTGGGGGAGACTTCCTTCTGGTGACTGCAAGCCCCTGAATATCTTTCCTACTCTTAGAGCCCTAAACATGCACAAGCCAGGACATGGTGCTGCCTGGCAGCATGGTCAGCATCAAGTAGCAGGTGCGTCCTTTTACTGGGTTGGGGGCTACCCATGTGATGTGGCTGAGCACTGGAAAGACCCCAACTGCATGGTTCCTGTGGGGAAGGGAAGAGGGTTCACACACAAATGTAAACCACTGATAAGTTTCTCTGTCTTATGCAAACATGACACCCCCAACAGCCTTTTTGCTATGTGGTGCATTGGGGCAGCAGCTGGCGCCAGGCAGCTCAGGGGGGAAAAAAAAAGGGGGGGTTGGAGACAAAACCACAAACTCCCTGCAGGGGCTATTTGTAATGTGCAGACATGCTCACAGTGCTAGTTGCAAAGAAAGACAGACAGACATTTCTCAGGGTCTCATACAAACATGAGCCCACAGCCACAGGCTTGCTGCTCCCACTTTGGAATTCACGGTCTTCCTGTTATCTAATTAAATGGAGAGCAGCAGCCAAAGCGGAGCCCTTAGGGGCATTGTGGTTTACATCCAGAATACCTCTCAGGGCTAATAAATTTGATTTTAAGGTGCCAGAAGACTCCTTGTTTGTGAAGCTACAGACTAACACAGCTACCCATCTGTAAGCATATGTCTAAGATTCCCATTACATTTAAACAGGTAGGGTGTGTCTACACTTGCATCCCTTTTTCAAAATAGTTATACAAATGAGGTATGAATTTGCATATTTGGCACCTTATTTGCATAGTCTAATTTCAAAAGAGCTTCTTTCAAAAAAAGAAAGCCAGTGTAGACTCTGCTCTTTCAAAAGTAAACTTTTGAAGATGGGGTTTACACTGGCTTTCTTCTATGCAAAGTTATACCTCATTTGCATTTTCGGTTTGCTTCATTTGCATTTCAAAAGAGGAATGCAAGTGTAGACACACCTCTAGTGTTAATTTCTTGCATTAGTTCTAAGGCTCTTAGTAGTGAAATACCTAAACCAAGTATATTTGTGCAACTTATGACAAATATGTAATCAATATTACCTAACGTATTTCTAAAGTACCTTTGTCTATGTCATCACAGTATAGAGGACTATTGTGATCCAGTTTATGGTGCACATCTTTCCCTTGTATACTTCAGCATGTGTCTTTCTGCCTCCTTTGGCTTGTTTGCAGTCTCATTGGCCCATTGTTGCTTTCTTTGCCTCTTGTCAAAAGAGAGGACTCATAGATGTTTCTGGGGAAAAGATTACTAGATCTGTCCCTTTTTGAACCAAGTAAACTGCTGTCTAGCTGGGGGAACAGGACAGATTCTAATAACTTTAAGTTGTCATTTCTTAAGTCACCCAACTTCTTATGAAAGATCATTGTGTTAGAGCTATCTGGCAAGCCTCTGTTTTTGTGAACAAACTGATACCAATGTGGTGTCCTGATTAGTCCGGTAGAAAAGTACACGGTTTCCGTTCCTTTAGTTTTTCAGGCTGGCCTGCTTAAGCAAATAGAAATGAATGCAAGAAACACAGTATACAGCTGTGTGACTGTTCACATCCATCTTCTTTTTTCTTTGCCAGTCACTTGCTAATGAGTAGGACATCTTCATGTCACCCTCCTATTTGTGAGTTTGTTGATGGTGACCAGCCTGATTCTGGAGTTGCTGACCTTATCACAGAAGGGGCAGGTACTGGTAGCTGTTGGAACAATCTGTGGAACAGCTTTTAACACTCTTTTCTCCTCCACGTCTCCTCATCCGCTCTGTGGTGGGACCTCTCAAATTGTGCCACCTCCTCACAGATTACCACCATCCACTGGGTATGGTTCTGGGCAAGGTTCTCCTAGGTGTTGACACCAATGCTGCACTTTTTCATGTGTGCCTTCACCATGTCCTTAAGTCACTTTTTCTGGCACCCAATGCTCCCCCATCTTTCCTTCAACTCAGCACCCAGGATATTGTCTATGCAAGTCAGTGTACCGAGAAAAGATTTGGAAGGAAATCCATTGGTGAGGCCATGTATAAATATTTTTCATTAACTTGCCATCAACACATTTTGGCTTGAAATTAGATGAATTCTGATGGTCAGAGGAGTGAAGTTCTGGAACAGCTTTCTCAGGGAAGCAGTGGGATGCAAAACAACTAACTGGATTCTAGACTGACCTTGCTAAGTTTATGAAGCATATAGTAATGACTGACTGAGATGGAATGTAGCTGATTTGCAACTACCAGCAGCAAAATTCTCCAGTAGCTGTTATTTGGACACTAGATGAGGAGGGCTCTGAGTTACTACAGAGAATGCGTTCCAAGGTGTCTAACTGGTGGGTCTTGCCCACATGCTTAGACTCTTGCTGATTGCCATATATTGGGTTGGGAAAGAATTTGCCTATGAGTCAGATTAGTAGAGACTCTGGAGTTTTATTTATTTATTTTACATTTCTCTGCACCCTGGGACATACCATTTGCAGGTTTAAACTCATGTAAATGGTGGATTCTCTGCAATCAAGTCTGTAAACCATGATTTAAAAGCGTAAGTAACTCAGTCAGAGGTTAGCGATCTATTACAGGAATGGGCAGGTGAGGTTCTGTGTCCTGCAATGTGCAGGATGTCAAACTAGATGATTCATGCTCCATTCCGACCTTAAAGTGTATAAGCTTGACAGTACTGTTTAACTCCAGCATGACTGATCAGCCACAGTAGTGCAGTTATATGTCAGGGAAATTACAAAGTATCATAACTGGTAAAGCACTGGGAGCTTCAGCACCAAGTTTGTGAAGAAATGTGTTTTGCCCATGAGCAGCAGGGTGCGTAGAAGGTTTGGGGACTGGAGCACATATAACAGTGGCTAGGTATATAAAATTTGCTTTATTTATAGGTCAGATAGCCAGTGCTCAAAAGATTGAATCATCACAGCCCATTTGGAATTCTTCCAGTCTATTATCTTTTTTCCGAAACACGCACATCAGAAAACATTGGTTGGTGAAGACAATTAGATTAGATATTAAGTTTTCTAGACAAGGTGACAATCCACATCTACTTCCTCTTAAGTTCCCATATGCATCTCAAGTAGCAAATTGAAACAACATTGGTATTTCTTATTTTTCTTTGAATGAAAGAATAAGTCTGGCACCTTTGCATGCTTGAAGAAAAATCTGTGTTTGTGTCCTGAGAGAGTTCAGAAAACAAACAGTCACACAGCAGCATCACAAGAAAATGATAATGTGGTTCTTTGCCATGTATGAATGGTGCTAATTGTTTGGATAGTGTAGTTATTTTATTATATTTAGGCCCAAATGGGACAGCAGTATGCAGGCAATTTAGTACTATTATTGTACCTCTGAGCAGTTATCATTAGTCAGACCCATTTTTAAATTCAGGATATAGATGCAGGTCATTAGTAGGACTTGTCAAGACGTACACAAATGTTTTGTTCTTTTTGTTTCCTACCGTTCACTGTAATGTGGAGTTGCTTGTACATAGCCTGCATGAGTGAGTGTCTAGAATTAAAGCATGTTTCAGGAGATGGACTATAATGAGGACTTCTGCATGGTGCAGTGTATGTTGTAATTAAAGCATCTTTTTCTTTTTATGTAAGATTTGTCAAACATACAGCTGTCTACTTGACAATTGGCATGACATTGAAATGCGAAAGCAGTGATGTTGGCTAGTGGACTATGCTTTCCTTGCTGAGAGTTTTGGAGAACCTCAGATTCCATCCTGCTTCTTGGTTAGAATGGAGAGCTTGAAGGATAAATAATGTTAACAAATCTATTTTTACATATAATATGATACATATATATAATTTTATTTTGTATTTATTTTTATATTTAACAAATACATTAATTTTCCCTGCAGTTCTTCCTCTCTCACAAGTCCTGCATTCCTGTGTCCCTGCTGAGCCCTCGCACTGCATGGGCCCTCAGAGCTGCTTTCGGCAGAGCAGATTCAAAGTGATTCCATGAAAAGGAAAATACACTTTGCAAGTTAGTCAACACTGATTTCTTGTGTGTTCTGCTTTTATCTTCCCTCCTCCAGTTTCTCAGGGGGATTTCATCATGCCACGCAGAGCTGATACATGTAATTGAGAAACCCCTAGTATTTGGCTTCTTGAGTACCACATATTCTATCAAATAGGACAGTGGGACTGGTTGTTCACTTTCTCATGGATGATACCTAATCAATACTAGGATGATATAAACACTGAAAAAAGAAAGTCTTAGTCTGAATGCTTAACCCTTTGAAACATTTTCTTGACTTTGAATATGATTTCTTATCAAGACCATACATTTAAAGTAGATACTAGTATGATCTCAAAAGCAATTGACTGTAGGCAGAGAAAAATCTCTAAAAGCAGAGCCATTTGTCACAGTGTACCAATAAATAAATACTAGTTTTCTGTAATGGCTAGGAAGCAGTCTACATTAGTCACTATCCATTAGTCACATATTCATACATAGAACCTGGAATTCTCATATGAATGGTTGCTTTATGAGTTGTATTAAAAGGAGCCCAATCCCCTTTTTGGCTTAATAATACACAATGATTCTTGTGTTATTTTCTTTATCCTTGCAGTTATTAGACTCTTACCCTCCCTCAAGCAATCAAAACAAAAAAGCAGTAAACTAGCACTTTAAAGACTAGCAAAATAATTTACTAGGTGAGCTTTCGTGGGACAGACCCACTTCTTTCCCTCAAGCTAGTTATCCAAAAATTAGCAAACATAAAATATGTCAATATTTTATAAGAAAGCTCTAGCAGAAGGTGAGGACAATATTTATGTTGTTTTCTGAAGCCCCCAAAATATCACAAAAGCACATAGAATACAGCAATGACTGTGATCTTTTGTATCAAGATCACTGAATACTTAAACCAGCGTTTTTCTTTTTTCTATTTAATTGTCTTAATCTCAAATATTCATGACTCCATCATATTGCAGCATAAATTGTATGCAAAATGGGAGTGTAAAACACTCCTCAGAAGTTCAGAGTTCTGTACTTTCTTTGCACCATTTTAAATGCCTATAGGAGTTGCTGGGCAGTGGAGAATTTTTCCCCAAGGGCCAAATTCTGCCACCCTATTCATGATGATTATTGCATTATTCAGCAAGTAGCGTAAGTATTGGTATTACCATCTTCTTTTCAAGAACTGTCTGAAAAATTATAACCACATCAATTGTTTTTATTTTCTAAAACACACAATTTATCATATGTTGTGCAAATAACATGACACAGTTAATTTGCCTTCAAATATTAGAACTCTGAACCCAGAGCAGGCATGTTTTTAAAAAAAAAATACTATAAACTCAGGACAGCCTTTTTGTTAAATTACCAAACTTGTTGGGTGGAATACCATATACAGGCAATTAATTTCTATGCGTATGCATGTGTATAATCAGTATGTATAAAATGCAAGGCCATAAGGTATCACTGTAATTCTTTAATATGGCCTATAGTACCTCCCATCAGTACAGGTCAAACCTCTTTAATCTAGCCCCCTGGGGACCTGACTGGTGCCAGACAAGAGAAATTGGCCACGGGAGGTCAATATTGTCTAGCAGTATTATTAACCCTTCCACTGCTTACTGGGCTCTTAAAAGACTATTGGGGGTAAAATATAGCTAAACAATAGCACGCAACTCAGAGCCATCACTGGTGGCCACACACATAAGTAGGTATCCAGCTACCAAGAATCATGATAGATTACAGATGTTGTCGGACAAGAGTTCTGGATTACAGACATTCAACCTGTATAAATATATATACATCCATGCAGAGACTGTGTGTGTTATATACTTTTGAGAAAAGATAAACAAAGGCTGGGTAGTTGAGACTAATCATGTAATCTTAAAATTATTTATTTTTGTTTACTCTCCTGCAAGTAATGTTTTAAGTTAACTGAACAACCAATTGAAATAAACATCATCACTATGTCAACTCCATATATTGCCCTTTAAAATACAGAAAGATGGGCCAACTATTGGCACTCCTCTATTCTGGATACTTACCCATTTTCTAACTGCATCCGTACTTTCTGCTTTGAAAGTTGCTATATCAAAGCACTTAAATATGAGCATTTAATCTTTGGCTGATCAGTTAATTACACGTTATAAGCTACGTTGTATTGTCATGTTAGAGATGGGGAAAATTAGCCCTAGGGAGACTGAGTGACTTGCCCAAGTTCTCAAAACAATTCAGTAGCAGATCCAGGAAAAGAGCCAGAACATCCAGTGATTCTCTTGATTGTATACTAGACACTAGTTTAGGCTTCCTGCAGTGTTCTTGAATAGATGCTGTCAGAGGGGCACAACTTTTGCACCATTTCAACTTTGAATATAGTTCACCTACAATATACAAATATATTAGAATAAAGCTACATTTAAATAGCATACTACATATTTATTTTAAAAACTTAGTTGATGCTAACTGGACCATTATGTGCAAAACATTCTTTTTCGACTTGTTTTTATGTGACCATCATAGAATTATACAATATATCATAGCCACAGAAGCAATCTCTGTGATTATTGAAGTGCGTATTTTGGGTGAGAGCCTCAACTGGTGTAATCTGTACAGCTGCAGCACAATTATTACATTAATTATGCAGCTGACCATACTTAAGTGCCATGCTTGAAGTCCTGAGAAGACTCATTGAAAAATCTTGCTTTTTGAAAATCCACCATAGAGTATTGGGAGACAGATCCATCCATGCTCAAGCATGTTGTTCTTTTCTATTGTGATTTTTTTTAAAAATATGTATCTGTATAATAGCACCTACTGGCCCAAACAAGATTCATGCCCTATTTTTATTGTCATTATTCAAACATATATTAAGAGACAGAGCCTGTGCTGAAGAAGTTGCAGTTGGTTGGATGTCTCACTTGATATTTCCAAGGGCAGAACTACATTTGAGCCTTGAACTCTGTATATTTTTAATAGTTATCCTACCAAACCTAGTTGTTTTTTTTTGTATGCATTATATGGCAATGAACAAACTTCTTTTATCTCAGTGATGTCTTGGATGCAGACATTCTTATGAAATTGTGATGTTCTTAGCAACTATCAATATATTAATACAGAAAACGAGAGTCTTAAAATTATTTGCTTTTATCATAGTGCTAACTCTCAACTGTAGTTATTTTATGCAGTGGGAAAAGATGACCTATTAAAATTAGCTTTGAAATCTGACCAAATGCTCCAGATGTTCCAACTCTACCAACAGAGTTTCTTTGTGATTCATGTCAGAAATGCAGCTGTCAACCCTAAAGCACACCTGCCACTAGCTTGCGGTCAGCAAATGCGTTTTCATTTGTAGTATGAAGGGTAGTAAACTGCCGGGATGAAGTGTTGGCTTTGTAAGGGAACGTCTTCCAAATTCATGGCATAGAAATGCAAGAATTTTACACGTTTACAAGGGGAGGTGTGTAAGTTCAGAATAGCATTTGCTAAAACGTTTTGTTGCAAATTAGTCCATGAATATTTTCTGAACGTAAGTCAGTTTCACAAATGTATGTCTTATGAATTGTGCATTGTCTGTCCATCAGCTAAGTCCATAGAGTTTCTGGTACTACACATAAAATATCTGGGAAAAGAGGGGAGGTGCTGCATCTAATAAATAGACTTCTTCTTATGCCCCTAGATATGATAAATGACAGGCACAAATGACAGGAAACTATAGGTTTATAAAGTTTTGCTTATTGGAAGGTATTTAAGAAAAAGAAGAGTTTATTTATTGTTTAAATTGAGAAAGAAATGTTTACTGAAGTGAAAGAAGACAGGGAGAGAATGAGATGGCTGGCACATGCTAGCTGACTTGGACTAAGGAACTGTTTAATTGCAATGTAGACCTTTGGGCTTGGGGTGAGGTTCAAGATCTAGGATTTTCCCACCTTTCAGGATCCTAGCACCCAGAGTTCAGCCTAAACCAGTACATCTACGCTCCAAGTAAATAACCCATTTGTCTGAGCAACAGCAATCTGGCATGGACCAGCTGTGGGTTTTTAATTGCAACAAAGAAAAACCCTCAGTTAGTCTGTCCTTCAGTAAATGTTTCTTTCTCAATTTTAACAATAAATTCTTTTTTTTTTCTTAAACACCTTCCAATAAGCAAAACTTCATAGGCCTGTAGTTTTCTTGCGCCTATCAATCATCTTATCCAGGGGCATAAGAAGAGGTCCTGTGTTTCTTGTGCTTGAGTCTGGTGGTGAGAGCTCTACCATCTTCCATGGCATAGTTGTCCTATTGCTTGAAGGAACCTTTTCTTATTTTGGCCACTGGTGATGAGGGTTTCTTTCAACACGCCCACAGGCTTGTCTTATGCACCATACCCAGTGCCTCCATGTACACAGTGATCCATACTTTTCATAGCTAAACTAATCAGAAAACATAGCGACAAGAATAGTGACTCACATGCACTTTTGATATCATTCAAAGGCTGAACAGCTGTGCTTCTGAGGCCTTCATGCTCACTTGTTTACATGTGGGCTTGTCTATAAATTCAGACAATATTTCAGGGTGTGATGATAGTTACTCCAAATCTAGTTGTGTTGTCCATCTATGGATGTGTTCTATAATCACCCCCTCAGTTGTGTTCTGCACAACCAGTTTGTGTAACCTAAGTTAATTGTGAGTAAAATTATTTTTCACATTGTGTGAATGTATGTCTCCTGTTGCTGGCTGTTTGCCCATTTCTAAGTGACTTATGTTTGGTTTGACTTTTCTGGACATAATCTAACCTTTAGCTGGTACAACTTTCTGCAAACCCATTTCATAGTTCCCCAGACACTTACCATTCCCCCGAATTTGAAAAGAAGGGGACAAATATACACTCTCTGGTAACTTCTGTGTTGTAGCGCAATGGCTGTTTGTGGTTCAGTATCCTTCCCTGTGGCTTTCCCCTGTTCCTCTCTATAGATATTCTGCTTTTCTGTATATGATCAAATAGTCATGATTGTCCAGTCAAGAGGTGTGTACCAGAAGTTTGGCATTTGTGTTTATTCAGAACTGATGACATCCACAAATAAACCCTTGCTATGTTGGCATCACTCTCTTATGCAAAATGGCATATTACAATCAATAGTTGTGCCATACTAGCAGATGGAATGAGTTTACAGGCTACGTAACATTCAAATATTGGCTATTCTTGATGTTAATGGCTGTATTTCAGGCCGTAATCATTGAGATGACATATGTTCACCACCAATTTGAGGTTAGAAATTAAACAGTCAGTAAGAGTTTATTTCCTTGGCTAATGTATCCAAGTTTGGATTTGGTTTGTCTGTATCCTTTTTTCAAGATACTATTGTCTAATGGACAGAACTGGGATCTGGACACCTGAAGTCCAGTCCCAATTCTGGATATGATTTGCTGTGTAAATGTGGGCAAGTTGCAAATTTTTCCTTACTATAAGTCCCCATGTGTAAAATGGGGATACTTCTAAAATAACCAGTGATTCTCTCTATGTAACGCTTTATAAGAGAGAATGCTCAGAAATAGAGAAGCGAGAGAATAAAAATGAATAGCTAAATATGGGAAAAGGTCCCAGATTTTGTTGAAAATCTTTAGCAGTTTTCCTAGGAATTCAAGTTAAACTTGTGCTTTCCTTCTTTTTCTTTTTTCTTTGTAACTTGGCCAACTTCTGAGGTGTTGTATTATCCACAAAGTGCCTTCATTTCTTTTTGACATTTTGAATAATGGTTAAATAAGTTGTCTCATCCGTACTTAGGGAAGGCTCGATGTGCTGCTTCAGGATCTCATCAGTATGCCTCTGGTATTTCCCATTAAGATTCTGGAGAGCACAGAGAGAAGAGCATGCTTCCTAACCTCCATGGCTGAACATGAGTGAACTGCTTCAATTGCCTTTTCATGTCTGCTGGGCCAGGGATAAATGAACAAGTTATAGCTTTGAAAAGTAAAATATAAATGAGTTGAAATAATGACAGACATTGAGGAAAAGAGAGCTAAAATGAGGGGAAAGAAGCAAGTGGGTAAAAAAGATGGGTACAGGAGAAGTATAGTGATACATAAGCCTGGAGGAAATGCAGATGAGCAAGGAAGTACAACAGAGCACAATGCAAAATTGGTGAGAAAAGATGAAGAATAAATGGAAAAAACAAATTTAACCTATTGAGGATGTGAGTGACGTAAGAATAAATTTGAATATTGATTAGGCTAAGTCAGTCACACCAGAGCAATGGACTGGACTAAAACTGAGTCCTTACCAATGCTCCCAGGATTTTACCCCGCGACCCTGCTTGCCGTCTACGGTGGGTCTAATCACAACGGGGTTTCAGGGTGTGTGAACTGCGCTGCTGCGGTGTGTTTACCCAAGGAAGAAATACGGACAAGGTGTTAGGTTCAAACAGGGAGAAAGGGTTTATTTAACAAAGTAGAAGTGTGGATTATGGTAAGCTAGGTGACACAAAATATATGGACCCTTGTTTTTCTGAAATAAGCACAGGATTTGAATACTAATTGGCTTATAGCCTTAAACAATAGGTAACTGCTATAACAGCACTGCTATCTAACCCCTTAGCTACTTACTGCGCTTCCGGGACAGGCCGTGCAGCCTTCGATGCGTGCTGTAAAATGGAAAGGATAACTTCAGAGCTGAATATTGTATTTATTTATTCCTGGATCTTCCTGAGGTTCACCAGGTCGCTCAACCCTTGGCTGACTACCGCGGGGAGCAGATCTTACTTAGAATAAGAATTTGCCTGTGCTAAGCTAGGTCAATTCTCTAGTTAAGTGGGTTGCCCTGCTGGCCAAGCAGGGGAGAGCCCAGTATATGCGGGGTTTCCTTCTGAGAGGTTATCCCCTTAGTTAAATGGTGGGGTTTTCCTAGTTAAAGGTTATCCCCTCAAAACGGTACTGCCTATTTCGACCACCTTGTTATGGTAGCCCTTTATTGCAGACCTTCATTACCCTTAAAGGGTTACTAAGAACACCAGGGTTTTCCCTATATAGGGTTATCCCTGACCGCTCTACCCTCCTAAATAGGGGAGAGCTTATAGCTCTGGATTATAATTACAAAGCAGTTTGCCTAACTATTCTTCTGTGTGCATGTAATAGTTTTAGGCTAGACCAATAGCATTGGCCTCCTGTGCCTTTACAAAGAGACAAGGGGTACAAAATATAAGACGCAGATCATGGACTTGGGGAAGTCCCAATCCACCCTCTGTTACAAAACTATAAAAACATTAACTGCTCACCTAATTACTTATATTAGCCTTAAACCCAGACCACAAATACCTCCTTATTCCTGCTCTGTAATCCAGGCACTGGGCCTGTAGTTCTCTTCGAGCTAGGAAGTTATGACCCTCAAGGCGCGCTTGTACGGCAGCCGCGTCAGGTCAGATAGTAAAGGAGGAAGGAAGAAAAAGAGAGCCAGGAGGAAAACCGGCTTGGTTAACAAAACCTCCTGTGTCTTTTCAGGAATGACCGTGACATTTCAGACCCCGGCCCGAGCTAAGGTCGGTGACTGGAAGGGCAGGGTCGCTGCTGCTGTTTCCCCGTGCAGGGCACCGTTGTTTAGGCGGCGCGGTCTGCCGGGCAAACCCTCTGGATAAAAGGACCGGAGCCTTACTAGTGATTTTTGCTCTTTGTAGACTGGAGCTCTTCTGGTCTTCTGGCTGGAACTCTTCTATTCTTCGTCGGCCCACGGCGGCTAGCGAGTGATGACTGACACGCAGGTCAGCTTCGGCTCTTCCGCCAGCGATGTTCGGCTACAGGCTCAGTCCAGCTCTTAGCTCAGTCCTTCTCTGTAGTCTTCTTTCTTCTTCGTCTGTTCTCCTCTGAGGTCTGGTCCGGAATGCCCCAAGCAGGGCTGCTCTCCTGAATATATGCAGCCTGGGTGGACCTGTTTGACAACTTCTGCCTGCTAGGTCCTCCTCAGTGCCACAATGTATCAAAGGGGCATTTGACTACTACATACTACATGACTTATACATACTACATATGTATAAGGATTCTAAATTGACCAATCAGTTTGAAACCTTTCAAACCATAACTTCATACATATTCATAGCCCGCCGAATATTAATTGTAACTGTCATTCTCTAACTGTCATTTTCCAGCGGCCATTTTGTGTATCTAAACACCATTTTAACAGTAAATATATTTTACGATTTATCTAATTTTGATGTGGTTTGTGAGGGAAATATGTCACCACTGCTGGTAAAGCAGATTATAGATTTTAAATGCTCAGCTTAAAGGCTGTTTGGTCAGGATGCAGGGCAACCACACGGACACCACGGCTCATGGACAGGGACATATAAATCACCTTAGAAGAGGATTTTTCTACATAACCAAGGTTAGAAAATATTTTTAAACAAAAATGTATGTTTTCTTCTACGCTTTTTGGTCACTATCTCTAATGACTAACACAGGCTCTAACTTCCTTAGTATTGGTCATAATTCTACTACTGGATCTAGGAAAAGAAGTTCCAAACCTCTTTTATTACTTGACAGAATTCAAAAACCTTGAAAGATCTTGAGAAAAATATATAGACTGAGAACTTTTTTGTGCTAATGGACTCCATCATAAGAACAGGTGGAAGGTGCACACTGCAGAGGAGCAGGTGGAACCATTTATGTTGCGTGGGGGGAGCTCCTCATGTGATCAGCCTTATTAGAACCACAAGAAGCAAATAAGACCAGTGGGCCTAATCGTCTGATGAAGAGCTCATCCTAACACTAGGTTAATTGGTCCAAGTAAAATCACGCCAAATAAGGTTGGTACAACTGTGAGATAGATCCATCGTAGGTAAGCTTGTGCCCTGTAAGCGAAGGTGTAGCGAGGACAAAGAGAAGGGTTGGGATAAACTGCATCTTGGGCTTCACATACTACTGCAGATTGTTTACAGAATCAGAGAAATACAGGGCTTGAAGGATCTCAGGAGATCATCAAACCCAGCCCCCCACATTGAGGCAGGACCAAATAATCCTGAACAGTCTGTGATTGATGTTTGTCTGATCTCTTCTTAGAAACTTCCAGAAATCAGGATTCCGCAATTTCCTTTGGAAGTATATTTCAGGGGTGAATTAGCCTCTTGAGTTAAGAGATTTTTTTCCCCTTAAAGCATGGGTGTCCAACCTTTTGGCTTGCCTGGGCCGCATTGAGTGAAGAGGAATTGTCTTGGGCCGCATATAAAATATATAATATAGTTAATGTATATAAATCACATAATAATGTTAAAAGTTTACGATCTTGTGGGGCTGCATTACTAGCTCTCCAGGGCACCGCGGGTTGGACACGCCTGCCTTAAAGTCATACTGAAATTTCCCTTGCTGCAGACTAAACACATTAATACTTGTATACCCGTAAATAGACCTGGATAACAATTTATCATGATCCTTTTTATAATAGGGCTTAAAATATTTCAAGATTGTTGTTGGATTCCTCACCTTAGTCTTCTTTTTCTCAAGACTAAAGATGCCTAGTTTATTTTAACCTTTCCTTAAAAGGTTTAGAAACCTGACCTGTATAATTTTGGTGGTTCTCTGAACTACCTCTCTCTTTCCTAAAGCATGCTGTCCAGGCAGTGGAGAAGGCAATTTAGAGAACAGCTACAGACAGCTGCCCCTGTATATTCCAAGAATGTATTGGAAAATGATGGTGAATTGGAGCAAGCCCTCAGAGTTTTCTAGTATACTGAAGAGCAACAGGCCTAGCACAGAAGAGCAGCGGGTTCAGGGAAAACAAATGTTGCTTTTAGGTCACCTTTGCACACAACTCCTCCCTTGAAGTTCATACTGTACAGTTTGGGATAGGTCCCAGGATCAGGCCCAATATTTCTGAAATAATTGTGGAAACTAATCAGACATATAATATAAACAAACGTGTGTCTTAATATAAATATTCTTAATCTATTAATATCAACTCTTGGTATAAATAGAGAATAATATACCCTTTGGTTTTTACTAGGGGTGCAAAATAAATATACTGTATTATTCCAAGATGAGGAAATAATGTCCTGTATGTGAAGTGTGGAAGCAGGTGACATTCACAAAGCAGAAGTTCCACAGGGCATGCCTAAGATTTTAGAAAAGTCCGCAGTTCTGACTTAATCCTATCCAAAGAACATTGTACAATCATTTAGATATGGACAATAGCGAAGCTGCATTTCCTTCTTAGGAACTGATTTTTCTTTGATTTTAGTAAATTTGGAACAGCTTATAGAGCTGAGCACAGATGAACCAGAATTTAATAATTATGTGATAAAAGTTGCCCTGAAACCAAAAGTTTAGAATGAAAATGTTCAGTAAGAAGGGAGTAAGAGCAACATCTACGTCTCATACTCTGGGGCCATATAATTAATAAATGAATAATATAAAACTTTAGTGTAATTTATTACTAGGGATGAATTTATGCAAAATCATTAGCAAGCATTTAAGGAAAGAACATATACTATCTGGGGTACCATAAACGATTTGACACAAATTTAACACCACATATTATGATTGTGGTTGATTGTCAATTTTATTTTTGTTTATAAATTAAATGTAACGAGTTATTTGTAATGGACAAAGATGTACAATAAGTACATTATTTAATACTTTGTGAGAGCAGCTCTGTCCTTTTTAGAGCATGAGTTAAGTTACATTAAACATTTGATCAATGCAGGACAAATAGTTTTTAACCCTTTGCTTTGCACAACTGTACAGACACTAAAGAAACTGTTGTAGTTGTGTTAGAAACTGTACATAATGATGATGATAAAATATTTGCATTTTATCTGCATTGCAGTAATCCATGTTTAACGATTTCTCCCATTTCCTGGTGGTTGTTAATTTTAAATATTAAATTTCCCACCTAATTTTGTTAGGATATGTGCCATATGTTGTAAATGTTATTGGTCCAAGTTTTGATTGATCAAGTACTGGCAGAGATACTCATGCCATTAGACAGAAGAGAGTATTTTGATATGTAGCCAATCCACTGAAATAGCTTCTTGAAGAAAAATGTGTTTGAAGCAACCAGGGGAAACAGAAGCTACCTTGTACTTAATGGTTGTCTGAGAGACAAATTGCCAGAAAACTTGCTGTGTGCCTAAAGGGAAATATTTCCAAAATTTTGAACACTATTTTCTGGATGTTACTCTAAATGTTCCCTAAAGCAGCAATATGAGGTTTTTATTCTCTAATGTTTGGTAGGCCTTTATTTTGCAAATAACAATCTCAAAACCTAATGCTGCAGGTTAGCGATCTGAGAAACCTCTGGAAGTATGCAGAAATATTTCAAAGGACGTACTGATTTCTTGCCAGCCTGGCTTCAGAAAAATCTACTGAGATATCTGCTTTCACAGGCAAAAGAACTAAATTCTTTTGTATTTGTCCTATGATCATTTTCAAGTCTGTTTAAAAATAATAGATGTGGGTACTAAATTTAATAAGCAATAAGACCTTGTTGCAAAACATTTATGTTCCACATTGCATACATTACTTTATGTTAATATCCATTTTGGTAGCAAGCCTCCCAGTGCCTTTCCTGTAAGCAGCTTCAAAAAAGGTGTAAATGCATACTGGGTAACTGCACTCTTATAAATTTATAGCTGACATTTAGCAGTATGAAAAAAAAAAAGCCTGTTTCTTTTATCCCTTCCTCTGCTTCCTGTTTTACCTGCTAACCCAAAAGGCTAGTAGGCACACCAAACTTCTTCCCTGGCTACAGGAGAGTTTTAATTGAAAACAAAACAAAAGTGCTAGGCTGAATGTTGCTTCAGCAGATTAGCAGTTAAATTAGAACGGGCTTTTTGTTAAAGTTCCACTGTTGATATGTCACTGCACTCTGTCACTCTGAAAAGCGATAGCGCTTTTGTTATCAGTGCAGAGCTCAGACAAACTCCTGATGTAGAGTTAGACTAAAATAGAATTCCAGAGTGGTGAAGGTACCTCTTTCATCCTTTCGGTTACTGGACAAGAAGGGAAGATGCTGACACAGTGCCCTATTTAGACTATTAGGGTGATCATCTCCCATGCTCTGTTTTCCTGATGATAAAAAAAAATTAAAACCAAAAACAGAGAGGCTCCCCACCCCCAAAAAAGGGCGGAGGTTCAGCTCATGATATGCAAAAGGATTTGGAGAGAGACACAAACATTTCTCAATAATAAATTTATGGTGGTTTATAATCTGTTTTTTGGCAGGAAATGTTTTGCAGGATTAATACTTTCTGTCATTGATATTATTGGGAGTTCCTCATGTGCAGGTTTGAGTAGGCCCCACACTGTTTATTTTTAAGTGTGTGCGGGGGGTGTCTATGCATGTGTTTCTCATCTTTGGTGAGTGTGTGCCATGTACTTCAATGTCTATTGTTTATACTGTTTTAGTAAAAATGGTTTGGTTGGGTTTTTTGCCTATGTTGTGCCTCAGGATGAGTGTCTCGTGAAATGACCACCTTGGGTCACTTGATGAAGCAACTGGGCTGGATCAGGCATGGTAGGGGTACTCTGCAAAGCCATTCTATTGGAGTACAATGCTAAGTTTGCACATTTCTACCATACTACCCATTTGCTGTGTGCTGCCTTTAGTTTTCTCCAGCTGCGTACTCCCCATTAGTTTTCGTACTAAGGGAAGAGATGTAATATGCTCCATTAACCACCACAAAGGGAAATCGTTTCCCCTACTCCATTCACTGAAAACCCTTTTTTCCCTCCCAGTTCTTTCTAACCCCGCTTTGTGCTCAAAATACCTTGCAAAGTGATTTTGTCAGAACTAGTATGAAGGTATGTCAGTATGTCAGAACTGATATGATGGTCATGCATCATCTGTGATTTTTAAGACAGTTTCATTTTGCTACTGTTAGCTTAATAAATACCCATAAAGGCAGCCTACTGATAATTTTTAGCTCACCCATTCACAGAGCTCAATGTTTTTAAAGAAGTGGCTGAGTATCATTATCCCTGTTCTACAGACACACAAACTGAGGCACAGGTTAAATGATTTGTGCAAAGCCAACAGGCCAGTGGTGATCTGGGTAATGAATCCAGGCCTTCCTGAGTGCCAGTCGCTTACTCCATTTGATGAATTTTGTTCTTTCCCTTTCCATAAAGCCTGATTCTCACTCAGTTCTCACTTGCTTAGTTTAAACTGTATTTCTTGAATGTGTGGGGTATGACAATGATAACTTTGAATCTTTCCTGATTTTTCTTGCTGTTGAGATTGTGCAGAAAATCATACTGAGGACTACCGATTCAAAATGCAAACTAAGCTAGGAAATAATAATAATTGTTCCCAAATGATACATCAGGGTTATTGAAGTTTGGCTTGCTACCATTGAAACAAGTGTTATTTAATAACTCAGCTAGTCCAGAAAGCATAATGTGAAAAGGTGTGGAAGGTGAAGTTACCCAATGTCCTTTGTAGGATTGTAAGTGCAGAATAATCATCTCTCAAGAGGAAAAGCTTCCAGAAGATACTTACATGGGTATTAGAAGAACTCGCCCTAGGAACATGAGTGGTCTGATTGTTGGATATAGCTGGATGAAAGGTCAATAGGGCTGTTATGGCCTCACATTTAAGATATCTCTGAAGTAATAGAAGTTGGTATGTTTCATACTTATGTATTTTATTAGTTGGTTAATTATTGTGCCTTAATAAAACTGCAGCCTTTACCCATACATCTGTAGTTATTATTCCACTATGACAATCCCAATGGCTTCTATTTGAGAAATGTATAAACCTTTTCCTAATAAAGAATATTTTTTCTGAATTATTAGGTACATAAACATTTAGAAAAGAGAAATCCAGTAGCCTTATAACTATTTAATAATGCTCTAAGGTTATAAAGCAGCTTTCCTGGAAAGATCTCAAAATGCTTCAAGAACATGAATGACTTAAGTGCCACAACAACTCTGTGAGGTATCAATTTTATTATTTCACGAGTATGCTCCTTCTGTGGTGCATGAAAAAGGAGTTGAGGCAAATTGTTTTACCCCCCAAATATCAGCCCTGATCCTTATTTTGCTGCACTTAGAAAGAAAAGACATTATAAGATTGTATGCATTACTTTGTTCCCTATAACTTGTAGAGATGGACTTCATATTTGGACTGTCAGAATTGTATTTACTATTAGTTAAAACTATAAAGGTCTACTAAGATGTATGGTTAAATTAACAGTTTACATGAACAATAGTTCTATTTTCAATTTCACTGTTGGCTAAAACTATGGCTAAAGCTTACAGGGGTGTATTTCAGATTCATTTAAATTTCTTCATTTATTTTACATTTATATCACAGTAAATAGAATAGTATGCAGAAAACAGAGGATGTATTGTAGTGGCATGATTTAAGTTTACTTTTGTTAAATTAACTGATAAAAGATTAAAAATATGCTTTGCATTTTTCACATACAGAAAAATTTCACAGAACTCTTACCATGAGCACCTTTTCACACCAGGTTTGCTGCACTAGCTAGGTTACTAAATCATTTCCCGTGCATAGATGCCATTCAAAAGTAAAACATGTAGATCTGGAGCATAGGCACTCACAATTTTACTGAATGCGAGAGACAGATAATGCCATTAACATTACAACGGGCTTACAGGTACTTGTGAATGAAAGGGAATTTAATCAGGTGTCACAAATTGTATTAAATTACATCTCAGTTTAAATATGTAATACCAGTTGAACCTCCCAAATCCAGAACTTTCTTGTCTGGCAACATCCATAGTTCTGCATGATTTTAGTTAGCTGGAATGACCATGTAACATGGATGTGGCTAAGTTTCCCATGGTCTCATACAGTTTGTTTCCAGCCACCAGTCCTGGCTCTCAGTGTTCTTTGTTGTTGTTTAGCTGTAATTTATCCCTAAATGTCTTCTAAGAGCCCAGTGGAAGTGTTGGTAATGTGCTAGACTAGGGGTCTGCAACCTGCACCTCTTTAAGGACTGCTTTGTGGCTTCCAGTGCTGTAATTGTAAAGGGTTTAAAAAAAAATCCTCTTGATAATTTTCGATAAAGGGTGAATGTCTAAAAGTCCAATGAACAACTCAAATCCAAATAGTAAACAATACGAGTAAACAATCTTGAAACCTTGGATAATTCCCTATTTAATATGTGCTGTGCATTGTGGGATATGATGCTGTATCTGTGTTTTGATAGGTGTTGCTAATAGTCTTGATTTTGAAAAGGAAGCTTGAGGTATTCCTGCTGTAAACGGCAACATACAATTTAAGAAAGAAAATTGAAATTAAATATGAAGTAACATTGGCATAATTAAAATAGGTTTGGGAGTGAAAGTCAGGAAGATAGTGGTAGAAACACACACACAAACTGAGAGAGGAAATAGAATATGTAAAAAGTTTGTGTGTAGTAAACATGTATCGCATTACAAATCATTGTGTGTTCACTGTTCCTAAAATAGGGATTTTAGAAAGTATGATTTGATGTTATTTGTTAAGGACTGTCTCACATATATTGCAGCTCTTGAACTAATTGAGTTTTTTTACTGAATTGGAAAAAGAAATTATTTGTTGTTTTGGTTGCCGACCCCTGTCATCCTCTACATGTATGGAGGTCATTCCCTAATTGGTCAGTCATACAGAATATTTTTGAGTAGCTACTGGATGAAAAATAAAAATAAGTAGGATGTCACTGCACAATTTATAAATTGCACACAAGGGATATTTCTGCCCGCAGCCTTATTCCGAAATAAGCTGTTCTGGAATACACAGAAATGCATTTCAAAATAGCACTTTTAGCGAATTTGAAATACATAATCTAAACACATAGTGCCTATTTTGAAAGAGAGCCACTGGATACACTTTTTCTTGTTTTGAAATAGGCATTATTATCTGTTTTAATAGTACCTATTTCACAATAGCCCTTTTGAAATAGGCATTAATCCTCATGAAATGAGGGTTACCATTTTCAAAGTAAGACACCTGCTTGCATCATGTTGACTCTAGGTTAGTTATTTTGAAATAACTGTGCTCTGCAGATATACCCAGGTTGAGTAACACAAACATTTCATGAAGAGAAGCAAAACTATGCATCTGCAACAACAAAGAACAATTTAATGTCATTGTTTGCATTCTGATTGGAAAAAAAGAAAGAGCATGAAGAATGCCAAGTCTGTAACTGGAAAACAGGTGCCTGTGTCTGGCTGATGTAGGAGAGAGATGAAAAAGAACACTTCATATTTTAAAAAAAAAAACTCTGAAAAATGTTCCTTTCTGACTCCAGGCCATTCCAACTCTTCTTTTGAGAAATTTTAAACCATGAAATTACCATTTCAGTAATATTTTCACCTGCTCATTCTTTCGTGTTGTACAAAATACACAAAACATGCCTACCTCCCAAGGTTTCTCAATTATTCATTTTGCTTTAATAAGTGATTGTAAACATGAAGTATATGTTAAAAAAATAAAGAAAGATTCACGCTAATGAAATTGAAGATCTATTAATCTCCTGTAGTTGGACATTGGCAGGCAAGTTTTTTTGTGCCCAGGCTGAATCAATTGGTTAAGAAGAGGTGAAAAGTTTTGTAGATGTGGCTCTGATCAGAGCAATAGTTTGGAGAAGTTCCTCATTTAATTTCCCTGTGTTTTATTCTTGAAATAATTAAATATAACATGTTCTGCAATGTTTTTTATTTTTTTTCAAGTGGCTCTAAAAATAAGAGTTAAGGATGTAAAAGCACTTGTAGAATTTTTAGCTTGATCCAGAAATGGAACAAATCTTTAGGATATTTTGAGACCATATCTATAAGAAACAGTGTATCTTAGAAATAGTTGTAAGGCTTCTGTCATTTGAGTTTGATCTTCTTTTTCTCATTGTGTTTCAAAGGACCTGAATTGTAGGCCTGAATTTCAGGCATTCTGAAATAGGAGAATCAGTTTAAACAATTAGGAAGTGGCGAGGGCAAAAAGTGCACTTTTCTAATAATATGTTCTTTGGAGCAGAAAAAGTATCACTTTGTATGTGTGATATAGTGCTAAAAGACACTTAGGACTCTGTTGCAGAATGGTAATTCTGTTGTCTGCAGGTAATCACCACCCTCAGAGGCTATGTTTACACTGGACCCTCCCTTTCCAAAAGAGCATGAAAACATGGTGGATCAAAATGCAAATGAAGTCCTATTTTGCGTATTCAGTACCTCATTTGCATAATGGAAACCACTTTCCACTCCAGAAGAGCTATTTTCAAAATGGAAAACAGCTGTGTAGACAGGGTTCCTTTGAAAGGAAGCCCTGCTTTTGAAAGCACCCTTCCTAATTTTTTTCAAAAAGAAGGGTGCTTTTGAAAGTGGGACTTACTTTTGAAGGAACCCCATCTACATGGCTTGTTTGCATTTTGAAAGCAGAATGGAGAGTGGCTGCTATTATGCAAATGAAGTACCAAATATACAAATTAGCTCCTCATTTGCATTTTCAATTCACCATGTCTGTATGCCCCTTTTGAAAGGGAGGGACCTGCATAAATGATAGCCAGAGACTTACTTATGTAAAACTATCTTTCCATTCTAGTTACTAGTACAATAGGTCCCAATAATTGATAACAGTGTGTAGACATTACTGCAGGAATAATTAGACAAATGCATCCACATTAAAAGAACATTCTTAAGGTTGCCTAGTCAAGGACTAAAAAATTGAGAAATTCCAGAATAAAGATTGCCTGTGGAACTTTGTGGATGTTGGTGTAAGCTAATGAGTATATCACATGGTTGGAACTCATGAGACTTCAGTTCTGTACCCTGTTCTATTGTCTGTTCTTCTGCATGGTATAGTCAAAGTTGGTTTTCCTGTGAATAAGATGGGGTTAATGATACTTGCTTACTTTGCAAAGTGTTCTCAGATATATTGAAGATAAATGCAACATTGAAGGTAGGTGGTGGTGGTATTAACAGGATTGTGGTGAGCAAGACATGAGAAATTATTCTTCTGCTCTCCTCTGCAGTGATTAGGCCTCATTTGGAGTATCATGTCCAATTTTGGGCACCACACTTCAAGATGAATGTGGAGAAATTGAAGAAGGTCCAGAGAAGAGCAACAAGAATGATTAAAGGTCTAGAGAACATGAGCCATGAGGAACAACTGAAAGAACTGAGCTTTCTTAGTTTATAAACGAGAATACTGAGAGGGGACATGATAGCAGTTTACGAGTACCTTAAAGAGAGTTACAAAGAGGAGGGAGAAGCATTGTTCTTCTTAGCCTCTGAGGATAGGACTAGATGCAATGGGCTCAAACTGCAGCAAGTGTGGTTTAGGTTGGACATTAGGAAAAACTCTCTAATTGTCAGGGTGGTTAAACATTGGAATAAATTGCCCTGGGGAGTTTGTGGGATCTGCATCACTGGAGATATTTAATAGCAAGTTAGATAAACATCTATCCGGGATGGTCTAGATGGTACTTAGGCCTGCCATGAGGGCAGGGTTCTAGACTCGACCTCTCAAGGTCCCTTCCAGTTCTAATGTTCTAAGATTATTCAGTGTTGTGTCTGCATTATCATAGTCTTTAATTACATGATCACATATTATTTTTCACCTGCTATAGGCTCCCAACTTCGTGGAGTGGATGGATCATAGTCAGTTGATTCAGAATTTTATTTTATCCTCATTGTTCACTATGCAGATGCTTCCTTACTTAGTACACACTTGTCAAACCCTGCATGAATGCAAGCTTTGTCTTGATGAGGAGCTCTGCCATTGATCGCAAGCTGGGATGTCACATGAGTAAGTTTTCTATGAAAAGGTGTTCTCTCTTACTCAGGCTCGAAGCCTTACTAGTCTTCTAATAGTTTGCGAAGCTTCATGAGACGAATGCGTGAAGTGCAGTTCCTGCCGCAGGAAACTCCACTGTGTCCCAGTTAGTGGACACTGACGCAGCTCCTAACTGAAAGAAAGCTTTGAGCCACAGAATTAAAGCACGGGTTGGTGAGAGATAGCAGGCTCTTGGTGTGGCCATGAACCTGAAGGCTCCTTTCCCTGATCAAACATTTAATCTGGATAACTTGAGCTACTGTCTAAGAAGTCACCATAATGAATTTGTTCCTCATCTGGGGACAAGTGCCCAATGTGCATGTCTTTGATTTTTAAAAAAAATGGAAAAAGAAATTCTGGCAGCTGCAATCATGCATAAAACAAAGTCTGGCTGAGAGCAAAAGATGTAGCTATTCCCAAGCTATGAAAAACCACTGAAAGACCCAAAGAACTTCCATTCAATGTGCTCTGCTGTTTGTCAGTTGAACGCTGATGGAGAGACTATCCTGATGCAGACTGAGACATTTGAACCTCCTCTTTCTTGTGTTGAGGCTGAATTCAGGAGGGGAAAATGCACCCAAAACTAGGCTCTCTGTTTGATTTGAGAGCCAAAGAATGTGTTTGAGTCAAGGAAGTTATTGCAGTCCTTATTAATTTAAGGGCAGCCTTTGATGGTTTGTGGCTGACTGCCTAGTTTTTCTTTGTGGGTTAGTAGTGTGGTTCATTGAAGAAAATTATCCTGCAAGTTGTGGAGAAAATGAGTTGTCTTACACATATCCATGTTGGTCTTCCCCAAGGGGAAGTTGTTTTGGTTCTCCTTTGGTGCACATTCATGTGTGTGTGTAATATATATTATACATGCTGATCATATCTATATTGCTAACACTAGAAACAACTGAAGCAGGACTCATGGGTGGCAGGGGGCATGTCTCAGCCAAGGTACTGATGGATGGATATTTTAACCACTTGCTTCTAACCACAGCAACAAATTCTTTATGAAACCCAAGACAGTGGCAACTACTTTCCATCTAAACTAGCATCTTGCCAATTAATCCATGTCAGTGAGTGTCCAGAGATGATGCGTGTCACTTAATCAAAATTGTGACATGGCTGAGAATAAACCTTGACAGTCACTGATTTATCGGTCTCATTTAGAACACCAAAAATGCAGATTTATCCCCAAGCCACCTTGATACAAGAACCTATGGGAACTTCCTGGAGAGAAGACCTTTCAAGACTGGCCATGCATTCGTACTGACCATGGTGTTTGTGTCATCTAAATACTGTTCTGTGGTCTGGGGGCACTCACCACACTCAGCCTGTTGACATGCAGCTGAATTGGCTACTTAATAGTATTAATAGCTGCTTGAATTGTACACCAACCTGCAATTTTTATGTGCTAGAACACATATCTCTGCTAAATTGTTTGACAAGATGCCATTATTGCTAAGTCTACCAGGAGAAATATGACAGATGAAACCAATGTTTTACATTTCTGGCTGACTGTTATGTATGCTCAGCATTGCTGCAAATCAAGCTCCACGGTTTCAATTTATGCACCCATAGAATGAGGGAGACAGTTATTGACTACTTATGTCAAGCATGGGTAAATCAGATGATTTAAAGCCAGAAGGGATCACCAGATTATCTAGTCTGAAGATAATCACAGGCAACGAACACCACCCAGCATCCACATAATACACCTCACAACCAAAATTAGAACAGTTACCGACCAGAGAAAACAGCATCACTGCCATATCTGAGCTACAGAAAAATTCTTTCCTGACCTACCTTCCATCCCCCCCTCCACCCATAGCACAATCCTAAGAATGTGAGCAAGAACCACCCAGCCATGTGTTTCATAAAGAGAGAATACTCAGTGCTACCTCAGAGCCCTGCCTCCCTGTACAATAACTCGTCTACATTCGTTGCTCCAGGCTTTTCAAGACCCACAGCAGGGGCAACTCAGTTGTTTCATAGTAGGCAATGGCATCAACAAAAGAATGGCAATTCAGCAATTATGTCTGATTATGTCAGAGTAATGCAAGTTAAGTGTGCACTCTCTCTGTAAGACTGCAGTTGATTAGATTTAAGCGCACACAGTTATGAGCAGAAGTAGGTTTAGCACATTCCAAATCTGGAGTGGTATTGAATAATTAAAAGCAGGTACGCAATGGACTGCTTAGAAAGTAGGCTGTGTAATGACTTCCCCAAAACATATAGGTCAGGGTGACCCTGTCTAAATAATTTTTCCTAATTTTCAATATACTACCTTTCAATAAACATTCCTAACAATCTGAATAATATTTCTATGCCAAAGGCCTCCAATTCAAAATTTTACATCCACTTCTTTCAGTCTGTTATTGACCTTTCTTTCTCCTCTTCCCATTCTGTTTACAAGAAACTACAGCCATTGTCCTTTCCTCTCAAAGCCCACTTTCAAATTATCCCTTAAGCAAGTGGTGTCTATTGTATTAATTCATGCACACAAATTTATTAATGAATCTATGCCATGTGGTTGTAATTAGCTAGATTGCATTCTGGTGTACACACCCTCCTTAAATCCAAGGTTATTCCTGAGACTGCAGAGGAAGATGGTCCCTTTCGCATATGCCAGACTATATTGAGTGAATTGCCCAGTGTCCCAGACGAATGCTGTGAAAGAGGCAGGGATGGACTCCAGTGCTCCCAGGCAGCATTTAGCTGTGTTGACCATGAGACTATCCCTTTGCTTCCTGAAGTCCTCTGCCTCATTGATTTAAAAACCTCACTTCTGAAACAGAGGAAGCAGGACTGTGTCAAACAGTAATTTCCTTTCCTACGCAACCTTGATTCTTCCTCAGGGCAGGGCCATCCTATATACTAAATGAGATGGTAGTACATGATTTTGTAGTGAGAAACTGTATCATAATGCATCAGTACAGGGCGACTGAAGCAAATTCTGCTCTGACACCCAGGATTCTTGCATTTCCTAATGTGCCTGAGTTTACATTTGTAATATTCTTTTAATAAAGTTACAGTGTGTAATGTTTTAAATTCCATCATGTGGCAAAATCTAAACACCCTACAAAATCATCAACTTTGAAACCAGTCAGTCCACTTCACACACCACTGCCATTTGAGTGACTGAAGCCAATAGTGGGCTGTTATCCTGTATGTGGACCAGCATTAGAAAGGGATGAGACAGTCATTTTGACATAGAAATTAATAATTATTTGACGACAGCAGAGAAATTGTGAGTCTTGGAAAGTCTGGATTCCATTCAGGCTCTGGAGAGCAGTGGTGTTTTGATGGTAGAAGCTGCTCTTCCACCTGTTCCATTCAGGTTGAACTTATTTTGCCCACTGTCTTTTTGGCCTCTTTCCTTGAGCTAGATCCTTCTCCTAGTCCTGTTTTCCTTAACTATTCAGCTCTAAGTTCTCCTTGGACCCTAATATCTTTTTTTCCATCCCACCATTATCCGTCCCATCCCAGTTACTACTTCCCTGTGCCTTGTTTGATCTCCTCCATGCCCCATAGAACCCAGTCCTAGTCCACTTCCTTATATTCCTAATCCCATCTTAATCCATTCTCAACCCTTTTCCTTTTTCCAGCCTGTTTGTGTTCTCCCTGCATACCTCATCTGGCCTCTGATCTGCTTCTCTTCCCTCTATCCCCATTTCCCGGTCCCAGTCTCTTTGTGTGGCTTGTCCCAGGCCAAATTTGACTGGAAGTGGCTGAGGACAGATGCTTCTTTAGTTCTCATTACCTGCCAAACCTCTCTTACCATGGGCAGATAGCTATCATTTTACTCTTCTCCCCTTGCCTCATGAGAGAGTGACAAATTATGTACTGCATCTACCTTGCAAGCTCTTGTTCTGCCTAGCCCTGCTCTTTTTGGGAAGCCAGATAAACAGCTTTATTTGATAGTACCATGGAGCAGGACAAAATAGTGCTCCGAAATCACTGCTACTACTAAAGTCAAAGGGGCTACTTGTTAGTTCAGATTTAAGGATCTGCTTAAATATGGTGCTAGATGGGCTGGAGGACTCAGCACTTTGCAGGAACAAACCCATAGTGGATGGAAATTTGGAAGACCTTGGCACCTGCTGAAAATCAGGCCACATTGCTCTGAACGCAGTATGCTACAAGGTTGCTCGTGCCATGTATATATGAAGCTTTTGTAGGATTCATGAAAATTCAAAATACATGCTGTATCCAAAATATTCTAAAGCACCAGCAGTTAGATTTACATTTAACACTTACAGCATAATCAACAGTTTAATAGTTAGTCAAGTAAGATTGCTATACATTTAATGCATATGTACATGTAACCCTCTTTGCAAGAATGGTATTCTAACTTAAATACAGTAAGCTTTTTACATACTGGAACTAGTCAATTAGATCTGTCTTCCTTTGGAGCAACATTTCAAGGAGAATACCACCAGATCTATATTCATTTATTGTTCCCTATGTCTTGGTGTATGCAATAATTTTAAAATACATTTGTGAGGGTAATCTATCAATTCCATGAACTACTTTTCAAGTCGTTGTAAAAGTGCTGCAGAAAACATTAAAAAATGTTAACTTTTATATGTTAATATTACTTTATCTGCTTTACAAGTTCCCTTTTAGATTTCAAAGTAGATTTTTGTTACAAAACCTAGGCTACGTCTACACGTGCACCCAACTTCGAAATAGCTTATTTCGATGTTGCGACATCGAAATAGGCTATTTCGATGAATAACGTCTACACGTCCTCCAGGGCTGGCAACGTCGATGTTCAACTTCGACGTTGCTCAGCCCAACATCGAAATAGGCACAGCGAGGGAACGTCTACACGCCAAAGTAGCACACATCGAAATAAGGGAGCCAGGCACAGCTGCAGACAGGGTCACGGGGCGGACTCAACGGCAAGTCGCTCCCTTAAAGGGCCCCTCCCAGACACACTTTCATTAAACAGTGCAAGATACACAGAGCCAACAACTAGTTGCAGACCCTGTATATGCAGCACGGACCCCCAGCTGCAGCAGCAGCAGCCAGAAGCCCTGGGCTAAGGGCTGCTGCCCACGGTGACCACAGAGCCCCGCAAGGGCTGGAGAGAGAGTATCTCTCAACCCCCCAGCTGATGGCCGCCATGGAGGACCCCGCTATTTCGATGTTGCGGGACGCGGATCGTCTACACGTCCCTACTTCGATGTTGAACGTCGAAGTAGGGCGCTATTCCCATCCCCTCATGGGGTTAGCGACTTCGACGTCTCGCCGCCTAACGTCGATTTCAACTTCGAAATAGCGCCCGACACGTGTAGACGTGACGGGCGCTATTTCGAAGTTACTGCCGCTACTTCGAAGTAGCGTGCACGTGTAGACGCAGCCCTAGTGTGGTTCAGAAATTATCTACAAAAATCTGCTAACTCTTTTCCTTTAGTTGGCAGGCACAGTGTTCTTGTCATTGCTGTGTTTCTTAAACATATCAAAACATTAGAGTAATACCACTGCAAGGAGATTACAGAGTGCTAAAATCATATCTTGCCTGTGCCTGGAACATCTTTTAATTTTCTTTTCTAAGAAATCATTCAGATGAGGAAGTAGTAGGTATTTGCTGATGTTCCTTAAACTTGGTTGGTCTGTAATCTAAGCAAAAGTATATGAGGAAACTCTAATTCTCCTCCCTGGTTTCTTTGGGCTGCTATCTAATTGTGTTAGCCTATGAAAATATTTCTGCTTTTCTCCCATTCCCACAGTTAGTTTACATTAGGAAATGTATTTCTGTAAAGATGTCTCTTGTGTTTCTACAGTGCCAAGTACCAGCATAGCACACAATTAAGTTTTCCACCAATAATTATGATCATCTGAAAACCCAGAATAGTTATCTGCATTTCTGATTCTAAAAATGTCACAAAAGTTTATTCATGATGTGACTGGAAATCAGTGTTGGAAAGCCACTGATTGAATAAAATAGTTAGAAGTTTAAAAATAGTTAAACGCATACGTATGATAGTCCAAGGTAGTGCAGGGAATAAGTAATACTCATTGCCAATGCAAATTGCTATGTTAGAGGATTAACGTGCTCTCAACCGCAAACAAATCACAACTTTTTGATAAGTCTTAGTAAATTATTAGCAAATAAAGGATGAGGATCACCCTTTTTTAGTTCTCTCAACTGTCTTTGCAGTAAAGATGTTGTTTGCAGAGGGAGAGTTATCAGTAAAATTTAATTTAGATAAATATTTTGTAAACTCTTTAAAGAAAAATATTTTCTTCTCCATTCCATAAACAGGAAGTGTTTCACATATTTAGCAAATGAATCCTGCAGTATAGTTTTATGTAGCATTTCTCCAAGCAGCCACAACATACTCACTAAATCAACAGGTCAATTAAAAAGTAGTTACACCTGCAGTGGAAAAAATAGCAAAACCATAAGCCCACATTGGACATCTATACATCACTGTTATTGTGGAACCTTCTCAAAGAAAGTGTACTCTTTTGCTCTAGAAGAAAAGGTCCAACAAGCCAGAGTGGTTTTTCCCCAAAGCATTTGATAGCAGTAGTTTTTAAAATGACTAATGCTGGATGCTGTAGTTATCAGAAATATTATAATATAGTTAATTTTTGTTAGCAATGTCTTAGTTCTTGCAAACCACTAGTGTTGGGAAATAGTCTCTAAGTTAGTCTTACCTTTGCTGCCGTGTCAGATCTTAAACATGTCTGCATTACCTGTTTGAAAATTTATTTTCTTTACTCTGCAGATATTTGCTATAAATTAAATATTTTTATTATGAAATAATCAAGCCCATGAGTAAATTGTCTTCTCACTGTGTGGGCATGGGGCCAGGGAGAATGAGTATGGAGAGTAGGCATCCTTCAGTCTGCATAGACTATGATTCGCGCCCTTAAAAGTTTCAGTTGAAGCCTTCATTTACAACGTCTATTGTGACTATAAAGACCCACACGAGAGTGACAGTCCTTGCTGCATCTCTTGCAGATGTAGTGGGTGTCTGGCAAGTCCTTAGTGTGCTTTCTGTGCACTCGCTTCTCCTCTGCTAGCTGTCTGATACTGGAAATTTCAACGTATTCAGATGCCGTACTGATGTTAGAATCCTGAGCTGTCCGGTTGGAAAGGAAGAGGGGTATTGCAGAACATGGTTCACCCAACAGCAAGGGCTAGTTTTCTGTTAGCTTTCATTCCTCTGCATTCCTCAGTAACTAATATTGAATCCAGTGTTTCTTTTGTTTTCAAAATACTTTTTCTCTGCTGAAACTATTGTTACTTGATAGTGAGATTCAGAGTCTGACAGTGGTTGCTTGGCAACATAATCAGCAATATTCACACTCGTGCCTATGGATGCTGAACCTATCTGAATTCCCTATGTTCAGCTAACTCATGGGGTTTTTTAATGTTGTGGTTATGCAGTATTTGCAGAGATTTCAATTTATTATTTTCATTCATCCCTTTTAACAGATTTGTGTCAGAATCTATCTTGTGATATTTCACTTTCAAAGCACTTCTGTATTTTCAACCTTTAATTTCAGGGCTTTAGCAAAAGTTGGCTGATTCCCAGCTGTTTCCCCTCTCCCCTGCCTCTCCTCCGCCCCAAAAAATACAGTTTTTCCTAGTGTGACCAAATTACTAACACACACATCAAAGAAAACAAGCATCTTTTCTGTGCATTTAACATGAGTAAAGGTGTGCGTATATCTTTAATATTATCCAATATGATGGATGAGCATAGTGCAGACTTGTATCCCTTATTCTTGCCAGGTGATGGTCATAATTTTAGATGAATTTCTTTTATCATATGGATTAATTTAAGGTTTAAAAATGGGTCAGTTTTTGTTTCCACCTGGCAGCTCCATTTTAAGCATAACTAAGGTTATGTGATTGGGCTCCTTGATGTCAAAAATCTACTATTTCCACCTCCTTCAAATTCTGTCATGCCTGCTTGGAATTCTTGAAGGGTGCTGAGAGGAGACGTGTGTGTCCTGAGCTGTGGATGTGGATGGGAATTGTAGTATAGGGGAAAATTCCGATTCCTCAGAGATGTCTCTTATTTTAACCACTGACCTCTGTCAGCAGAAGAGCTAACACTGCATGTCACAGAACCCAAAGCAGTGAAGACCATACTAACATTTCAAACCACCATTGTAGAGTGGGGTTGCTAGTACACAGGTATCCCTTGCAATTGTAGGTTTGATATTGTCTGAACTGCCTCTGTCTCCCAGTGTTCAGAACTCTTTTACCTGATTCAGTCCTCTATTTGGACCATGCACAAGTTCACCACTAAGAAGTCAATTGCAACACAGAGTTATCCAGAGTAGTAGCTTAGGTGCAGCAATTTTATCCCTGTTCATAGGAAAGGAAGTAATTTTAATAACTTGGATACTGCTATGTGCTTACTATAGATCACTGTGCAGTACTCTGCAGTGGCATCCTTGTTACTTACCTGCCAGCTCTTCTCCTTTTGTAACTTTGGTCATAGTTATGCTGCCTGCTTGAGACTGCTCTTTTAAGTCTGGTTGCCCATCTATTTTCTTGGTATAGTTCTGTACTAAAAATAGTCAATTAAAGCCCATATCTGAATCTCAATATTTAAAATTCCCCTTCTAAAGATTCAAAAAAGACTGATCTGAACACACTGAATATTTGGAAGTCCGAAGTCAAAATCCATTTGTACATGCTACATGCCCAGGTAGTATGTGACATCTTTGCTTCGTGGCTCCCATTGGCAATTAAAGATGTTGGTTTCACAAGAACAAAAAAAAAAAAAACCTAGCAAAATATTTTCATTGATTAGTTGGTTGAACTGTAAAATAAAATCATGTTTCTTTTGTGCAATTTCATTTTTTGCACAAATGTTTAAGAAATCAAAATTCAAAGTAGCATGTTTGAGTATTTGTGGAAGTGTCATATTTCTATAGGCAAGTATTTGTGCTGAAAGTGCTTGCACTTTTCCATAATTTTAGAAGAATTGAAAATAATGTGTGGCTGATTGTGTCTAACCAATTACAGCTAACTAATGAAGCTGAAATACTGAAAAGATCAATTCACAGTCAATCCATAGACACCCTTTTTTGCAGAGACCTATATTATGGTGTTAATAATGCAAAACTATGATCTATTTCCAAGACATTAAAAAGGCTAAGGTTGTGTAAAAATGACGTGATGCAAGAAGTTTTGACCTTTAAGTGCGCCATTTTATTCAATGGCTATCTTTCTCCCTTTACTGTATCCCAGTAGTTGAGAATATCTGAGTCTCTTTTACTAACAGCCCCCAAATATATTCATCTGGTGATTCATGAAGGGTCCTTGACTGTGGAATTCACTCCTCTACCGCCCTTACCCCATAGACACTGGCCAGACAAGGACCAAATGCACTAGCCTTCTCCATGCATTACATCCAACTAGTGTACTCAAGAGTTTGTCTGAATGAATGCTTAGCGGGGTTAAGATTCTTTGCCTGAGAAATCCTATTGATTGTAGAGTCCAGTTTCACTAATAAATATATTTAACAATGTTTTCATTGTACATATATGCCCAGAGAGATTTGCTGAGCACATTTCGTAAAAACAGATACATACATTTTATTGTATCGTATGGCAGCCAGCAGATTTTAATCATTGGAGGATCATTGGATGTGCTCCCAGCAAAGCTGTCTTTCAAGAGAGGAGAAAAGAGGAACAGCAGGGAGGTGTGAGCAGTAGTGATTATGCTGTATTCAGTTGCAATATTTCCATCTCCTGACTTTTGTGTGCACACAAAATGCTTCACTTAGTCATTCTTGATAGCAGCAGCAGCATTTTAAGCTGTAATTAATTTCTCCTCTGCATATAGAATATCCTCCCCAGAGTAATCGTCAGTATCAGTAAACACAAAACAACAGGGAACAAATTACATCCTAGGATGTCGGGGCATAACTCCCACTGAAATGGTGTGAAACCTTGGGTAACAAGTAGCCCAGGATTGAATTTCACCCTAATTATGTCACTAACTGCAAAATTTTTGAAATATAAACATTTTTAAAATGATTTATTGTGCTTATCCCACTCACCAAATTCACACTTAATTTCACGGAAATTAAGGTGTACATGAAAGGACATTTTTCTCCCTTGAGTGCATTGGAGATAAATTGATTGACTTGAGTTACAGCGTGGGGTCTCAGCCAGGGTGTCTCCTAGGAGTCTGAAAACAGGTTTGATGAGGTCAGACAACCTGGCATTAGGCTGGCAGTAGCTCAAAACCCTGTGCCCGCCTCCCAGGGCTGAAGCCCAAAGCTGAGCAAGTTAGCTTTGTGGTACCCTGTGTGGTATGGGACATTGGGCAGTTGCTTTACTTGCTACTCCCTGATACTGTTCTTAAATTTTACACACACAAAAACAGTTGTTGTGGTTCAGATTTTATAGCCTATTGAGCTGGATGGAGGGAGGGGCTCAGAAAGAGGTTCTCAATCTTTTTTCTGAGGCAGGCTTTGTTTATATTGCCAACCGAACAACAAAACTTTTGTAATTAATAGGTGCTTAGCTCTCCCACCATTGAATGACACAAGCTTTGCCACAGCAAATGTTCATATAAACAGCATTTTGCCCTGCCAACAAAGCGAATGCTGCTCATAAGGGGTGGAAGTGCAGACAAACTGTGTTTACACTGCCCAGGTTTTAGCACCTGTTGCTAAAAGCGGTGTAGAGTAGACAAAGTCTCAGAGGAACCAGAATTGATCCTGTAAGGTTCCTAACTGTGTGTTATCTATTCTGGGTTTGGTTTTGGTTTTGATTTGGTAGTGACAAAATAATGTCTGTGTTGATTTTGCCAGGGCATATGTAGCACAGTAACTTCCTCCCAACTTCCTTGGATTATTAATCCAGCCTTTCTCCCTGGGAGCCATCTCATACAGTTCAGTAAAGAGGAGGAAGAGACAAGGGTGTAGCTTGGAAGGGTAGGGAGTTGAGAGGCTACTTGATCTTCCGGGATTTAGCTCAGTTAGGTATTGGTGGTTGTTTCCTTTCTCCAGCTGGCCAGTCATACTTTTGTTGACATTTCCATTAAGCAAGCTATGGTTCTTGTCTGCTTAGAGTGGAAGTGTGCAGGGAGAGGAGAAAGGACTTGCACAGGTTGCTGGAGAGATGGAATTCAGCCAGTTATCAGCAACAGTGCCGCCTTTCATTTGAAAGGGCAGGTGAGAAAAGTTTGGGGGGAATATAATTTGGTGGGGATCAAGGATGAGAGAGACAAGGCAGAGCCACAGTGTCGTGGACGGAGGTGCAGATGGGAGGGACCTTAAGGGAGACAAAACAAAACAAAACAAAAATTTGGAGCAAGAAACTGAGGCTAAGGCTACACTATCGTTTCTATTTCAGGATACAAGCCCCACAGCCAAACACTGTGCTCAAAATAGCAGGATAATTTTGAGTGTGGTATTTCAGTCCTGTTTGGCCTTGTCATACGAGGGGTAGTGGGAAGTTTGAAATAAGCACTTATTTCGAACTCCGAGGCAGTATAGCCAACAGTGGGTTTGAAATAAGTTGTCTTCAAATAAATTATGCAAATTGCACAAGTTTATTTCAACATAGGACTACATTGTAACACTACCTTAAGAGAAGTACAGCAAGTATGGGGATGGGAAACACTGACCAAAGACTGCTGCTGGGAGAAGGGTAGGACAATCATGCCTATCAAATTTTGGGCAATCATCTGGAGGAGGATTTAGCAAGTACTGGGGACCTTTTCCTTGGAGTAAAGAAAGTGTGGCTTCAGAGGAAAAACTCATCTTCTTCCAGTATTTTAATGTAGTACTTCAGTTTTTTCAGATGTAGGGAGCTCATTAGATTCAGGACAACTACTCAGAATTAATTTGAGCCTCCCCAGATTTGTAAGACCAGCCTTGAGATGGAGGCCTGTGGGAAGCTATGGGAGTGATCTAGTCAAGAGAAGTCTGATGTTGACCTTTTAAATTGACCAAGGTTGAGATTAGGTATGAAGGGCACAGGGAGGAGTAGATGAGGAGTTGGGAGGGAAAATGAAGAATAGTGACTGGAGATTTCTGAGTGAATAAAATCAGAGGAATAGCCATATTAGTCCGTATCCCCCAAAAAATGAGAAGTCCTATGGCACTTTGTAGACTAACAGATTTAGTGGAGAATAAGTTTTTCTGGGCAAAGACCCACTTTGTCAGATGCATGGAGTGGAAATTCCAGAGGAAGTTATAAACATACAGGCACGGGATAAGAAGTGAATTACCAGTCAGGAGGAAGTCCAGAATTGACAAAGTCATTTAAGTCAGGGATGATGTGTAACACTCCCAGCAGCTGATGTGGAGGTTCCTGCATATTTATCCCTGCCTCTGGAATTTCCACTCCACGTATCTGACAAAGTGGGTCTTTGCCCATAAAAACTTATTCTCCAATAATATGTTAGTCTATAAGATGCCACAGGACTTCTCATTGGTTTTGAGTGAATAGAGGAGAAAATGAGGAGAGCTAAAGATAAGGAAAGTGGCAGCAAGTACAGGAACTGAGAGAAAATAAGGAAACAAGAATTTGTGATGTGTATAGTGAGGAAAGAAAGGATTACAAAGATGAAAGAGAGATCAAGAAACTGACTGTAGAGCATTTAGGAAGGGAAAACAAGTATTGCTGCCTTGGTAATTGTGCAATACTGTGTTACCAGTTGATTTCTTGTTCTGAACATTCCAGTGAGGGGAGCTGAGGGTCAGGAGCTTCCTTTTCAACTGTTACAGATAGGGTGGAAAATTAAATAGAGCTGCAGAAGTGGGTTGTTTCAAGCTTTCTGAAGTTAGTGGTGATGGGTTGCATATTTGGCTTTGCATTTTAGTTCAGGCCAATCTCTAGCCCTTTTTTTTTTAATGAAGTCTTTTGTTTGTTAATGAAGATTGTTTGTACCACTAAATTTCTGTTCTTTTATTGCTTTGTAAAATCCTCTGCAATTTGTTTGCTCTATCAGCATTTTTCCCTGATTGCAATTATCTCTTTATTCTTATCTCTGACTACAGATCTCTGCAGCAGTTGTGATTAGGAGATGGAGTCTGCTGCTCATTGCTATGTGCACTGCTAGTTATTTGTGCACTTAATTTAAATAAACTTAATTTTATTTGTGGGGTTGAAACAGCTGTTGTAAGGTAATGGTTGTGGTTTTGGTCTTTTCTTATGGACTTTTTTAACTTGTAGCAAGCTTTCATCAGTGGATTTAACTCTCTTTTTCTGTCTGGTTATTGGTGTACTGTTTAATTCTGTGGGATCTTGGTCAGTATTTCATGAGAAAATGACTTTCATAACTAATATAAGTATACTTTATAAGATATGAATCATTCCCTCTCTAGTGAAAATAAACTAAGCATAGGATTAAACACCTTTCTGTGTCTGTTAGTGTATACATTTTACATAATGATTGTGTAGTGCTCTAGAATTTCTTGAAGTAGCCTCAGAGTATGTGGATGTGATTTACATACCACAAGATTAACTGCTCTGAGGTATCAGTAGTCTTAACACCATCCCACAGTGTAGCACAGAGAGGAATGTATGCTTCTAGATGGACTCTCACTTTAGCACAGACACTACTGGCCTCCTCTCCAAGTGAGACATCTCTTTTCTCCGTTGAGAACTGGAACAATGCAGCTACCTGTTCAATAGGCCAAGTGTATCATGATGTTCAAAGAGGTGTCTTGGGCTATTACCCTCATGTCTCTTCAGTGAGATTTTCTGTTTACTCCGTCCTCCAGCTTTATTTCTCATTTTCTAGTCATTCCAGAGTTGAGATGAGAGACTGAAAGTGAGGGGGGGAGGATGTTGGAGAACTCTGGAAATATGGGCCCTGGGAAGATGTGGATAGGGAGTGCTATGTATATTTTTTCCATAGATATGCTAAGAGGCCTGGAAATCCATAATCTATTCTCTGAGTGGTCTTTCAAGCCCATTCACTCAAAATTATCTAGCTTGGGAACACGAGTAACTATTTTGTTAAACATTAAATTTTCAGGATACTGCTCTGCAACTAGATTTGTTTTCTGTACAGTTGCTAGGTAGATATGAAAGGATCAGAAGGAGGAATACTTCATATTGTTTCCCCTTTTAAAGTTGTACTAGGACCAAAAAGTTCTAGTGTTTTGTTTATGATTGCGGTATATTTCAGATAAAGGAATATGTTTCAGAAGATGCAGCATCTTAGCCTTGTGAATAAAAACCTAAAAGTGCTAACATGGAACTATACAGATTCCATTTATTATACTACATAAGTACACTACAGCACTTACATTTACCAGTATGTTACCCACTTTATTTTATAGTTTGAGTGCCCTTATTGAACTTGTTTGTCTCTATATCTCTAACTCTAGCCACTTACTGTACTGTTATGGAATGGGAAATAAAGAAGACATATTGTCTCTTGTTTTTACTGAGCAGTTGGGTCATACTATCTTCTATGAATTATGTGATGGCTAATTAGAAGCTATCATGAGATTTATTCTAAAGTAACAAATCTTCATCAGCATATAAATGTTTGTATCACCATAAATATGAGGCAATTCTAAGCCTGAATGAATGAAAAACCATTTTAATCTCTAGAACCTGCTTCTGATAGTACTTGATACAATGATACCATTCCTAATCCTTTTGTTGTAGACAAATTATATTCCTACAAAACTGGTAATTAGTAAACCAGCAAAACAGTTCCAGTCTTTTGAGGTCAAAGTAAAATTGCATTGCTAACACTGAATGTGCTTACATTACTGTTGATCATTAGAAAAAGAGAAAAACAGTGAAATAAGCTGCTTTGATTAATTATGCAAAATATGTGGGAACAGTGATTTATTTATTAGTGTTCATTTTTAAAGTGGATGCAAATTTCACTTTTAAAACAAAACAAATTTAATGTTTAAAACAGAACTGGGCACATGAAGCAGGAAATGATTTGTTGAAGAGCATGACAAACTAATAAACATTGGTACAATTTAAATACTGAATTTCTTACTAGCACTCAAGTTGAGGATCTTCCCTGCCAATTCATATCCTCCAGAAAAATCTTGGGTAAACATCTGGGTTTTAGCAGTGTATCTTGAAAGTCATTGTATGCTGACTCTTCTTTTTTTTTTTTTTTTAATAAAGACATACTGCTATATTTTATGGTACTTGTGGGGCTTTTTTTCCTTTTTTTTCTTCCAAGGCAAGTACACAGAAATACAGATATCACCAACTTTTCAATCTTCATTGGTTTCTGCATTTGTTTTTTCATGAGAAAAGTTGCATGTTAATTGTGAATGGATGTCTTCTGTATATTCAATAGCTAATCATGCAGCCATTTTCCTCCTAGACAGTACCACACCATGGGATCTATTTGATGTGGTAGTGGGTTTCGAAGGGTGAGTGAATTGAGGCTATTTTAAGTTATCACTATAGAACTTCATATGATTGAAGTGAAATATTTTTCTTTTTATGGGATAAATATGAAGCTGAAGAATTTTTTTTAAAGAAGTGCCTGGTAGGCTTTCATGTGATTGCGTGTGACAGCCCTGTGGAAGTTCTACAATTTTGCTATGGTTCCAAATGCAACAGTTACAAAATGTCCCTAGGACTAATGTGGGAAGGGCTTGTTAGATTTCATGTGTAGCCCAGCAGCAGTGGGAAAGAATTGTCTTTATAACTGGAATAGTTTCCGGTATGGAAATTACCTTAATGGCCTGAAATTTGCTTATTCTGGACTTCAGAGAGAAACAATTTTGTGAGATGCATAGGAATTGAAAATGAAAAAGGGATCCAAAGCAGGATAGGAGAGGACATGTTAGTTTTTAAAAAATAGCTGTCTGAATCTGTGCAAAGCTTTGGAATATTAGGAAAAGTTCTGGGAAGATGAGTTATTGGACAGAGTATAGGGAAGTCCATCAAAGTTATGTGACAAATCTTTCATTTGGCTCTGCATTTTATCATGTGGGTTTAGTTTCCATAACAATGGGGTGTGAGTGTTATTCCCTTTCCTGCACCTTTCAACCCATGCCTTGCCAATGCTGGGAACTGAGGACAAAGCAAATAAGATGGCAGGTGTACAGATATTGTGTCTGGAACAAAAAAGAGTAAGTCCAAAAGCTGATCTGTCACTACTTATGTAGTGAAGTCTTGGAGAATGTCTTAAAAGGCTTAGACAAAGCTGTGCACAGTAATCATAGTTATCTTTGTACTACCAGAGGATTCTTAGGTCACATGCTGCCATGTTCCCATTTATTCTGATACTGTAATTAGCATGGAAGTTGGATCATCTGCAGTAATTGTGTGTGTGTGAAGCGTGGTTCAACAGCTCAGATAATGGGATTCACTACACAGGGTCTACCCTGTACGGTTGCAGAAATTATGCTGTTTTATATAATTTCTAATACCAATGTCACTCAAATTATTTTGCTTAAATGGAGAAATAAGCTTCTGAGGACAATATGTATAAGGGAAAAAGAGCATTTGTCAATGTCAAAGCACTATATTTAAAAAAATAACTATCATGGTGCACTTTTTGATTTTGACAACTATATTTAATTTTAACTTTTATTCTTTGAATTTATGACAAATAAGGAATGATCTGAACACGAGAAATGGAAGAAAAGTGAGTTGTTGACAGACTTATTTGTCACAACCTGTTGGATAAATATTTTCCTACTGCTTTCTAGCCAAAAGCTATACAACTGATTAATATTCAAAGACCAGCACAACAATTGTTATTAATGTACAGTGCCCTCCTTGGTATTTATTGCTGCAGTATCACTTGTGGTTTGTATGAATCTGTTTAAATTTCAGTTTATTAGCAATCAAAAATTATTGTTTGGCTCCAGTGTTTACAAACTATAATTCATTATCCTCTTATCTTTTATTTATGAGACAATGTCAAATGAAAGCAGCAAAATATTCATTGTTTTTGGTTGGAAGAGTTTTGCACTCCATGGTAAATTAACTGCCACTGAGCTCCAGTGTTCAGTGGTCTGTTGTGATGGCTGCGAGCATCTGATCTCACTCGATCCTGTTGTAGATGAGAAGGTTGAGTCTTCACTACAGCAGTGGTACCTTTCAGTGGTAACTGATGTGAAAAGCTGATCCCACTGAAGGCAATAGGGCATATTGCTGTTGGTTTCAAATGAGCCAGGACTTCATCCCTGACATTCACTGTGTTGATACTTTGGAGAGATATCTGAGCAGTGAGTGAACAGGTGAAGCAAGGAACCAAATTCTTATTAATCAATCTTCTCATAAGCAAATTAATAATTTTAATTTTTGTAAAAATTTGTATCTGAATATGCTGTGAGATGAGTTTGAGTAAGTTCCAGTTCCTCCAGTTGCAGTGATAGGACTAAGGCATGTTACAGAAGGGAAAACATTATGTTCTAGGGTTATTATGAATGTCACTGAAAAATGGTAATAATTATGTGGAGAATTAGCCATTTTATTCATGGATTTTTTTAAATCAGTTTCTTCAATTTCAAATGTAACCATCCAAAGCACTTGAAATTGTTCTTGTACAAAAATGTCATACATTGGCCCTGAAAAGATTTTTTTTTAGTCCAAAAAAGGCATTTTATGGCAATGCACTTCAACCAGGAGCTGCTAAATTGAAATTGATTGTCATCAGTGGATTCCTATGTGTTTCAACGGGACAATTTACATTATTGAGGAAAAAAGCAATGGGTCTATTTCAATACCCTTTCTATTGGTTACTGGGGTACCGATCCCAGCTGAAAGCAGAATAGAGCTGTAAGAACTCTACTAAAGGAGTCTAATGATCTCTGTTAGGAATTGCCCTATAATTAACACATTTAAGTTGTTACCAGGAAGTCAGTGCTAAACAGCAGTGTCACTTTTCTCAAAAATCCTTCACTGTATTAAGCTAGTTTGTTGTGCTAAAATAGCCTATGTCCCATTGTAAATGGGAATGAGCCAGGTTTTTTCAGAACCAGGCGAACAGAATTGTGTTCTTTTGTGTTTATTTCTGTACATAGGTATTGCAGTTGGTGGCTCAAACTTTGATTGGAGTATGTGTACTTTTGCATAGGACATGGATGTCCTCTCTATTTGTTTTTTAATACCCTTTGCAAAGTAATGTAATTAAGAATGAGTCACTTAGGCCATGTCTATACTAGTCCCCTTCTTTGAAAGGGCCATAGAAATGACACTGGCCAGGGAATATCAATGAGGCACTGTCATGCATATGCAGTGCCTCATTAGCATAACAACAGCCATGCAAATTTCAAAACTGCTAACTTCAAAGTGCTGACAGGCAGTCTAGACATGGGCACTTTGAAATATGCGCCCAACTTCGAAATTCCCTTACTCCCAGTTGGTTTTAGGCTTTAGGCAGGGTGTTGGACAAGATGACCTCCTGAGGTCCCTTCCAGCCCTAGAATTCTATGATTCTAAATATTTTGATTCTGGCATAAGTGCTATTAATAAAAAGGAACACATGATAACGCTGTGCCATTAACATTCTGTGTGCTCTTGAAAGCCATTGCACATGCAATGCTCATCCTGAATATACTTTGAAGGGAAAGGAATGTGATGCTGACATATGAAAGCATTATACACACAGATGTGCATATGTGTGATTGATCAGCTGAATAATATTTTGATTATTGCTAATATTTTTTCTCTCAGTTATTGCTTTGATAGCTCTAATAATGTTTTTGTCACCTCAAGTACAGTTGCTGTTCTGTCCTTATGATGCCTCTTCTTGCAGCACACCAAAGTTGTATTTAATGAAGCTACACTCTTTCAAGCTTCTCAGAATAAATGTATGGTATAATGGATAGTGTTCAATTTGTAAAGAGAGGTGCTGTGGCTCAAGCACATTTTTTTTTCTTTTATGACTCATATGGCAAGTCCAGAGGCACCAGGGCTGTGAGCTGCCAATCCTAGAGGTGCTGGGCACAAAATAAGCACTGGCTGTGGAATATAATCTGTCATGTTTTCTCAGGTTTTAAGAACTCAGAGGCTGGGTCTACCCTTGCTTCCAACTTCAAAGGCGGTATGGTAATCAGGGCCACAGGACATTAATAATTTTCCCCCACAGCAACTTCGAAGCATCAAACTTCGAAATGCGGCATGCGTCTAGCCACAGGCACTTCGAAGTGCACATCTTGAATCTTTAAGATGCATGCTGCATGCCACACTTGGAAGTTTGATGCTTTGAAGTTGCAGCAGAGGAAAATTAGCCTAATGAAGTGCTGCTTATTCACTGCAGCACTTCATTAGTAATATTCCATGGCCCTGATTACCATGCCCCCTTTGAAGTTGGGGCAAGTGTAGACAAGCCCAGAATGTGAGAACTGAGTAGCATAGCATCTAACTTTCAGTTCAGGGCTATCATACTCTCTGGTGGTTTTCAGATTAACCAGGGATGTGAACCATCTTCTGCCCAAGGTGGTGGAGGTGAGACTTGCTTGTCTTAACTTTGTGTCGGCTCGCGGGAACCATCAGCCTGTTAGCCACCCATACGCTTCTGTTTGAGCTGTGCTAGCTCTTTGCTAATCTTCACGGCAAGGAATCTATGTACCCAAGTCTCTAGATCTAGTTGGAAAGTTTTCCTGTAGCGTTCAACCCCTTCTCCTACGAAGACAGTCAGAAATGCCTAGTCTGCTGTTCCCAAGAGGAGAGAGCACATTCTAGTGGGTATGATTCAGATCTGGGTCATCATCTTGCATAGTACCACAACACTGAGAGGTCTTGATAGTGAAAACAACTCTAAGTTTATTCTTAAAGATTCAAGACAGGAATAAGGATAGTGGAAACAAAAGGGTCACACACAAAACATCATAAAGTGCTTTTTTACAGACTTATCTATTACTTTTCTCACACCAAGCCTTTTTCAGCATCTTCAAACAAAGCTAGTTGTCATTCCCCTTTCATGAAAGTAAATGGCCTCCCCATTTATTTTGCAGGTACAGCACGATAAGATGGCTTTTGTTACCCAGCTACAGTCCAGTAAACCTTTTTGAAGTTTAGCTCAAGATAGTTTTTTTTTCTCTCCCAGTATTTCCCCTGAAATCCACTAGTTTATTTTTAAAAACTCTTACCGTATTTTGTCTGTGATCAGATGATAGGCGATTCATTATAAATGAGACTATGATTCAACAGAATGACCACTTTTGTTTGGCAGAAAATCTGTTTCTACACCTCCTCTCAGCTACAAAATCTAACATATTTTCATTATACACACAGGCTACGGTTACACTACCACACTCTGTCAACAGAGGTCACTGTCAGAAGAGATTTCCCGACAAAGCTTCTGTCGACAGTGTGTGTCCACACATTAAAAGCATATTGAAAGAGCAGCCAGACTTCCCAGCCACTCACTCGACAAAACAGGCACCAGGAAGCACAGCAGACAGAGCTTCCCATTGTTCTGGATGCCCTGTCTGTTGAGAAAAGTCCCCTACAGCAGCCACACAGCATTGTTGTTGACAGACGCTGTCGACAGCAGCTTTATGTCTCATGGCTGAGAAGCAGAACGCTGCCAGCAAAAGTGCTGAGTTTTCTTGACAGACTGTCAACAAAACACATTTTGTGTGTGCACACTCCATGAGTTTTGTTGACAGAACTGGGAGTTTGTCACCAAAACACGCTACTGTAACCGCAGCCACACAATCCGTAACAGAGCATGTACATTCATTTCACAAGATCAGCAATGATCTGTGTGACACTGGCTTTCATTTAAGACATCACATGGCATTTTCAGTGAATTAGAATGTACATCTCAAAATTGGGATAACCTTGTAATGCAGCTGGCATTGTGGGTGGGGATTTTGAGTAACAGTGACCTGAGTTCTTTAGATTCAAATCCAAGCCAAATAAATGTAAACCTACAGCTCATAATGAGCACAGTGAGTTTACCATGTTCCTTTACAGAAGTTCCTAACTGGACCATAACTAGATAAGGTTTATTAGAAGAAGGGAAGCAGCATTTTTCTAATGGTTTCAGCAATGCTGTTGGGAATTAGACTCCTCGATTCTGTGGATGGTTATGCTACTAATTTAGTAGCTGATCTAGTGAAAGTCACATCAGATCTCATTGCCTTATTTTAATTCTCTATAAAATGAATGTAGTACAGCTTACAAGCTTTATAAAACACACTACTAATAGGTGTGAAGTTGAAAAGAACTTTGTACCTTTTGAAAGGTTCAGTCAGTATCATAACAAAGTATTAAGTTGACATTGTAGATATCCGTATTGTTCTTTAGATAAGTTAGTCTTTAGGATGGCTTTCCTAGCATGGAGGATGAATGGTGGTATATAAGCAGTAGATGACTTCCCCAAACTGCCGATGTGTCCATTAAAGTAGACTATTGAATATTCAACCTCAGATTTTTTGACGTTTTGGTACTACAAATTAGATTTGTTGTGAAATGGTGTTGACAGCCTGAGATTTCACACACATCACTGTAGTCTCCTGTAATAGTATTTTATTAATATGTATTACAAAGATGATGCCTAAAGTCCCAACCAAGACTAAGGACTAGTGCTAGCTCAAAAGGTGGGGGGTAAATGGAGGTGAGTGGAAATCAATCAATGAGTCAGTGGCAAGATTAGAACCCATGTCTCAAATTGCAGCCCAGTGCCTGTGCACTGGCCACTGTGCCTCCCAATTCTTGGCATTGCAATTGTAACGGTCTCAGAACTCACGGGGATGTCCGTTATGTTAGTCATGCTTTGCGTAAAACACATTGCTGCTACAGTATATCACTGACATGAGTGACATATAATTTAATGAATTCACTGACTCTCCTGAGTTGTGCTCTTACAATAGATAGGTCTATTTGTAAGTCAGAAAGCATTCTAAATAACTCTGGATTGTGTTTGTAATGTCATAAGGGCAACATGCTTTTCTGAAATTACTAGCTACAGCTGATGGGGAATGTAATGGGGTGAAAAGGATTAAAAGCACACCTGTGATCTTATTATCAATAAAAACTAAAATGGGCTGTCTCAACTGGCTTTTGGTTCTGTCATGTTTTGTGTGCTATAGCTATGTAATAAGTTTAGTTTGTTTTCCTGACAAGATATCTGTACATAAAAATCTAAAAAGACCATATTTTTTGTAAATGCTGAAGTTTTGAATTATTGTGCATGTAACATGATTCTTGGTTCTTTCAAAAAGAGTATATGATGATTTAAAAAAAACTTCTAGATTTATAGCTAAATTATAAAGTCCACTGCAAGTTCCACATATCAGTAATAGCAAACCATTCATTGCAAATTAGGCAGATGATTATTTTGGGAGAGAAAAACTAAATATTTGATGTCAACCATTTGTCCCTCAACATACTGAGAAAACCACTCTCCATTGTGGATTTTGAAAAATTCATGTAATGTAAACGCTTCCCCTACCATGATTGTGGTGATTTAATGCAAAAAAAGAAAAAAAGTGACTTTGAATATCTGAAATAGCAAACTTTTTTTTTAAAAGCTCCTCCTATTTTTTCTCATTTTTCAAACTGATTCCACCTTAGTTAATCATCTAACTTCCCTCTTCTCATAAGTATCAGAGGGGTAGCCATGCTAATCTGTATCTGCAAAAGCAATGGGAAGTCCTGTGGCACCTTATAGACTGACAGACGTTTTGGAGCATAAGCTTTCCTGGGCAAAGATCCACTTTGTCAGATGCATGTCAGATACATCCTCTCGTACCAATTCCAAAGACAAGTGGGGGTTTTGAATATGTGCAATTTAAATAAGAAAATAACAAAAACTTTATTCAAAAATATGCAGTCGGTAAAATATCTGTGGTGAAGATGGGAGAAGTGTGTGGTTTAGTATTTAAGAGAGAGGAGTGGAAATCAGAACCTGAAGGTCTGTGGCTCTGCTACAGATTGACTTCCCCAAGACCACAAGTAGTCAATTCAGCCTTAAAGACTCAGTTTACTTCGGATGCATTAATACTCCCCCTAATTCAAAGTTCTGTTGCAAAGATAAATTAGTATGTACAGGTCGAAATTCTCAAGTCGAGAACCCTGTGGATCTGGCCAGGGCTGAAACAGAGAATTTGCCAAATCACAGGTAGTCAATATTCTTTAGCAGCATTAACTAATACGTCCACTGCTTACGGGACACTTAGAAAACATTTAGGAATAATTTAATGCTAAATTACACCACAGAACACTGAAAGCCTAGGCTGGTGACTATAAACAGACTTTGAGACAACAGAAAACTTGGCCACACCCATTGTAAGTGGTTGTCTAGCTAACTGAAATCCTGGTGGACTACAGATGTTGCTGGAGCAGTGAGTGCCGGACTAGAGAGATTCAACCTGTATCAAGTGTTTTGGAAATCTCTTTAAATGAATGAAGATCTGTGAGTGCAAAGTATTGTATTACCATGACCCAGTTCTTTTCAGTTAGCACCAAAACCCTTTATTAGACTGCCTTTTTTGGATTCTTTCAGATAACCTTCTCCTTTGCTTTTACAAATATCAAATAGTACCTTGGGGAAATGTGGTGGCCTCTGAATTTCCCTGTGTCAAAAGGATGTAAACACCATCCTACTATAAAAGTGAACGATTTTGCCTAGTTTCTTTGTCTGTGTCGGGGCCATTTGCTGGAACTGGGTATGTAATGTCTAGCATGATAAAATTTCGTAATACATGGTAATTAGTATAAAAAATTGGCAGGAGAACATGACAGACTTCAGATACCAACAGCCATGATGGCTACGTCTACATGTGAAGCCTATATCGAAGTAGCCGATTTTGATGTGGCAACATCGAAATAGGCTATTTCGATGAATAACATCTACATGTCCTCCAGGGCTGGCAACATTGATGTTCAACATCGACGTTGCGCATCACCACATCGAAATAGGCGGTGCGAGGGAACGTCTACACGCCAAAGTAGCACACATCAAAATAAGGGTGCCAGGCACAGCTGCAGACAGGATCACAGGGCAGACTCAACAGCAAGCCGCTCCCTTAAAGGGCCCCTCCCAGACACAGTTGCACTAAACAACACAAGATCCACAGAGCCGACAACTGGTTGCAGACTCTGTGCATGCAGCATGGATCCCCAGCTGCAGCAGCAGCAGCCAGAAGCCCTGAGCTAAGGGCTGCTGCACATGGTGACCATAGAGCCCCGCAGGGGCTGGAGAGAGAGCGTCTCTCAACCCCTCAGCTGATGGCCGCCATGGCGGACCCCGCTATTTCGAAGTTGCAGGATGCGCAACGACTACACGGTTCCTACTTCGACGTTGAACATCGAAGTAGGGCGCTATTCCCATCCCCTCATGGGGTTAGTGGCTTCGATGTCTCGTCGCCTAACGTCGATGTTAGCATCGAAATAGCGCCCAACACGTGTAGCCGTGACGGGCGCTATTTCGAAGTTAGTGCCGCTACTTCGAAGTAGCGTGCACGTGTAGACACGGCTGATGTGTATTTTACCTCCCATTCAGACATGTAGCCAGTTTAGTTATACATGAAACATACATATCGTATTATTATTCTACCATTTCAATTCCCATATGCTAGCCAGTATGTGAGACTGTATATGTACCAGAACTATGGGAAGGAACAGTCACAATGTGGGCAGTGTTTTCTTTTCCATCTATCTTCTATCACTTACATATAAGCAGTCTTGTATTATATAGAATGTCAGTTGCATTCAAGTCCCAATCCAGCATAGCATTTACACACAGTGGCCGTGTCTACACTAGCCCCAAACTTCGAAATGGCCATACAAATGGCCATTTCGAAGTTTACTAATGAAGCGCTGAAATACATATTCAGTGCCTCATTAGCATGCGGGCGGCTGCGGCACTTCGAACTTGACGCGGCTCATCCAGACGGGGCTCCTTTTCGAAAGGACCCTGCCTACTTTGAAGTCCCCTTATTCCTATGAGCAGATGGGAATAAGGGGACTTTGAAGTAGGCGGGGTCCTTTCAAAAAGGAGTCCTGTCTGGACAAGCCTCGCGGTGGCGAGCCACATCAATTTCTAAGTGCCGTGGCCGCCTGCATGCTCATGTGGTGCTGAATATGTATTTCAGCACTTCATTAGTAAACTTCGAAATGGCCATTTGCATGGCCATTTCGAAGTTTGGTGCCAGTGTAGATGTAGCCTTTGAGAGCTTCTTCCACGTGAGTAATCCAGTTTACTTGAGTGGAACTAATATACTTACAATTATGCTTGTACTTAAGGTTTTTAGAAGATGGGGCAAAATTTGTTCAAATGTGGATGAAGGAGAACACCAAATGGATATTCAAGGGCGAGAACATTTAAAAATAAAGTTCATTTCTTTTTTGCCTGAAAATATCTCCATTCTTACCCTGTATAAACACTTAAATTTTAAATATCTATTTTCACACCTATAGTAGGATAGCTCTTATTTTTCTGGAGCGTTTCTGTCATATTTAACCTACTGTACTTAAGTATGCTTGAGTTCACTTGATAAGTAAAAAGAAAATGACGTCTTTTTTGGTAAATGTGTTGCTGTCTTTAGCAAGAGAAGAATTTTTGCATAACTGTTTAAAATTCAGTGATCCCTAATAACTCATATAATAAATTTAATATTATAACATGCTACAAATATGCTGAAACACGAGGCTGCTGCTTTCTCAATAAAATAATCTGCTTCAGTCTCAACAATCGCATTTTTGACCATTACTCTGAGGGATTTGATTAATGAAACACACATACAGACTGTGTCTCAAAACTCGTGGAAAAATACAGTAAACTTCATAGGCCAGTTGTCTGAAATGTTGTCTAATTAAAAAAACATCTGCAGCAGAACTTTATGACAGAAGTATTTGAAAGACAACCTCTATCAAGGATCCTCGCTTTTGCAATAATGTAATTTACTGTATTTATTTATATACACATGTAGTGTATATATATATATATTTTACTTGCTGTCTGACAATGGAGAGTGACCAGGCTGATTGGTTTTATTTCAGACTACATTACAGGTGTCAGTGCATTGATTCACAGCTCATAAGTACCTAACCTGATATTGTTTGGCAATAAGTCTAGAATTAAGTTGTACTAGTGATCATAAATTATCTTCTTTAGTAAGAATTGGTTTATTCACTATTGTTCAGCTAAACATTTCATCCTTTTTCAGGGAAAGAATGAAGTACTCCAGAAGGAGTTCTTTGGTATATTGACTACAATTATAATGGATGGAGATTCAGGCATCAGTTTCTCCAGTTCTATTTTTAACTCTCTGCAATGTAGAATTCATCTTGTTCATTCAGTTAAAAAAAATCAGTACAAGTTTCTCCTAGGCCAACTCTATCTGCTTTTCTCTGCCCTCATTCTCACTGAGTTGTCCAATACTTTTTTGCATGCTGCATCAGTTACATAAGAATAGCCATAATGGATCAAATCAAGGCCAAGCATCTTGTCTTACCACAGCTTCCCAGTGCCAGCTGCTCTCTGAACAGAACAGGTAATCATTGAGTGATCCATCCCGTATCTCCCATTCCCACTTTCTGGCAAACAGAGGATAGTGACACCATCTCTGCCCATCCTGGCTACTAGCTGCTGATGGATCTATTCCCCATGAATTAATCTAGATTTTATTTTTTTTAACCCTGTTAAAATGTTGGCCTTCACAACATCATCTGGCAGTGTTCCATAAACTGACCGTGTGTGTGTGTTGGGGGGCGGGGGGTGGGATTCCTTATTTTTGTTTTGTATCTGCTGCCTATCAATGTCTTTTTGGCTCTTGTGTTATGAGGCACACGTAACACTTATTTACTTTCTCCACATTAGTCATGATTTTATAGATCTCTATCCAGTGGTTGCCGCTAACATTTTCCATCCATGGGCAGAATACAAGTGGCTGTCAAGGTATCTGCACCAACAGCAGGATGATGCCAGCTGTTGATGGCTGTGACTGCTCTGCTAATCAGCTAGGCAGCATCTGAATCTCTCTTGGGTGGCCAGCCAAGTACTCACTTTACAGGGAACAATGCTTCTACCATGTTTCCCTAAGCCTCTTGATCTAAATTGAAAAGTTCCAACTAATCTCTCTTCATATGAAAACTGTTCCAAGCCCCCAATTATTTTATTACCCTTCTCTGACCTTTTTCAGTTCCAATAAATCTTATTTTGAGATGAGCTGACCAGTGTTCCCTGTAAGCTGTGCACTTCAGTGGCTACCCAGAAGAAATTCAAATGTCCCGATACCTAACAGAGCACCAATAACGACTCACAGTCGGCAACATGTGTTTGTATTGGTGGTGCCCATCGGTGCAAGCCTTAGCACATGTTGCAAATTTATTGTGCACATAGATGTAAAAAATGAAAAGGAACACTGAAGGTAATCACATCTATACAGAGTATTCAAAATGGCCCATGTGTTTTATATACAGGTAAATACCTATCACTCTTTTCATCTTCAACCTGATGCTCCCTGGGCTTCAAAAATTGCGCTCCTGGATTTCCACTTTTGAATTTAAATAGGAATTAAAGAAGGAAGGGGGACACGGACATAACAGTAAGAAAGGAAGTTAACATTTGCCTGTTTATTTGGGACAGATTGAAGGGAGAGAGGTAAGATGTAGGGAAGACAGAAATGAGGTTATATTCTATAAATAAACAAAGGGAGAGAGAACCAAGACATGGACCAACATTTGGTGAGTCTGGGTGAACAGAAAAGAATTTATAGGATATGACTTCAAAGTCAGTGATCTGATGTTCCAGGAAGAGTAGGGGAGAATTGTCAACCATAATAGGAAAGGGAGATCAGAGAATTAAAATAGCTCAGTTTGCGAATATATCTGGTTTACAGTTGCTTGAGGAACAAGAAAATTTCTAGGAGGAGGTGCCATGAAAATGATGGTGATGTGTGGCTATACAGTTAGTGCAAAGTCAAGGATGCAAACGTATCTTCAGAAGTCACTAGCGTATAAATGATGGCTTCAGGCACAGAACTAACCAAGACAGAGGAGGGAGAGAGAGAGAAGAGGTCTGCATCATGGAGAAAATTATATTATATTATATTATATTATATTATATTATATTATAAACTTTAATATGATATAAAAGTTCAATGAAATTTTCTTTTTGGGGGTACCTTTTTCTGCTCTTTGTTAGATTCCCCCGAGGGCTTTCTCCATGGTGCAAACCTCTTCCTTCTCTCTCTCTCTCTCTCTGATCTCCCTTTCCTATTATTGTTAACAGTTCTCCCTGTCCCAAATGAACAGGCAAATGTTAACTTCCTTTCTTACCGTTATGTCCATGTCCCCCTTCCCTCTTTAATTCCTGAACAAAGTTCAAAGCAGTCAGCTGGGGGAAGGATAGGTCAGTGGTTTGAGCACTGGTCTGCTAAGCCCAGTGTTGCAGGTTCAGTCTTTGAGGGGACCATTTAGGCATCTGGGGCAAATAGATTTAAAAAAAAACCTGTCAAGGATGGTAGCAGTTTCACTGATGAGGGCAGGGTACTGGACTTAACAACCTCTGAAGGTCCCTTCCAGCTCAATGAGATAGGCATGTCTCCAAAAAATGTCACCTTCACATAAAAAGTTTAGCAGAAAATGGGGGAAAACAGAAATGATGATGCCTGGAGCAATGCTTTCTCTGACTCGTGCTTTTGTCTGTTGCCCTGATGTGCTTTCATGCCTTTCCCTCTGCTTAGAATGGCCTTTGAGTGAATGTGCACAAATTGCCTCCCTCTCTAGCCCTCTCTTCTATAAACTTATTGTCTGCGAAGCATTTCAGCTATAGATATGATTTCATGCTGTGGTTTGCGGATGTTATTTATGGGATGGATTAGTTTATTTCCGGTCAAACGTGTGAGGAACAGGTACTCAGTTCTTTTGGGCATATTTTCAAAATTTTTTTTGTATATTTTTTGCATTACCTGAATTGTGGTATATCTTTTGGTTTAAATAAGTAGAATGTACAGACATAAATTACTATGTTTCTAAATATTAAACACGTGAGAAAGGGGCAAACATATAGTCATCCATCTGGAATCTTCAAATTTTGGCTTGAAATAAAGGGAGAAAATTAACCACTTTTCCTTCTCTTCCTAATGTTTCCTCACAACCAATGTGATCTCTTATGTGCCATTTGTTTTACTTAAATTGCCATAACCGGGTTCCTGAAACTGACTCTACCTTTCTGTGTTTCCATGACCTGTGCCTTCCCAAGCAGCAGTGGGAGACTGTAATTTGGGAAAATGGGTCAAAAGCAGCACTGCGTGAATAGGGTCTAGGTAGCATCTGTGTCCATTTTTATTCAGGAAGTCAAGATAATTCAGAAAGTTTTAAGTATAATTCTTGTTTGCCTTTCTGTCTTGATAGCAAGGTGAGAGACAGGTAAGGTGTTTAACTCTGAAAAGGCCCTGTTGTGGGCATCAACCAAAAGAAATAATGTACTTCCTATGTCCTGGAGCCCATCATGGTTTGTAGGTCTTGCCTTAAATCTATTTTGTGACTCAGGCAAATATGTATACACAATTCATCATCTATTTTATATTGTGTTTTTTATGACTGATCCTTCTATGTAATGGTCTGAAGAGGATAAAGTTGTAATGTAACAAGCTACAAAATATGGCAGCTGCCAGCAGCGTATGTGTTTAAACCCTGCATTTCTGCAGGGTTCTACAAAATTTTATGAAATTCCATTTTAATGAAAAAGACAAGAGCATTGCTTCTGTTGATTTCTCTCATCAGCCTACAAACCGGAACAAAATATAAATGATGCCTGAGGCAGTGTGGTGGGTTTTTTTGTTTTTTGTTTTTGCTTGCTTGGTTTTTTTGTTTGTTTGTTTGTTTTTTTGTTTTTTAAGGGGATATGTAGTGGTTTTCTCTTGATTTTGATTTGTTTGTAGTGCCATAAGTGCTACAGGTCAGCTACTAATGATATAACTATTTTGCTAAACACAAATATTGTTGAGCAATAGAAACTGCCGAAAATTGTATCTTTGTTTTAGACAAAACACTAGCAGAATGCTACTGGAAAAGATGCCATCTGTGTTTTACTGTTAGTCCTTCAAGTTTGGGATCTACATATAGGACAAAGTGAGTGGCATGGGGTACATCAGAGATTATATGATTTCAAACACATCAATGGGGTAGGGCATGGGGCCTCAAACCACCACCACTGGCTTTGTAAAATGCCCCCACTCAATAACAGGTCTCCTGAGTGGATGGATCCAAAGTGCATCTCTCTTCTCTGTGTTATACAAAAGCATTCCTTTGTCTTCATTCATAAACAGGGCAATCCCCTGTCTGTTGTAATGTACCATATTATCTCCATGCGATTGAATTGTTTGCAGTTGTCTCTGGTGGTTGTCCATTGATTATTTTGTGATGAGACAATAGAAGACAATTGAGCCCTGCATTACCACACTGGCTGACTAGAGAGAGAACAACTCCCTCCTGAATGATGGGACCATCACTGAATAATACTGCTCCCTGGGGACTCCTTATAGCCTTACTACCAGAAAGGAATAAACTTCACTGTTGTTACATTATTCCTTAAATATTACCCCTATGCACATCAAGCCATGATTATGCACATTGATAGGTTACACTGTTTCAATAGAGATTTTACATTACCCTTTATGAACATGTACACTGTCAACAATGTACTTGAAATAGTTAGCTTGTCAGAGCCACTGGGCAGTTTTCTGAAAATGACACGTCACATGTACCCAAACTCTAATGCAGATATGTGGGGAAACTTAAGAATTTGACATGCACTGAAGCTGAATATGGTGTCCCACGTGCCTTTTAAAATGCTCACAAGTAGCATTTAAATTCCAGATCTCAGGAATTGTATACTTTGCTTGTTGAAACCAGCAAACTCCATGACTTTATTTAAACTCAGAGTATAATTTTATGCGCTTTAATGCTGCTTGCATAAAATGGACTCTTTATTTTTCTTTATTAATTGTGCATATGGAATCTGCAGTGTTATTGTGCAAAACAGTTAGTTGGGGAAAGAATGATTTGTACTGTTCTGTTAAGAACAAATAATTCCCAAGGTAATGTTTTATATTTGCACCCTAACTGAATGTCAATAACTTAAATTCACATCACTTTAAAAAAAAAGCCTACCTGAGGTCATAGAATTGAGATATGAAGCTAGAGAATGGTAAAGAAAAGAAATTCTAGGTGTGCAATTTTTGGCTTTAGGTGTTTTCCCCCATATATTAACGGTTTTCTCATGGAAAGGAGCTAAATGCTTAAATAGGCAGGTCCCCAAAACTTAATGGCAGCTGGTATAGCTTTGTGCAATTGGAACTTTGGATTGTACATAATTTATCCAATAGCTTAATTGCCCATGCTAAATTTCTGTATAACAATCACGTGTTAAGGTGATCCCACGTGTCTCTGAATTAGATTAAAATGTTGCTTAGTTCATAACTCATTGAGTCAGTTCTGTTGAACCTTCAGCCTGTGTGTCCACCTTATAATTTGATTATAACAAAAGGCCAGTGCTGGGAAAGCAGAACTGCTACAGGTAAAAGGATTTCAGTGTTGCTGCTATTTGATGTTTATCATACTTTTGTCCTGCCCTTATTGGCTGGATTGTGATTCTCTTACTGAAGTTGAATGATAAATTATACCAGGGATCTCAAACTCAATTTCCTGTAGGGCCAATGCAAATCCTTAAATCCTTCTAGTGGGCCAGCGGGCACTCCCCTCTGGCAGGCCGTGGGAAAAGAAGAGTCTCTGTGGCTGGGTTTACACTTGCCCCCAAAGTCGAAGGGAGCATGGTAATCAGGGTGATGGGCGATTATTTACAAAGTGCTGTGGTGAATACACAGCACTTCATTAGGCTAAATTTCCCCTGTGGCAACTTTGAAGTATCAAACCTCGAAGTGCTGGCATGCGTGTAGCTGCAAGCACTTTGAAGTACGCATGCTACTTCAAAGTCCCTTTACTCCTCAAAATTTTGAGGACTAAAGGCACTTTGAAGTAGCGCAGGTACTTCCTACATGCATGCTGGTGCTTCAAAGTTGCCATCGGGGAAAATTAGCCAAATGAAGTGCTGCGTATTCACCGCAGCACATCATTAGTAATCGCCCATGGCTCTGATTACCATGTCCCCTTCAAAGTTGGGGGCAAGTGTAGACAAGCCTCCTGTGCTCTATCCCTCTCCCCTGAGCATCCCCTGTCACCTGGTGATTTAAACCCACCCTGCTTTTACAGGAGTTACTTTCAAAGAATTAAAAGGGAAGAAAGAAAACAGGGTAGCTATGTCTACACTTGCAGTCCTCTTTCAAAAAAGGAATGCAAATGAGGGAAATTGAAAATACAAATGAGTCACTGGTTTACATATCCTATGTTTCATTTGCATAATCTCTTTTCAGAAGAGATTTTTTCCAAAAGAAAAAAAAGCAGCATAGACTGGGGTCTTTTGAAAATAAGCCTCATCTTCTGAAGAACCCTTCTTCCTATTTTGTTTCAGGAAGCAGTGTCCTTGAAGATGGGGTTTATTTTTCAAAGGTTTATTTTTGCTTTCTTTCTTTCAGAAGAATGTCTTCCAAAAAGAGATTGTACCAATGAAGCACAAGATACGTAGATTAGTTCCTCATTTGCATTCCTCTTTCGAAAGAGGAATGCAAGCGTAGACATAGCCATTGAGATCTTTAATGCCAGTACATTAAATGCTAATAGCTTCTTTAAATAATATGCAGTCTCATGTTCGCGGGGGAAGGAGTTTGCAAACAAAAATTATTCACTTTCTATTCTAATTTTCTAAACAGGCTAATCAAATTATTGTAATCAAATTCAATTAAAACTGTGTTAATTGTTTTCATCCATCTTTTGTTCGGATTATAGACTGTTCACATTTTTGCAATCATTTCTTTCTATTTAAAAATACATTGAATCTTGAAAAGGTTAGGCTGAGGGAAGGGACCTTGAGAGCCCCCTCAACTAAGCAAAACTAAATGCAGTTAGATCAGCCTTGCCTGGTATTTGTCTAACAACATCTTAAAATCCCCCAATTGTGTGGATTCCATGAGCATATTTGCAAGCCTATTCCAGTGTTTAACTATCCGTGTAGTTAAAAAGATTTTTCAAATATCTAGTCTAAATCTCCCTGGCTATGGAAGCTGATCCATCAGTGAGAACAACTGATTAACAGAGCTTAATATACTTGAAGACTGTCATCAGGGTCTTCCTCGGTCACCTTTTTTCAAGACTAAACATGCCCAGCTTTTAAAATCTTCCCTCCTAGGTCATGTTTTCAAATATCTCATCCTTTCTATGGCTGTCGTCTGGACTATAACTGTTAACATCTTTCTTAAAGTTTGGTGCCTGGACCTGGACACAGCTGAGGCCTCTCACAGTACCAAGGACAGTAGGACAATTATCTTTGTAACTTCACTTAATAAATCCCACAATGGTGTTTCCCTTTTTTGAAGCTTTTGACTGATACTCAGTTTGTGATCCACTGTAACTCCCACATCATTTCTCAGCAGTACCATAAACTCCACCTTTTTCAGAACCCTGGGGTTGTTCAGTCTCTGATGTATCACAGGCCATCCCCCAAGTCCCTGCATCAGTCCTCCCAGTCTTCTCCCAGCACCTCCAGCATGCTGCTGAATAGCTGATTGCAGTGAGTGGTAGTTTCTGGGAGGGAAGTGTAGGGGGTGCTGGTCCATGGAGCTGCTAGTAGATGCTGAACACTTAATATTTTTCTTCTGTTGGTGCTCCATCCCCCTAGTACTAACAGAAGTAGTGCCCACAAGTGGTCCTACAGCTTAGCTAGTTATTGTCAACTGGTAGCTGTGCTTTTGATTTTTCCTTTCTAAATGAAATACTTTTCACTACTTCATGGAATTTCATCTTGTTGAATTCAGTCCAATTCTCTCATCTGTGAGATATGTCAGTAGGCTGTTTTGGTTGGACTAATACAGTCTTTGTCTTCCCTTTGTACCTTTCCCCATCAGCATTTGCTGTAGAATATTATGACCTCTAATGACCTTGCATTCATTTTTACAGTACTCACTAATATGGCAAATTTTGTAGGCCCAAATTATGAGAAACTCTAGTTCATAATTATGCTCCAAGTAAGAATATAATCAGCATCCTCTGGTAGGGCTTGTTATTGTGCATAACAGTTTAGATTCTCTTTGGTATGGGTTTGCAATCCTTTTGGCCACTTCAAGTAGGTGTTAAATTATTTGTTTGCCAGGACATATGCAAAGCACCTTATAACTCATAAGGCGTTGTCACCATTACCATCTCAACATGGCATTCTATTATAAAACTCTTGTAACATCTCATGTAGAAATTCCAAGCATCATGGTTTATTTTATACATACTTTGGTGATCTTTACGATAAAGCGGATTTTCTAAAAAAGTGTATTGCTAGTAGAGAACTTTTTAGTTGATACACCTGCTGGAAAATCTCATGGTTCTCATTCTTGCTCAGTGGAACCTTAAGTGAAAGGCATGAGGATATATGCCCAGGAAAGCAAAAGTACTTGATGGATAGGAGCATCTTGTCAATAAATAAAAATCAGTCACAATGTTGATCCAGGCTTTTAGTCTGTAAGTAAGCAGGAAGTATCATGGGATTAAGCCTTTTTCATAATATTGTGACGTCAACATTTTGGATAGACTCTCCTACTGAATCTGGGAGTAGAGAGCCTGAAGTACATAAACCAAGGGGAATGTTGGGTACAACAAGTCAAGATTTATAATCTAACATCTGCATGAAGGAAAACAAACAGAACTTGGAGTGCCACTGTTACACTGCCATGTATAACACAAGTCCTTTTATGTTATAATCGGTCTTTTCCCCAGGCATTATTAGGGGAACTCATAATAAGGTTACTGTAGTGGGGTATGGACATCACCCTGGCCATGAAGAGATTAAAGTAGCCAAGAAGGGCCAATTAACCTATTAGTCTGCAAACCAGGTGAAAATTAGGCTGAGGGAGAAGCTCACCTGTTCAGGAACTGGCAGAGCATCTATAAAACTAGTAGGAGAAAGGGACAACAAGAAGGAGGACTACACTGACTCTCCCTGGGACCATGGAGAAAAGAGGAACTGCACTCAGGAGGATCGGTTTGTCTAGCAGACCCAGGAGATTGGGGTTTAGTTAGAAGGGTGAAGAATGAGATCATGGGGCAGGCAAAATAGTTAGTAGCCCTGGGAGCAGGCAGGAGGGTTCATGGTTGTACAGAGCTTAGCTGCTGGAGATAGTGACACTGGGCCAAAATCCAGTGAAGGAGTGTGTCTAGGTTCACCAAACAGCCGCTGAATAAGTAGCACGCTCTAGATTCTGGGACTCTTGGTTCTAGTCTCTAAGTATGTTGATCAGCCTGGGGAATGGACTTAAGGACTGTCTGAGATAGTAGGTAAGACAACCATAGCACTCCAGAAGGGGTGAATTTTTGTGATTTGGCCTCAGGGCTAACACAGGAGGACAAGACATGCCCAAAAGGAGATGCTCCAGTGGTTGGTTAGAGAGACTGTTAATTGTATGTTTCACTGTACTGTATTGAACGTGGGTGGCAATATAAGTACAATAGCCAAAAAGGTCTAGATACAAAAATTACATAAGGAAGCCAGTCAGGGTCTGGGAGGAGGGAAAAATACTTCTTGGCAGTGTATAATTTTTCAGGCAAGCACTGACATACTACAGAATTGAAGTCATCAAACTCTATACCCATGGAAATACAATATCCTATTGATTATGACAGAATATGAGAAAACACATTCAGAAGATGATGCACATAAACTGAGATGTTAGGGATTCATATGAAGTTTTCCAGGAAGTCAGATCGCCTCGCTGGAGTGGTACATGTAAAATTAATTATCTTGTATACTGTAGCATATTGATCTGTGGGACATTGGGTGTGTTGTTTTAACCAGCATTGGGAGAAGTATTTATAGGCAAGGGAAATGACAGCTACTTACTTTTCCTGAAATTGGATGACAGGATAAAAAGATAAATCCAGATCAAATATATTTTTTCTCCTATTTAGTCTTTTAGGTACCCTACCATAAAGACTTGTATGTACATGAATATGAATGCCCCAAAGTAATACAAATCAGTCTTGTGCTTTCATATTGAAAATTAATATGCTGTGCTGGACTCTGCCGTGTGGCATATGACATTGTCAGAATACTTACAAAGTTGCTAGGGGCTGAATGGTTACATAGTTAAACCATGACAAGTCTGATCTAAAACTGTACATCAGCCTCTCTTTCCCCATTGTCTCTCATAGTCGCACTCTCTCACAGACTCCTTTTCCTCAGAACGTGTATTTCCTTGTTGTAATAGTTATTGTATATTAATGAGCCAGACAGAGAACTGAAGCTCTCATACACTCACATAACATATGAAAAACAACTGAGAAATAAAGATTTTTGTGCTGCCATGGAGCGTGAAGAGGGATTACAGGAGAAGAGAGACAGTGTAGGAGGGACTGGGGGATTCAGCCTGAATAGCACTAGCTTCTGTGAACCCTCAGAAAGACTTTTTCCCCCCCAAGGAGCAAATCTCCTTTCTTGGAGAGAAAGTAAATAAGGAACACCCAGAGGCTTAAACTCCTTGGGTGCTCCAGAGCTGGAGCACCCACAGAGAAAAATTAAGCGAGTGCTCAACACACACTGGACACAGTGCCTCCTCTACACTTCCAGTGCTTCTCACCTTCAGTTGGCCCCACTGGCCAATTTCTCCCACATCATTTGAGTGACCCCCCCTTTTCCATGGACCAGTTATTTCACAGCACTTGGGAGACTCCAGGAGGGAGTGATTGGAGCAGGATACAGCACACTCTGGAGAAGCTATGGATAAGAGACTGAGTAGGTGGAGCTAGGGTTTGGGAGAACGGATGGATTGGGGGAGAGTACAGAGAGCAAGCACAGACCATCTAGAGGGGAATTGGATGCCTATGACTCCTACGAGAATGATACTAAGGAAAGTTGGGGAAGAACCTCATAGCTTCCAAATAAAGGCTGATTTCCGCTAAATTACCAACACAAAACTATCTTAAAGGAAGATGAAGGTAGCAAAGGCAGTCACCACAGTTAGGAAACGCGAATCTGGTCAGCTCTAGGAGCTATGAGAAGCATGTTCATTTGCTCTGTGAGGATGGCACGTGGGGTCACTGAAATACAGGAGTGGAAGGAAACTTGATAGGTGACCTGGTCCAGTCCCCTGCACTGTGGCAAGCCAGTGCATCCTTGGCAGGTGTTTGTTCAACCTGTTTTACATGCCTTCAGTGTGGCGATTCCATGACCTTCCTAGGTCATTTCTTCTGGTGGCCATGAGTTCTCCATTCCTGAAGCACCTTGGAGTCGGCACCTCTCCTTAGCGTGATGCTTTACATTTGTCCCTATTTAATTTATCCTATTTGTTTCAGACCATTTCTTCAGTTTTCCAAGATCAGTCCTGGAACCTTTCCTTGCAACAAAGCCCGCTGCCAGCTTTGTCCACATATCTTCCCTTGAAATACCATCACTGGACCTAACCAGCTTACTCACAGAATCACGGGCACTTTCTCATGCTCCTCTGCTAACATCATATGTGCCAACAATGCCCAGATACTTTGTATATTGGACAGACTTCTAACTCCCTTAGACAAAGGGTTAATGGGCACAAAACAGACATCAAAACACTCCAGATCCACAAACCAGTTAGTCAACTTTTTAATGGAATGGGGCATTCTGTTAATGACTTAAGAGTATGCATGTTACTGAAAAAAAAATTCGCACTGCTATTCAAAGAGAAACAGCTGAGCTGTCTTTTATATTCCAATTCGGCATATTAACATGTGGTTTGAACTGGGATGGGAATTTTCTGAGTCACTATGGGGGCTCGTCTGCATACTTGGCTAAATCTATTCTTGACCATTCCCTCCACCTATCCCTTCACTCTCTGATTTGCTCATTTTGATCATTCTTTTCTGATTTGTCCTCCTTGATTACTGTTTTTGGTTCTCTGTGCCTTAAATATTGAGTCTGCTCTGGTCTGGATATGGTCTGAAGAAGTGGGCCTGTCCCACGAAAGCTGACATAATAAATTATTTTACTAGTCTTTAAAGTGCTGTTTGACTGCTTTTTGTTTTGAAAAAAGACAGTTAACACCTAGGACATTGTTTCACTTTCTGTTGTCTTTCCTTCTTCACAGAACAAGGGTGGGCCCATTACTCATTCCTTTGATTCTAATGTGTTTGTAAAATGTTTTCTTTTCACCCTTTATCCTTCACTAGTTTAATCTCATTTTTCTTCCTGGCCTTTCTGATTTTGTACCCTACATTTTTGTGGTGTTTTTCAATTCTTATCTTTCATAATTTAACCTAGTTTGCACTGTTAGAACTTCAGATTATTGAAGATCCCTCGATTAAGCCAAGTGGTCCCTTATACTACTTTCTATTTTTCCTACCCATTGGGTTAGTTTGCTTTTGTGCCCTTATGCCTCTCTCAAAAAAAACTGGTAATGCTCCTCAAGTTTTTTTTTCCTTTAGACTTGAATTTCAAAGGATTTGCTGAAGTCTGTGTTCTTCAAATCTGTTGTCTTTATTCTCCTGTTTGCTCTCCTGTCACTGTTCCTAGAGATCAAGAACTACGTCACTTGAAGAGCAACGAAGGGTCCTGTGGCACCTTATAGACTAACAGAAAAGTTTTGAGCATGAGCTTTCGTGAGCACAGACTCACTTCTTCAGATGCTGGAGTCTGTGCTCACGAAAGCTCATGCTCAAAACTTTTCTGTTAGTCTGTAAGGTGCCACAGGACCCTTCGTTACTGTTACAGATCCAGACTAACACGGCTACCCCTCCGATACTTGATCATTTAAAGACTGCTTTCTTCCAAGTTGACTCCTTTAAATTCTCAACTATTTCCCTATTTATCAGACTCAAATCTAGATCAGCCTCTCCTTTAGCTGCCTTCCCCACCTTCTGTAATAGAAATAATCTCCAATGCCTTCCAAGAAACTTTTGTGTAATCTGTCCTCCTGTATAATATTTTCAGCACACTAAGTGGTTGAAGTTCCCCATTACCACCAGGACCTGTGTTTTAGATGACTGTTGTTTGCTTTAAAACAAGCCTCATTTAGCTCTTCTTCCAAGCTAAAGTTATATGCAGTAGACACCACTCATGAGATCACTTTTGGGAATATCATCTCTTCCATTTTTTTTCTATGTATCATTCTTGTAACAAGCTCTATCCTTCTCTTCCAATATTCCAATCATGAATTATCCTACCTAGTTGTTCTGGTGCCAATTATGTCATAATTGTGATTATGCACTATTTGTAGTTCTTGATAAAGTGTATGAAGTCTGGTCAGCACTAGGAGCTGTGGCAGGTTTCAGCAGGCTCAGCAAGGATAGAATCTTCAGAAATTTTAGCTACAGATGTGTAAAAGCTAGTTTCTCCACAGGTGAATAATTTAGCCAAAATACTGGTAGATTTTCGGTCGGACAACAAAAAAGCACATCTCTGATGCACAGGCAAGGTTCCTGCTAAATTTCAAGTCACTGCCCAAAGCATGGTGACACTTAGAGCTTTTCCAGGGAAATGTTGCCAGAATATGTTGGACAAAGCAATACACTTTTCCCTATGCTATCTTTTGGAAACAGCTAAATTGTTTTGGGTGAAACTATCCAAAACATTTGAATTGGAGGCAAAAACGCAGTATGTAAAATTTCATCCAGAATGACAGTTTGCCAAAGTTGTATAAGCACTTGAAAAGAAGGCCTTATAAAGGGGAAGTCCTGCCCATCTGTAGTAATAGGTGACCCTACTATACTCTTTTATAGTTATTTATAATTGTAGACTCCAGGCCAATCCTGTAGGGTGGACAAGACTACTCATGGAATGGAAAACCTGAAAAGCTTGGAGAGAGAAATGGAGAGAGAGAAGTTACATTTTAAAAAGCTTAATTTAAAAAAAAAACCATCTTTCTTGATGCTTAAGATATAGCACCTGAAATGTGTGCTGCTAGCAAATGCCCAGAGTTTCAGAAATGTTTCATGTACACTTTGAACCTCTGTAGTCTGGAACCCTTGGCGCCTGCCCAGTGCCAAATGAGAGAATTTGCCAGACAATGGGAGGTAAATATTGCCTAGCAGCACTCCCAACACTTTCAATGTTTACTGATCTTTTAGAGGCATTTAGGGATAAGTTACTGCTAAATTACAGCACAGAACACTGAGAATAAAAAAATCCACCACGTCTGTGAAAGGCGGACATATAAATAGTGGTAGTTTTCTAACATGCTTTTACACTAATGCTAGGAGTCTGTCTAATAAGATGGGTGAACTGGAGTACCTCATATCAAAGGAGGAAGTTGACATAATAGGCATCTCAGAAACATGGTGGAATGAGGACAATCAGTGGGACACTATCATACCGGGATATAAATTATATCGGAAAGACAGAACAGGTCGTGCGGGTGGAGGAGTGGTACTATATGTGAAGGATAATATACAATCAAATGAAGTAAAAATCCTAAAGGAATCAAAATGTTCCATAGAATCATTATGGATAACAATTCATTCCTCTAATATGAATATGGCATTAGGAATATATTACCGACCACCTAACCAGGACAGTGATAGTGATGCTGAAATGTTAAGGGAGATTAGAGAGGCTATCAAAATAAAAAACACAGTAATAATAGGAGATTTCAATTATCCCCATATTGATTGGGTGCATGTCACCTCAGGACGGGATTCAGAGATTAAATTTCTTGATGCCTTAAATGACTGCTTCTTGGAGCAGCTAGTACAGGAACCCACAAGGGGAGAGTCGATTCTCGATCTAGTCTTGACTGGAACGCAGGATCTGGTCCAAGAGGTAACTGTTACTGGACCGCTTGGAAATAGTGACCACAATATAATAACTTTTAATATTCTTGTGTTGGGAAGAACACCGCAGCGGTCAAACACTCTGGCATTTAATTTCAAAAAGGGGAATTACACTAAAATGAGGAAGCTAGTTAAACAGAAACTAAAAGGTAGAGTAATTAAACTAAAATCCCTGGAAGCTGCATGGAAACTGTTTAAAGACACTATACTAGAGGCCCAACTTAAATGTATACCCCAAATAAAAAAACACAGTAGGAGACCTAACAAAGAACCACCATGGCTTAACAGCCATGTTAAAAAGGCAGTGAGAGAGAAAAGGGCAACTTTTAAAAAATGGAAGTCAAATCCTAATGAGGAAAATAGAAAGGAACATAAACACTCCCAAATTAACTGTCATAATGTAGTAAGAAAAGCCAAAAAAGAGTTTGAGGAACAGCTAGCCAAAAATTCAAAAAACAATAGTAAAATGTTTTTTAAATACATTAGAAGCAGGAAGCCTGCTAAAAAAGCAGTGGGGCCCTTGGATGATAAAGATATAAAAGGAGCGATCAAGGAAGACAGTGCCATTGCGGAGCGATTAAATGATTTCTTTGCTTCAGTCTTCACGGCTGAAGATGTTACAGAGGTTCCTAAATCTGAGCCAGCCTTTTTAGGCGACAAATCTGAGGAACTCACTCAGATTGAAGTGACATTAGAGGAGGTTTTGGAATTAATTGATAAGCTGAATAGTAACAAGTCTCCAGGACCAGATGGCATTCACCCAAGGGTTCTGAAAGAACTCAAATGTGAAATTGCGGAGTTATTAACAGTGGTTTGTAACCTATCCTTTAAATCCACTTTGGTACCAAATGACTGGAAGACGGCCAATATAACACCAATATTTAAAAAAGGCTCTAGAGGAGATCCTGGCAATTACAGACCGATAAGTTTAACATCAGTACCAGGTAAATTAGTGGAAACACTAGTAAAGAGTAAAATTGCAAGGCACATAGAAGAGCACGAATTGTTGGGCAAAAGTCAGCATGGTTTCTGCAGAGGGAAGTCGTGTCTGTCTAATCTATTAGAATTCTTTGAAGGGGTTAATAAACATGCGGACAAGGGGCACCCAGTGGACATAATATACCTAGATTTCCAGAAAGCCTTTGACACGGTCCCACACCAAAGGCTTTTATGTAAATTAGGTGGTCATGGGATAGGAGGAAAGGTCCTTTCATGGATCGGGAATTGGTTAAAAGACAGAAAACAAAGGGTTGGAATAAATGGTAAATTTTCACAATGGAGGGGGGTAACTAGTGGTGTTCCCCAGGGCTCAGTCCTGGGACCGATCCTGTTCAACTTGTTCATCAATGATCTAGAAAATGAGGTAAGCAGTGAGGTGGCAAAGTTTGCAGATGACACCAAGTTGTTCAGGACAGTCAAAAGCAAAAGGGATTGTGAAGAACTACAAAAAGATCTCAGCAAACTGAGTGATTGGGCAGCAAAATGGCAAATGAAATTTAATGTGGGTAAGTGTAAGGTAATGCATGTTGGAAAAAATAACCCAAATTACACGTACTACATGATGGGGTCAAATTTAGCTACGACAGATCAGGAAAGGGATCTTGGAGTTATAGTGGATAGTTCTCTGAAGACATCCACGCAGTGTGCAGCGGCAGTTAGTAAGGCAAATAGGATGTTAGGAATTATTAAAAAAGGGATCGATAATAAGACAAAAGATATCATACTTCCCCTATATAAAACTATGGTACGCCCACATCTCGAGTACTGCGTGCAGATGTGGTCTCCTCACCTCAAAAAAGATATATTGGCATTAGAAAAGGTTCAGAAAAGGGCGACTAAGATGATTAGGGGCTTGGAAAGGGTCCCATATGGGGAGAGGCTAGAGAGACTGGGACTTTTCAGTTTGGAAAAGAGGCGATTGAGGGGCGATATGATAGAGGTATATAAAATCATGAATGGTGTGGAGAAAGTGAATATAGAAAAATTATTTACCTTTTCCCATAATACAAGAACTAGGGGACACCAAATGAAATTGATGGGTAGTAGGTTCAAAACTAATAAAAGGAAATTTTTCTTCACACAGCGCACAGTCAACCTGTGGAACTCCTTGCCCGAGGAGGCTGTGAAGGCCAGGACTCTATTAGGGTTTAAAAAAGAGCTTGATAAATTTTTGCAGGTCAGGTCCATAAATGGCTATTAGCCAGGGATAAAGTATGGTGCCCTAGCCTTCATAACAAGGGCAGGAGATGGATGGCAGGAGATAAATCACTTGTCTTCTGTTCTCCTCTCTGGGGCACCTGGCATTGGCCACCGTCGGCAGATGGGATGCTGGGCTTGATGGACCTTTGGTCTGACCCAGTATGGCCATTCTTATGTTCTTATGTTCTTATGTTCTTATGAGAGCCAGGACTGGTGGCTGTAAACAAATTTTATGGAGCCATGGGAAACTTCGCTATACACATGATAAGTGGTCATCTGGTGCACTAAAATCATGCTGCTTGATGGATGTTGCCAGACAAGAGAGTGCTGGAGTAGAGAGGTTCAGTCTGTGGGGCTATTTATTCCCAAACCCCACAATTATTTCTTTCTGTCAATATTAACCTTTCAGTTCAATGAATTGTAAAATTGTACTAAATAGAAGTCAGTGTTATGCCTAAAATACATTTTGACAAGACTTTCTACTAAATTGGTGAACTGAGTTAATTGGGTCTGATACATAGGTCATAATGAACTTTTCAATTATTTAAATGTTTCAGTGAAAAAAAAAGGCTACACGTGGCCAGGGATTTCTATAAAATAGCCTGTCAATTTAAATGCAGTCAAGGTTAAAGTCATATTGCAATTTATTATTTATGTTATAGATTGAGCTATAGTTCATTTACTGAATAAGAGTTCCTTTATGTTTTTGTTCCTTTCCCTCCACCTTCACAACCAAGGAACATGAGGTTCACCAAAAAACTGATAGCCACTCTCAAGAAAAATTCTGAAAAGGAAGCATTCAGAAAGAATTGTTGTGGCTGCTTCTGTTTCATAATTTCCCAGCATCATTGTTTTTAATTCTGTTTCACAAGGCTTCAGAAACCTCAGATATGGAAAAATGAGTTATCCTTTGATTTTTAAAAAAATTATATAGGGCACTTTGTACATTTATTTGGTCTATAGTATTGCATATGTGCAAACATTGAGCAACGTTTACAGGTTAGAAGTAAGCAGTGCTGTCCTTTATTTTTCACTTTTAATGGTTGAATCAGAAACACATTAACCAGAAAGGTAACTTAGGCTACACAGTTTATTTCGCCACTGAAGTAAGATGATACTCAAAGAATGTAGTGAGCTAAATTTATAACAATAAAATGTTAATTGCACTTAAAATATTTACATGCTATGCCTATTTGTTGATGGATCAGTTTATTCCAATCAGCTATTTATTACAATATAGCAGAGTTTGTTTTGTTATCTGTCCGAGAATTTTGCATTCATAAAAACCCTTGAAGTAGTAAGTACAGTAGTGGCATAATTACAAATATTGCTATAATCAGGAAAAGCACTATTTCCTTTGGGTTCACTGCTATCCATCAGAACATGCTAGACTTGTTCTGTTTGCTGATTTATTTTTAATGTCTTTTGTTTTCTTTATGTATCTTAAAATGATTTCAAAGGATCTCACAAGTAATGGTCTCTTTAGGGTTTTTCATCCTAACCCCTTAGATGATGGATCAGCCAATGTGGTTTAAAAATTCCTTTCACTCAATCTGCTTTCTTATTAAAGTGTCCAAAAGCCATACAATTAGAGTATTTATCACGGTACATTCAGCGATCATACACAAGTGAAAGTAGGGCCACTTTTTGGTGATGAAGAACAACTGACCATTTGGGGACTTCAAATAAGCCATTTTGCCTTGGGTTTATTTATATTCTCCAGAAGAAATCATATTTGCTAACCTTTCCAATGGTGAAAAGGTGTTTAGGCCTTGTCTACATGACATTTGTTCCTTTAAAGCTTTCCACTTGCAGCAGAACAACTTTAAATGCCATTTAAACCATAAGACTCCAAGCTTCTTTGCAACAAAGTCTCTCGACAGCAGATAGAAAAATTTAGAGCATCAATTAAAGAGCTTTTCACCAGCTGTGGGAAGGTCAGTCATGCAAAAACTGTATGATTGAATTAATGTCCCTGTTCTTTGTTTAGTCCCTTCTTCCAACCAAATCTCCATCTCTGGTTTCCTGGTCCCAAAATTAGGTTATGTTACATACATATAAGCATGATAGGCAGTAAGTGGTGGATCAAGCATGATGTTTATATTGAAATTTACCCTTTAATCTTTGTGTTGCTCAGGGAAATATTCTTCTGTAATCCAACCTTTAACTTCACCAAGTTTCCATATAGGAATACATGTATGTATGTTTGTGTGAGAGACTTAGAATAACTGGAACTGTCATGTCATTTAAAAGGTCTAAGCCCAAATTTGGGGCAGCAATGCTTCATGAGTGTCGCAGCAACAAGGGCATCTACATATGTCATATTAAATTAGTGTGTCAATAAAACTTTGAAAATCAGACCTCTCTCCACAGCCAACTGCTAGCTGTGCCTGCAGCAGGGAGAGTTCGCTGCTTGTAAGGAGATGCCTGAGATGAGCATCCCCCAGATCCAGCACCCTGAAACCTCTCCTGCTGCACACCCCATCTGTGGGTAGGTCTATGAAGCAAACTTATTTTGAAATAACAGCCATTATTTCAAACTAACTATCCTAGCGTCTACACAAAGCAACTGCTATTTTAAAATAATTGTGTATTGTCTTCCAGGGAAGGGAAATGATGTTTTAGTCCTGATACTAAATTAAACACTATGTAGTATCTCCACCAGTTGTGCTTTACCTATGTAAGACTAATTCAGGCAACTGAATTTAAGGGGAAACCTGCCATTTACTCCTGCTTTCCATATTTGGTCCCAACTTCATATGGCTGTAGGGTTACCAGATATACAGATATTAAGGGCTTTTTCTTATAAAGGCAACTATTACCTCCCTTTCCTGATTTTTCACACTTGCTTTCTGGACACCTTATACAACCTGAATGAGCTATAAGAACTTCTAAGAGACTCTGTATAGCTTCATATACATTAAATGGCAACTTATATGTCTAATCTCACAGAACCTTGCTGGACCCCAGGGGACAGCTGTGGAATCTGGGAATCTTCTATCTCTAGTTTGTGAAAGCTCCCATTTCTAGCCGTGTGGTTATAAGGCTTAACAGTCGAGACACATGTACATATTACGTCTCAGAAAAATTGCTACTGAAGCAGGGCTGAATCTTAATGATTTTTGGTATTAGATGGGAGTTATATTGGAAGGTGAGGAATTGTCATTGCTCATAGGTTGATTTTTTTTAAATATGATGGCTGTTTAAAGCTGATGAAATGTTTGTTTCCAAAGGGCAGAGATATTCAGTTACAAGGCAGGTGAGGCAACAACAAATATTTGAAAAAAATAATTTATTACGTGGTTAAACAATTAATCATAAAGTTACTATTTTTACGTGTGCATGTGTTACATTCAAAAATAGATAAACAGTTTGAGGGTTGCAAAGTTAAGCAATCAAAAGTTAGAAAATGGCCACAGTAAAATTTTCTAGGCAACCTTAATTAAACCCCCTTGTATTTATGCATTATGATATGGCCTTTAATTGTATGATCACAAATCCCTTCTCAGGACTCCTACTTCATTCAGTTCACAAGACAGACTCTGCTCTTGGAATAAGTCTGAATTGTAAAGAATGCCATGCTAGAGGATTAGGTTTTATTCCTGCCTCTATCACAGTATAATGTATAATGCTGAGCAACTTGCTTAAACCATACTTTTCACAGCTAGTTACTAAATGTGTGCTCCTCTCTTGTGAGGTACCCATTGGGAGACATTTTGAGTATGAGTTGCAGAGGTAATGAGCACTCACAGGTGTCACTAAGTTCTGTTGGATCTCTGCTCTGAATCTATGAAGTGCTATAGAATACCCCAAGTTGTTTAAAAAAAAACAAACAACCCTACGTTTCTCATATTGGGCACTCCAAAATTGTTGATATAACAATTTTTTGGCTTTTTTTTTAATCTGTGCTTTATGTATAAAATGGGAATATGTCCTCATGAAGAGGGGTGTTCTGCAGATCAGTTCATTGTTTGCAAAGTATAATTTGTTTTATGCATAAAAATGTTGAGTGCAACACAGAAAGCTACATGGGGAAATTAATGATTATGTATTTGTTTCTAAATGTACATAGGCTGCCTGGTTTTAAAGCCCAATTGGTGTGGGGGTTTCTGGTCAAGGGGAGCTTCAGAGCCAGCTCTTGATGAGGGGGAAGTGTGTACAGCTGCCTAGCTGTGCCTGCAGCAGGGAGAGTCTGTGGCTTGCAAGGAGATGCCTGAGATGAGCATCCCCCAGATCCAGCACTGTGAAACCTCTCCTGCTGCACACCCCATCTGAGGGTAGGTCTACACAGCAAAGTTATTTTGAAACAACAGCCATTATTTCAAAATAACTATCCTAGTGTCTATACAGAGCAACTTCTATTTTAAAATAATTGGTAAACTGAGGCATATTTTGAAATTTGATAAACCTCATTTTACAGGGAATTGCACCTTTTTCAAAACAGCTATTTTGAAATAGATGCTGTTAAGACAGGGAATAGAGCCTATTTCAGAACAAGCCATAGTGCATGAGTATTGGGACACCTTACCTGGTTTATTATGAGTTCTGGTTAGGCCGAACCATAGGATTCTGCACTGAATGTTATTTTGGTTCAAACTAAGAGCAAAGCTGAAAAGGACAATTTACTCTCAACATTCAACTGCCCTTCCACTTAGTTTTCTGTTAGCCGGTGGCCGGGTAATGTGCGGTGAGGTACTCCCCTGGGTCCTAAGCAACCCAGTTTTTTACTGTTAGAGCAGGCAGCTCCTAGCACTCTCACCCACTGCCAGGCTGTAGTAACCAAATGGTTAAAGTTCTTTTTGTTGTGCCGGCTGTGTTGCAGTGACAAAAGGGTTAACAGCAGTCAGGTTCAGAGCTTAACTAGTTACAAGTTTATTAAGCTACAGTTATAAGCGTGTGGTTACAAAAGGCTATTGTTTACGTCTTATATGCTAGCAAAGTACAGGTGTTAACAAGTTACGTTACAATCCAATGCAAAGATATCTGTTACCATCTAACACAATGATATCTTGACACAACGACATCTAGTTACAGAGCTCTAATTCTTTAGCTGTGCACAAAAAAAGTCAGAGACCTAGCATGGGTGTATCTTACCCTCTCTGCGTCTCTCGATACCAGCGTAGCCAAGCCGGATCGGTCACTCAATTCTGCGGAAAGACGAATACGAGGTTGGGCGTCCCAGTTGTGGACCTCGGGAGGCAATCACCTGACCCGACCAGCAGGTAGTTGGTGGAATGCACTCAAAGTTAGAGTTCTGCTGGGCCCACCTTTTATACCCCTTTGGGTTACATATTCTCTTTCTTATCTATGGTGCCAGATCATACTGGTCTGTCTTTGTGACGCCAGTTTGTTACAAGGGCATTTCTCACTTAATTTGCACTTGTAAGACAGGAGATAAGCAATTTGAGAGTACAGGACATTCTTTTGTGTGGGCGGGGCACTTCCCCTTCTGGGATGGTTGTGTGTGTACATCATATTGATCAATGCCAGCTGGGGTGATTTCTTGAGGGTCCCCCCCCCCTCTCTTGTTGACAGTTTGGCCTGTTAGCCTTCTATCCGTACTTTCTGCTTCTCAGGGTCATGATAAGCTAGCACATCTGGGCCTCAGTGAGGGCATCAAAGACTGTGCTGTCAGCAGCCGTTTCTGTGCCCTGTGTGCTTCTCAGTGGGGGTGGGGGCAGCGAGCAAGCTGGCTTGTAAGGGGGAGATTTTGTCTGGCTACATTTTCCTGGCAAGCAGTCGTGTATATATCATGAAAAAACTCCATTTATAACAGCGGTTTCCAACCTTTATGAGACCACGACCCATTTTGACACTTCAGTAAAACTTTGTGATCCAAGACAATTCAAAACTCTGTGTGTGTGTGTGTGTGAGAGAGAGAGAGAGAGAGATATTTCGTCCTCACAACCCCAAGCTGTCTCCCTACCCCCAGGCTTCTACCTCTCATAGCCCAAAACCACCCCCTGCCCAATTTACCGCACGTGAGTTCCACTGTTGCCCTTCCATTGCTCCTTTGCTGGGCCACCGCCACTTCCTCTTCCTGGCTTTCTCTCCCCAGCCCACCTACTCCCTTCCCCCACCTGCAGTGCAGGAAGTTCCCTGTCCTGATGTGCTGTAATGGGATTCAATTTAATTGGTTTAATGGCTGTCTCTCTCCTGTTGGCCGTTAAACAAATTAAATTGAGTTCCATTTCAGAGTGACAGGGAGGGGAGTGTGAGCCAGAGGCGGAGTCAGATGGCAACATCCAAAATGTTAAATGGCTCCTTAAAGCACCACATGAGGTTCAGGGCTGCCCAGCTGACAACCCATGTTTGGACCAGGACCCAGAGGTTGGGAGTCCCTGATTTATAACCTGCAGCCTTATTTAAAAAGTCTCATCCACACATTCCTCAGTGTCTCAATTCTTCTTCAGTCCCTTTTGAGATTATATGTTTATGCATCAGTATTTCTGTATTAAAGTATACAAAACACTGTAGTGCAATGAGCAAAGCTTGAGGATCTTTTTTCAGTGCTAATCTTTGTATTGTGACGTGACGTGCTTGGAGTGGTTACACCATATTTTTTGAAGGACTCATTTTTGGACATGAAATATTGACCCTCTTGCTAGCAATAGCAATAGTAACCACTGTGCAAAGGTATGTTCACAATGAATTAAAAAAAATTCTAAGAAAAAGACTGACTTTCAAAAATTCCCTGTTGGTGTGAATTTTTCTGGAAAGGGAAAATCCAACTTTCACTATTAACGAATTGTAAAGATGGACATCCCCTAAATATTTAATTTATCCATTTTTCTATTAGCTGTAACACACTCTGTTATTTCAGTTTTTGATTTACAACCTCAAATAGGCTTTGAAAAATATAATAGAACATCTTTAATTAAACCCAAAAACTGACATTCAGGGATAAATAATAATCCATCAGCTATTTAATTCTCTAACAGTACCCAAGAGAACTTGACAATCTTAATCAGTTCAGCCATTTATGACTTCATTTTAGCTTTATTTCTGCCAGGCTATTTAGCAGAGTTTATCTAAATTACAGTATCTTTTTTTTTATCACACGTCTGAAGCTGTAACACAGAAACTAATTTCAGGTGCAAAATGCAATATCTCAGAAGCACAGACATCAATGGCACAGGTGCATTAGAATGAAAAGTTACCTGTCACTAACTGATATTTGTCTCTGTAATGAGCTGAAGCAGTCAGGAATTGTGGCTATAATAAAATTAGGGGCAACCAGCAGCACAGCAGAATTCTAAATATATTAGGGAGTGTGCTGTTGTCTGTATATTATTTCCCGTTCAAACGAGCTTTAGTGGATAAAGAACTGTCTTATTAGTCTAAAGAACGCTCTAAAGCATGCCACTACACCACGTGTAGAGCTACTGAAGACTGTAATACTTGCTCTTAAAGTTGTAAATTATGCATGCTAATATGTTTCCTTTCTTAAAGAGCTAATGGCCCCAGTGATATTTTTAAATTTTAGGCTTGCAGATGTACCTGGTTCTCTCAGATTTTTTACTACCTATGAAATAATGGGAGATGGTCTAATGTTTCCCATCCCCCTCCCAGGTGCTATGCAATTCATTGTGACAGATAGGAGGGGCAGTAACCCAAGATGGGTACCTCACAGTGTATCATAAGCAGACACACTAAAACAATGTCTACCACTCTGAATTGTTTTTGTCTTGTCTTCTATATATAAATCTACTTTTTCTCCCATATCAGACAACCCTTGTTGCGGGTTGAGCATGCCCAAGGAATAGTGTGTAGAATCACTGATTCTATTCATACTAACATCATAGACCCCCTTAAATCACAATGCTACAGATCATTTTTTCATTCTGTCAACCAGCTGCCTAAATTCACTCCTCTGTCTTCTGAACATAAGCCAAAATTTGACCATATATAAGGATGGAATATTTTTAAAAATTCAGCCAGTTCTCATACAGGTTAGCAACAGTCAATTCATGTGACCACAGAGCATACTACTTTTTGATGTTTATGGCTTGGAATTTAGCTGTTTGTGAGAAAATGTAATGCATATTTATCCCTCAGTGTCTTTGTAGGCTGAAATGGCCATATAGGCAGAACGGTAAATTGGTAGAGTTAGGTAGAACTTTGTCCTTTATATTTAGGTTAAACAAAGTGGTTTGGCCATTTCTATATTATAATTTTATGACAATGAATACTAGATGAGAGAGACCTGGAGAATGTTCACTAGTTTGATTTATGTATGGTGCAAATAAGTGGCTTTTGAACATTTTACCCTGAGTGCTTTGATTTTTTTCAGTGGTACCTAGGGTGACACTCTGTAGATAGTGCTGTGGTAAGAAATGAGCATTGTGTTGGGTGTCAGGAAGCACTTGGCAAATTTCTGAATTTCTCTGTCTTCTTTTCTGCAAATTGAAATAAATGTGTGTCGCAAGGATTAATTAGTGCTTTTACAGGCCTGCTGATGGGAAGTGACAGAGAAAAGAGGGCAGCTGCCCCAAGGCCGGGAATTAAAAAGGATGTAGGGCTCCTGGCTGCTGCTGCCGCCACTAATACAGTGGTTGGAGCCTCTTTCTCTTCAAATCAGTGCTGGTGCCCTGCGTGGCACACTCAAGGCAGTGCTGAAGGTCCAGCTATATGTGGCAAGCCCCAGCCCTGCCCCTTCCACTCAAGTTCCCATCTGTTCAAGGGTTTGAAGCCAGGATCCCTCATCTTGCTCAGGGCCTGGCAAGTCTGTTGGTCATCTTGTTCTTAAGTACAATGCTTTGAACATATAAAGTGCATTGTAAATGCCAGGCAATACAAGAAGCTGTATCTCATCAGAATAAAAAGACCCAATTCTCACTGCATTTACAAGTCATAAGTCTAGTATTGTCTAGTTGCACTGATGTAAAATTTTGTGACCCAGATCCACATTTCCATTTCCAATAAATTTACAGTCTAAGGTCCTGATCTTGATTGTGTCCTGCTGCAAGTCTCACTGATGGGTCTACTGTCCCTGGACGACTAATATAGAATTGGGGCCTAGAGACTGCAAAAATAACAGAACTGGGGGTAAATGTAACAATAATGCATAATAATCTGCTTCAGAGAGGATGACTTTTTCCTAAAATAAGTAAGTTGGTAATAATTCACATCTTTAGATATTCTGGTACGGTGTTGTGGGTGTGTGTTGACATTTTGGAGTAAGCATTCTGATATTGTCAGTATTAAAACAGACAATTGCTGTGGCTGAAAGTAAAAACTTTTGAACATAATGATTCTGAGTCTGCTTTTAGAACAGTGTAAGTCAGTGGAATTACTCTGGTGTAAAACTGATGTATATGATAGCAGAACTATAGTCTCAGATGCTCAAATGATGAGTATTCAATTTCATTTTCTGCTTGATTGAAGAGTTAAAAAAATGTTCTCTAGGAAACACGGCATTGCAAAATACAAGGCTTCAAATGCTTTACAGATGGAGGCAGGTGTTAGAGTATTTTGCTAACTTTTAAATATTTAGCACAGTCATTAAATTTTACATTGCACGTATGTGTACGTTTCCAGCCAAGCAAATCCAAGCAATAGAAATTTCAGCACTTTTCCTACTTACTCTGTTTTGGTGAATCTCCCCCACGTCGGCTGTACATCCAGTGAATAAGCAAAGAGCAGCATCAGCATGGCTGCTGCTTCTAAATCAAGTCAGGAGAAAAATAAACAGATGTAAAGGTTGCCATCTCCAATGACATTTTAAATTGTGTTCAAACTTTTGGACCATCCCAGCAAGATTCCATAGCACTAACATGTTACCAATTGTTTTCTCTTTTCACAAAATAGTCTTTTAAACTTGATTTTTTTTATGGATGGAAAATTAGTGCTGAATTTTGTATAAGAGTTGAACAACCCAAGATTAATTGGTGTATTAATACTGGATTCTAAATAAAGATAGTTTATGTTGATGGTAACTAAAATCATGACTTCATTAATGTGACTTAATAGCAAATAGAATCATAGAATCATAGAATCATAGAACACTAGGACCGGAAGGGGCCTCAAGAGGCCATCGAGTCCAGTCCCCTGCCCCGACAGCAGGACCGACCACTATCTACACCATCCCTGATAGACATCTATCTAATCTGTTCTTAAATATCTCCAGCGAGGGAGATTCCACAACCTCCCTTGGCAACTTATTCCAGTACTTGACCACCCTGACAGTTAGGAACTTTTTCCTAATGTCCAACCTAAACTTCCCTTGCTGCAGTTTAAGTCCATTGCCTCTTGTTCTCTCCTCAGAGGCCAAGAAGAACAAGTTTTCTCCCTCCTTCTTATGACACCCTTTAAGATATCTGAAAACCGCTATCATGTCCCCCCTCAATCTTCTTTTTTTCAAGCTAAACAAGCCCAATTTTTTCAGCCTTTCTGCATAAGTCATGTTCTCCAGACCTTTTATCATTTTAGTTGCTCTTCTCTGGACCTTCTCTAATTTCTCCACATCTTTCTTGAATTGGGGTGCCCAGAACTGGACACAATATTCCAGCTGAGGTCGAACCAGCGCAGAGTAGAGCGGTAGAATGATTTCTCGTGTCTTGTTCACAACACACCTGCTAATTCATCCCAGAATCATGTTTGCTTTTTTTGCAACAGCATCACACTGTTGACTCATATTTAACTTGTGATCTACTAGAACCCCGAGGTCCCTTTCTGCTGTACTCCTTCCTAGACAGTCTTTTCCCATTCTGTATGTGTGAAACAGATTATTCCTTCCTAAGTGCAGCACCTTACATTTATCTTTATTAAACTTCTTCCTGTTTACTTCAGACCATTTCTCTAATTTATCTAGATCATTCTGAATTATGACCCTATCCTCCAAGGTAGTTGCAACCCCTCCCAGCTTGGTATCATCTGCAAACTTAATAAGCGTACTTTCTATACCAATATCCAAATCATTAATGAAGATATTGAACAGAACTGGTCCCAAAACAGACCCCTGCGGAACCCCACTTGTTATGCTTTTCCAGCTGGATTGAGCACCATTAACAACTACTCTCTGGGTGCGATTAGCCAGCCAGTTATGCACCCACCTTATTGCAGCGCGATTTAAGTTGGACTTGCCTAGTTTGTCGATAAGAATATTATGCGAGACCGTATCAAATGCTTTACTAAAGTCTAGGTATACCACATCCACTGCTTCTCCCTTATCTACGAGTCTCGTTATCGTGTCAAAAAAAAACTATCAGGTTGGTTTGACATGATTTGTTTTTTACAAAACCATGCTGGCTGTTCCCTATCACTTTACTACCTTCCAAGTGCTTGCAGATGACTTCCTTAACTACCTGCTCCATTATCTTTCCTGGCACAGAAGTTAAGCTTACTGGCCTGTAATTTCCTGAGTTGTTCTTATTCCCCTTTTTGTAGATGGGCACTATATTTGCCCTCTTCCAGTCTTCTTCAATCTCTCCTGTCTCCCATGACTTTCCAAAAATGAGAGCTAACGGCTCAGCTACCTCTTCTATCAGCTCCTTGAGGATTCTAGGATGCATTTCATCAGGCCCTGGTGACTTGCAGACATCTAATTTTTCCAAATGGTTTTTAACTTGTTCTTTGTTTATTTCAAAAACTAACTCTACCCCTTTTCCACCAGCATTCTCTATGTCAGGCATTCCCTCAGACTTCTCTGTGAAGACCAAAACAAAGAAGTCATTAAGCATCTCTGCCATTTCCAAGTTCCCCATTACTGTTTCTCCCTCCTCACTGAGCAATGGCCCTACCCTGTCCTTGGTCTTCCTCTTGTTTCTAATATATTTGTAAAAGGCCTTCTTGTTACCCTTTATGCCTGCAGCTAGTTGGAGCTCATTTTGTACCTTAGCCCTTCTAATTTTACTCCTGCATTCCTGTGTTATTTGCCTGTGTTCATTCTTTGTAATTTGTCCCAGTTTCCATTTTTTATAGGATTCCTTTTTCAGTTTGAGATCATGCAGGATCTCCTTGTTAAGCCAAGGCGGTCTTTGCCCATATTTACTATCTTTCCTACATAGGGGAATAGCTTGTTTTGGGGCCCTTAATAATGTCTCTTTGAAAAACTGCCAACTCTCCTCAGTTGTTTTTCCGCTCAGTTTTTCCTCCCATGAGATCTTACCTACCAGCTCTCTGAGTTTACCAAAATCTGCCTTCCTGAAATCCATCATCTGTATTTTGCTATTTTCTCTCCTACCAGTCCTTAGAATTGTGAATTCTATGATTTCATGATCACTTTCACCCAAGCAGCCTCCCACCTTCAAATTCTTGACCAAGTCCTCCTTATTTGTCAAAATCAAATCCAGAACAGTTTCTCCCCTGGTGGCTTTTTCAACTTTTTGGAATAAAAAATTGTCTCCAATGCAGTCTAAGAACTTATTGGATAGTCTGCGCCCCGCTGTATTAGTGTCCCAGCATATATCTAGATAGTTAAAGTCCCCCATCACCACCAAATCATGGGCTCTGGATGATTTTGTTGGTTGCTTAAAAAAAGCATCATCCACCTCTTCCACCTGGTTAGGTGGCCTGTAGTAGACTCCTAACAGGACATCACCCTTGTTTTTTACCCCTCTTAAACTAACCCACAGACTCTCAACACGTCCATCTCCTATGTCCATCTCCACCTCAGTCCAAGTGTGTACATTTTTTATATATAAGGCAACACCTCCCCCTTTTTTTCCCTGTCTATCTTTCCTAACCAGGCTGTAGCCTTCAATACCAACATTCCAATCGTGTATTATCCCACCAAGTTTCTGTGATGCCAATGATATCATAGTTGTATTTATTTATTAGCACTTCCAGTTCTTCCTGCTTATTACCCATACTTCTTGCATTGGTATATAGGCATCTCAGATATTGATTTGAACTTGCCCCCCAGTTTTTTCCTGGCCCTCTTTTTACTCTGACATTGTTGCCCATGCTCTCTCCTACTTCCAACTCATCTCCCAGGTTTCCATGTTCTCCACTTACCTGCGGGCTTTGCTCCCCTCTCCCCAGCAAACCTAGTTTAAAGCCCTCCTCACCAGGTTAGCAAGTCTGTGTCCGAATATAGTCTTTCCCCTCCTCGAAAGGTGAACGCCATCTCTGCCTAGCAGTCCTTCCTGAAATAGCATCCCGTGGTCGAAGAAACCGAAGACTTCCCGGCGACACCATCCACGCAGCCAGGCATTCACCTCTAGGATGCACCTGTCTCTGCCCGGGCCCCTACCCACAACAGGAAGGATTGAAGAGAATACCACCTGTGCCCCAAACCCCTTCACCCGTGCCCCCAGAGCCCTGTAGTCACTCTTGACCTGCTCAGCATTACACCTCACAGTATCATTAGTGCCCACATGGATGAGCAGCATGGGATAGTAGTGTGAGGGTTGGACAATCCTCGACAATGCCTCTGTAACATCTCGGATACGGGCCCGAGGCAGGCAGCATACCTCCCGATCCGAAATGTCAGGGCGACAGATGGGTGCCTCCGTCCCCCTCAAAAGAGAGTCTCCAACCACCACTACTCTGCGTTTCCTTCTTGCAGTGGTGGCAGGAGACTTCTCAGCCTCGGGGGTACGAGGCTTCTCCTCTTCTGTACTGGGCGACTCATCTCCCGTAGCAAGTACAGCATAACGGTTTTCCAGTACCACAGTGGGAGGGTTCTGTGCAGGGGTGCAACACTGCCTGCTGCCAGAAGTAACCAGCTGCCAGTGCCCACCCTGGCCTACCTCTTTCTCCACCAGTGGTTTATCAGCCTTCCTGTACACTGGGACAGTCACCTCAGCAGACTCCAGATGAATACCATCTAGGAACTGCTCATGGATTTGGATACTTCTCAACCTGGACGCCTCCTCCTGTAGCTCTCCCACCTGCTGCCTGAGAGATTCCACCAGCAGGCACCTATCACACGGAACGGTCCCCCCAGCCTGGATGTCTGTAACTGGAACTTGCAAGGCACAGTCCTTGCAAGGCCACACCAGGGTCTGGGTAGAGGCATCCATGGTCAGGCAGTCTGTCTGGCTACAGGCACAGGTGGAGGAGACAGCAGTAGTGGTGGCACAGGTGTTACGGGTCTTCTTGACCATCGTAGGTCTCCCTTCTGCCAAACTCCCTCTGTCAAACTCCCGCTTAAACTCCCCTGTCAGCAGCTCCCTGTCCGCTTCGCTCCCCTGGTCGCTCCTGCCTCTGGCTTTTAAAGCCTGCTAGCCTCTCTCAGGCCCTCCCCCTGTGAGTCACACAGGGGAAGGCTGCTCAAGGAAGCAAAATGTATGTTGGTGACTTAGTTTTTGAGGAGTCTTCAGCCAAATGATTACTGTTAATAGACATAGGTTCAGAGCCTGGATTTACAGAGCTCAGGAAGATACTGAAGTAGTGTGACTTTCACTAGACTCTAAGCCTCTGCATGCTGAACCTAGAATTTTCCCATGAAAGGGTGCAGAATTTCTGTTTTACTGCCTCTCTCCCCAACTTACTACATGCTCAACACACACATCTGATCTTAATCTTCCCCTGCATCCAGGAAAGCATCCCCATTTCATTCTGTTCAAGCCATCCACCCAGGCAAATTTCCGGGCATATTGGCTTGCCTTCTCATTCACCCTGTGGCTTCATTGTAGGTTGTCAGAGCCTGGCTGTGCTGTGGCCTTAAGAATAGAGTTCCTCAGTAAATCCGCAATAGAAGTAGTACATTTTTCACAAAAAACTTTTGAAAAATTATATCTTTTATATTCTTTCGGGCAATAAATTTGTAAATCAGAATTTTAAGTCAGCTCTGGAATGGAACCCTACAACCTCAGAATGTGCCTTTCTTTCCAAAGAGTAAGAACGAACCAGAAGGATAGGTTTAATAGTAATTCTCGTGGAAGCTTGAGAATTACTTTCAAGGGTTCCATTGGCAGATCTAGGACAGAGGTGCAGGTTCATCTCAGCTGACCAAATATTAGTTATAACATAAGAATGGCCATACTCAGTCAGACCCAGACCAAAGGTCCATCTAGCTCAGTCCTCTGTCTTTCGACAGTGGCCAGTGCCAGACGTGCCAGAGGAATGAACAAGGTAATAGTTAAGTGACCAGTCACCCATTCCCAGCTTCCGACAAACAGAGGCTAGGGACACCATTTCTAACTATCCTGGCTAACATCCATTGATGGAGCTATCCTTCTCAAATATACTCAGCTCTTTTTTAAATCTCTGTTAAAGTCCTGGCCTGCATGCAGAAATACTTCCTTCTGTTTGTTTTAAGATCCAGTGCTTCAAGTCTTCCCTTCAGATTTTAACCGTTTTTGCAATTTCAGTTGCATTGGCTGGATGAAGTTACTTATGAAACGAGTTTATCTTTCGTCAGAGACAAACAGAATTTCACATCTGTTTGACACTGCTGACTTTCCACTTGACTTTAAATCACAAGTGTACACTAGGCAAGCCTATGGCTATGAGATGTCAAGGTTCCCAGTATAAAACACTTTTGAGATAATTTAGAAGCACTAAAATTCATGTGGAGATTCTTAGAGAAATGATGAAATAGAAATTAGTGAGAGAGACAATCAAAATGAAATGATTTTTTCTGGTTTTCCTGCTGACAGTTTTCACATACAACTTTCATACAAGCTTTTTTCTAACTATTTTTACTGCAGTTGTTCACTGATTTTTGGTATTCAAGGATAATGAAGTAATGAAAGCAAACCTCTGCCTTGCTTTCCAAAATGAATAGAATAATAACACTTTTAGTCAACCAAAATTAAAGCTGGTCTGTTAATTTATGTTGTACCCCTTTTTTTTTAATGACACAGGAAATATAACAGATCTAGTTATACTGATCCCTTAAAATGCATTTGCAGAGTGTTTTCCACCAAGTATTAAAGCAACTTTGTTATTCGTTAGGGAATATGATAGAAATCCCATATCACACCTATCACTGCAAACCCAAAAACATGTATTCAATATATTTTTTTTAACTCTTAAGCAAAAGCATGGGGTTGTACTCTGGGGTTTTATTTTAATGTCATTCAGTAGAATGGAAGCTCCTTAGTGAAAGCAGCAAAGGAAATTTAAATATTTTTTTTTATCTTCACAAGTCAATTTGCAAATACTATTTAATAAATCATCACAACAACCTTGTATTAGTACAGGTTGAACCACTCTAACCTTTCTCATCCAGCATGATTTTAGTTAGCCAGACGACCACTTATCATGGGTGTGGCCAAATTTCCCATTTATGGCCACCAGGTTTGTGTCTTAGTATTCGGTGCTGTTACTTAGCCATAATTTACCCCTAAATATCTTCTAAGAGCCCAGTATCACAGAGGTAGCCATGTTAGTCTGTAGCTTCGAGAACAATAAAAAGTCGTGTGGCATCTTATAGACTAACGTCTTTGCCCACGAAAGATTATGCTCCAAAATATCTGTTAGTCAAAAGGTGCCACAAGACTTTTGGTTGTTTTCTAAGAGCCCAGTAAGCAGTGCAAGTGTTGGGAATGCTGCTAAACAGTATTGACCTCCTGTGGTTTGGCAAATTCTGTGGTTTGGATCCAGTTAGGTCACTCCAGGTGCCAGTCTAGAGAAATTGAAGCTGTAATAATCCTGCTGAAGGAGGTGACATGGCTGCTGTGAACCAGGGATACTGGAGTCTATCTCAGGACAAGATTTGGGTGATTTTTCTCTTTGATGCATCTGACAAAGTGAATCTTTGCCCACAAAAGTGTATGCTCCAATAAATCTGTTAGTCTATAAAGTGCCACAGAACTTCTCATTGTGACTGTAAAAAGTCACCAAATGTTACAGAATTGTGGGAGGTGGAAATACTGCAGTGGTTCTTAGCTCTCACTCACCAGCACAGACAACCCTAAACAATTCAAAAGGTGAGGCTGTATCTGACATTCCAACCACCCCAGCAGTTGCCTCTAGTCTCCATCTTCTACCTCTTGCCTACTGCAATACTTGGATATCCTCCAATGTGCCTAGCATCTTTCCTGCCTTATACGTTTCTTGATTTGGGTACCATTTCAGCCTGCCCACCACTACATGCCAGAGTTTGTGGATGGATACAGGTAAGTCTCCATAGACTCAGTCATTCAATGAGGTTGCTCGGAATTCATAGCAGGATAAGGCCTATCTCTGATCCCTAAAAGTGATCCTGTGAGAACCAAATTGTGTTAGTTCAGTGTGGGCAATATGGGCAGCTTTACCTACTGCCATCTGTGTTTTTATTCTCTGGGGCTACATCTACACTACAGGTCCTGTGGCACCTTATAGACTAACAGAAAAGTTTAGAGCATGAGCTTTCGTGAGTTAACTCACTTCTTCAGATGCTGGTCCTGGAAATCTGCAAGGCCAGGTATAAATAGGCCAGAGCAAGGCTGGGGATAACGAGGTTAGCTCAGTCAGGAAGGCTGAGTTGTATTGTCATCAGTAGATCTGGAGGTGTGAACTCCAAGAGAGGGGAAGCTGCTTTTGTATTTAGCCAGCCATTCACAGTCTTTGTTTAATCCTGAGCTGAGGGTATTGAATTTGCAGATGAATTGTAGCTCAGCAATTTCTCTTTGGAGTCTGGTCTTGAAATTTCTTTGCTGCAGAATAGCTACTTTTAAATCTGCTACTGTGTGTCCTGGGAGATTGAAGTGCTCTCCTATGGGTTTTTGTATATTGCCATTTCTGATGTCTGATTTGTGTGCATTTATTCTTTTACGTAGAGACTGTCCAGTTTGTCCGATGTATATGGCAGAGGGGCATTGCTGGCACATGATGGCATAAATTACATTGGTAGATGTGCAGCTGAATGAGCCCACGATGGTGTGGCTGATCCGGTTAGGTCCTGTAATGATGTTGCTGGTGTGTATATGTGGGCAGAGCTGGCAACGAGGTTTGTTGCATGGATGGGTCCCTGAGATAGAGTGACTGTGGTGCGGTGTATAGTTGCTTGTTAGGATTTGTTTTAGGTTGGCAGGTTGTCTGTGAGCAATGATAGGTCTGCCTCCCAAGGCCTGTGAAAGTGTGGGATCATTGTCCAGGATGGGTTGTAGATCGCTGATGATGTGCTGTAGAGGTTTTAGCTGAGGACTGTAGGTGATGGCTAGTGGTGTTCTGTTGGTTTCTCTCTTGGGCTTGTCCTGTAGTAGGAGGCTTCGTGGCACACGTCTGGCTCTGTTGATTTGTTTTCTCACTTCCTCAGGTGGGTATTGCAGTCTCAAGAATGCTTGGTGCAGATCCCGTAGGTGTTTGTCTCTGTCGGAGGGGTTGGAACAAATGCGGTTATATCTAAGTGCTTGGCTGTAAACAATGGATCGTGTGGTGTGTCTGGGATGGAAGCTGGAGGCATGAAGGTAGGCGTAGCGGTCAGTGGGTTTATGGTACAGGGTGGTACTGATGTGTCCATTGTGTATAAGCACGGTAGTGTCAAGGAAGTGGATCTCCTGTGTAGATTGGTCCAGGCTGAGCTTGATGTTGGGGTGGAAGTCGTTGAAGTCCCGGTGGAATTCCTCCAGAGTCTCCTTCCCATGGGTCCAGATGATGAAGATGTCGTCAATGTAGCGTAAATAGAGCCGGGGTGTTAGTGGACGAGAGTTGAGGAAGCGTTGTTCTAGGTCATCCATGAAAATATTGGCATATTGAGGGGCCATGTGGGTACCCATAGCTGTGCCGCTGATTTGAAGGTATATATTGTCACTGAATCTGAAATAGTTATGTGTGAGTATAAAGTTGCAGAGCTCAGCCACCAGATGTGCTGTAGCATCATCAGGGATACTGTTCCGGACAGCATTTATTCCATCCATTTATACCTGGCCTTGCAGATTTCCAGGACCAGCATCTGAAGAAGTGAGTTAACTCACGAAAGCTCATGCTCTAAACTTTTCTGTTAGTCTATAAGGTGCCACAGGACCCTTCGTTGCTGCTACAGATCCAGACTAACACGGCTACCCCTCTGATATCTACACTACAGTGATCTTTCGAAAGAAGGTTGTTTTTTTTTTTGGAAGAGATCTTCCAGAAGTTTTTTTGAAAGAGCACATCAACGCACAAAAAAGCAGATCAAAACATTGATCTTCTCTTTTAATAGAGAACATCCATACAGCCCCTGCTCTTTCAAAAAAAAAATGAGCGAGAGATTTAAAAACCCGGCTCTGTGATAACTGTTCTTTCAAAAAAAAAAGAAGTGTGTGTGTGTGTGTGTGTACATATATATATATATATATATATATATATATATATATATATAAAATATGCATGAGGAGCACCTACACACAATTTTTTCAATAGAAGCTTTTGAAAGAAGGTGCTCCTCCTGATCTGGGAGTGGAAGAGAGCTTCCAGAAGAAGACCTGCATTCTTTCAATTTCAGATTAAAAGTATGCTTTCTATGTAGACATTTCACATGTTCTTTTGGAAAAGGGATGGGTTTTCTGAAAGACCTTGCTCGTGTAGATGCAGCCTCTGTGTATAGAGGGTTTAATTTGCTTAGGCTATCAGTCTGGTATATTCTTGAAGAACAAAATTCACTTCTTTTTAAAAGTAGATGAGGCAGGAGAAACCTGCCTGATGTGATCACAAGGAAGAACTGTGTTTCTGAACAAGTAAAAGCTTTTTCCGCCCTTTGTTGCTTCTTTCTCAAAAAAAGGTAATTAAAGGGCTTGAGCTGATCTTTGAGAAACTTCATGAAGCTTTGTAGATCTGTTCACGTTTTTCAAATGAAAAGAAGATTCTCCCGGGTGTTGTGTGAAGCTATCAATTATCCAGCAAATATAACTGTACAAGGCAAAATGCCGATTTTCAACCTAGGAAAATTAGCTTTCTCCTTTAAAAAAAAAAAAGGTAGTTTTAAGAAACATTCAGATCCGGTGTTCTACTAATTATGTTTCAGACCGACAATTTATTATTGGATCTAATAATTCAAAGTGCTTTAAATCCAGTGGTGTTGATAACATACAAAAACTTGTTTGCAACAATTGATATTTTCCATAAGAGTTAAGCCAACAGAATCATTAAAATATCAAAAATTGAGGATTTTTCCAAAGTTTTAGCTGAGGCATAGTCTGCACTTAAAAATTAAGGCAGCGTTGCTCTCTGTTAGTTAGAAGTGTGGACAAAAATCACAATCACAGCAGGGCCCGCAAAAGCCTGGGCCAAAAAGTGCTTTTGACAGTACAGCTTACTTTATTTGTTGAAATTGTTATAAACTGTGCCAAAAAAAGAACAAGAAGAATTTATTCATTCTTGTGGGGAGAGATTATTTTTCTACTTCATGGGTTTATCCCTGCAAGAATATAATATTTTCTGTTTGATCACTCTGGATTGGTATGGTTTCAGTTGCCTGTATGCAAGCATTTCTTACAGGTTGCTCAAGTATATGAATGTAAATTTCAGTTTCCATGAAAGTTTCTACTTGCAACTGTGAAATTTTAGCTTTTTGGAGCATTCATGCCAGTAAAATTTGATTGCAGTGATGTGTGTATAAAGTTAACACAATAAGAACACAAACACAGGCAAAGTGAATTTTCATAAAAATTCATATAAATATTTTTGGACATGTTTTCACCATTTCATCATCATGTTCCCATTATGCTTCTGGGCCTTCGAGCAGTAGCAAAGCTCTTCCACTCCTGTCTGTTTCTGGCAAATCTGTCAGAGATTTCCCACCTGCACCCCAGGTTTTTCAGCTTGACTTCTGCATCTATTTGCTGTGTTGTTTTTAGGCAACCTCATTTTCACTTGTGTTCAATGGTTGGTCTTATTGCGGCTCTGGTGGAGGAATCAGTTTCCATCTGAAGCACATGAGCACTTCCTGGCAATGATGGTGCTCAGGTGCTGCATTGTGTCAGTTCATCTTGGTTTGAGAGCGTTATTGGACAAAAGATGTGGAGGATTTTTCTGAGGCCAGTTGTATGAAAATGAAGACAGTTTGAACATATCCTTTCTATTCCCCATCACTCTGCACTACAAAATAATGTTACACAGCTCTGATGAAGGTTGTTTGGTTTTGGTGTTTTATTATGATGACTTCCAGACAGCGTTTAAGCTCCCCGTACTGTTTCTAACTTGACTGATATTGTTCTGGATGCCATGGTTTGTTCCAGCTTCCTGGCTGATCGTGTTCCCAAGTGTGTGAATGTTTCTACATTAGTGAGAACATCATTCTCTTTTCCTACTGGTGATGGTGAGGCAGTATTAAAGGACGTGATTACTTGTCTTGCAAGTATCAGCGGAGTAGCCGTGTTAGTCTATAAGGTGACATAGGACTTCTCATTGTTTTTGTGGACATGGACTAACAGATTTTTTTGGAGCATAAGCTTTCATGGGGAAATCCATGCATCTGACAAAGCGGGTCTTTACCCACAAAAGTTTATGCTCCAGAAATATCTGTTAGACTATAAGGTGCCACAGGACCTCTCATTGTTTGTCTTATTGCAATTGATTTTCAATCCAATTTGCTGTCTAAATGCATTGAATCAAGTTGATTGTAGTCTGTCTCCTGTGTCTTTCCTTCCTCCTTAGATGGGTCTGTGTTCAATAATTCTTTGAAATGCTCTATCCAGCACATTTCACTTTTTTCTCTGATGTTAGTCAGTGGCCCTGCTTGCCCCTAATGAGGATCTGTTGTTGTCTAGTCTCTACCACTGATAAACCATGTCATTTTGTAGACAGTTCATTGTTCCGCAGAAGCAGCTGCATCCTCTGCTTGTATTGCCAGATTATCAATATATAGTATTATTGTCTGCAGACAGACATTGTCTGCTGTCTCAATGTGTTTGATCTGCTTTGCTTTGCTCTGCTCTGCTGCTCATGATGTTTGTCCTTCAGCTTCTGGGTTTTGTCTAAAACATTTTTTTTTTGGTTTAGGGTTCAAATGATTTCTCTGGTGTTCCAAGTGCCAGGTTTAATCAATTCCTTCCTTCTCTTCTGCCTATAGTCTAGACAGGCCTCCCTGCTTGTTTTATAAATTGCCATTACTTTGTCCCACTTCTTGTTTATCTCCTCATCTGCATTCATCTCCTCTTCACCAAGGTCTGCAAGTCCCTCAAATAAGTTCTTTAAGTACATGCAGAAAAGGGCTTCCTGTATTTCAGGGGATTTTAGCTTGTGAATGTCATAATGTCTGTGTCCCTTGCTTTGTGAAGCCACACTTGTCAGGTGGTGGTTGCTGCCAACCTCTGCACCCCTTCTCACTTTCACATCTGTCAGTGAATGTTGCCATTGATCATCTTATGGTCATTACAGTTCTTAACCACTGGGTGAATAGTAGGTCAGCATATGAATTTTGTGATGTTGAAATGGGTTTCCACTGACTAGGTCATTCATACTGCAGAGAGATGAATTTCTCTCCATTCATGGTGCCATGTCTTCCTATTGCACTCACATTGTTTATGTCATCCTTACTGATCTTGGCATTCAGGTCACCCATGATGATAGTGAGATCATTGTGTGGTACTCTAACTCCACCTGTAATATGAGGTAAAATTTGTCCTTTACTACCTCATCACAATTATTTGTTGGAGCAGAACAGTGAATCTGGGTGATAATACTGTGTTTCCCTTTGTCTGGCTCTCACAAATCTGCTGCTGATGGGCTTCCACTCAAGCAGCGAATGCTCTACTCCCTCCTGCCAAATGATGACATTACCCTCCATCATCTGACCCAGAACACAGCAAATTTCTTCCACGGCTGCTGTTAATCTTCCATGGTCCATCTGCTCTTCCTGACACCAAGAGTGTATAAGCTATAGAGTCTCATCTCTGCTCTGTTTTGTACATTGTCCATATGTTCCAAAACCCTATACACATCAGTGTTCATGCCAGAGGATTCCTTTCGGCTTTCGCCACCGGTAATCACATGGATCACTCAGTCCTGAAGGCCATCACAACACTGTAATGCTCAATATCTCAATCACTATTTTCTTAACTTATTTTGTTTTTTACAGGATAGAGTGGATAGCCCTGTGCCTAACCCCCGATCTGAAAGCCTAAGGTGTCTGTTTTATCTGAAACCTCACCCACAGACCAATCCAGCATAGTTGAACCTGGGGGGGTGCAAAAAGCCACTGCTGACACAGGCTTTTGGGATCATTAGGGCATGCAAGCTGTCCAACCATAAAAAGGAACAGACACTAGAAAACAGTATTTCACTATTTATCTAGTTCTGTTTCTTTTAGATTTTTTTGGCTATACCACATGATGATAAATCCTGAAAAGTTTCTCAGTTGCTTTAACCCATAATCTGGAACAAACCTGTAATTTGGAAGTGCTATTCCCTCATAGACATGTGAGCATATTACTAATAAGACCTTATTGGTTCAGATCATGCCTTAGCATGCTTTTAATGTACTTTCTGTCCATAATTTATTTTTAAAAGTGTTACCTGAGTTAGAAATCAATGTAGTACTGACATAGAGTGAAAGCATATCTCAGTTTATTGATTTATGCCTGTAACCTCAGCTTCCGAAGCATTCTTTCATTAATCAAAGCAACTGATTTTTTTCTTCAGCAGATACAGTGTTTATTGAATTAGGGTAAAGAATCTTACTGAGCCTACTTATTTTTTTTCAGCATACCATCATGAAGTTCTTTGACCATAAACCACGCAAAACAATTGTTTGTTATGAGCATTGAAGGGTGCTGGGAGAAGAGAACAGGGGGAGGACACACACCTCCATTTCTAGTTTAATTGAAACCTCGTTTTATAGTGACATGAATTTTCCTATCTTTTAGCATCCTCCTCCTCCTTAATGGCATCTCTGTTGGACAGATTGTCGCTTAAGTACCTGATAAACGTGCTCTAGGGAAATAGCTCCCAGAGGCATTCAGTCCTTTTAAAGACATGCTGTTCTTCACACTCTAAGCAACTTCATATTTAATGATAATCTCTTACTTTTCGTCTTGGTGAGATGATGCTAACAGTAGTGAACCATAGCCAAATGTGAAGAATAGACATAAGCTAATTGGCATGTCACCTACAACCTGTGAGGAGAAAGCAGTTTCTGTGACTGTACAGCTTGTACAGAAAACACTTCTCTCACATATGCCTACATGGTTAATGGTAACACTTTAAGCCCTGATATCTGTCTGTCTGTAGTTATATTTATAAGTGAATAATCTTGATAGTCATTAAGATATTGTAAATACTTTGCTTGTTTATAGATATGAATGGTCTTCAATTAATCAACTAGTAAGTTTATTGATGATTTTATAAACTTCAAAACATTCAAAAGATGAAAGTAGCAGGGAAAAAGACAAAAAAGTGGGAGGTAAGCAATCTTTATACATGATGAATATTTAAAGTTTTTTTAAAAAGTAGTTTTTATTTAGTTAGTTAGTTAGTTAGTTCATAAGCCTCATGGCAATTCAGCCTAAACATGTAATTTTACTAGATGACTGTTCTCCATGGAATGTTTTTGTTTCAGAAGCAAGCTAATATTGTACATTTTCTTACATTAAATTATTTAATAAATAATAGACCAATTTTAATAAGCAGATGGGCCGGTTTCTTTTTTTGAGATTTGAGGGACTTTATGGTCATTACAGATGATTTTTGTATCTCCCATATAAAGGTCACGCCGGTGTTAAGTATGCATTTCCCCAAACATTCTGGTAACTTTATGCAGTTCTTCAGTTTATTCCTGGTCTTTGACGGATGGAAAAATTGAATTCTGAGATTACAGGCTCATACAGTTGAGTAAGATACTATTCAGAATGCTTCTATTGAAATCAGTGGGATGACTTAAGAAGTAAAGTGGTACTCAGTAGAGTAAGGTGTCAGAATATAGTCCTATGTGAGCAGCAGTGTTTTTATATTTTTTTAAAAAATTCCTCTCATAAGAGGTTTGCTAAATAGAACGTGGTGTGTTTTACTTGCTACTCTGACTCAGCTAAATGTAACTCAACTATTCTGAAACAACTTCCATTCTCATGTTGTCACTTCATCCTGCAACAAGTTAGAGTGGATGTTGCAATTTTGTAAATTGTTCTCAGTTTGTACTTCTGTTAGCTCACAAGAACTGGACACTGCTGACTGACATTCACTCAGATTGGGTTCCCATTTGAGTTGGTTTGGGGAAAAGCTCACAACATTAGTTACTTTTGCAGCATGAACAAAGCAGAGAGCAGAAATCAAGAAAAACATATTTACATTCAACCTGCAAATTTCAAAGCAGCTCAAGACATGCAGACAGTGAGGCTGAGCTGAAATCTTCTGATACTTAGGCATCTAACATCCGTGCTGATGGGTCAACACACAGGAAAACATTTGACAGGGTGTCGGGATAAATGATCTACTTCTTACTAACTCATTGTTTAGAAAGGAGGATGGTGTTAACTAGTTAATTTTATCCCCTAAATGCTTATGTTGAAGGGCAGCCACTGTATGGATCTATATAAGTTGTGAAATTGCTTTAAGAAAATGTACATGTTCCTGGTGGCATCCACTTCTCCCTCACAACTCATATTTTACTCTGCCTGCTAGAACACGGGACCTGACATATTGGATCAGGCTGGTTGCCCTTCTGGTTCATTCCTGCCTCTGATAGCAGCCGATAGTAGGTGCTCCAGAAGAAGATGCAAAAAACAGGTTGTTAAGAAATAATTTTACCTGGGGGAAGTTTTTTTCTTAGCTCTCATTAGCTCAAGATTGGCTTTCCCCTTGAATGTTGGGGTGGCCACTACTCGCTCTAAATACATCTGTAGCCTTTTTAAGATATTGTAAACAGAAATTCTCAGGGCTCGTTCAGATGATGATGTCAAACCTGTGGCTCAAAGGCCCCATCCCCCTGAGGACAGGTTGAAATGCAAAGGTTAGGTTTGATGCTCAGGCTCAAGTTCTGAGCAGTCTGGAGTATTATGTCCTATGTGTGAATGATAACTTCAGCTCCATGGGCATTCCCCTATTTGTTTGTCATCAGTTCACCTGTAGAACATATGATTTTCCAACTAAATGTCTATGCATTTGGACAGAAGGGGGCAGTTGTGCTTGGACCAACCCTGAAATTCCAAACGTAACTTCAGAAGCAGTCGGTCAAAATTCTAATACAGTTTGCTCAACTATGATGACAGATAAAATGACCTGAGGGTTGAAAATTAGTAGCTACAGTCATATAATCCTCCCATGAGTTCCATTCTAGTCAAGATGCTGTCAGAAATACCATCATTTTTGTCCTCTGAGGAGATGAAAGTTCCCGCAACTCTGCTACTTTTCAATGAAATGGTAACATCAACGTTATTCTCCAGACAAACAGAATTCTGAGTTGTGACTGTATATCAACAATACGCTTACTAATCTGACAGTGTGCAGATGAGTAGAAATGTATTATCATCTGCAAATACTTAAGGCTATTCATGTTTATGAAATTTTTAGATATTCTTCAGATTAGGTTTTCTTGTGAACATGCTCGTTCCATTATTTTAGCATTGTGTTGGATTTTGAGGTTCTGGGAAATAAGAATTCTCAATGTTTCTGTTCAATATTCTGTCATCTAAAACTTGACCAAATGCAGATCCTCTTTTCTCTGCCAGTGTACAAAGATGAGGAATGTTTTCTACCTCTAAATATTCTTATCGCTTTGCTGTTTGACAAACTTTAACTTCCCCTGTGGAATTTGAAATGAAACGTGTGTCTACTCATACTGAATACTGCCACTCGTCAGCATTCATAGAGTGCAATACATCTGGGAAACCATTTGCCTAGCCACATTTCTATTAAGTCTGTCAAAAGGCAAATAAAAAGTACTTTAAAGCACTTTCATTTGGAAGTTTTACATTTTTCTTGCATGTGTGAACACTCCTATAGTTCAGCTGAAGAAGCAAGTTTTTTTAATGAAAAATGGGTAAACTGGCCTAAAATATACATTATATATTAACCAGAACTGCCAGAATAACATCCTGTTTTTATTTTGATCATTTTGAATGCATTAGAAAACACTTACCATTAGTACAGTAAAAGCTATGTTACCCGGCACTTGGTTAACTGTCACATTCTTTTAATTAGCACTTAGAGCAGCTGCATCACTCTGGATTCCCAGCTGGAGCCAGCTGCCCCAGGGCTGCCAGGCAGCTGGTTTCCCAGCCAGGGCTGGTGGAGTGGGGCTGGCTTCACTGCCAGGGTTGGTAGATGCCCGGGTGACCCCTCAGCCCTTGGGAGCAAGGCCAGACCCCACCAGCCAGAATCAGCTGAGTGGGGCTGGCAGCCCTGCTCAACTAAGCAGAAAATTTCATTATCCAGCAACTGCTGTTCCCCGGGGCTGCTGGATAATCAAGCTTCTACTGTAAGATTTTCTTACCCTAATTCAATTAACTGTCATGCAACTGCAGTTATAGCACTAAGTTAATGGCTGGGTTTCTCACTATGGCTACGTCTACACGTGAAGCCAACATCGAAATAGCTTATTTTGATGTAGCAACATCGAAATAGGCTATTTCGATGAATAACGTCTACACGTCCTCCAGGGCTGGCAACGTCGATGTTCAACTTCGACGTTGCGCGGCACCACATCGAAATAAGCGCTGCGAGGGTACGTCTACACGCCAAAGTAGCACACATCGAAATAAGGGTGCCAGGCACAGCTGCAGACAGGGTCACAGGGTGGACTCAACAGCATGCCGCTCCCTTAAAGGGCCCCTCCCAGACAAAGTTGCACTAAACAACACAAGATACACAGGGCTGACAACTGGTTGCAGACCCTGTGCCTGCAGCATGGATCCCCAGCTGCCGCAGCAGCAGCCAGAAGCCCTGGGCTAAGGGCTGCTGCCCACGGTGACCATAGAGCCCCGCAGGGGCTGGAGAGAGAGCATCTCTCAACCCCCCAGCTGATGGCCGCCATGGAGGACCCGGCAATTTCGACGTTGCGGGATGCGGATCGTCTACACGGTCCCTACTTCGACGTTGAACGTCGAAGTAGGGCGCTATTCCGATCCCCTCATGAGGTTAGCGACTTCGACGTCTCGCCGCCTAACGTCGAAGTTAGTGCCACTACTTCGAAGTAGCATGCATGTGTAGACACGGCTGAGATGTGGTAGTTGATGTCAGCTGCAGGGTACAAGGCTGTGGGCTCCCTGTTTCAGAGCCACACAAACTTGTGATCTTTAAGGCTTTACAGTAGGGAAGAATTTGGTACAGCAGACCTCCATTCCATTGTGCCTCTTCCTCCACCCTCTCTTCTGTCCTGCCTGTAGGACCCGCCCTCCTACCTAAAAACCCCAGTGTATCTTTAATAAATGGAAATGGGGTTGCAGATATGAGTCTATAAGTCACCAGAATCCCCTCCTCTAGCTGCACACCACTAGGGAAAATTCCCTGCCTGCAGAAGTTCTTCACTGGTTATCTCTGCTCACTTTCAAGGCACTGCACGATGTAAGCAGCACAAATCGGCCTCAGCAGACCAGAGAACCTGGACCTGTCTTCTATAACTGTGCAAAAATAGTGTGAAGAGTTTGTAACTCCCTCTACTAGTAAGAAGTGATATATCACCATCCTTCTAATGTTTAACTTTTGAAGCACTCACTAGCAGAGTCAGCTTAGTTCACCAATGAAAGTTCTACTTGCTCATTTGCATTATAGCTTATAGAAGACAGTGTCTGTGGAAATAAGCCTTTCTGTGGTAACCAATAAACCTCAGTTGGCTACTGAATGACACCTGCTATCCTTGGCATTTTTCTCAAGAACTCATTATTAGTAATCCAGCTCTGTGCATCAAAAGCTGGCCAATTGATTAGAACACTGAATTATTTCTACAAATTAACCAAGAGATTTTTTTGGTAACAGAAATCTGGTGCAGGTTGCATTTCCCTGGTCCAGAACAACAGAATATGCCAGACCAAGGGCTTCTGCCCCAGGCAGCCCCAGCCTCCTGCTCTCTGGGGACTCTGGGCTTCCCCAGGCTGCCACAGGGCTCCAGCAGATGGGGACTCCTTGCCCAGCCCTGTGCTGTGAGGAGCTCCAGCATGGACTCCAGTCCCGTTCTGTGGTGGGGGCTTCCTGTGCCCCACAACTCCCAGCTGCAGCAAGGCAGGCGGGGGCTCCAGCTGTGGCCCAGGCCGGGCTGCTGGCCACTGCTCTGGACCCAGCCCGTAGCCCACAGATGCAGATCTGACCTGAGCCCCGGAACTCTCTGGTCCTGCAACATTTGTGAACCAGCCAGACCACGGGTGTTGCCGGACAAGAGAGTACACAATTTAAGAGTTTTAACCTATAGATCAAAATTAGTCCACTTACAATGTGAGGGGAAAGATCACTTTTGTGTGTGAGTTAAAAGAACGCAAGCTCTTTATTACATTTTATTTCAAGGAGTTTTGAGTGAACTTTGTATTTTTAATGTGGTGGTAATTTTATGTGGGAGTCCTGACTTCAGTGTGACTTCTTTTAACCTATATTCTTTTCTCTCCCCCATTTTGTAAGTACCTTGTTTTGTCATATGCATGGAAGCCAGAAGCCTATTTCAGATATCTTCCTTTGTCAAATTCTGTATGCTGTGTTTTGCCTTTTTGGTTCTGTGGATCCAAATATGACTGTAAGCTTCACAGAGGCTTTTGTTACAGAATCGTTGGTAAAGCTTATTTCAGTTTTCTTTTTTCAGGGCTCAGATTCAGCTGATCACTTCCTATGAACAGCACATTATTCTACCTGAAAAAAGAAAAAAATGTTACAAAATGAATGAGAGATGATGAGGTCATACAAAGGAACTCATTGATATAAACAAAGAGGCATATGGAACTAGAGGCAGCTGTCCCACTGTTAGCCGGTGGCTGGGTAATGTGCAGTGAGGTACCAACTATGCCCTTGTTATCATCCAAGTTTAAAACTACAAGAGCAGAGAGCTCGTCGCTGCAAGCAGCCAAGACAGGCTGACGGATTCCCCTGGGTCCTAAGCAACCCAGTTTTTTACTGTTAGAGCAGGCAGCTCCTAGCACTCTCACCTACGGCCAGGCTGTTGTAACCAAATGGTTAAAGTTCTTTTGTTGTGCCGGCTGTGTTGCAGTGACAAAAGGGTTAACAAAATAGTTAGGCTTGGATATTAACTAGTTACAAGTTTATTAAGCTACAGTTATAAGCGTGCGGTTACAAAAGGCTATTGTTTACTTCTTATATGCTAGCAAAGTACAGGTGTTAACAAGTTACGTTACAATCCAATACAAAGATATCTGTTACCATCTAACACAATGATATCTTGACACTAGTTACAGAGCTCTAATTCTTTAGCTGTGCACAAAAAAAGTCAGAGACCTAGCATGGGTGTATCTTACCCTCTCTGTGTCTCTCGATACCAGCGTAGCCAAGCCGGATCGGTCACTCAATTCCGCGGAAAGACGAATACGAGGTTGGGCGTCCCCAGCTGTGGACCTCGGGAGGCAATCACCTGACCCGACCAGCAGGTAGTTGGTGGAGATGCACTCAAAGTTAGAGTTCTGCTGGACCCATCTTTTATACCCCTTTTGGGTTATGTATTCTCTTTCTTATCTATGGTGCCAGATCATACTGGTCTGTCTTTGTGACTCCAGTTTGTTACAAGGGCATTTCTTACTTAGTTTGCACTTGTAAGACAAGAGATAAACAATTTAGGAGTACAGGACATTCTTTTGTGTGGGCGGGGCACGTCCCCTTCTGGGTAATTGTGTGTGTGCATCATATTGATCAATGCCAGCTGGGGTGATTTCTTGAGGGTCCCCCCCACTCTCATGTTGACAGTCTGGCCTGTTAGCCTTCTAGCTGTACTTTCTGCTTCTCAGGGTCACGATAAGCCAGCATATCTGGGCCTCAATGAGGGCATCAAAGACTGTGCTGTCAGCAGCCATTTCCGTGCCCTGTGTGCTCCTCAGTGGGGGGGGGCAACGAGCAAGCTGGCTTGTAAGGGGGAGACTCTGTCTGGCTACACCCACTCTTGAGTACTCTAAGGCTTTGGTCACATCTACCTGCAATCGAATTTGACCCAAAATATCAAATCAAACTTTGTCTCTTGATTCATGGTTGAACATGGAATCCTAGGAATTCTCTCATGAGTAAGATTTTAAAAAATAACACCTGGTGTATGAGTGCATATGTGTGAACAAGTCATTGTACGTAAAGATATCTGCATGTTCAGTGTCAGCTTATCTTCATGAATATGCATATTTTCAGGCTAAAGTCAATTTAAATCATTTTAAAATAATCACATCAGTATCCCATAATACTATTCTTGATAAAAGTGGTAAATTAACTCCATCACACTTTCTTCTGGATCATGTAATTGAGATGTGGCACTCATTCTTGGCAGGAAGTTGTTCTGCATGAAGCACTGCTCTTTTCTATAAACATATAATCTAATGCAAACAACTTCTTAAAGAACATGAATATATACAACTTCTTAAAGAACATGATTGTGGTTTTCTCACATCGTCTGGTACAAATTCTACACAGTTGGCCAGGCTAAGCTTCACTGCTTTTAAACATTCGTCCACTACAATGACAGTATTGGCAGAACTATGATTTACAGGCAACATATTAAAATAAATACTGTTTTAATTAGCGTAGAGCGTGAGGTTAGAAAAGAAATTACCACTGGGACGTGCTTATCAAGACAAGATTGCACATCTATCACTAGAGAAAGCTACATTTAGGTTTATTTTTTGCTTTTTCTTGTGGATTTTTTGCAACATAATTTTTTTGTTTTTGTTGTTATTAATTATTTTGTTTACTTAACAATTTGTTAAATAATAGTTTCGATGGGACTGTTCAGACCAGGTTTCAAATCTCTTATTGTATAGCATAATTTTTTTCAACTTTTATGCTAAGGCAGTTTTAATAGGGAAGACTCCAAATGGATCACAGTTATTGTTCATTTTTCTCTCACTAAAAATATTTGGTAGAATATCCACTGTGAGGTCTTCTGCAATATTCTCATTATTTAGAAATTTCTGTCAGGTTATTTTTTTCATGTTTTGTTTGACATTAATAAAAATAAAAAAAATTGATTATGATAAATTATATGTAATCAACTAGTTTGCTTTGGGGTCTTTCCTTCCTATTGCTAGTGAACATTATTCCTAAATGATCTTGAGAAAGGGGTAAAACTTGCAGGTGATTCAAAACTGCTTAAGATAGTTAATTCCAAAGCAGACTATCAAACACTTAACCCCCGCTCGGTGACTGGCCAATAAAATGGCAGGTGAAAGACAATATTGATAAATACAAGTTAATGCACTTTGAAAAACATAGTCCAAAATATTAATATAACATAATGGGGTCTAAATTAGCTGTTGCCACTCAAGAGAGAGAGATCTTTGAGTCCTCATGGTTAATTCTCTGAAAACATCACTTAGCAGTGGCAGTGAGAGAGAAAGCACACAGGATGTTGGGAATCGTTTCAAAAGGGATAGAGCATTGACACTATATAAAGTCATGGTACACCTATGTGATGCATGCAGATGCGGTCGCATCATCTAAAAACAAATCTTGGCATTGGAAAAAGTTCAGAAAAAAGAAACAAAAATGCTTAGGAATATGGAACAGTTACATGAGAATAGATTAATAAAGTGGGACTTCTCAGCTTGACAAAAAGACAATAAAATGGGGATAGAAAATCATATAAAAAAGGGAGAAAGTGAATGAAGAAGTGTTATTTACTCTTTCCCATAACACAAGAACTAGAGGTCACCAAATGAAATTAATAGGTAGCAGGCTTAAAGTGAACAAAAGGGAGAAGTGCTTCACACAGTACAAAGTCAATCTGTGGAAATCCTTGCCAAAGGATGTTATGAAGGCCAAGACTATGATGGTTGTAAACAGAGCTAGACAAATTCATTGAGGATAGATCCAGCAATAGCTGTTAGCCACTATGAGCAAGGATAGGCAACAGGGGATGGATTATTTGATGATTACCTGTTCTGTTCGTTTTCTTAGGGGCACTGTAAGGAGACAGAATATTGGCCAAAGACAGACCTTTGGTCTGATCCAGGATGGCCATTCTTATGCTCTTGTGATAGAGGGACCTGGTATGGACCTTCATATTTGTGTTGTCTACTATTTCCCATGAGAAAATTTTTGGTATGTTTTCTTTCAGGATCACTCACATCTGCAATGTTAGCAGCTGTCCTTGTATGTTTGGCTGGGGAAAACCCTCAAGTTGTCATAAGTGCTTTGTGCCTTAAAATTCTATCAGCTTTTGCTGAGATATAAACTCAAAATTCACCACTCCCTTTCTCTCGCTTATGTTCCTCAAGGAAATCTTGTCAGTAGGCAGTGCTGCTGGAACAATTTTTAGGGTTGGGGTGCTGAGCCATGCCCCCATTTACCTCTGTCCACGCCCTTCAATATCCTGGGAGACATTTGACATAGTTTTAATCAGGCTCCAGCTTTATTATTAGATGTCTTTGAATACCTGGCAGACAAGTGTGGAGTTAAAGTAACCTGATGTCCATTCAATAATTACGTGGGAGGCTTCTGCCAATTCCACCTCTCTTTTTTTCGTCCTGTACCCCCAGGCAATCCTACAGCCAGTCTTGACCAAACCTGGGTAGCAGGTTCAAAACTAATAAAAGAAAGTTTTTCTTCACACAGTGCACAGTCAATCTGTGGAACTCCTTACCAGAGGACGCTGTGAAGAAAACCAGGACTCTAACAGAGTTTAAAAAAGAGCTTGATAAATATTTGGAGGTTAGGTCCATTGATGACTATTAGCAAGGGGTAAGGTATGGTGCCTAGCCTTTTGTCAAGGCGGGAGATGGATGGCAGGAGACAAATCACTTGATCATTGTCTTCGGTTCACCTCCTCTGGGGCACCGGGCATTTGCTACTGTCGGCAGACAGGATACTGGGCTAGATGGACCTTTGGTCTGACCTAGTATGGCCGTTCTTATGTTCTCAACCTGGTTTTTCATCACCAGGGGAGGGAGTGTGGGTCTCAGCCTGCTGAGTAAAAGGGGGCTTCACACACTGGACTGCCTCTTTTAAACCCTTCCACCCATCTGGTTCCCATGGGGTGAATCAGTGAATGCAGCATCTGAAGAAGTGAGTCTGTGCTCATGAAAGCTCATGCTCAAAACTTTTCTGTTCGTCTATAAGGTGCCACAGGACCCTTCGTTAGTGTCACCACAGTGGCCCTTCATCCCAGTTTTGTCAGTCTGACCTCTCCCACCCCTTCCATAAATGCTCCCTTCATTTGACTCGCCAGCCATCCCACCCCACCCCATCCCACCAATTCCTCTTAGAGTTGTAGTGCAGTTACCTTTTTTATTTTGATTAATATTTTGTTTTCAGTGGAACTAGTTGTGGCCTAAAATATTGCTCAAAGTGAGTTAACAGTGGAATCCTGATTATAAACAGTAGGCAATAATGTATGCCATTTGTTTTGTAAATTCCTCCTGTGTGTTTACACTACTTGCCACCTGCGTTATAGTTTATTGTCCTATATTTTCCATGTACTTGATCCAGATTGGTTACTTTTTTCATCCATCACTGTATTCAGATGTCGGAGACCATTCTGGTCAGTCAATGATCCACAGGAAGATTTCAGGAATATGAATCTACTCCAGCTTTGTGGCTGTGTCTTGTGCCAACTTAGCTGCAGCAGCTGTTAGTCCAGAGGAAGATGATTATGTCCTAACTTTTTGCTCTGGGGCCTAAAAAGTTTTCTAAAGCATTTTTTTCTTTTGCTTTCCTTATAGAGTTTAGAATTAGATGGGACACCAAACATTAACAATACCCGCAACATTTCTCCAGCTGTTAAACAAATGATTGAAAGTAGCAAGTATCAGAGGGTTAGCTGAATTAGTCTGTATTTTCAAACACAAGAAGTCCTGTGGTATCTTATAGACTAGCATATTTTTGAGCATAAGCTTTCATGGGCAAAGGCACGCTTCATCTCACGCATCTGACGAAGCGGGTCTTTGCCCAGGAAACCTTATGCTCCAAAATATGTTAGTCTATAAAGTGCCACGGGATGTCTTGTTGGTTTTGAAAGTGGCAACAAATCCTTGCCTGTACATTTCCCTCCTTCCAATCCCTTCAGAAACCATTGGTTCTTTTGTGTCAGGGGTCACAGTTTGTACACAACTGGTAACAATATATATTATACCCCATATATAAGTGATTTTTCTCCTCAACTACAATGATGACCACTATTATTTCAGTGTTTTGAAATACTAGTTTTACTTATTAAAATATGTAGTACATTGATAGGTAAATGTACTCAATTATGAATCCATAAAAGAGAAAGCTGGGCACATGCTAAATTATCAGTGCAGTACACTACCATAAAAAGTGCCTTATTACCATTCACAGTTTTTTGCCATAATTTATAGTTTTATTTTCCCTTGTGCTTGCAGATTGCATTGTTGCCAGTTCTTCCTGTGCCAAAATTAACACTTCGGTGTTCTCAAAGAATACATAAATCTGCATTTGGTTCTCAAATCTGCATAACATCTTGGATAAATTCTTAATGAAACTTACTTAATTTTCAGAGGAACAACCCTCATCTCTTGAGCAAAATACTCTTGTGAACTTCCATCAGCTTTCAATAATTCCGATGAGGTAGTTTGCGCCATTATGTTGCTAGGGCTGCTGTTGAAGTTTTATGCTTTCTCATGACCTATTGTGCCATTAACAAAACTGTGCACAATAATATTGTTTTGCATAGGTTAGAATGTGTCCCTTAGAGTTCCCAATTGGTTTGAACCTGAATAAGCCAGATGGTAACAGAAAACTATGACCACTGGAAAATGGAGAGCCAGCCCTGTAGTAAAATCACCTTTGGAAGACCAAACTACAGTAACACAGTTAAAATTCCAACCCAGTTCTCTTCCCCTCACACATATGCTTGCTCGTCCCCTTTGCTTGGTTCAAAGACTGGCAAAAAATAGGAGTTCATTAGCTTAAAATGATGACTGAAACAAGTTAGAAGCCTGGAGTGCACCAATGCCTTAGCATCAAGGCCTTGGGTCCCACCAACCAGTATTGCTCAAGGAGGCAGGGAAGGCTTTTAAGTTTGCCTGTGTGCACTCTCATCCTTATTATGAGCTGCTACCAATATCTCAGGTTGGGAAGTTATTTCCTACACTCATATACTAGAATAGGAGTCTGCTCTCAGGCTGCGTCTGCACTACAAGATAAAAACAAATTTAAAGGAGTTAGCTCAATATTAAAACATCACTCTCTTCACTGTAAATGCCATTAGCTCGAATTGGTGAGCCCAAATACCGATAACAAAATGTTGATATTACCGAAAGGGGATAGTGTCAATTTTGAATTTAAAATTTTGAATAAAAGCTATTGTGGAAGCTCCATGTCTTTAATTCGAATTTATTAGTGCCCTGTATGTATCCCACAAAGCTATGCAGTGACCCTCCATGTACAGCCGTTTCCTTCTCTGCTGCTTTCCATCTAGGTGCACAAAAAGAAGGTTATAGGAAGCCTGTGAATTTTTGATTGAATTAGAATTTGAATTTGACTCTTTAGTGCCCAGACTTGCAAATATAAAGGTCCGGATGTGTATCTGACAGAACTGGGTGTGGGTGGATAGGGCTGCTAGCGCATTTGCCTGCCACTACACCAAATGTCTGCAGAGGATGTGCAGCCCAAGAAACCTGGGCAGGTTTGGGGGATGGCTGAAGGCACAGCTGCCTGCTGCTACAGCAATGTCTGTAGTGTATGTGCAGCTGATGGAACAGGGTGGGAGAGGACAGCGTGGATAGCGCAGGTGCCCGGAGCTATGCCAATGTCTGCAGAGGATGTACAGCACAGGGAACCTGGGCGGATTTGGAGCAGGTCTGAATTCTGTTTCCAGGTGCTCTGAATTCTGGGACAGTGCTTTCCATTCTGGGATTCTAACATGAAACACCCATAAGCAACTGGGGCTAAGGCACTGTGGGATAGGTACCCACAATGCACTGCTCATGTTGTCAAACTTGCATAGAGCAATTGGGCTGCAGAAACTTGACAAGGAAAAACAATGGATTCAAGAAGGTTTGTGGACACTCAAATTCAATTTTTAATAAATTTTTTAACCTTGTTCTTACGAATTCAAATTTATCTCATAGTATAGACTTAGCCCCAGATAAGAGAAGAGAATCAAGAATTACTGGAGCTGGGCAGTGCTCTCAAGTTTTTTGAGCTGTGAAGAGGTTCTGAATATCTCTAGCAACTGCATATATTCATTGCCATTTATTTTGTTCTGACCATTGTGCTTTGAAAAATCTACCAAGCTGAGACTTCTTAAAAGTGGCACTTAAAATGAAGATTTTGAGGCTTCCCACTCTTAAGCTTAGCAGGTGTCCCCACAAAGCTTCCTGATATTTATGGTGAAAGTGATGCTTGCTGGTATCTGGCAGCATCTGTTGTCCTCTTAAGCAAGACTGGTTTGTGGGTGGCTATATATATTTGTGTTGCTGCTGCCTTGTAAACAGTTACCTTTGTTCCATCACATTGCAGAATTTGTCTGAGTATGCAAAATAAATATATATGTCCAGCCTTGGTTATCAAGATGTTGTATTACAATACTGTAGCTGTGTTGTGTTGTTATGTATAGTTTAATCCAAAGATTGCCCATGATTTTTCTGCATTCTGTTTAAATTAATCTCCTCTTGAGGCTGACACCCTCCCTTCCTCCATTGGCTTCAATAGTCTTTGGGTTGCTCACATCACCTGTACTTTCAATGCATAATTGTATGCTCAATAGTTACAGCATTGGCACAGTTATAGTATGATTTGTGCTTTGTAAAAGAGAGCATTAATTAGAATACAATCCATTTCTTCAAAAATAAATCCTCTGATATATTTTCCCAGGTAAAGTGTGTAAAAGCAAATAGAAACATTACTCATGAGTTCAGTTAGCTCTCAGAATTTCTTGTATAAAATAAACTTATCCAATATATCTGATATAATATTTTTGCTGTAACTCAATTGGGCACAAATCAAACATGCTGTATAAAAGTGATGACTGCCTCGTCAGAAGCTTTTTACTACAGGAAAAGTGTTTGTCTGTGCACTAAAAGCTGCAGGCAGTCTGTGTTAGATTACTTTGCTGCTGCTGCTGTTTGTTCATTTTACCTTTGTATATTTCAGGAATGGTATGCCTGTTTCAGAAGGATTCTTTTTATTGTAGTCTGTGCCTAGCTATGTTAGGTTTCCCATATAATCCCTTCTTTTCACATGCTTGCAACTTTATAAGAAATCTCCTTTGGGAATGAAATTTCACATAAAGAGTTTGAGATCAAATTTTTTGGTGGGTGAGTCCAGAGGGGCGGTGAGTTTTGGAGGTAAGAGACAGGGAAATGAGGTAATAGTAGCAGCAAGGCATGGTAGAAAAATTCTTTACTTGTTTTAAGTACAACATTCCTTTTCAACTGAAACTTTGTTGAATAAAAATTGTTCCAACTTTAATGTAGAGCAAGATCAGAATCAATGTCTCAGAGCTGGGGATTGGATCAGCTAAGCATCAAAAAATGTGGATGTCCAGCCAAACAATTTGAACATCTTGTGTCTATAATATTGGGGCCCAATATGCTCGTGAAGAGCTCATTGCAGAATTAGGGCTTCAGATGGGAAATCTCTGAGACAAGCTATCTTTTGGGGAATTTTGATTTGGAATCTAGTTGGCATAACCTTGACCATAGCCAAGTCACTGTTTTTGGTTATTATCTTGACCAGAAACTGAATTTTAAACATTTATCTAGCCATTTTGAAACTTCAGAAAAGATTCAGTTAAAGTTGAGTTCCCAAAATAGGTAAGTGTTCCATGTGGAATGTTTTCTTACCACTTCTGTATAGGTTTGACCTTGCCTTAAGACCTCATTTTATTTTGTATCATTTGATAACTGTGTGTACCTACTGCATGATTTATGATTAACAAATTGCTACTGTAATTTATTGGAAAATAAAAATTGTGCTACATAAGTAATATAAAATGCATATTTATTTAGGGTTTCCATTCTTGAACTTTCAAAAAAAAGAAGACACCCCAGAGAGGGAGTGTATCTGTGTCAGTATCTATCAACTCAGGTTGTATTAATGTACTATGGAATATTGTACCATAGTAATGTACTATGGTATATCTATCTATCTATCTATCTATAGGCATAGATATAGATATAGTGTGTGTGTGTGTGTTTATATTTATACTTTTTAATAAGGATTCTGTGTGTGTGTGTGTGTGTTTACACACATACATACAGTAATGCCTTGAGATACGCACACGCAACATGCACATATCTTGCTTTTACATGAATCATAGAATCATAGAATCACAGAAGAGTAGGACTGGAAGGGACCTCGAGAGGCCATCGAGTCCAGCCCCCTGCCCTCATGGCAGGACCAAGCACTTTCTAGACCATCCCTGAAAGCCATCTATCTAACCTCTTCTTAAATAGCTCCAGTGATGGAGATTCTACCACCTCCCTTGGCAATTCGTTCCAGTGTTTGATCACCCTGACAGTTAGGAACTTTTTCCTAATGTCCAACCTGAACCTTTCTGCTGCAATTTCAGTCCATTGCCTCTTGTTCTATCCTCAGAGGCAAGGAAGAACAAGTTCCCTCCCTCTGCCTTATGACACCCTTTTAAATACCTGAAAACTGCTATCATGTCCCCCCTCAATCTTCTCTTTTCCAAACTAAACAAGCCCAATTCTTTCAGCTTTTCTTCATAGGTCATGTTCTCTAGACCTTTGATCATTCTCGTTGCTCTCCTCTGGACCCTCTCCAATTTCTCCACAGAAAGGAGTGTGTGTGTGTGGGGGGGGACTTATATGATGGGTGGGGAGACCCTGCAGAGCTAGACTGGGGTCCCCAGCCAGGGGACACCCCACTGCTGCAACAGAGCCAGTTGTGGGGTCCCGGGCCAGAGAGTGGGGAGATCCACAGTTGGAGCCTTTCCCCAGCCATCTGGCTGTCTGACAGCCACAGGAAGGGAGGGAGAAGGCTCTTTGGCCTGGTTCCCACCTCCCTTTTTCTGGCAGTACCAGCAAATTGACTGGCTCTTGGCTATGCTCAGCTGGTCAGAATCCTGATTCTGCAAGCCATGGGGAGACTGGAACCAGGCTGCCACTTGGTTCCTGGCTTTCCACCACTTAGGGGACCCAAGAAACTGACCAGCCATGAGCTGGCCAGTTTCCTGGGTCCGAAAGGCAGTGGTGAGCAAGCAACCAGGCTGCCCTCTGGTTCCCAGCTCCTGCAAGCCCAGGGGAGCCAGGATCCAGGCAGCAGCCTGGACTGTGGCTCCATTGGACTTGTACGAAAATTTGAGTTACGTGGGTGTTGCAGGATCACAACCCCCACGTAACTCAAGGGTTTGCTGTATATACATGCATACATTTAATCTGCAATAGTGTTGGCTTAATTCCAAACATGTTTATATGTCTAAGACAATGAAAAGGAGTACATGATTTATAAGTCTAGTGACTTAACTCAAATTGTTTCCCCTTAAAAGGACAGTACCAAAGTGAAGGAAAATATTTTATTTTGAATTACATTTAGTGAATTAATAATTTGAACTGGTGATTATTCTCATTTTTGTTCTCTGTGAACAACCAGTAGAAGGTCTTTTCAATTGTAATGAAGTTTCAGATTATCTTGGTCCTAATTTTAGCAGTTTAATTTAAAAACAAGATCCATAGGTTGCCAGTCATATATTTTCTCCATTGCTTTTTCCCCAAGTGTAGATATTTATTTTAGCTAGTAGTCAGACAAAAACAAACACACGAGAACAACAGGCTGGGGAGATGAAGATCAGCTATTTTGGAGATAAATGTCTTTTGTCTAGGAAAGTTGTTTTCTTAGAGCATACATTTTCATAAGAACTGTGGTAAAACAGTTTAATGAAAGTGTGCACACTTTATCCTCAAATGATTTTAACTTTTATATTCCCATACAAAAAATTTAATAGAGATTATATTTCATTGGAATTAGTTTGTGGTTTCTTCTCAGATAGAAGGAATAAATCCATTGCATATTCCTTATGTAACTACTCCCCTAAAAATATTAGCCAATCAGATTTATTTTCCAAATCTTGTACTGAAAATTTTAAACCTATGGAATCTCAAGGATTTTTAAGTAATATAAATGTGTTTAAAAATTAAGTGCAATTATTCTTGTTCTCACATTGGAAAGATGTTTTAAAATAGTCAGCATGTCGGAGAAGTGAGGTGTCAATTTATTGCTTTCCACCTGCTGCCTAATAATTCTACTTTCTTTGTTCTACTGAATGTCTTCTCAAAGGAAGTGAAACTGTTTTCAGATATGTACAATACTAGCCACTGAAGGGAGGTGGGTGGGAAAACTAGGCCCTGGGACAGAGTCCTAATGAAAAAGCCAGCCGGCTCCACACGCTGTATTGGGCTTCTCATAGGAGGCAAAAAACACTGAGTTCCCCTAAACTTTGGTTAGAGGGATGGTGAATGCTTGATATTGTAAAACTCCCTATCCCAGCTCCCTCGGTATGAAGAATAGTGCTGTTGGGGTGAATACCCCCACCCCACCAAGGATTTTGCACCTGGTCAGAGTTCCATAAAGCCACAAATCTGAGGGCCAGGGCTTGACCAAGTTCAAACAAGGATCCCATAATAAATCAGTGCAGCTGTTGCCAGAGCAGTCGATAGCAATGCACCATCTGTGTGCTCATGATCCTACTGAAATAGGATCCATCTGCTGCTCTGCACTGGTGGAGGGAAAGCCCATGCACAGGTTAATTCCAGACCACAGAGCATACCAGAGTTTGCCAAGAACCTGATTCTGGCAGCACAGCCTCATGCGCTGAGAAATGGGAGACTTTGCAGTTCTGAAGGAGACCCAGGGTTCTTGTGGCAGAAGACAGGAGGAAGAGTGGGGACCAGAATTTTCACCTGTTTTCTCATGTTTTCCCAATTACTAAACTGGTGGCACAGGTTAGGAATTGAGGGAGTGCCCCTCTCCACTGCTTGGAGAACAAAAACAGAAAATGAGCTTTGCTTCCTTTTCTATTCTTCAGAGGAAAAACTGCTCTTTTCTCCCACTCACTGGTATTTTTGGGTCCTCCGCGATCATGGTGAAACTACTACTACTAAGTTTTTACTGTAATAGTTTTATTGAGCAATGTTACAGTGAAGCTTGAACTTGCTCAGCTTCACCACTGCTGCTAATAGGGTTTTGAGCTAAGGTCTGAAACTAAGATATAGCTAAATCAATTGCACTCCTACGGCTCATAACACTGCCAGTAAATTCCTCTTGTTCAAGTCTTAGAACCATTATGATCTGGCTTTCACCTGCTCCGTTCCAAAGGGGAATGTGTTTATGAAGTCCCTGATGGCCTCTTTCTAGCAAAGTTTATTGGCCTTTTCTCTACTCTCATTTTTCTCAGTCTGTTGCCTGTTTTCGATACTGTTGATTCCTAATTCTCTGGGCTTCCATAGTTTGATTCTCTTCTGAGCCTCTTTACCTCATTTGGTGCCCTTTTAGGGTACATTTGGCAGCTCAAATTCATTCCATTAGGGTTTCCTGTAGAGTTGCATTGAATCTTTTGATAATCTCTTTAATGCCCGTAGTGTCAACTATAGTTTCTACTTTAGGCAGTGGTTAGAGGAGGCTGAGCCTCCTCAAGTAGCCCACTGTGCCCTTGTCCATATTCTGCCCCAGGGTTCTGCTTTGGCTGAGACCACTCAGCCCACATTCTTGGTGCCAAATGCTCTCCCTCCCAGGATTCCAGGAGCTCTGGTTCTGCAGCCTCTAGCCAGCCTGGGGTGGTGGCCAGGAGCCACAGTGGAGGAAGGAGGTGGGGCTCTGGGTTACAGGAATGTGGAAGGGCATAGCTAGGGCTAGCCATCTGTTCACATGCTGCCTATGATCTATAACATTGACCAATGTGTATATACTCTTGATTTTTTTCAAAATTGTTCAGTAATAAATCCTTTCCAAAATTTAATCCTGCCTGCCTCAAAGAAACCACAAACTCAACATATCAAAGACTCACTTGCTTATATACCTTCCAAATGCACCTTCTTCTTGGTTACTGGCAATAATACTGGCAAACTGGAAGATTTACTTGGCACTGCTCGGGTCCTTAATTCAAACTCATTTCACTGGGCATCTCCTCCTTTATCAAGATTTTAAGGATGAGCCAGTAAAGCTGCCAAATTAGCTCTGATTCACCATTATTTTTAAAGATTTCAGCAGAGATCCCATCTGGACCTGCTGCCTTGTTGTTCTTGATCTGCTTAATGACATTGTGTACCTCATGCAAATTGGGATCTCATCACTATCACTCATCACTAGGAGATTGTTGAGGGATTCATTTCAACCGTGGAGTTACAGTTAAGATTTTCAAAATGTTCTTTCCAGTGAAAATTGGTGACTTCATTGTTCTTCAGAAGTATAAAAGATACACAAAGTTTCTAAAATATGTAATAGATTTCCATCGTACAACCTCAGCATCTTCTTCAGGCTCGTTGCTTCTAACTTCACAACCAAATGTATGTGACTTTATACTCTTATTTCTAAAATGGTCTCTCCACTGCAGCCACAAAAGGACTGCCGTATTTACTCTGCCATCTTTACTTTTGACTACAAGTGTCCATAGCCTCATGATGGCAAGTATGAGTTTCTGTCCCCATGATATTTACATTGGTCTGTTTGCATTGCAGAGGGATCGACTGCTTTTTTGCTTCCATTTCTGTGTAAAACAAGGTTTAGGAAGACAGATTTGGGAGGCTACGTAGATATGCAATGTCTGTAATGTCCTTTGAACATGCTGCTGCTATTTTCTGATTGCATGTGTTTAATTTTTGTTAGTTTCATTTGGTAGTTGATAACTTAATGCGGCTTGTTTTTTTAAAACTTTTTCTTTGCCAAATGCTTCTGGCAGCTGTGGGTCAATTTACATATGTACTCTCTCTCTCTCACTCACTCAGAAGGGTCCATTATGATCAACTAATTTTACCACCTGCATAACCTAGACCATGCAATTTCACTGTACTATAGTCATAAAAGCTTACTTAATTAGAGCACTCAGATGAAATTAGTGCATAACCCTAAGCAATATTCAAGATAGCGCACTTTAACAGATAACAGTACAAATACTGTCACCTAGAGTTGACCGTACCTGTAAACATACTATGTATGGTTGGGTATAGCTAAAGAGGAAATCTCCCAGCATGCGACTTATTCTGAAAAGTTCTTCGGCTGCTATTTCACAGTTTTTGGTCCAGTGTCATAGGTGATTTCTGATTAATATGAGAAACAGAATATTTCATATATTTCATGATTAATATGGCCTCGAGACTAGCTGGATGCGCATAGTCACTGAGAGGTAGCTGTGTTTGTCTGTATCTTCACAAAACAAAGGAACAGTCCTATAGCAATTTAAAGACTAACAAAATAATGTATTTGGTGATTTGCTTTTTGTGGGACAGATCCACTTCTTCAGAGCTGGAAAATTCTGATAAATCACTCTGAGGAAGTAGGTCAGGCACATGAGAGCTCATTACCAAAAAAATTATTTTGTTAGTCTTGAAAGTGCTACAGAACTATTTTTTGTTTTGTGTATATGCATAGACATTTCATAAAGTCCCCAAGCTAAGCTGCTTAGAGTGCCTGTTACTAGCATCAAGGAGAGACAAAAGAATGTGGTCCTAGTAAGCAGCATATTGGCCTTTTTACGCCTCTGGTTCAATAGAGCTTGACACAACATCTGGCCCCCAGAAGATTTTCCTTGCATGAGGGATCTTCAGATGGTTCCTGTACTTCGTTTCTGTTAGCCGATGACCAGGTGAGATGCCACTTATGCCCTTGTCTATGGCAGAGCCCACCAGTGACCAGGCTGAGAGCAGCTGAAAGCAGCTGGGTTCTTTGTTTTGTGTTCGGTTTGCACAGTAACAGGAGGAGTCACGTTATCACTTAATCAATTACTTTGTTTATTTATCTAACAAGGTAATCTCTTACTGTTACAATGTTTGTTTGTTTACCTAGTGAGTTGAGCTCTTGTGGTTTCAATTGTTACAAGGTTTATACTTTGATTACAAATAGCTAGCATACACTCTAATTCATAGATCTATACTTGTTAAATGCACACAAAAGCAAAAGCAAAAGATAAAATACCTAGCAGGTCTTATCCTCACCCCTGCGTTACCAATGTGGCTTGGCCAGTTTTCCTCTCAGTCCCTTGGGAATAAGTCCTTTGTCCCTTTTTCTCCAGGAGTCAGGTGTCCCCGGGGACCTGGGGAGACCCCCACCCTCCTGTCCAGCAGGAAAGATGATTGGAGCTCAAATAGGGGGTCTGCTGGACCCCTCTTTTATACCCATTGGGTCACGTAGGCGTCTTCCTTGGTTTAATTGAATTAAACTGTCTGATGCTGGCTCTCACAGGGAGTTCAAAGGCATAGTTCACACCTGTGAGGTAGAGACAATTAGGGGCATTTGTTTCTTAATGGGCTGGGAGATTTTTCCTCCTGTCTGGGACAAGTGTCCTGGCGAATCAACTGATGGTAATTAGCCAAGGGCAGTCCGAGGCCCGGATGTTAATTAGCCCATTGTTCTTAGCTTTGCTCCAGAGCTTCAAAGACCGTGGCTAAGATAAGCCCATCTGCGCTCTCCGGCATTCCAGGGCTGGGCTATTCCTTTTAACCCTTTCGTGCTCTGAAGCACCTAGGGAAGGCAAGATGGAGTAGAGCAAAAGGAGGGGTTCTGTCTGGCTACGGTCCCTGACATCTGCTGGGATAATGCATACGTTCAGTAGGACAAGTGTGGCCCATTCCACCCTTTCTGCGGTAATAGCCCGTTGGTGCTCTCGGCAGGATGTACAGGTTAGAATGGATGTCACACTGATCTTATTTTCACTGGGCCATTAGGCCCAGTTCAGAGCAGTGTTTTGACTGGGAAAACACAAAAGGAATATTCTGTGTGCGCTCTCGCGTGCGCGCGCGCACACACACACACACACCTGCATGGAACACTCTTCATCTGCAGCCAAAGGTCTGGTCCAAGATTATAGTATGTTTCTTATTTCTGAGTGTATTGTAATATTTGTCATGAAATGTTGCTGATTTGCAATCCTTGGGTCAGAGTCTGATCTCTCACTAGTGTAAATCAGGACTATTTCCACTGAAGAACATGGAATTAAACTGGTCAAGTATAAAACTACATGATTCAGGCCCTCTTCATGGCATTCCTTGTGGCAAGATGAAATAAAGTGCCCGCTCTTCATACCTATGAGTGCTCTCCCTGCTGTCTCTCTTGAATCTTATACAGAGCTATTTGGGCCATACCAAGTGCCATAAACAGTAGATAAGTGGTTTTAGGAATTGCTCTAAGTACAAAATAATTTCTAATACATGAGATAAGTGGATGGTGGAGCAGCCATAACTATCTGATAGCACATCAGCTGGTTGCTGTTTTATATTTCGTCAGACTCCTCCTTAATAGCCAAAAAAAAAAAAAAGTCCATGAGATCATATTATTTGGCCAAAAAGGTTTGCTTGCTCATCTAAATGAGTGGTATTGCTTCCTGAGAATGCAAAGGTGGTGCTTTAGAATATATATCACAGGACAATAAAGTAAATCCTCAATTTAACGGTCCCTGGTATAATGAACTTTGGAAATAGTGGATGGTGTCTGCCAGCCCTCCTACTCCCTCCCAAATAAATGCCAGAGACTCACCAAAGCTGATGTCACTGCCAGAGCAGCAGGTGGGGGGATGCAGAGGGTGCAGGAGCTTTCCTCACCCTGCCCTGTGTGCATGGAGCATGTTGGCGCCCAGCCTGGGGCTGGAGGAACATCAGTGCTGAGAGCTGCAGGAGGTGGAAGGAGCCACGCTGGCATTCAGCTCCCCTCTTGGTAATTGGGATAGGGAGATGGAGGTGTGAGGGGAAGAACAGGGCAGGAGGGGAGAAGGGAACGGAAGGAGCAGAGGACAGTTGTGAGTGATGGGTTGGGAAGGTCAGTGCGTCGTCATACCCTATAACCATTCAGATATAACAGACTTTTGGGATTAATGGACACCGCTTCCCCACATTAGTTCATTATATTGAGGTTTACTGTACTAGAATATGCTGCATGGAAACAAATTTTCATCTATAAACTACTGTGTAGGTTCAAACATACATAACATGAGGTAAATGTAAATATCTTTCTGTAATGTCATAGTATGTATCATTCTTAGTCTTCAGAATATACTGACTGTAATGGTGAAAATCACTAGTGTTTGCCCACTGATTGTGAATATGTAACATTAAAAACTGTTAAATGAACAATGAAACTGGATATGCTTATTATGAAATCATGAAGAGTTTGGCAGCCTTAACTTATGGTTATACACTTGACAGTTCTATTTACAATCTTTATTCTTTTATCACGTAAATGTTTTGTTTGTTATTGGCAAAATTTTTACCATTACACACAAATGCCTATGGCAAATACATAAGCCTGGTTCATTGCAATCTTTAAGAAATGGACAGATCTTTGTTTAATTTTTAAGTAAGAGGATACAGCTATTGCAAAATCAGAACTAATAGTTGTTGGCTCCTGTTTCATCAACAGTTTATTAGCCTAATGATTACTTTTGTCTATTTGATATAGTTTAGATTTCAGTTTAGGGTTAATAAATTAAGATTTATATAGAACTTGAATATTTCTCTTGTCTGCTTTAATTTTAAAATTTAATAGGAATTTTATTACACAAAATTTACAGTGATGATTGAAAGTGGAAAAGTACAATTTATAGAGAAGGGTGGATATCCTGAGTAAGAATATTAAAGAAGGCAAAAAACAAATAGAAAATAGGGGAAAACAAAAATGCCTGGTGTCCACCATTCGATTCGTAGAAACATACGCAATTAGTGACCGGATGTGGTTCATCTCTTCTCTGTAGGTTTAGAAATTGCTTTCCAATACAATCCTGGTTGTCTGTCTTAGTGTTTTGAGAGAGAGAGAGAGTGGTATTTTTAGTATGTCACCATCTTCATAATGGAAAGTGCCATAACAATACAAGGAGTAGATTAGTTCTTCAGTGCTATTCACGGGAGCCATCTGCCTCCCCATTTGTTTGTTAGGAAATACTAGTTCACATCAAAACACTGAATCAATATCCACCTAGTCTGAGCTTAATTCTGAAGTTAGCTCCTTCTTAGAAATAGTAGAGTTAAGAAAGAATTGCCAGTCATAGAACTTTTCCAAGATTATCATCATGCATGTGGTCATTTAGGTAACGAGAATTGTCCCCGCAACCTTTGTAATCTATTGTGACACGACATGTTGCAATTTGTTACATTCGGTGCTTTTTTCTTTTTTGTGCCAGTACCTGCCAGTACTGAGTATTGACACCATGGGAGCCCCAGCTGTGGGATGAGTGGCAGGGAGGTTGGTGGGGAGGGAAGAGGACTGAGTACCAGCTCCTTTTTTTATACAAAAAAGACACTGGTTGCATTAGTTTCAATTTTTATTTGAATATGATCAGCTTATATGAGGAATATCAGAGAGGTAGCTGTGTTAGTCTGTATCTTCGAGAACAACAAAAAGTCCTGTGACACCTTATAGACTAACACATATTTTGGAGCATAAGCTTTTGTGGGCAAAGACCCATTTCATCAGATGCATCTTTTCTCACGAAAGCTTATGCTCCAAAATATCTGTTAGACTATAAGGTGGCACAGGACTTTCTGCTGTTATCTGAGGAATGTAGTAGTGTGCATCTAGTACAGATCTACTGCTTCCCAACGAGTATTTAAGCCACACCATTTTACAGATATGGAAAGTCAGTGTTGGTAATGGAAGACTGCTGTCAAGGAATACTTAAATAAAACTGGCTTGCCATTGGTGGGAGCTCTGGAGTTTTCTTTTTGTGCATTGTGTCTAGAACACCTGAATAACAAAAATCAAAGCACAGTCCAAAGTCTAGCCTGGGACTGTTGTGAGAAACTACCCTCCAAAGCTGCTAGTCAGGAAATCCAAAGTATTGTTCTTTGTAATGCACAGAATTGCTAGCATACCGAGATCTATCCCTGGGTTTTCTGCCGTTTATTACGAGGTAAATCCTAAATGCCCAAGTTGACAGACAGGGTGGGGAGCAAGGAACGTGGCAGCACAGGGTGGGGAATTATGTCTCCCTAGACTATCAGTTTCTCAGCAGCTGCTCCGTGGAAAGTATGATTGGTTTAGCCTAGTAAGCCCCTCTGCAGAGAAAAATAAAAGCAGCAGCAGCAGCATTTTGGCACACTAGTTATCATGCACCTTCTATTCCCTGCACACTGTTATGCAGGGAGCTCAGATAGGTCTCAGCTTGTGGGAATACTGTCTTCCTGATCAGCTCTTTCATGGCTTCAGAAGAGGTGTGCTAAAATGTCCCCAAAGCACAAAGACTGTACTTTACATTTTGGTGTCCTTAAGAAGACACTCAGGAATAGGTTAATTCCTCCAGTAATTTGGACAAAATATATACAGGCCACTACTTGCTGCCAAATATTAACACACAAAAGGCCAGAAAATTGCCAGCCTCTTAGGCTTTATTCCCATGGGAACAGTGAAAAGCAAATGATTCATAGATGCCAAAGCCAGAAGGGACCCATGTAGTCATCTAATCAGACCTCCTGAATAACAAGAGGACTGTAGACTGTGCCCAAAAAGAATACTGTGACTGTAGAAAAACAGCAAATCTTAACTTCAAAATTTTGGGTGGTGGAGAATCAATAATTGTCCGAGTAAATTGTTCCACTAATTATTACCCTCACTGGTAAACATTTTACCTCATTTCTAGTCTGAAGTTCTCTGGCTTCAACTTCCAACCATTGGATCCTGCTATGTTTTTCCCTGACAAACAACCCATTTTTAAGTATTTCCCTTTGTGTGGATACTTGGAATGTAGTGAAGTCACCCCTCAAACTTCTCTTCTTGCATTGTTGGCACCAGAACAGAGCATACTTCTCCAGGAGCATCAATACAGCACCCAAAATAGAGACAGTACCTTCTCACTCAATGTGGTCCTGGTTAATGTAGTTGCATTGCTTATCTATTTAAAACGTGCTCATTTAAAGTTTTGCCATGCCCCTTTGTAACGTCATTTGACTGCTTGCTTTGACCACTACTTATAGGATTCGTAGGGTTGGAACCACAGCCCCTCAGCAGCTTCCCGAAGTTCCTGGTAAGGTGTGCAGCCTGGTAGCTGCAATTCAGCTGCTGCATCACCTCCTACTGCCGTGCAGCTCCTGTCCTTTGCCTTGGAGCTGGTCCCAGGAGCCTCCTGTGTACTGTGGTGGGAGGGGAAAGGTAGAGGCAGGCAATGATGAAAAGATACTTCCCCTACCCCCAGATGAATCCCTCCCCTCACTCCATTACCCCATTTTCACAAAGCAGGATATCACAGCTATCTGATTTGTCCTCCTTGCTTACTGTTTTTGGTTCTCTGTGCCTTAAATATTGAGTCTGGTCTGGTCTGGTTATGGTCTGAAGAAGTGGGTCTGTCCCACGAAAGCTCACCTAATAAACTATTTTGCAGGTCTTTAAAGTGCTATTTGACTGCTTTTTGTTTTGATAGTGTATAGACTAGCACGGCTTCCTCTCTCTTACTGTAGATTCCTGAGTGTGAACTTGCTGCTTTACTATACTTAAAAGTGGAGTGTACTTGAAGTGGAGTATTTCAAATGGCAGTGGATGTTTGTCTGCCTCTCACAAACACACATTTGTTTGTCTCTCACACACCTTGTGTATGTGTTTCTGACTTACACACACACACACACAGTCCATGCTATCGTATAGCCATGTATGTGCCATCTGGAGGAAAGACTGGTGCACTGTAGCAGGATAGTGTGGTTCATCATTCCACTGAGATTCTTCAGCAAAGTGTTTGAATCTACTACTGTAAATCTGTTGTGTTTCCTCCCTTCTGGGTCAGTCTGTACTGCCTTGCAGAGGGTGAAGTTATGTTAACTGTGTATGCTAACACTTGACGGCTCAGCCAAGTGCCACTTCATCATTTCATAGCAAGGTATTACCTGGTAAATATTCCACCCTCTGACTCCACCTCCTCAGCTAAGCTTCATAATCAACATTGCTGTGTATCTTGTAAAATTGTTTGAAATTTAAAACTTATACTGTATATATTTTCTTCTGTCCCTTGAAAAAAGTATTCCCTGGAACCTAACTGTCCCTATTTATATTAATTCTTCTGAGGGAATTGGTTTCCCTTAACATCATTTGGCTTCAAGTAGCACTTCTTGGGAACATAACTACACATTTAAGGGAGGAGTTACAGTGTAATAATCTTCCCATGCTTCAGATTCTCCTGTCCATGCATCATAGGACTGCATTGGTTCCTTTTGCCGCGGTGTTACATTGGGAACTCATGTTCAGCTGGTAACCTCTAAACCCCCTACATCTTTTTTTACACTGGTTACCAGAGTAGAGACCCCAGTCTTCTAAGCATGGCTTACGTGGTTTGTTTCAAGATGTATACCTTTTCATTTAACCATATTAAATTGCTTATTGCTTGCGTGTTCATAGTTTGCCAAGCAATCGAGATCACTTTCAACACAGGACATATTTCCTTCCTTATTCACTACTCCCTCGATTTTTGTGTCATCTTCAAACTATCGCTTTCTCCCATATCATTGATAAAAATATTAAACTTTGCAAGCCAGGAACCAATTAATCTGGGGCCCCAAAGAAGCACACCCAGTTGATGAGGTTTCCCTATTTATAGTTATATGATCTCATTGAGTTAGACAGCTTTTAATTCTTTTAATGTATCATGTTAATTTTATATTTATTTTTAATCAAAATGTCATACGGTGCCAAGTCAAATGACTTACAGAAGTCTAAGTATTACATCAGCAGTTGTGACTTTGTGAACTTAACTTGTAATATATTGGGTTAGTTTGACATGATCTGTTTTTCATAAACTCATGTTAATTTGCAATGATATTTTTATAGTATCCTCTTTTAACCCTTTATTGGTTAAATCCTATGTTAGGCGCTCCATTATTTTGCCTGGGATTGATGTCCGAGAGACAGGATTATGATTACCAGCTACTGTGTTTACCATTTTAAATTATTGTTGTTACATTAGCTTTCTTCCATTATTTTGAAAAATCAGTATTAATGGTTCAGCAAGCTTTTCAGCCAGGTCTTTTAAAACTTTTGGGTGCAATATACCTAGGCCTGCCAATTTTAAAACATCTAGCTTTGGGAGCTTCTGTTTAATGTCATCTTGAAATACTTGAGGAATTCAAATAATGTTATGATTAAAATACCTGTTTTCACAAATACAGTACAGAAATATTTATTGAACACTTCATTTTCTGTATTTTTATTTCATTATTTTTGCAGTTTCTATCTAGTAATGTACCAGTTCCTTTGTTAGGATTCTTTCTGTTCACTATACAGTAAAATTCCTTTCTTTCTGTTCACTATACAGTAAAATTCCTTTTTATCCTTAACTGTGAGTCATCAATTTCTCCTTTTGCTTCCCTTAGCAATTTTGCATCTCATTTATATTCATAACTATTGGATTACACTTTCTTCCAATTTTTAAAAACAAGAAGTCCTGTTGCACCTTATAGACCAGCAGATTTTTTGGAGCATAAGCTTCCATGGGCAAAGGCCCACTTCGTCAGATGCAATGTGGGTCTTTGCCCATGAAAGCTTATGCTCCAAAAAAAATGGTAGTCTATAAGGTGGCACAGGTCTTCTCATTGTTTTTCTGGATACACTAACACGGCTACCCCTCTGATACTTGTTTCCATTTTGTATTGTTCTATTATATTTATAAAAATATATGGTTTATAGTTGCTTTCACTTACATTCTAAGCCACGTTGTTGTGTGTGTATGTTAAATCAATTCAGCCTTCTTCCTCTTTTGTGGGACTGAGGCTTCTTGGTCGTCTTGTAAAGCATTCTTCAATGATTACAGATTATTTTTTACATTTTTATTGTTAAATGCTTCTTCCTAGTGGATTTGGACCACAGTGGTTTTCAGCATTGTGTAGCTGAACCTTTTAAAGCATTGTGTGTGAATGTGTATGTATATCATCTTTTTGGTCTGGACTTGATTTTATTTTCACATTACAAATGTGATAAAGTTGTGATCCTTTGTATACAGGATACCATAACTTTTTTAATACTGTAATCAGTTCCTCTTTATTGTGGTTAGATTTGAAGTATTTACGGCACAGAAACCAGAAATTACAAGAAAGGATCTGTTAGCATTTCTCTTTGTAAAAGTCCCTTGGCACATGTATTCAGCATCATTTAATGGTGCTAGTGGCAGATGAGAGACCATGCTTGGAAGGAAAAATGGAATCTTTGGAAAAACAGCAATTTCATAGTACTGACCATGTCTGCTTAAAATGTTAAAGCAGACATAAAAGGTCTTTGTACAGTAAAATCTAGGGAATGGACAAAGCCTATGCTGTCTCCACTACAATATGGATACTTGTTAACAGACTTCAGTGTCTGCTAGAAAATTACCTAAGCCACTCACTATACAAAATAAGTTGCAAAAGAGACTGGTTTCCATCAGCTGACATAGCAGAAGTTTAGATAAAGAAACTGACATGCATGAGCTGAAGGAGAAGGGGAAAATAAAGAGAAGTAGCTGTAGATATCTTGTTTGTACTCTGAAGGTCACCAGAGCTGATAACAAGCATGTGATACTTAGACCACCATTTACCAGTGGCCCAGTGTATCTTTGATTTATGAAGATAATGTCTAATGGCATTTGTGAGACCTACATGCAGATATTACAGTGTGTGATTTTGAGATGTATCTTCAGGACTGAGCATTCCTTCCCTTGTTACCTTCTCAGGTACAAATCAAAACGAATACAAATGTCAGTATCCAGGACACAATCACATCAATTTTGTCATTGTGCTTGGTGCACAGGGGAGGAATCTCTAACCAATAAGTAGACCATCATTGAAGTTGTCCAACACTTTGCATTATGAGGCCCTCTTTTTCACCTGCTTCTAACTCTGCCAGATTTACATAACTTCAGGTGAAATATGCTGAGGCAGTCAGGGAGCTGCAGACAGGGGAGTTTAAGAGGGAGTTTGGGAGGGAGTTTGACAGAGGAAGGCTTACAATGGTTTGGAAGACCTGCAACACCTGTGCCTGCCCTACTACTGTCTCCTCCACCTGTGCCTGTAGCCAGACAGACTGCCTGACCATGAATGCCTCTATCCAGATCCTGGTGTGGCTTTGCAGGGATTGTGGCTTGCAATTCCCACTTACTGATATCCAGCCTGGGGACACCATCCAGTATGAAAGGTGCCTGCTGGTGGAATCTCTCTGGCAGCAGGTGGGATAGCTACAGGAGGAGGTAGCTAGGTTGAGGAGTATCCAACTCCACAAGCAGTTCCTGGATAGTATTCATGTGGAGACAGCTCAGGTAACTGTCCCAATACACAGGACGGCTGATAAACCACTGGTGGAGGAGGAGCTAGATCAGGGTGGACACTGGCAGCTTGTTACTTCTGGCAGCAGGCGGTGTTCCACCTCTGCTCAGAACCCTCCCACCATGGTACTAGGAAACCATTACTTTGTACTTGATACAGGAGACAAAGAATCACCCCATACAGCAGACGAGAAGACTCGCACCCCCAAGGCTGGGAAGTCTGCTGCCACCACTGCAAGCAGGAAACATAGAGTAGTGGTGGTCAGGGATTCTCTTCTGAGGGGGATGGAGGCGCCCATCTGTCACCCTGACATTTCATTTCGGGAAGTATGCTGCCTGCCGGGGGCCATATCCGAGACATTGTCAAGGATTATCTGGCCCTCTGACTACTATCCCATGCTTCTCATCCATGTGGGCACTAATTATACTGCGAGGTGTGACACTGAGCAGGTCAAGAGTGACTTCAAGGCTCTGGGGGCATGGGTGAGGGAGTTTGGGGTGCAGGTGGTATTCTCCTCAATCCTGCCTGTCAGTGGTAGGGGCCCAGGCAGAGACAGGTGCATCTGAGAGGTGAATGCCTGGCTTCAAAGCTGGTGTCACCAGGAAGGCTTTATCTTCCTCGACCATGGGATGATATTTCAGGAAGGAGTGCTAGGCAGAGATGGCATTCACCTTTGGACACAGACTGGCTAACCTAGAGAGGAGGGCTTTTAACTAGGTTTGATGGAGGCAGGGGAGCAAAGCCCACAGGTAAGTGGAGAACATGGAAACCTGGGAGATGGGTCAGAAATGGGAGGGAGCATGGACAACAATGTCAGAGGAAAAGGAGGGTCAGGGCAAAACAGGGAGGCAAGATCAAATCAATATCTTAGATACCTATATACAAATGCAAGAAGTATGAGTAATAAGCAGGAAGAACTGGAAGTGCTAATAAATAAAAACAACTATGACATCATTGGCATCACAAAAACTTGGTCGGATAATACATATGATTGGTATGTTGGTGTTGAAGGGTACAGCTTAGTTAGGAAGGATAGACAGGGAAGAAAGTGGGGAGGTGTTGCCTTATATATTAAAAATGTACACACTTGGACTGAGGTGGAGATGGACATGTTGAAAGTCTCTGGGTTAGACTAAGCGGGGCAAAAAACAAGGGTGATGTCCTGCTAGGAGTCGACTATAGAAGAGGTGGATGAGGCTTTTTTTAAACAACTAACAAAGTCATGCAGGGCCCCAGATTTGATGGTGATGGGGGACTTCAACTATCCAGATATATGTTGGGAAACTAATACAGCAGGGCCCAGACTATCCAGTAAGTTCTTGGATTGTATTGGAGACAATTTTTTATTCCAAAAGGTTGAAAAAGCTACTGGGGGAAGCTGTTCTAGATTTGATTTTCACAAATAGGGAGAAATTGGTAGGGAACTTGAAAGTGGAAGGCAGCTTGGGTGAAAGTGATCATGAAAGCATAGAGTTCACAATTCTAAGGAAGGGTGGAAGAGAAAACAGCAAAATAGAGATAATGGATTTCAGGAGGGCAGATTTTAGTAAACTCAGAGAGCTGGTAGGTAAGGTCCCATGGGAAGCAAAATGAGAGGAAAAACAGCTGAGGAGAGTTGACAGTTTTTCAAAGGGACATCATTAAGGGCCCAAAAGCAAGCTATCCCGCTGCGTAGGAAAGATAGAAAATATGGCAGAAGGCTGCCTTGGCTTAACCAGGAGATCTTGCATGACTTCAAAATAAAAAAGGAATCATATTAAAAATGGAAACCAGGACAAATTACAAAGGATGAATATAGGTAAACAACACAAGAATGCAGGAGCAAGATAAGAAAGGGCAAGGCACAAAATGAGTGCAAACTAGCTACAGGCATAAAGAGAAACAAGAAGGCTTTGTATAAATACATTAGAAACAAGAGGAAGACCAGGGACAGGGTAGGGCCATTGCACAGTGAGGAGGGAGAAACAGTTACAGGGAATTTGGAAATGGCAGAGATGCTTAATAACTTCCTTGTTTCGGTCTTCACTGAGAAGTCTGATGAAGGAATGCCCAACATAGTGAATGCTAGTGGGAAAGGGGTAGGGTTAGAAGTTGAAATGAAAAAAGAACAAGTTAAAAATCACTTAGAAAAATAAGATGTCTGCAAGTCACCAGGGCCTGATGAAATGCATCCTAGAATACTCAAGGAGCTGATAGAGGAGGTATCTGAGCCTTTATCTATCATCTTTGGAAAATCATGGGAGACAGGAGAGATTCCAGAAGACTGGAAAAGGGCAAATATAGTGCCCATTTACAAAAAGGGGAATAAGAATAACCCAGGAAACTACAGGTCAGTCAGCTTAACTTCTGTGGCAGGAAAGGTAATGGAGCAGGTAATTAAAGAAATCATCTGCAAGCACTTGGAAGGTGGTAAGGTGATAGGGAACAGCCAGCATGGTTTTGTAAAGAACAAATCATGTCAAACCAATCTGATAGCTTTCTTTGATAGGATAATGAGCCTTGTGGATAGGGGAGAAGTGGTGGATGTGGTATACCTAGACTTTAGTAAAGCATTTGATATTGTCTTGCCTGATATTCTTATAAAAAAACAAGGAAATAGAATTTAGATGAAGCTACTATAAGGTGGGTGCATAACTGGCTGGATAACTGTACTCAGAGAGTAGTTCTTAATGGTTCTCAATCCTGATGGAAAAGTATAACAAGTGGGGTTCCACAGGGGTCTGTTTTAGGACCGGTTCTGTTCAATATCTTCATCAACGATTTAGATATTGGCATAGAAAGTACGCTTATTATGTCTGTAGATGATACCAAGCTGGGAGGGGTTGGAACTGCTTTGGAGGATAGGGTCATAATTCAAAATGATCTGGATAAATTGGAGAAATGGTCTAAGGTAAACAGGATGAAGTTTAATAAAGACAAATGCAAAGTGCTCCACTTGGGAAGGAACAATCAGTTTCACACATACAGAATAGGGAGAGACTGTCTTGGAATGACTACAGCAGAAAGGGATCTAGGGGTTATAGTGGACGACAAGCTAAATATGAGTCAACAGTGTGATGCTGTTGCAAAAAAAAAAACAAACATGATTCTGGGATGCATTAACAGGTGTGTTGTGAACAAGACACGAGAAGTCATTCTTCCCCTCTACTCTGTGCTGGTTAGGCCTCGGCTGGAGTATTGTGTCCAGTTCTGGGCCCCGCAGTTCAAGAAAGATGCAGAGAAATTAGAGAGGGTCCAGAAAAGAGTGACAAGAATGATTAGAAGTCCAGAGAATGTGACCTATGAAGAAAGGCTGAAAGAACTGGGCTTGTTTAGTTTGGAAAAAAGAAGATTGAGGGGTGACATGAGAGCGGTTTTCAGGTATCTAAAAGTGTGTCATAAGGAGGAGGGAGAAAACTTGTTCTTCTTGTTCTACCCTCAGAGGCCAAGAGGCAATGGACTTAAACTGCAGCAAGCGGGGTTTAGGTTGGACATTAGGAAAAAGTTGCTAACTCTCAGGGTGGTCAAACGTTGGAATAAATTGCCAGGGGAGGCTGTGGAATCTCCATCTCTGGAGATATTTAAGAACAGGTTAGATAGACATCTATCGGGGTGGTTTAGACAGTACTTGATCCTGCCATTAGGGCAGGGGGCTGACACGATGGCCTCTCAAGGTCCCTTCCAGTCCTCGTATTCTATGATTCTATGATTTGTTTGTCTGAGAATCATTTGGCATATACAAAACAGAATTTAAATGTAAAATACCGTATGTGACACAAAACACCCATAGAAAAAATATTTGAGGGGAAAAAAAGTAAATTTAATTGACAAATTTTATTTAGTTTTTAAAATGCAGTCCTATTCAGGAGAAGGAATGTAATAAATAATACATTTATTCAATCACCTCTGTGTACTTGGACTTGTGTCTGCTTAATTTGGTGTCAAAATCGGGGTTAACTACTTATTCCTAGTGTGAGCCGTGCAGAACCAACACATCTGTGATATAATAAGTGGTTTCTATTGTCCTGCACATCACAAAGAAGAAGTTTTAACTAAGTTCTAATTCTTGGGGCTCATTTATGTCTCTGATCTTAGTTTTTAATGACCGGAAAATGGAGAATACTGTGACTTTATAGGGAAAATAGGTTTTCCCCCAGCTCTTTGGAGCAGTAACTCACCCTTGTGACATATCACCTATTTGAGAACAAAAAGTGAGTAATTAGCTTGACATTAGTGATGTACAGTGCACTGGCAACTAGCCAACAAAAAAGCTTCTATGTATGCACTTATCAGGATCAAAAGGATATGAGTAACATACGATACAAATTATATAATAGAGATGAGTGGGAGTGCTAGGGTTCAATGTCCAGGTGAAAAACTATCCCTGTTCCCACAACTGCTGGGAAATGGAAGGTGGGCTGACACTAGACTAGTCTTGGTATTGTTCATCATTTTAATCTGTCTCTGGCTAGTGAGGTCAGAAAAATGCGTAGCCTTCCTCACTAAAAATCTGCAGGCAGTTGCCAGCAATAGAAAGGAGCATTTTCACTCACCCACTCATGCATATACATATATACACATGCACACTTCCAAGCCCCCTGGGAGTTATGAGAAGGAAGGCATTGCCTGGGTGGGGATGGAATTTTGCCATTGTGTTCATTCCACGGCTTTCTGGTTTCTGCATTGGGAAGGGGAGAGATGTTCTGATATTCAACCCAGCCTACTTTTTTAATCTCAATTCCTATGATAGCTCCAGTGCCTGTCTCCATTGCTCTCACAGCTTTTCAAGAAGGCACAGAGAGAAAATGTACTGATTCTTAAGAGTTTTGCTGCTGCCCACAGGTTTCAGAATAGCAACAGCCAGTGCTTTCACTCCATTGCAATTTAAGTGAGCTCAGAAGAGTACCAGCGGCACTGACTAAGACTAAAGAATACCCTATTGGTTGGCCTCTGAAGGATTCTTAAACTATATAAGTTACAAATATGTGTTGATTTGGGTAGATCAGAGTTATTCATGAAAGCCTAAGTTCTGTAAAAAGTAAAAGTATCTCCCTCCTTTCAAATCCTGCCAATATAATCCTTCTTTTTCATAGTGCTCCTCCTCATATTGCTACTAGGGTGACCTAGTTGTATGTGTGTGGGGGGTGGTGGTGTTTGCGTTTTGCAGGGACTCTTTCACAACATCTTTGGAGTGAGTACTTTTTTTTTTTCATTAAAAAAATACGGATTCGGATCTTCTGGGTGACTACACGGAGTCTTTTGATGGCATTATCTGACACTCTTACTACATAATTAATAGACCAGACGCAACACTAGGAGGAATGTTGTATGGCAGTTACAACACAAAAGTAGGAATCAGGTGATTTAGGTTATATTCTTGCCACTGCCACTATATTGTAAATCTGTGAAGATCTCATGTATCTCCATTTTCCCATCTGTGAAATGGAGATACTTTTTCTATAAACTACTAGAGTAATAAATCTCCATACATCCCCCCTGCTTCTTCAGTCATGTGTTGAGGAGGAGGTACAAAAGCAGAACATGTCATGTCTTACACATGACTCATTATCTTCACCCTTTGAAGCTATGTTTGTAGATTAGGCGGTGGGTGTAGCAGATGGAGTTTTCAGCACCTTTTGCAGCATTTTTCTGCTCTCCACCCAAGAAGCAAAATAAAGAAGATTAGTGGAAATGAATCCATGGTAACAGGAATAGTTTATCCTTCTGTATTGTGAAATCCTCTTTGAGAGGGAGAATGATTTCAGTGGTAATAGGAAGGGAAAGCCATATTGTAAAGGACCAACAGATAACTAGGGGTTCTGGGCAGCAGGATGGAGGCTCAGTGCTCCCAGTGGTTCACCCAAGATCCCATAAAAAGGGAGAGGTTAAAGTTCCTGGCATCTTCCATGAAAGGAGATTTGTAAATTCCAATGAATGTGTTATACCCATTTTGCAAAGGGTCCATGCAAGGCAAAGAATAAGGCCGTGGGTTTGCAAGTCTTCAGTGGGCTATGTAATGTTGTTCAGAATGGTGACGGAAATTGAGTGGCATGCCTGCCTGGTGACTAGATAATGTCTGAAATGCATGATTACTTTAGGAAAATGGTTATCTTAGTGTTACTCGCAGCTTGCGGACAGTATTTTCGTGATGACTAGAACAGAGGTGAAAAGAAAGATTTAGTCAGAAATCTTCAAATCATTTTTTCAAGGACCACTTTACAAAGATTCAGAGGGGTAGCCGTGTTAGTCTGGATCTGTAGAGCAACGAAGGGTCCTGTGGCACCTTATAGACTAACAGAAAAGTTTAGAGGATGAGCTTCCGTGAGTTAACTCACTTCTTCAGATGCTGGTCCTGGAGATTTCCAGGACCAGCATCTGAAGAAGTGAGTTAACTCACGGAAGCTCATGCTCTAAACGTTTCTGTTAGTCTATAAGGTGCCACAGGACCCTTCGTTGCTTTACAAAGATTGAATTTGAAATCGTGCATACCAGTAAATAATTTTCTTTGTAGATCTAGAAGTGTTTTCTATTTTAAAACAGAATTCATAAACAGTCTCTATCATAGAAATAGCCCAAAGCCATATTTAGCCAAATGCAGCCTAAATGAGATTTTAATTCTTGACCTTTCTTTTAAAAATGCTGTTTACATTGACAGTTCCTTCCCTGTATAGGTAAAGGATGTCATGCTGATTAGCTTCTGTGTCATTAAGTGAAAATTTGTCACTGCGAGGTCAACATCTGTTGATTTAGAAAATGGCAGGCAGCATTCACCATCTGAAATAATAGCTGCTTCTGATGGGGTTAATTATATACTAATTCATAATTTCCTGAAAATCCATAATAAATGGAAGCAGAGCAAAAGCTGAAGGAGATTGGGCCTCTCACCCCCGCCCCATGCCCCTGGCTAGGCATTGTGTAGGTCCAGCCCACACAGCGTGTAGGTTAATAGAGGTGCAACACTAATGCAGGACTCAATCAGATTTGATTGTGAGCTTCTCTGGCTTAGTTCAGTTTTGCCTTGAGTCCTCCATACTAAAATGCAATTAAGAAACAAGAAGCTTAATGACATTAATGAGCCATTCAATCAAATGGCACTCAACCTAAAGGTGCTGGATTAATCAGAAAGTCTGAATCTGATTTCAAGTACAAACCCTTCTCACTATGTACTTCTTGTTTCCTCCCCCACTCCCTACAGAGACTCTTTAGCTAGAGAACAGAGTGACTTCAGATCAATCACTTTTCCAATGCAGGGCATGGAAACCAATCAGCTCCTTTGTGAAAGCTGGTGCTACAGAGAGCACATTTTGTGGGGAGAGGGACCAGGTTAACAAGAAAAGGGCAGGGAAGGGTCAGAGAGGCTGATTTTTGTTTTTCATTATTTAGATTAGTGATGTAAATAGATTTGTGAAATGATTGGACCCAAACCTATATGGATGCACTTAATTATGATGAGCTTTATACTAGAGGAGATTCCTCTATATTCATCTTATGGTATGGAAATGTCTTTCATATGGCCTAAAATGTCATAGTGTCTTGTAACCTGGAAGAATGAGTGTACAAGTATAACCCAGAGGCACTGAGACCACTGAGGGAGAGAGTAATGAACTTGCTCTACAATCATAGCTAAGGGGAAGGTGGCTGTTCAGCTCATGTGGTAGACTTATGCCATTAGATCCAAAGATCACAGGTTTAGTCCTGCCTACTCGCAGCAGAGGTCTGTTGGCATTACACAAATGAGTCAGGAGATATGAGATCTGTTCCTAGCTCAGTTCTGTGCGGCTGTGTGCCCTTCTCTTCTTTATAAATCCCATTTTACAGACGGAAAAACCTAGTATGTAAGAGATCTCTTAGAGTGTAGTTGAGAGAATTACGTTTATGTTGTAATTGTTAAAGGAAAAGTTACAAAAACATGTTTACATGAAATATTTACAGAAATATGTCTTTTTACGTTAACTTAATCAAGAGCAAAGTGAGAGCAGTTTCCTTTAGTACTTTTAAATTATAAATTTTTATGTAACTGCTGTCATAAGTTAGAAATATTTTCTTTTAGTCTGAAGTAGGAGTATTTAATATAATGGAAGTGTACTCACACCTTATTAGATCTTGGATCAGCCTGGTCTTTGACCTAAAATAGATGGCAGAACATTAAGGGCAAAACCAAATTTTTAAAGGATATGCTACAGTGTACTGAAATTTTCAACTTTTAAAGAAAATTTATTGCCCAGATGTTGAAAGAAATGGTCTACAACTGCCTATGATTTGAGACATCCTGTCCTATTTTCTGCATTTATTCAAGCCCTGGCTCAATACCTTTATTTGGCAAATAGAGATTCCTATAAATAACTCCAATTGTGGACCTGATTCTTCAGCTGGTGAAAATCCACATGGTTCCATTGAAGTTGTGCCAGTTTACAACAGCTTATGATCTGGCCCTGTGCACTGAATATAACTGGCTAAATAAAGAATAGCTTTAGGCTGAGATTTTCAGAGGTGCTAAGAATTCACTGAAATCTCTTTCCATGGAAGTCAATAGGCTTTCTGTTGATTTTAGTGGTAGCAGAGTTACGTACTTCAAAAACGTCCCACCTTGTGGCAGCTTTCACAAGTTCAGTACTTTCTTAAACCAGGCCAGGTTTTAGGATCCTGGCAGGAGGTACCTTAAATGCAACCATCCCAAACAGCTAGTCCCATCTGGAAAGCTTTGACATATATATTGGGTGCATCTGATGAAGTGGGTCTTTGCCCATAAACGCTTATGCTCCAATATATCTGTTAGTCTATAAGGTGCCACGGGACTTCTTGTTCTTTTTGCAGATACAGACTAACATGGCTACCCCTCTAATATTGGGTGTGTCTGTGCGTAATATAAAAAATTAAGAGAAGGGTGGTCTTGCAGCTCAAGCGCAGGAGTAGAAGAAAGTAGATAAGGGTTCAGTTCTCAGCTGTAGCAGTCAGTTTCTGTCTGCCCTGCTGGTCTGGGCAGGGGAGCTGACAGACTTACCAGGCCCTGAGTAAGGTGTGGAGGCAGGTCCATGCTTCCAGAAGATGTGAGACTGGGTTCAGTCAGCCCTCAGCACAACGTGGAGCACGCCATACCCACTCCCGGACAGCCCCGAGAACCAGCCGGTGTGTACCACTCAGTGTTGCTACGGAAATGATTTAAAAGGTCTGAGGCTGCAGCCATTTCTATTCCTGGATAATGGTGGCTGGGAGTTCTGAGTCCTAGTAAATTGCTGGGCCCCAGGGAAAGACCTCTTTATCCTGACCCCACGCTCACTTCAGCAGGCCTGGGTGTTGGTGAGACGGATAAGAAATGTGCCAGTAAAACCTCATCTGAGAGATATAAAGATCAGTATATAAAGAAGTGTTAGTTATAAAACCAGGTCTATTAGGAAAGGGTTAGGAGTTTAGTTCAGTGAAGTCTGCCTGCCTAATGCTTAGCAATATGATAAGCAGCACTTTAAGGAACTATGGCTCATCTGCTTCTCAACTTCTACTGCTGTGCATTAGCCAGCATCTCTGCCCCCCACCATTATCTTAGCTCTGCTTGAGCCAGAGAATTCTCTTATGACCTGGGTATATGCTGAGCTCTCTGTCAAACTTCTGCCATATTGATAGTACAATAAGGCCACATCATAATACAAAGTGGAGGACCACTTACCCTGCATTATTGCTTCTTCAAGAGAAAAAAAATTAAACTCTTTTATTCGATGCACATTAGGATTGGGCTATGGAGAGCTGAAAACACAGTAAAAATTTGACCACAAATGAAATTTTAAAGTACAACCATACCATTGGTACCTAATTTGGCATATAAGAGAAACATGTTATCCACTAGATCAGTAGTCTTCAACCAGCGTGCTGCATCACACTGGTGTGCCATCAGAACTGTCCAAGTGTGCCATGAAATTTCATCAATTTCACCTTGCTGTGGCTCTTTGTAGAGCCAGGGATGGGAGGAAACTGACAAACCGCATGCCAGCTGCTGAAGTCCCAGGTTCATCAATTTCCCCTTGCTGTGGCCCTTTGCTGAGCTACCACGAGTGGAAATGCCAACCCCTTAGGATCCCATTCATACCAGAAAACAACTGAAAGGCTGCTTCCCAGCTCAAATGGTGGGGCGCTCACCCCCCAAATCCCTGCTGTGGCAAAGGGTGGGGTTTCATTGTAGCTGGGACACAGTTTAAATGCCACATCCTGGCTTCAGTGGGCTGGCAAGGAGGGGAGCCTGCTTTCAGTGGTCACATGTTTATTCAACATCCCTAGTATGGTGTTGAGCAGATCTGGAAAATGTGTCTGTGCTTGCTATCTAAGACAATGTATTCTGTGGTGGATTTGAAGCATTTGATTCTTGTTTAGCTTGTTGTTTACACTCTGTTGCAAATCTAGTAAAATTGTAACCAGAGTAAAGGTAAGTAAACCTGATGTTCATGAGCAATTGATTCAACTGAAAAAAAGTGGGTATGCCATGGAATAGTTTGTCTTATTGAAATATGCCGTGTTACCGAAAAGGTTGGGAGCCACTGCACTAGGTTACAGAATCTCTGTGTTTCGTCCATGAGAGATGCTGGAACAGAACCCTGGGTTCCCTGGCTAAATGAACTGCATTCTTGGTTACAAGTCATAACCATATTGCAAAGAGATCTTTCTGAAAAGTCCACAAAGCACAGAACCAGTTTCTAAGTGTACTAGTCTAGTATTTACTCTATTTACTATTTGCTTTGTGTATGTAGTATGGCATCCCTATTTCACTGAGTCTTGCATCTCTCTGCTTTTCCCCTCTGTTTTTACTTGTGCTGAGAGAATATAACGATGCAGCCTGTTACTTTTACTGTATGAGATCAATTTTTTGTGGAAAATGTATTGGTAAACCTTCTGTACCTTTGGTTTTCTGCTGCTGTCTTCTCTCCTTTGACAGCGCTACTGAAATGTAGTTACCAACAGCAAATATAAAATATTAATAGAATATAAAATCAGAGGTTTGTCCTCTAAAACCATGTACAGTGCACCTCTAGGACTCTTTTAAAAAATCCCCCAGCATCAAACAAAGCAAAAAACAACAAATAATACAAATTGAAAAAACTAACAGAGGTTTGTGCCTTAAAATGTTTATCTTTAAGGATATATTTCCTACACCACAGGGCTAATTCCATTTAATAACACTGAGCGCCTGTAACAAAGGACTCTTTTCTTTGAAGACAGACAACCTTCTGAAGGGTACTATTCCACTGATTTTTAAAAGTTAGAAATAGTTATAGCTGTGTTCCTTTTTAAAATGTCCTTCATGTCATTGTTATTTTTCAAAATGAGACTGTAAGGCTTAACTTAGAAATGAATTTATATTTTGTTTTCACATAAAATGATGATCAAGAAAGTGAATTCTATCTACTGTATTTTTTCATGTACTGCATATACAGAAGCCTTTCTTTGGTAAGAAGTCTTTTATTCTTGTTGTTACTATTTTACTTAAAAGATAATGTCAAAAGGAATTGAACGTTGTGGCTGGATAATGGTTGCCTACTGCAAGATAAAATGCCAAGGTATTTGTAGGAAATAAATGTTGAAATGAAGCACAGACAATTATTTTCAAAGCAGGAAGCCATTTTCAAGTCACAACTTTCAGCGCCGTTCACATTATTCACATTGTTTATTTTTAAAAAAAGTGAAATAAAGAAGACCCACCATGAAGATAATCAAAAGCACCAATTCACTTTCACTTTTATTGAAAAGCTGCATTTGGGATTGTCATGTAACAGTGTAAAAGAATCACGACCCATCCATCTGAAAAAGGACATTTATTAGAATAAGGAAACGGTGCACTTTTAGGGAAAATGTTTTGTCTCAGTTGCTCCCTTCTTCACTGCTTTTGTGGTCCAGCATACGTGCTACAGTAAATTTTGAAGCATTACTACAAATATGCCATTGATTTATTTTCTCATAACTGTATAGACCAGGCAAAACCACAGCTGCAATTGTAGTGTACCATTTGAAAACCTGTGCTTCACAGCATTTCACGTATTGTTGCCATAATTCTTTGTTTATAAGCATCTGAGGTGTAAATTTTGACATTAACCAGCTATTAGCTCAGGGAGATTTTTTTTTTTTTTTGCTAGTATGTGGACATTCACTTCCATTGTATTTCAACAGATGTTTAAAGCTACTAGCTCTTTTCCCTGATTGCCCTCTACAGTAGTCAATAATGATTAGAGTGAAGTAAAAACTCATCAGACATTACAGCTCTCTCCCCTGTTCCTGGTTAAGGGATATTTCCTGAATGTGAATTTTGTCTTGAGATTCTACTTCTGATCTCAGCATAATAGGTGCACCAAGCCATTAGTAAACCAGAGTAAAAATGCTATAAAGACATTGTTGAATACTAAAGTAAATGAACAGGGTGGGGGGAGTAAGAGAGTCATGTTTGTCTAATTAGCATGCCAGCACTCCAGCTATTGCCAAAGGCTGATCTCCTTATCCTCTTTTAGAAGACAGCAGACTTCTTCTTTTAGAGAGCTGAAAAATCCTAATGTAATATCCATGCCCTCTTCATTTCATTGGCCATAATTAGTTGTTTTTTCATGTGAGGTTTTCTTTTTTCTTCTACTGTATGAGAAGAAGGCATCACTAATTCATGGGAGCTGATAATCATGTTACAGGTTGGTTTAATGAGATTAGTGCTTTCATAATTATTATGGTAATATGTTGCCTATGATTTGTACACAGTCCTCCTCTGTTAATTGGTTTGAGATTGCTTTGCTATAATTTATTTCTTCTCAAGGCCCAAGTTTATTATACTAAGTCAGATAGCTATTGACTTTAATACATAGTTTTAAGTCATTATGAGTTTTCTTCTGTTCTGGAATTCATCTTTTCCAATGAATGTACAAATATGGCTTGCCTCCATATTCTTGAGATTTCTTCCATCAAAGTGAGAAAACACAATTATTTTGTTAATACAGAAATCCTGCTCAGATCCTGACACATCAATATTTTAAAGTTCTTCTTAGTCTAAAATATTATATGGTATGGAGGTACTGTGGAGTACTAGTTCCATTAAGTCAGAAAGAGTGTGTAACATCATTGGTACCCACATTTTGCAAGTCCTTTGTGGTCCATGTATGCCTGCAGTCATTCATGTCCAGAGATCTTACATTGTCCCCTTTCTACAGTACCACAGTCTCTAGTTTTCCTTAGGGACGTAGTATGATGCTGTTAGCACCCAGGCTTCCTTCCTGGAGATACTGCCTTCTTTGACAGTCCAACAAGGGCTCATCTCCTCATCCTCAATTGGTATCTTTTCAACAGCTCTCCCCGGGATCAGTTTTCAAACTGACTAGCAGGACCCATGATGGCATTTTTTCTTGAACTGGGTAGGTTCTGGGCTCAGTCCTGCTGCTCTTCCAGCAAGCCAGGCACTTGGGACCTCCTCCTTTAGCTCCCGGTGGCAACTGTGATTGCTTTGTCTCTGCTGCTTCCTTTTATGTGACCGTTATGGACCCTGGTTGGTTGCACCAGCAATCTCTTTCTCTGCTTTCTTGCAACCACACTAGTCTCCTGGGGTAGTCCTCTCCATTTCTTCACTCCAGTCTGGGGCTTTTTTGGCAGTCTCTCCTAGTCTGGCTGTCTGGTGCTTCCACTCCTGGAGCTTCTGCAGCACCCCCTTCCCCTGAGGCTGTCAGCCCCAGCTGAGCAGCTCCACAGGCTTTTATAGCCAGCCTCCAGCCGGAGCCTGCCCAGCAGGGCAGTAGTAGGGGGTAGGGCTTCATCAGCCAGGCAAGCCATATTAACCTCTTCAGGACCATGTTGATGCACCCATCACACAAGCATCCCGTTTATTGAAAAACCCATGAAAATTATTATTGTTTTTTCAGACACTCAAAGTCCTTACAAGCCTCTTTGAAACTATGGAATTTTTTTTGCCTGGTTCTAGTAATCAATTAGTAACTGGTTTAGTTATTGGCCATAGAGTTACAAAATTATTCTTTCAATCTGAATTACAGTATAGCACAGATACTACACCAGTAAAATTCCCCTGTCAGTAAAACATACCACTATTCAAAATCAGTGTAGGCCAATGGTTACCATTCTATTTTTTTCCAAAGCAACAGTCCCAGTTCCAAAATCTGTAAGTAAACTTTAGCTTGTTTCACATGATAACTGCTCATCTTTTTAGTAGGTTGGGATGCCTTGATTATGAAAAGTGAAACATAAAATTAAATTCTGTTCCACACAGGTGTTTCATATTTACTCTGAATCAAGTAGCTTCAGGTGTATAAATAAAACTGATGAGGTGTTTTTTAAAAAAAAGTTTGAAATCATGATATATCTTTTTCTTTACTACACGCAGCATCAGGACACAATCATCACTTACGCCATAGAGAGAGCCACATAGCTGACTATTTCTCTTTGACAAAGAGGGAAGAGGGACAGCCAAGGAATTCACACATTCTTAAGAACATGATGAAATAAGACTGTAAGGCTGCATCTACACTACGAGAAAAATTCAAACTTATTTTCTGACTTATTTTCTTATTTAAACTGTAAGGCTGCATCTACACTACGAGAAAAATTCAAACTTATTTATATTGATTTTCTAATTTTGGAATTTATAAGTTTGATTTTGACCAGTCTCACTTCACACCTTGCTCCCCACAAAGTCAAATCATTGGTGCCACACACATATTGGCTAACATTGACTGTTGCAGTCGTGCATTGTGGGAAGCTATCCCACAGTTCCTTCATCCTGGTAGCATTCTGGCCATGCTATCTGGTCTTGATGTCATCTTAACCCCATTGAATTTTCATCATCCTCCCCCCCGCAATCCCTGAAAATATGTCAATTAATTAGAAATAACGCAGAAGATACTCAAAATTACAAGAAAGAATTTTTGGTTTCCCATGACATTATATTACCAACATGGGTACAGTGACTGTATTCTTAACTGGCCATCCATCCCACCTCCCATCATTGCCAAAATGTGATCCCTGAAAATAATGCAGGGGCCTGGAATGTTTCTTTAGTTTGAGAAGAATGTTGGAAGAAGGAAAGATTTTTTGTTTACTCATTGCCAATGTGGTTGCAGTGACTGTACTCTCAGCTGGCCATCCATCTCACCTCCCATCATTCTGAAATGTGATCCCTGAAAATGATGCAAGGGGAAGAAAGTAGGAAGAAAAAAATAATTTTTGTTTTCCCCATATGTTATTGTGAATGGAAAGGGTTTTTGGCTTTCCAGTTCACTATAAGGCTTCTGTACAATGACTGTCTTCTCAGCTGGCCATCCATCCCACCTCCCATCATTGCCAAAATAGGATCCCTGAAAATAATGCAGGGGCCCAGATTGTTAGGTTCAGAATAATGTATGAAGAAAGAATTTTTGGTTTCTGCCTACGCTACATTGACAACATTCTCAACTGGTCATCCACCCCCACCTCCCATCATCCCAGGGAAAGTAATTGTTGGATTTCCCCAGCAGCAGCAGCAGCAAGCCCAGGTATGGGCCAAGTGGTGGGGGAAGGTGTTGCTGGATGACCAGTTGAGCTGTTTGTTCCCCCAAGCCCCCAGTATCTTAACTTTTGAGGGAAACTTCCCATTTCAACAGCAAAGCCCCCAGTATCTTAGCTGCTGGGGAGACTTCCCCACGGCGTCAGCAAAGCCCCCAGTATCTTAACAGCCAGGGCAGACTGCCCCACAGCAGCAGCAAAGAGCTTTGTTTCCCTCACTACTGGCAGCATTGACGGCACCAAACAGCAGGTACATCCTTTTATTGGGTTGAATCTAACACATAATGTGCCTGAGCAGGGGAAAGACCCAGATTGTGTGGCACCTGTGGGGAGGGAAAGGGGTTCACGCACAAATGTAAACCACTGAGAAGTTTCTTGGCTTGTCATACAAGCATGACCCCCGGCACTCCTTGTTGACATGTGGTATAGTGGGGCAGAGGCTGGTGCCAGGCAGTGCAGAAAAAAATAACAAGCTACAGACAGTTGCAAACTCCTTGCAGGGGCTATTTAAATGGCTAGATGCATGTACCTTGCTAACACCATAGAAAGAAAGAAGCCATTTCTCAGGGTGTCATAAAGTAACACAAGCCCACTGCTAAAGGCTTTCTGCTCCTGCTTGGAAAATGAAACTCTTCCTGTTACTGGAGAGCAGCAGCCAGAGCACGGCAGTGAGAGGGGAATTGTGGGTTACATATTGGACACCTCTGGAGGCTAATAAATTTGATTTTAAGATGTGGTACTCCAGACTGGCCTTTAATCAAACTTCTGAATTCAAGCTCGATGCTATACCTGTCAGCTAACTGTGATTTTGTAATCTCGAGATTAGTACACCAAAAATTGAGCTAATGGTCTTTACAGTGAAGACAGTCATGTGGTAAAAAGGAGCTAAATGAATTAAATTTGCATTTATCTCATCATGTAGACACAGCCTAATACAAGTTCTCAAACTTTTCCACTCAGAATTCCACAACAAGTTTGCCTTCTGTAACCCCAAAGCTATCGACATCATCTGTTGAACATAGATGTTTTTTCCTACTGTGCTGCCCAATCATCTAACTTGATCAGAATTCCTTTCAGCCTTCTCCAGTTTTCATTAACCTAAATAATTGTCTGTCATCAGCATATTTTCTGTGTGTTTTACCCACTTGTCCAGATCACCGATAAATGCTCTAAAATTACTAGTGTTAGACTGGAAACTCAGGGTCAGGGAAAATCCAGAGGGGAGTCCTAAGGCAGTTCTTTGCCAACTTCTGGCATTGACCTGGCAACTCCTGCAGCTGAGCTGGTTCCAGACGTAGAGGTTATCCTCTCCTTTGGACTATATCAGTAAAGCCGAGAGGGGAACACTGGTGTCTGGGCAGCCCAAGGTCCCAATAATTGCCCAAGCTTGCGCCTGGAGAGGTGCTCCAGCATCGCTAACAGTGTTGAACCAACACGGGAGGTAACAGATACCAGTTATAAGCTCTTGCTCGATTGGCATAGAGAATGAGCGCCAGGGGTTGCCTCCGACGGTGGGAGAGATCGTCGCATCTCACTGGACAGTCACCGCCCGCCTCAAGCTGGGCAGTCCCCAGCCAATAGGGTACTGTCCCGCCACAGTTCACCTGCCTCACTGGGTGCATGAGGATTAAGGTTCCCAAACCTGACAAGTGACCTGAAAGCTGAGCACCAGGCAAACCAGTAAGAAAATCAACAAGAAAAGGAAACCATCAAAGTTTTAAGCTTGCTTGCTGGAATGTGCAGACCATGCTGACAGGTCTGACTGAAGATCTTCAGGACATCAGAGACACCCGAAAGACCACTGTCATCAATAAGGAACTGAAGAAGCTCCAAGTTGACATTGCTGCTCTGCAAGAGACATGTCTCGCAGATTCGGGATCTCTAAAGGAAAAGGACTACACCTTTTTCTGGCAGGGTAAAGCCCGAGAAGAACCCAGGGAGCATGGTGTTGGCTTCGCCATCAGAAACACCCTTCTACAAATGGAGGAATTAGTCATGGGTGGATCAGAAACACTCCTTCAGGTCATACTTCAAACTCGTGCCGGTCCTGTCCACCTGATCAGCGCTTACGTCCCAACCCTGTACGCCGCACCAGAAGTAAAAGACAAGTTTTATGATGTGCTTAGTGCTGCCATAGTGCAAATACCTGCTCACGAACAACTGTACATTCTGGGTGACTTCAATGTGAGAGTTGGAGCCGATCGTGACTCATGGCCTTCCTGCTTAGGCCACTTAGGTGTGGGAAAAATGAATGAAAATGGTCAGTGTGTTCTCGAACTTTGCACGTACCACAATCTGTGCATCACAAACACATTTTTCCAAACCAAGCCACAGCACAGAGTGTCATGGAGACACCCACGCTCAAAACACTGGCATCAACTAGACGTGGTCATCGCTAGATGTGATAACCTCAAAAACGTCCTTCTGACATGCAGCTATCATAGTGCTGACTACGATACAGATCACTTGCTAGTTTGCTCCAAACTCAAGGTGATTCCCAAGAAGATGCACCGCTCTAAACCAACTGGAAGGCCCCGCATCAATGCCAGAAAGACAGCTAACTCAGAGAGAGCTGAAAAGTTCAGAGTGACCCTCGAGGAGAATCTGCGTAGCAACCCTGGGGGTGCTGATGTGACATCCAGATGGCAGCATCTGAGGGATACAATGTACAACACGGCCTTGTCAGTGTTTGGAAGAAGAGCTAGAAACACAAATGACTGGTTCAAAGCTAACTCCAATGAGATGATTCCAGCCATCGAAAAAAAGCGCGCTGCACTTCTGCAGTACAAATGTTCGCCGAGCCAGAATACCCTGCAAGTGCTCAGAGCAGCCAGAAAAACAGTACAACAGACGGCCAGGCGCTGTGCCAACAACTACTGGCTCGAGCTATGCAGCAGCATCCAGACCAGTGCTGACTTTGGTAACCTCAGGGGAATGTGTGAGAGCATCAAGAAGGCATTATGACCCACCCAGAACAAGATGGCACCTCTGAAATCCAAATCTGGTAAATTCATCACTGACAAAGCCAAACAGATGGAGCGCTGGGTCAAGTACTACTCTGAGCTGTACTCACACGAGAACATTGTGGTCGACTCAGCCCTCGATGCCATCAAACTCCTACCAGTAATGGACGAACTGGACCAGGAACCAACTGTGGATGAACTGAAGAAAGCCATCAACAATATTGCAGTAGGAAAGGCCCCGGGCCCGGATGGTATAACACCAGAGGTAATCAGTGTGCCACGGACACTCTCCTGGAACCCCTACATGAGCTACTGTGCCTGTGCTGGAGAGGAGGAGAGGTTCCACAGGACATGCACGACACTAACATCATAACCTTGTATAAGAACAAAGGAGACAGAAGTGACTGCAACAATTACTGTGGAATCTCCCTCCTAAGCATCACTGGTAAACTGTTCGCTCGCTTGGCAGACTCCAGAAGATTGCTGAGAGGGTGTATCCTGAATCACAGTGCGGATTCCGTGCAGAGAGATCTGCTGTCGACATGGTCTTCTCTCTGAGGCAGCTGCAGGAGAAATGCAGGAAGCAGAGGAAGCCACTCTATATTGCCTTCATCGACCTAACCAAGGCCTTCGACTTGGTCAGCAGGGATGGACTGTTCAAACTGCTCCACAAGATAGGATGTCCGCCACGGTTACTCAAGATGATCCAGTCTTTCCACGAAGAAGTGAGAGGAACCGTCCAATACGATGGCACATTATTGGATGCTTTGAGCATCAGGAGCGGCGTCAAACAAGGATGCGTCCTTGCTCCGACGCTGTTCGGGATCTTCTTCGCACTCCTCCTTAAACACTCCTTTGGATCTTCAACAGAGGGCATCTTTTTGCACACAAGATCTGACGGGAAACTGTTTAACCTTGCAAGGCTGAAAGATACATCTAAGGTGCGGGAAGTCCTCATCAGAGATATGCTGTTCGCAGATGACGCTGCTGTCGTGTCACACACACAAGACCAGCTTCAGAAGCTGCTGGATCGGTTCTCCAAAGCATGCAAGGACTTTGGGCTCTCCATCAGCCTAAAAAAGACAAATGTACTTGCTCAGGACATTGCTTTTTCTCCATCAATCAGCATTGACAACTATATGTTAGAGGTCATCCACGAGTTCATTTACCTCGGGTCCACCATCACTGACACCCTGTCCTTGGAGACTGAGCTAAATAGGAGGATCGGTAAAGCAGCCACAACTCTGTCCAGACTCAGCGAGAGAGTGTGGAATAACAACAAGCTGTACACTCACACCAAAATGCAAGTCTACAGAGCCTGCATGCTCAGCACCCTCCTTTACGTCAGCGAGACTTGGACCCTGTACGCCTGCCAGGAAAAGAGGCTGAACGTCTTCCACTTGCACTGCCTCAGGCGCCTCCTTGGAACATCGTGGAAGATCAGAGTGTCCAACACTACCGTCCTTGAGCAAGCTGGAATCCCAACCATGCACACCCTCCTCAGGCAGCGTCGGCTCCGCTGGCTTGGCCACGTCCACAGGATGAATGGTGGAAGGATCCCAAAAGACATCCTGTATGGCGAGCTAGCCTCTGGCAAAAGACCTCCCGGACGCCCCCAGCTGCGCTACAAAGATATTTGCAAGAGACCTCTCAGGGAAGTAGACATCAAGCCAGACAGCTGGGAGGAGCCAGACAGCTGACGATCACAGCAGATGGAGGCAGGAACTATACAAGGGCCTTCAGAAGGGTGAGTTGAGGATCAGACAGCTAGCAAAGGAGAAGCGAGCCCACAGAAAGCACAGCAAGGACCTGCCAGACGCCCATTACATATGCAACAGATGCAGCAAGGACTGTCACTCTCATGTGGGTCTTCACAGTCACAGCCAACGCTGCAAATGAGGATGCCAAACGGAGCTATGAAGGGTGCGAGCCATAGTCTACGTAGACTGAAGGATGCTACTACTATTACTACTAGACTGGAAACTTGTACATCCCTTTGTTAACCTTTTGCCATGTTAAATATTGATTACTTATAAACAGGCCTCCTTTTTCCATCTGCTGGCCCATGTCTAATCCACATAAGTACTTTACTTCTCATCCTGTATTTCATTTCTTTAATAGCATCTTGTGGGGAAAATTATTAAAGCTTTTTGAATGTACAGATAAATGACATGAACCTTCCTTCTAGCAGATGTTTTTTTTTTCTGTCATAAACTCATCTGATGAACATTTTAATATAACTTTCTTTGTTTCAACCAGTTTAACTATTATTGGTGTAAGACTTTCTAGCTTGTAATTTTAGGGATCATCTTTGACTTTTTTTAAAAGTGTATCCTCTAGTAATCTTGAAATAGTAACCAATTTCATAAGAAATTGCATATTTTGTTAGCAACTCAATCAAAATCATTAAATCAATATTATTCATATCTGGTCACTCATTGCTCTTCATTTTGTTTATTTCTAGCCCTTCCTCTTTTAATGCTTCAATCTGACCTGGAGTGTATACTTCTCATTATTATATGAAAAGAACAGCTGTCAGTAGGTATCTCCCAGCATTCTGAGGTCAAGAGCAATAGAATTGCTGGAATGCATTCATCTTCCTTCACCACGCTCTTTTAAATCTGTCATCCAGAGGACTCGCCAGTTCTGCTACAAACTCTGTGATTCTTACATACTGGAATAATTTCTGGTTATTCATTTTTATATCTTTGGCTGTTAGCTCTTTGGAAGCCATCTTACCTTTCCTCTATTTGCATTTCACATATTATCTACAGTAGGTTATGCTCTTTTTCTACTGGTTTCACCAAGATTGAAGTTTACTTTTCTGGAGATTGCAGAAACTGGATCAGAAGGCCTCTTCTGCCCTGCTATTTAACCTTAACAGAATTTTCCCTCTATGCTGCTTTTTTGGTCAGGAATATGAATGCCAACTGGGATTCAGGCCATGTCTATCTTACAGACGTTATAGTAGTACTCTGCTAATTCAACTGGACTTGAACAAACATCATTAGCTGTGTCAGCGGAAAAGCATCTTCTGCCAATATCGCACTATCCTTACCAGTGAAAATTATATTGGTCAGGAGGGCAGTATTTTACGAACTGCCAAGTGATAGTGTAGACACAGCCTCAGACAAGGTGTGTTGAAAACAGTCTTTATATGGGAATCAAAGAAAAAGGTATGTCTTAATACGAATGTGTGTGCGTGAATGTGCACATATAAGCACACACTCCAAAATGTTTTTTTCCAATCATTTGAGAGAACTCTTTCATAACTTATTATTCAATCTAAATGTCCCCTACTTTAAACGCCTTTGAGTCGGTTACCTTAATTATGTTTTGGGGGTCTTCCACATCAGCAGGCAATTCAGTTGTCAGGAAAGGTGGGCAGAATCAGAAGGATGTTGATTTGTTTTCCTGTTTTTAATTGTAAATCCAAAATTGATGTTTTGTTGCCAGGTTCATGCTCCTTCAAACATAATTCCATCTGAATTTAGGCGTTGAAATTGCTCAGTGGTTTGAGCAAAGGCCTTGTAAACCCAGCGTTGTAAGTTCAGTCCTTGAGAAGGCCATTCAGGGGTCTGGGGCAAATAAATTAAAAAAAAAATCTGTCAGGGAGGGCCCTTGGTCCTGCTGAAGGGGCAGGCAACTGAACCTGATGACCTCTTGAGGTCCCTTCCAGTTCTATGAGATGTGTATATCTCCATATAAATTAAAGTATTCCACTTTGGCTACACCTCACCAGCATAGATATGATTCTACACAGAATGCTGAGTTCTGAAATGCAATGGAATTGCCAAGCTTATATGTCTTAAAAAAATCACCACAAACTATCACTTGTATAGAAGTGTGTGAAGGAGTGAGTTTCTTAAAGAATATCCAGCAAACTTTTCAGTTCCTCAGAGCATGGGTAGCAAAGAGACATAGGCTTCTCTTCAAAAAAGAAATACTGAGAAGTGAACGTTGATCTTGACTTTCACAAACATCAATTTAAAAAAGTAAGTGTATACAAGGGGAAGAGAGGAAATGCCCATCTTTTAAAATTTAACTAGAGTTAAGAGAAATTTCCTTAGAGTAGCTAGCAAAAGTATATCACTTTCACATGGAGTAAGTCTCTGTCAGACATCTTCTGTTGTCTTTCAAAAGTCCCTGAAGACTATTTTTATGACCCATGCTCCAGATCAGACAGCAAACAGCTGTGTCTGGTCCCAATATATTGCCAGTTCATTTCAGAATCTTAGCACATATGTCCTGTAACATGATTCTGTGCCATATGTCAGCATTTTGAAGTTATGTGAAAGTTTTTTTACCGAACTTCTTATTTATGGCAAGTCAGAGATTTATAATGCACTTGTTACCTAACTTAAGCTAAATCTCTTATTAATGGCAACAGTTGTTAGTTTAAAGATACTGAATGATATTTGAACTGCAATCCACAAGAGTTTTACTTGATTAGTTTTGTGCCACATAGTGAGATACTTTTATATGATGCTGTGAAGCCATATTTTCTTTGCATTTTGAGGATATTTTCTAGCATCACTCCTAATCCTTTTAGCTCTGTGCTGACAGCCCAGCTCTGTTACTAAGTAGAAAATTGACAAGAAGTTGGGCCTGACACAATATAAGATGTAAAGATCAGAAGTTGAGTAAAACTAATTTTTGTGGAGGTTCTTAAGACCTGTATCACCTTGTAAGTCAGAAACTTTATTTTGACAGGATTTTACCAGGAAATATATGTTTAAACAGAACACTAAAACCTTAATTTTGGCACAGAAAATTGAAATATGAAGCAAAGGTAATGCTTCAAGAGGTAAGCTGACTGTTTGCAAGGCTTAGTAATAAAATCACTATCCACCAACATGCAGTGAAAAGCAGTGCACATTTGGCTGAGTTTAGTTATTTCGTTTGCGGAGGCAGTGAGATGTTTAGCTTTAGCATCAGATACTGCCCATTTTGCAGCTAATGAGAATATTCAAAAAAAAATAATAATGTGCCAGATGTGGCCCGGTGTATCATCAAATCAAGTTCTCCACCTGCTATGTCCAGTGATGGCTAGCACCAGGCCAGGCCATCTGCTTGTGCTAAGTGTTGTGAGTTAGTATACAAGGAGAATAGGAGCCATCACTGTAAAAACAGAGAGTGCTAAAACTTAGTCTATCTTTAAATTAAAACAAAAAAGCAGTTAAGTAGCACTTGAAAGACTAACAAAATAACTTATTAGGTGAAATTTCATGGGACAGACCCACTTCTTCAGACAAGCTTTCTCTTTCCTCTACCATTTCAACATGTTCTCCTACTTTCTCCTGTGGCAGTTGCCCCCAACCCCCCTTCCTAATTCTCCGTGACTTTTACCTCAGACAGATGTTTCCACTCTCTTTCTTTCCTTTGTCATTACTTCCCACTGTCCCTGCTGTGTCTTGCATACCTTCTGAAACCTTCAAAGGATAATTGCAGACAGCATCAGGGCATTCTACCACTTACTAATACCTCCCATGCACTCTTCACTCCTTTTGCCCCTTGCAGGTATTTCCCTTTCTGTCTTGTGACTACTACCCATTTCACACTGTCTGGGGTGGCTCACAAATGAGTGCCTACATCAGGACAGACTGTCCAGCAACATGAAACACCCCAAACTGGTCATGCGTTTTAGCATTAGATTTCATCAACCAAGGAGCAAGGGTGAAATCATACAACTCTATCTGTTTTAATGGGAGTTACAAGGTTACACTACACTACAATCAAAAGCCTAGAGTTGGCCTTCATGAGCTGACTGAGGCCAGTGAAACTTAAGCTAAAGAGATGTTTAATTACGGTGTAGCAATTCAGGCTCTGGTTGCAGCCCAAGATCCCATCTCACAGGCTCCTAGATCCCAGGCTCCAGCCTGAGGCTAAATGCTTATGCTGTTAAACAGACTCGTAGCTCAGGCCCACGCACATTTCCTTGATACAAATTAGTGCTTGCAACTTTCCTTAATACTGTGTTCTGTCCTTCTGCATGGTCACCTTTGTACTGTGTTCCACATGTTCTCTCTGACCTAGCCTGGTCTACTCTACTTTTTGCTTCTGATAGTCCTAAAGCCCAGTCCTGCACAAAATGTAATACAAAATTGTAGAAGGAAAAAGAAATGGTGAAATTTTTAGTCACACTTTTCTTTTCATCTGTAGCCTCTTGTATGTTAAGAAATAAGTAGTAATTAGTTTTGGGTCCCAATTAGGGTAAGTGGAAAGAAGTATGGGACACCAAAGTTGTATGAGAAAACAAAGACTAGTGTAAGAAAGTAAACAATACATTTGTTTTAAAAAAATTAGTGTTCTGGAAAAGTAAAGGTTAGCTAAGACAAAATTCTGGGCAATGTTAGTTGTATTTTGGGTTTGACTGGTATAAGCAAGGGTGTGTTTGTATTTTGAGGGTATTTTCAAGAATTATAAATGGTTCATTAAAATGCTATTGTTATTGATAGCATGAGGACATCAGTGCAAATATTTGAATAATGGATACTCTAAAGAGGGTTATAATATACAATATATAATATAATCATGGATTAGAAGTTTAATGTTAATTGGTATTAAATTATATGAGTGAATTAAAGTATTAAATTAATTATGAAAAGTAGATTGCTAAGTTATGGGACAGCTCCAATAAACTTCAGAAGGATGCCATTAGGTTCCAGAATTGTAAGGCTGTATTTTACTTTGTTGTTAGTGAGCTGATTACCTAGTAATATACGATTTCATTTTTGAATGTGAACATAATAGCATTTGTGTCAGTGGTAAATGAATGCCTGTTTACTGAAATATTCTTTTTAATAAAGGTTGATAATATCAGTCAGTGTCTCCAAGTGGCCTTCTGAGAAATATACTTTCTGCAACCAACCTAGAGACATGAACCTGAAAAATTAATGTTTTATTCTACTCTTCTATTTGCCAACTTAATTTGAAACATTTCAATGTAAACTTGCAAAAGATGACACTTGTTATGCCACACTCTTCACTTCTGTGTTTTTTGTAAGCGCTATAAAAGCAGAGATCTTAATTATAATACAGCCTTAAATTTCTAGCGCTCTTTTGGACTACATATTATAATAATGTTACAATTACAATAAAATTACAATAAGATTGGTTCATAATTTTTCAGAGAACTATAACAATGTATCAATTAATGCAAATAAAAGCAGAAACTCCTCCAGGAAATACAATAGATACCATTTAAAACAGGTGATTTAATTTTTGTAAAATATATGTACCCTTGGGTATTTGGAACAAAGAACATATTTTTCAATCAGTTAAAAAATTAATATCACTGAACCTAAAAAAAAACAAAAGAACTCTGTTCCTTAGGTCGAAATGCAGCCTAGTAGTTAAAACCATTAAGTCAGTTTTCATGGGCAGTGTATAAGAAGCACAAGTGAGTCACAAAATCGCTTCATATGCTGGTAATTTGCTATATTGTCCATCTTAAAAAGGTAAGTGAAAGCTAATAATCACATTTTTGTACTCTTGATTTCCTTCCAGATCTACCATCAACACTTATTAATTTCTGCAAATATCTAAACAGATTTACTGATAACATTTTTTTAATTTGGCTAATTAAGTAGTATTTATTAAAATAACCTAGGAACTGACCCTATAGCCAATGGATATTTTCATTAAATAGATCAAGCACCTAGATAGCATTTTTTGTGGTACTAAAATCTTGACCATTCCTCTGTGGCAAAATGACCCACCAGTGAGTGAACCCCCCATGACTGGTGGATATTCCAAAGTTTTTCTCTACTACTCTTCTTCTGACCAGCTGTCTAGGCACTCTTTTCCTTCTGATGATGCCATCTCACCAGGTCACCGCTGAGATTCACCTCTTCCAGAGTAATTCAGAATCCAATCTACAATATAGGGTGTTGCTTCTACAGTAGGCCTTCATATCATCATTCTTGACTTTTCAGCCTGCCTTTCTCTCTTTAGCTGATGAAGAGGCCAGACCCAGGTGCACCCTCTCTACTGAGTTCCAGCCCTGGAACCCAGCTGAGGCAGCTAAAAAGGCAGCAACAAGCCATTTGTGACACTAGTAGATCCAGGGCTCTTCTCCCCTCACTGTCTTATTCTTTGCTTGACAAATAAGAATGTAGATGTGTATTTGGCAGAGCCAATAGCAGGACATTACTACCATCTGGTGAAGGGAGATGGAAGAAGAACAAGTAATGTCACTCCCAACAAGAGTTATAAAATGCAGGGACATGGAGGACAAAGAGCTCCCTTGTGTCCTCAAATGCCACCCACTGGGTGTAGCTTACTGCTTGTTCAACCAGCTTATTTTTCCCTATTAGTCCCCAGGTTCATGGGATTCATCAAGACAGTCTCCTGTTAATGTAAGAGCGGCCATACTGGGTCAGACCAAAGGTCCATCCAGCCCAGTAGCCTGTCTGCCAACAGTGGCCAGTGCCAGGTGCCCCGAGGGGGTGGACCAAAGACAATGATCAAGCGATTTGCCTCCTGCCATCCACCTCCAGCCTCTGACAATCAGAGGCCAGGGACGCCATTCCTACCCTGTTACTGGTGTCACCTTCTGTGATGAAGTGGGGAATACCTGTGTGTATGTGAGTGGCTCACAGAGGGTGGGGGCTCCTGCTGAGGGTAACCTTGATGACCAGGTAACACCTTTGTACTGCAGACAAAGGAGGAGGTGGAGCCTGAGGGGTTTGAATTGGAACTGGGAGTTGGAAGCAGGGAGTCTGGGCTGGGAGAGAGAGACAAAGGAGGGGGCCAGGCCCCGGTTCTGGGGACCCCTCGGGGCCTCCTCTCCCCAACATGGATTGGACTGGCTGTCTCTGCCAGCTGTACTGACTCCTCTGTATGATGCTGTGTCCTGTCGGCTAATAAACCTGCTGTTTTCCTGCTGAGTGAGAGACTCTCCTGCCTGCGGACGGGGTGCAGAGCTTGGGGGACCCCAGAACCCCATCACACCTTCCTGTTAGCTTATGGGAAGAGGTCTGTTTACTTGCCAGCACTGGGCCTTTCTCAGCTGGCTTTCTACCTTTTAGGGTTCCTCCTCCAAAATTGATATGACTCATGGGTGCACTAGGGCGGGATTACCTCAGCCTGCAGCTGTACCAGGGGTTGAAAGTAAGTGGCTGAATGTACCAGTACACTGGGGTACTGGGCAAGGTGTGTGTGTGTGGGAGGGTGTCTCTGTGCCTATGGACAGGGTGGGGCTAATGGACCTGATTCTCCTAGCCAGGACTTCATGGCTAACACTGCAGCTACTAGTCAGCAGCCCTGGGGTTCCAGTTGCTATGGGTCCCAGGCCCTTTTAAATCCTGGACTCTGGAGCAGCCACCCCTTTTGCTCTCCCCACCCCAGCAGTGCTACCAGATCCTAGTGGAAAGGTCATCAATAGTAGGGGAGGGGCAGGGAGAACTAGCAAAATTTAAAGTAATGCTGTGGCAATGCTTAATGTTGACTATGTAGAAGCCAGTACCAGCATCTGCTTCTTACTGGTACCAGCCCATTTTCAACTCTGAGCTGCTCCATGTCCCCCTTTTGCCTCATGCTGGGTTTGTACACATTGCATTATTATTCATGTTGCTTGTAAATTGAACAAGAGTTCATAAAATATTTCAAGGTCTCTTTTAAATTGTGCAGTTCTGATGCTTATGTCTAATCAGCTGTTTTAATTTCATTTTAGCCCTTGCTCACTGGTTGGATTTTTTTTCCTAATATTCCAGAGATCTCTTAATAGAGACACAAATGAGATGTGTATGGGTTTCACGCTGACGGAGGTAGTGAAATGGGTCACTGCACCATAAATTTTATTTTCAGTCTTGAAACAATCACTTGTATCCATTTGTGCAGCAATTTGCAGTGATTCCTGAAATATTCTTGGTGAGATCTCATGACAAGTGTAAAATTAGCCTTGAGTCACCAGTGTGTGTTACATTAACTTTGCTAATGGCCTGTTGTCACACTACCTTGGGCTCTGATCTCATTAAATCTAAGAAGCTAAACCACTTCAGACTGATTACTTGGTTTGCTGACCTCCAAGGGGCATAAAGTGTCACAGCAAGATGTTAGTAGTTTACTCCGAGCCACTCTTACCCCTGAGTCAGCATGATACTATGGTCTCAGCATGGGGTTAGTACAGCTGTATGCTTCTGGTACTCTGTGTATTCCAGAGATGAGACAATCAGGTTTCTGACTACTCTGTAAATTAAAGTTTCTGTGATGTTATGTACATTGTTCTACTCAATGTGGTGTTTCACCTACAATTCCAGTGTTGGACACCTAATCTTATCCTACCTGTATTTTCTTCATTTTTAAAATTTAATCTTAAATCAAAATCTATAATCTTTGTTTCTTTATTCTTTTACTTCCCTCCACTAGTTTAACTTTACCTTTGTATCCAACTTCTTTTACTCTTACAAGTCAGTGTGCTCTGATGGAAAACAAATAATTCTAATCTGTGTGTGGAAAGCTGTATGAAATCCTGTGTAGTTGGAAATACACAAACTAAAGCTCTCACAAGTGTCTTTCACTCTCCCTTTGTCTGTAAAGATATTTTGGAATGAAATATTCTTGATACAAATATGCCTATGTTTTGATGCAGTTTTATTCACAATAAGAAAACGGACAGGGTATGCCAGTGGTTTAAGGTGACATCAAGTATTCAATCTCTCACGCACTTAGTTGGCTGGTGCTTGCTCAAAAGCTCGTAGACTAATTCATTACTATATTGAGAGAGAATTTCCCCTGGTGAGATTAGCACTGACGGTGTGAGACGAGAGTTGAGATTCACCTTCATCTTCACCATGGAATACAGGTCTCTTCCCAGGATTACCTGGGTACTTCTCACTTAATGCCCTTCCAAGACTGGGGCCTCGAGCATCGTTGCAAATCAGGTCCCTATATTCTCTGCCTCAAATACTTCCACCTTATTTTGATTGCTGGCTATAGTGGTGGGTGATATTAGTAGCCTGTGATATGCAAGAGAAGAAAGTAGAAAGTGGTCCCATCTGACCTTATAATCTGACTATAAATGTGAATGTCAGGCTAAGATTTTAAGTATATTGTAATGATCATTTCACACAGAGCCTCCACTGGTGATAGCTGTTGTATCTCCCTGGCAATGTTCTGCAACTGTCTTTTGTGTTGAGTTGCTTTATCTGATCAGGAATTTAGAGAAAGTTTTCTTGTCTGTGCTGCTGGAGTTGTCACTTACAATGTTCCAATTTATCTTCAGGACTTCCTGTAATTAAGTGTTAATTCACCTGATGGTACATTATACTGTCCCCTGTAATTTATTTGCTAATCCCCTCAGAATTCAGGAGGATCCTCTCCTGAGATGTCTCAGACTTCTGGTTCTCAATGATTCAGTGAAAACACATGCTGAATGGCCAAAGGGACTCTCAGCACTCAAACCACTTTTTTTTTTAAACAATAATTCAGCTTTGCCACAAACCTCATATGAGGGGTAATAAGTACTGCCCCAGAATGGCACAGGGGAACAGTAACTTAGTTTCCTCCTAGAGTGGTAGGACAAACCTTGGCCAGCCAAATACCAGGCCCAGCATATTGTCCTCTGGCATGTCACTACAGCTGTGTTGAGCAAACTGGCAAGCAGAGCCAAACGTCTGCTTGGGCACTGTTGCCATCCATCTATGCAAAAGTGGGAGGAAGAGGTTCTGTGCAATGAAAATATATAGGGAGATACATATCTCATAGAGCTGGAAGGGACCTTGGGAGGTCATCAAGTCCAGCCCCCTGCCCTCTTGGCAGGACCAAGCACCATTCTTTTGTTTTTTTTTTAATACATCTATTTGCCCCAGATCCCTGAATGGCCCCCTCAAGGAGTGAGCTCATAACCATGGGTTTTGCAGGCCAGTGCTCGAACCACTGAGCTATCCCTTCCCACAAATCTGTTCTCCCATCTCCTGATGCTGTTACCTGTGATACGGGTAGCTTGTTCAGGGGAATGCGATCTGAGACTTTTTAATCTCCTTCATTGACATGATGAGATGATCTGGCTCTCTATTATTGTGCATGACAAAGGGTATTTGAATATAGGTTGCTGGCCACATGAGTAACAGGCCTTCTAGTTAAGGTTACCATTTGTCCCATATTGAGCAGGACAGTTCTGTATTTCAGACACCAAAAAGGCATCAATACTTATTTTTAAAAAGCAGCTAGCTGTTCCATATTTGGTCCCCACTCTAGCTGACCTCTTCCCTCACTAGCTGTGCAGATCATGTACTGTAGGTAAGTACGTGCTCTCCAGCCACAGGAAGAAGGAGCCAGGAGGGCACCCTAAAAAGGCTGCAGCTCTTTTTTGGCTCTCCGAGGCTCCACAAACCTGGGAGAGCTCTGACAGCTGCCACCTCCTTGAGGCTCGGGGAAGCCGGGAGAGTTCTAACGACTTCTGCTTTCCCCAGACTCAGGGAAGCAGGGAGCAGCACAGGCTCTGTTGCTGCTTCCTTGCCATCCCCCAGAGATTCAGGTAAGCTGGGAGGAGCACTGCTGCCTCCTTTCCAGCTCCATGAGCTGCGGGAAGCAGGGATCTCACCTGAGTGGCCGCCACCTATTCCCTGACTCCCTGCACCTCAGGGGATCTGGGAGGATCACAGGCACTGCTGGTTCCTTCCTTGCTCCCTGAGACATAAGTCAGCCAGAAAGGTAGCTCTTGGCCATTGCAGCCAGGAAGCCTCTCCCCCATTTCTTCCTGTCCTGTATTTGGTATAGGGAGATATGGGTCACCCTACTTCTAGTAGCCTCTGGTCTTACCTAGATGTAGTCTGATTTCTGTCAATGTCTGAACAAGGTTCATAGGATCAGTTCAAATCTCTGTCTGAAGTGTTTGGATTGGAAATCTTAGCAGAGCAAAACAGGTTTCAGGAGAAGTGAGAATGAGGTCTAAGGTAGAG